>NW_026453217.1:0-625903 GCF_025200985.1 Drosophila gunungcola | reverse complement strand
ATAATTAAAAAAAATAACTTTAGTTTTTTGGGTATCAGTACTTGTTTACAAAGTTACTATCAGAAATTTTGGAGTTGAAGGTATCTTTGTTTTTACCTCGTCAAGAGGTGTGTTTGTTTTTTTATTATAATTTCAGCCAAGAGTTTGCAACTTAGTGAAGGAGACATTTCCGAGTTGTCTTCCTTTGCAGGTAATATATAGGTCGGAACGAGTCGGATCGGAGGACTTTAGCATATAGCTCACAAAAGAACAATCGGCGAAAAATAAGAAAACAAAATTATAACTTTGCTGTTTTAATTTTCTCTAATTTTTTTATAATGCTTTTGGATATTGTAATGGTTTAATAATTCAGAATTACGTTTTTAATTTTATTCAATAATTAAGCTGAAAATCATTATAGCTTCAATTTTGTTAACGTATACGTATATAAATCGAAATTTAAATGTTTTAAATACTAATTTATTTTTCTAATAGCTGCAAGGGTATATAAACTTCGACTTGCCGAAATTTGCTTCCTTTCTTACTTTTAGCTTAGCTTAAAGTTTTTCTAAAGGTAGTTTGTTGAAATAAAATAAGTCCTGATAATAATGTTGCGGAACTTTTACAATATTTTAAACAAAAGCTTCTGATATCAAACAAAAAAACCTATTAACGACTTGTGCCGATCGCACCCTAACTAACAATATTCTTATATCAATATTTGTGACGAAAAATGATTAGGCAATGGACAGATCCCTTAGGGCACGCTGCAATATAAAATGACTGTCTAGGCCATGAGTTTAAGAACCTGGCTGAAGCGGACTGATTGGGAACATTTTAATATTGTATTTATCGCCAGAAAACTTAAAAAATAAGATTTTGATTGCATTGAAACGTGAAAACAAATCAACAGAACAGAGAACGGAGAGATAAATAAGAAGGACGGGCGGCTCGACCTATAAACGCTATGTCTTCTTCACTTTTTCACAAACTCTTAATTAAAACTAAAGTAATTTCATACTTTGTCGTTTAATATTTTGGTTGTTTTGGGTTTCTACGGTTGGTTAGTACGGTACTTTTTGTATGCAATCGGCGCGAACGTCTTTGGCGCAGCGCGCGTTGTTTGTGTTTTTTTTCGCCAAGAATCTCTGATTAATTATAATTAGTATTAATATGGATAAATAAAAAAACGTAAGCCTCAAAATTGGTATCCCTATAATTTTATTCGTTGATCGCAGTCAATCTGAGTACTTTGCTCTTATACAAAACAAAAACCAGCACGATCAGTTCAAAATGATTCCGTTGGGCAAAGATCATTTCGTGCACTCGAACACGAAGTCAAAAACATCATTTTGATCGAACCGAACGAGATGTTGAGCTGCAAGAACCCCAAAGCAAAATGAGGCACCGATCATGATTTTTCCTTGATTTCTTATTGCGGGTGTGCGTCGCTCACAATCACATTTCTGCCAAGTTAGTTTAGTTGAATTGGGCCAAATTTCGGCAAGCTGATCGAGATGCCCGCACTGAGAGACATCCCGACATAATAACAAAACATAAAAAATAAAATGGTTTTTATTTAAGAGTCATTATAAGCAAGGTGGGAGATTCTAGCTTAAAATAAATAAGCGTATACAAAAGTAAATCAGTCGACCGCTGCCGTTCGTCATTAAAAATCTTTACCTCGGATTTCTTTTTACCTGGGAAATGGTTAAACACGGTACATTTCTATTATTGCTATATAATTTTTCGTCTGTACAAGACATAATGAATACCTACATACATACATACAAATACATGTGGGTATATGTGTTATATAACAGACACCAACAGACTCTTAAAACCGAAGGGTCATAAACGCAAAAATCAACAATCATCTTTCCATTTCTAAAATAAACAATGACAACCATATAAATTTAAAATCAATTATATTTTCAAATGCCTTTTAACTTGAAAATAAAGGGTACAGTCCTGAAAATGACATTGTATGCTTTTTGTTAACAGCATAATTTTTAACACAATAATTTATAAGATCTTAGTATAACATTAAGGCAGCCCACTTGACTAGGGATTTGTCCAATCCTTACCGTCAGATAATTCGCTACAACAAATTTATTCGACCCTTTTTTCAATAATTCGGCGGTTTTAGTCAAAAACAACTATACAAATACAATAAAAGTAAATAAATAAAATATTCACTTATAAAAATTGTATTCCTAATTTAAGAAATCATTTATAACTTTAAGAAAGTTCTTGTAAAAAATTAGATATTGGCTTTAATTAAGAAAAGATATAATCAATATTTATTTTTAATTTACAATATTTAAACAAATCTTGACTTGGGGTGGACATTTAGTTCCAGCGCTCTAAATGTTTAAAGTAAGCTACAGCTTTGGGCCTTAAAAAGGCCCTAAAAAATGAAATATTTGAGGCTCTGACCACAACTTCCTGAAAACTGGTACGTGATGGAAAGTTTTCATTTTCGGATTAGTACCAGGATTAGTAGTCTACAGATAAAATCGATTCAGAATCACTAGCTTTTTTTTTGGGTTTTTTTTGTTGTCGCAGCTCCGATTTGATCCCGTTGCACAATTGTTTGTAAGGTGCCGTCAAGAAAAATGTCATGCCAACCACGAGATTGAAGTTGCCATTAAGGCCATAAAGGCCTTTGAGGCCGAAAATGTTCTAGAAAATGGGGCCGATCGGATGGCCTTCTGCAAGGCCTCCAAGGGCAGCCATATGAATGAAATAGTCTTCCACAAATAAACCGCAAGTTTTAAGAATATCCACTCGTTTTTATCTATAGTCAACTCTTTTGTTAAACACCCTGTAGTATTTTAGTAGTGTGCTCAAAAATACTTTCCGGAGCTCATCGTCGCAAAGTCTCATCCAAATAGCTTTAATAATGAGGGACTAGTTTGCGTAGAAACGGTCGAACGGACATAGGTTCGAAGGACAGGGCTAGATTGACTAGACTGGTGATGCTGATCATAATACTTTATAGAGTCGGAAATGTCTCCTTCACTGTGTTACAAACTGAAATTATAATACCCCCTGAAAGAGTATAAAAATACACCCCTACAAGCCGAAAATCACTTATCACTTTATCTTGAAGATGGAACGTTCACGAATCTAACAAGTTATTAACCTCGAAAATACCGTCGGTAAACTGAATACGTATTTTTTTTAGCGGCTATAAATCATATGTTATGTGCTATTTGCAGATGTTAACAGAGACAACAGTCGAAAACAACTTTTTTTTCAGACAGTAAAATCCGTATAAAATCGGGTTGCCGGCGGATTGGTGACTTAACTGAAATTGTTTTAAGACAATTAATTTATGTGTTGGCTAATTTGAATACTCTAGTCGAGTTTTAATAAATACAACAAAGATTTCGTAAAGTTCTTCGTAAATCCTGCGCACAGAAAAAAAATATGGAAATAGTCAACAAGAAAGGAAGCAAACTTCGGCAAGTCGAAGTTTATATACTCTGCAGAAATTATAAACATAAAAAAAATCAGTAAAACGACAATATATATTATAATATAAATAAGACTTTTGGAAATTTTCATTCAGATAATTTTTCAACTGAGAGACTAGTTTCCGTAGAAACTGACGGACATGGCTAGATCAAAATTGGAGGGGTCAAAAGTATTAACACAAAGGAAAACATGCTTATAAGTTGTGTAAAACCTTTTGACCACTCCTGCGTTTCAAACTTTTTACTGAAGTAAATACCCTCTGCAAAGGGAATAAAAATAGTAACTTTTCTATTTAACACAACATGAACGTTGTAGTTTTATATTTTGGGATTTTGAATTGATTTATAACAATTATAATAGTTAAATACCTTATTTTTGAATTTTTGTTGTTGATTTTTATTTAATAAGTTAATACTCAATCGTTTAATTCTTATCTCTTTGGGCTTAGAGTTTCAGGATAGTAATCTGTGGGCGTGAGGTAAAATCCCGCTCTCGCAGCTGATATTTTTTTTTAGCATTTATAAAATTTTGATTTTAAGCCTACATATTTCATCTAAAAAAATTCTTTGGTTAGATTGCAAGTCATCGATGATTACAGCCCCCACATAAAAACGTAATAATTAGTTAAATTAATTATGAAATTCACATAATTTTCTATAAACAACTAGCATATAAAGAATAATAATAAAACAACAATAAATTAATGAAATAAATTGAGCAAAAGAAAATAACACTATTAAACTAGTATTAAAACAATTTTTTTTGCTCAGTGACCATTTTTTTGAGTACTAAAATTCCACAATAATGCACTCATGAAAGTTTTTTCCTAAAACGACAAAATAAGGTAGACCTTACTCAAATAATCGGCCCAAAGCATATTATGACACTTTTTTTTACACATCTTACAATCCAGTTTTGATTAGTATAGTTTTCATCGAATTACCAAGCCCCACATTTAAGGCATGTGCAATTATAAACGTTAAAGATCACTTTTGGTCGGGTGTAACGAATCAAAGAATTGCTTAAGTCGGTAAGTAACAGGGAAGTGATTGATTAGTATACTAATTTGAATAATAGTATGTATTATGGTTTTTAACTCACTGGCAAATCTTGGATCGTTTGCAGTTGATCCGTACCATGAGGCAGAACTTCTCATATCAGTGTAGTGACCAGCAAGAGATAAGTTATCGGTAGGTCCGCAATAGCTTTGAACTCCTGGGCTATGATATAAAGATCCCATAGCATAAGGATTGGCCATAGTTGAAGAAGGTAATGTTCCAGGGGAATTAATACTGCTGCCACTGGAGTTAGACCTGAAAATACAAATATATTTAGCGCTGTTTTTTATTAAAGAACTAATATTTTTTGAGAGAATGTCGAATATCATCTTATACCCCTGCTCACATTAAGTGGTAGACACATAGAATCCCGAGTCAGAATATGACAAAAAAGTAACAATTTATTGTAGTTTAACGCTGAAGAGACTATTATTGCATTTAAGATCCAATTAATTTGGTTTAATATCACCAAAAAATTGTAAAAGGTTACCGAAACAATGCTATTAAATAATATAATAAACACGAATACAGTGGAGATTCTTTTTAAAAAAGAATACCAAAAACATGACGAACAAGGAAAACAAAGACAAAAACTTTGGATACAACAATACAAAAAAAAAATTAGCATTCCTTGGCCTTGCGTCGGACGACCCCAAGTTTGATCAAAGCCAAAAAGGACGAAAAGACAACTAACTACAAAATGAACTAACTAGATGAAAACGACGAAAACTTAAAAAAATGTTATTCCTATAACTTTGTAGTACCCAAAAATTTTTTTTTTAAGTATACAAAAATTCGCAGAAACACAAAACTATTCTTATACCTTGCAAAGGGTATTATAATTTCAGCCAGGAGTTCGCAACATAGTGGAGGAAATATTTCCAACCCTATAAAGTATATATATTCTTAATCAGCATCACTAGAAGAGTGCATAAAGCCATGTCCGTCCATCTGGCCGTCCGAAAACTAGTCGCTCAGTTTTAAAGCTACATATCTGCATTAAACATTCTCAAAAGCTGCTATTTCTGTTGCAGGTAGAATATATATGTAAGGCGGAGCGTGCTGGTTCGGACGATTACTCCCATTGGATCAGTCGGAAAAAAAGTGAAAAAAATTATAACTTTGCTCATATCAGCTTAGCTGTTAATACATTTTGTTTTAGTTCTTCGAGGTAAATAGTAATGCTTAAATATTACATAGTAAGGGTATAAATTTCATAATCACCAGACGACTATATCATAAAGCTCTCATGGGAATAAAAAATATAAATTTAAAAAAATGTAACTTTTCTATTTTTTAAGATTCTTAAAAAATTCTTTTTGACTAGTAATAATTTGATAGTGCAGGAATACGCTTTTAATTTTATTAAAATCGAAAAACAATATCATATTGCTGCCATTGGAACCATCGAATAATTGAGCTGAAAATAATCATAGCTTTTTAAGCATCTACGCATATAAATCAAAATTTAGATGCTTTAAAGAATATTTAATTGCAATAGCGCAGGGGTAATTTATTTCTTTTCTTGTTAAGTAATGTAAGGTGGGCCAAACGAAGTCATCCGAAATGGTTTGGCTCTCATTTTTTTTTTAAATGAAAAACTTCGATTCTGTGTTTATACCCTTTCAGAAAGTATTACAATTTCTGTCAGAAGGAGACATCTCCGACCCTATAAAGTATATATATTCTTGATCAGCATCACTAGGAGAGTCGATCTAGCATTGTCCGTCTGCACGTCTGTCCGTCCGTTTCTACGCAATCTTGTCTCTCAGCTTTAAAACTATCTCAATGAAACTCTCCCAAAAGTTGTCTTTCTATTGCAGGTAGTATGTAAGTCAGAACGATTCGGATCGGACGATTATAGCATATAGCTCCCATAGGAACAATCGAAAAAATAAATTTAAAAAATTATAACTTTGCAGTTTTTTTTAATTTTTTAATTTTATTAAAATCGGACGTCTATAACATAAAGCTCTCATGGGAACAACAAAAAATTTGCAAATCATCATAGCTTCAATGTTTTTAAACATATACGGAAGTAAATAATAATCTTAATTTTTGCGAGAATATTTAATTTTTGTAACAGCCGCATTCCTTCTGATAATTCTCTGTTAACTTCCGAAAAAATCTCACGGAAACTTTCCGCCAAGCAATTGGCTGGCAGATTCAATTCCGGAATCACAAAAATTAATTGATTTAAAATACTTTGCGATAAGTTAAAGTGCAGATGGTTTTTTTTCCTTATTCTTTGATGGTTTAAGAACATTATTGCTTTAAAAATTTGGTTTATAAAAACATATTTGACTTATTAAAAATTATTTTGTGATTGAGTCTCAGAATCGATTCTATTCTAGACTTCGGCATTTTAGCAATTCCGCCGCCCGTGTTCTAGTTTCCAAACGAATTGAAGGGAAGGCTGCAAGAGCTGTCATGGTACGAAAAAAACAAGTATTTTCTTAAAACTTATTTTACCACGCTTTTTTGTGTTTGTCTTAATATGGTAATATAGGCATTTAATCAAAGTAAAATTTAAAAGTGTTTTTTTTGTTATAACCGCTTAATTTAATGTTATATTTGTGCAAAACGTCTCTTGTGGTTTTTAACACTACTTGTGAAAAGTTCACAGCACTGATACCAGAAGTTTCTAGCACTAGCTAAAAATCGGCATACCAAAATTTTAAAATTTGTGTTTGTGGCCGCCAATGCCAGTTCCTTCGATTTATGGTTAAACAAGTATACCATTAAGTCACCAGCGGCAAATATTTAATCAGCCCTGAAGCAGCAAAACTCTGACAAATCAAACGCCTTTGTCAATAGGGGACAGATTGAGCAGCAAAAGCGACCAAAAGAAGGGAAATTTTCCCATTTTAAAAGGAAATCCCAACATGTTATCAAATTCACTTCCGAGTGAAAACCGGAACAGGCCTAATGTCATCAAGCCCATTAGAACAATCGGAAAATTAAAAAAAATAAATGAAGAGCAAACAAAAACTTTCTCATTTATATTTTTTTTTTAAGCTATATAATGGTTTAATAATTAAGAATTATGGTTTTACTTATTTTATTGGAAAACAATATCATAGAGCTTCTATGAAACGATCGAATAATTCAGCGAAAATCAATGTTTTTAAACATTTACGCATAAACATCGGAAAAAAGTTGTTCTAAAAAGTATTTTATGTTTTCTATAGTGACAAGGGTATATAAACTTCGACCTGCCAAAGCTAGCTTCCTTTCTTGTTTAAAGAAAATAATTACGAAATAACAATGCAGTTTATTACTGAGCAAATATATTATCAGATTTCCAAAAAGTAATGCTATTGAAAAAAAATAAATTCAAAAAGTAATAATGCTACAAATATCGTTGTCCTTTAAAGCTTTTACCTCTTTACTACACGAATGCACTTGAGCCAAACCTAGTGACATAAGTGACCCATTTTTTGGCCCGCGCGTTTTTAATTTAAAATACTTTTCGATAAGTTAAAATGCAGATGGTTTTTTTCCTTGCTCTTTGATGGTTTAAGAAGATTATTTCTTTAAAAATTTGGTTTATAAAATCATATTTTACCTATTACAAATTTTTTTGTGATTGCGTCTCAGAATCTATTCGATTCTTGACTTCGGCATTTTAGCAATTCCGCCGCCCGAAAGAATTGAAGGCAAGGCTGCAAGGGTATTATGTTTTTAAGTCAGAAGTTTGCAACGCAGACCCTGTAAAGTATATGTATTCTTGCTCAGCTGTCAGTCCCTCTGTCGTCCGTCCTTCCGTTCGTCCGTCCGTTTCTACGCAAACTAGTCTCTCAGTTTTTAAGCTACTTGCAGGAAACATTCTCGAAAATTGTCATCCTATTCTAATCGCGATACACTAAGCACCTCTGTCACGGCACTGTGAGACATGTTAGATCCTTTGTATTGGATTCTGTGTGTAGGTTTCGGTCATATCTATCAGTAGACGGAAAAAGTTATCGAAATTGAGCTAAGTTACTGTTACCTGGGGGTGGGGGTACTGCACGCTCTTAGCTTTTAGTGTTGGCTATGCAGTCCGACAACAGACGCCACCTGGACCTCGATTGTTTTGTGGGGAAATATAAAGTTAGAAATTTTTAGCTGAGAAACGGGTATGTAATAGTCGGGGAACTCGACTTAGAAATAAGTTAATAGCTCAGGTTTTTTCATTTAATTTTTGGTATAGGAGACCTCTATTTTTTTCTCTCGGTCTCCCTCTTGGCACATAACATCGCAAAATTCGATTGAAAAAGGCATGATTATATTATCCTTTTTTTTCTCTGAATAAAAACAAAAATTTAAATTTTTATGTTACTGTTACAGGCATTGGTTTTTTCTTAGAAAAACACCATCTAATGCTAACACAAAAGAACAAAATTAACTTGAAGGGGTGGGTTTTTTCAAATCTGGATTTGACTTTTGGTTCGATTTGTAAAATTATTTTATACCTTGACAAACAGTCATATACCGACAGAAAACAGTCATCAAGATATCGGGGATGGGTATTATGTTGGTCATATTCCTTCCGAGATCTTAAAAAAAAAACACTTTTATTGTCAAACGCGCTTCCTCTTTTCTTCTGGCCCTGAATTCTGTATCTTAAAAATACATGCCTGCACCAAAAAAGGTATTTCATAATGATTTGATGCATCACCTGTTCAAAACTTTTAATTAAGTTTCGGTGGCTCCATCTGTCGAACTGCAAAGCCAACACGAGAGGCTAAGAGCTAGCACTCCCACCTCCCGCTAACAGTACTCTCGTTCTGTCTCTCTACTGCAGCGATTACTGGCCGAGCAGCGGCAGAGGCGCGGAAAAGCGGCGGCAAAGTGGCGGCAGAGGACATCATAGCCCTATAACATCTTAAATGTTAGCTCGATTTTAAATTGTGTCTACCGATAGATATGATCGAAACACACACTCAGAGTCCAACACCTACAGTCAAACATGTCTCAGAGTAGCAGTACATACTTTCACAGTTTGAAATAAATGTTGCGGCTATTGATCCTGATCAAGAATGTAAATACTTTATATGGTCGGAAACAATTCCTTCTACCTGTTCCATTACTTTCAACAAATTGAATATACCCTTTTACTTTACGAGTAACGGGAATAACATTTATATTTGAATACAATAAAATGTTCCAATAAAAGTATATATAAGAGTGGGTATATATTTACCTAAATGGAGATGGCGGGTTTCCGCTCAGTTCCAGTTTGCGATACGATTCTTCTATTGGACTTAAGATATCGGTTACGCTAAAAGGTGTTGAGTGATTACTATTAAATAAGGTACTCTGATGCTGACTATGAAGACTTTGAAGGTGGTGAATATTCGAAAGATTGTGGTGATGATGTGCAACCGCTATCGCGGTTGCTGCAGTTACGGTATTGTGTGTCGATGTTTCGTTTGTATTCGGTTTGATAGAAGTATCCACTTGATGTTGCTGAGAAATGGCGGTAGGTATCGATATGTCCTTTGGAGATAAACTCATTACCAATTCTTCTTCATTTAAGTCTGTTGCTAAAAGTTGATCTATATTATCATAAATTTCTCTATAGGACTTGTGTTCGATTATTGATGTACTTGCAAGAACGTTGGATGACATACGAAGCTATTTTTGTACAGCTCTATAGAATGGTATATGCGCTAAAATAAAAAAAAAATATTTATATATATTAATCAACAAATTTCTTTATATATTTCGATACGTATTTTAAAGTTATCAAAATGAACAAATTTGGTCCTATTGTAGCTTTGAAATTAGTTAAGTTAAAAAAAATATAAAATAAAATAAATTGAATTTTGTTTAATGTATAAAATAGTTATTTGTAGTGATTTAGAAACAAGAAAGGAAGAGCCTTCGGCGAGCCGATTCCGGCTCGTTCCGACTTACATATATACTACTTGCAACAGAAAGACAACTTTTGTGAAAGTTTCATTCTCATTGCTTTCAAACTGAGAGACAAGTTTTCGTAGTTTCCGAGATATCGACGTTCACACGGACGGACGGACGTACGGACGGATGTACGGACGGACAAACGGACAGACAGACAGACAGACGGACGGAAGGATAGACTGACAGACGGCCATGAATATATAGACTCTCCAACTGTTGCTGATCAAGAATATCCTTATATTGTAATTAAAATGGAAGCCTTTCTGATTGTAAACTTTTAAGAAAAAACTTTTTTTGAAATAGGAAAAAGACTTTTTTGTTTTTTTCGGACGGCAACAGAAACTACAATTGTTATGTTTTTTAAGGGGAAATTGGCTTTAATAATAAATAGAAGTCCAGCCTGTGACTTACTAAAGCAACCCGAAAGAGAAACGGTAAAAGACGAAGTCCTTGATGTCAGTCGGATGACTTTGCCGAACGCTCATTCATTAGGTTTTTAAAGGAAAAATCGCCTTTGAGATCAAGAAAGAAATATTCCTCAAAAATAAAAAAACAGCCTTTGACTCAGCTGCCTTATGGTAGGCTAGCGGCTAAGTTGCCTGACCAGAAATCTGAGCAGTAATCTGAGCAGCACGAGTTCGAATCCCATCTCGGGATTCTTTTTTATCAAACTTTTTGTTTTTGTATTTGATGAATAAGGAAAAACACTCACGTGTCCTAATGTGCTTAGCTAAGTTAAGTCAAGCCAAAAATATTAGGAAATTATCTAAAAAGATCATAATTTTTTATTGTTAAGACATAAAAATAAACCATTTCCGAATAGATAATAGATCAGATTTTGATTTTTTTTTAACATTACTTGTCCAAGCTGACAAAACGGTCTTTGCTCTTGACGTTCATTTTTTGGGTGCGAATATAGCCTAGTGTTACAATGTCCAACTCTCGCGCGGAAGGCCCAGTTTTGATTCTCGCCAACGACCGAATAGAAATGTCAGTTATTTTTAATTTTTGGTATTATTTGTGTATCTAAATGTTCTAATATAAATTTTATAAATCATGTTTATCTTTATCATCTTAACCCTAGTTAAAGCTTAAATTTAAATGCATGTGTATGCTTGCTAGCTAGCGAGATGGGTCTGTCTACCACACAACGAACATTGATGTTATCCGTGCGTTCTCGTCGCGCGCTTCATTTGTGTGGGTAGTTTGTACGGCGAATCTTGTCAATGTGTGTATGTCGCCGACTGCGATTTCATACAAATACTCTTCTTTATTTTAGAAATAATATTTCTTGGTTTAAGAGTTGCATTTCTTGTTTGAAGAAAGGAATTACCATTAATTTAAGAATTAAATTTTTTTTCAAATGAAGGTGACTCGCCTTTGGCGAAAATTCGAAGCGATTTTATTGGATTTTAGGGCGAAATTTCTATGAGTGTAGACATGTCCGTCTGTCCGTCGGTGTAAACGTCGATATCTCGTAAACAAAAACAGCTAGAGATTTGGTATTCGACATGCAGTAATCCAGTAAGTTTATTTCAAAAGATTCCACGCCCTCTCTGAGACATGTTAGACCTTAGTGTCCCGTTCATGCCTATCGGTAGACAAAAAAATCGAGCTATTGTTTTAGAATTTATTGGCAACTATGTTTTTGTGTAGATTATATAAGACAAGCAAAAGAAGTTTGTTTCTTACAAGTTTGGTTCACTTGCACAAAATTAAAAATTTTAAAAAACAAATAGATTTTCACCGTCGTGAAATAGATTCTGAATAGATTCTTGATCAGCATCACAGGTCTGTCGAGACCCACCCCGCATTGCTCAGATCGAGATGATTTGTATTCAAAAATTTCGTGGTAATTTGGTGGTAATTACGGCAAATTTGGTGCTCGACAAGAAACTCTTTTTTTAAAACTTTGAAAATGCGGGGTGTAGCTCGACTCGACAAAACAAAAGTTAGCGACGAACGGGTACATTTAAAAAGTGTATTTATTTAGTCGAATGCTTGTTCATTTTTCGTCCTAAATTTTGATATCATATATTTTATATGTTGAAGGTGCGATCGTCACGACTTTTTTACCTCGTTTAGAGGTGTTTTTGTTTGATATCAGAAGTTTTGGTTTGAAATATAGTCAAAGTACCTCAATATTGTGGCCATGGTTTTTACAAAAAAAAAAAAAAAACAAATTTTGTTTAAAAAACTACGTTCAACAACACTTTAAAGCTCACCTAACAAGAAAGGAAGCAAACTTCGGCAAGTCCAAGCTTATGAACCCATGCAACTATTCCAAAAATTAAATTTTTTTAAAACAACAATATTTTGTTTTTTTATGTTTTACTTAATGATTTTAATGAATTAGAACCGTAGTTCTGAAACAATACATTTACTTTTTATCGAAGTATATTCAAGTCAATTAAAAAACAGCCAAATTATAATTTTTTTCCTATGTTTTCCCGATTGTTCCTATGGGAGCTGTATGATATAGTCGTCTGATCCGGCTCGTTTCAACTTCTACTATTAGTTTTAAAACTGATGGGCTAGTTTGCGTAGAAACGAGTGGACAATAAATCGGACATGGCTAGATCGACTCTCCTTATGATGTTGTTAGGGTCTGTTTTGACTGAAATTAGAATACCATTTGTAAGGATAATTGGTGGTGGATACTTTTATGACATTCTTGCCTTGGCAGCGTTAACTTCTAACTAACAGAGAAAAGTAGCTTTCGATAAAATCCATGCACAAAAATTAATTAAACACCAAAAGTTGAGAAGTCTCAAGGGCTATAATCGTAAAAAATAAACATAAATTGATTCTAACAATTTTAAACATTTTCAAATGAGTAAAAAAAAAACAATAGGCAATTATTAAACTATTTTATTTAGACCAGTTATGTTTGGGCAACGTGATTAGCATTTGACAATAGCTTCACTAGTTTAGAAGTAATAGCCGTGTAAGTTTAGCTGTTTTTAGCGATTTCCCGATAAATAAGCAAGCAAAAAATCGTAGAAAATACATTTTTTGTAACGACCTACCCAACACAAAAAAAATTATTCCAGAATTTTAAAACAAGTCCTTAAAATTTGTTGAAATTGATCCTAGCATTCTGGTGTCATTCGACGCATATTTATTAACTTTGTTTAAAAATTGTAATATTTTACGAGCCCAAGCTCAGGAACTCCACATAAAAAATTGTTTACTATGTCACTTTCACCGCCCTTTCTCCTCAATCAATCAATTTTTCTCAATTCTTGGTAAGCAATTCTTATTCATTTAGCGATACCATTCGATTGGTGTATTACTCGTCACGATCGGACCATGACAGCAGGTTTTTAATTCTGCGGGTAAATAATAGTAGTCTCCCATGCACACGCTTTGGTGCGCATCGTCACTAAATGTAACGTCGTCGAGGCGAGAAGGCGAGAAATGGATTAAAGTTTTAAACGCTGAATAATTACCAAAAGCGAATTTTATAGAAAACAAGAAAGGACGCAAACTTCGGCAATTCGAAGTTCATATACCCTTGCAGAGAACAATAGGCTAAAACTGGTTAAAGTTTAATTATTTCACCTGGTATTTTTTAATGCAAACCATAACTATATCTTATAGCTACCATAGGAGCAATAGGGTTAAATCGGTTTAAACTTAATTTTTTTACCATATTTCACACTGTATATACGATATATAAGGTATAGCTCCCATAGGATCAACAGGGTTAAATCGGTTAAAATTTAATTTTTTTACCTTATTTCGCACTGTATATAAGCTATTGACCTGAATCTTTCCAAATCGTATTTTTTAAACGCATACCATGCTCAGGGTAAAAGCTCGTGCCAATCGGACGTCTATATCTTATAGCTTCATAGGAACAATAGGCTAAAATCGGTTAAAATGTAATTATTTTACCATATTTGACGCACTATATAAGCATTTGACCTGAATCTTTCCAAATCGTATTATATTTAAAGCATGCCATGATTAGGGTAAAAAGCGTGCCAATCGGACGCTTATATCTTATAGCTCCCATAGGAACAATAGGCTAAAATCGGTTAAAATTTAAGTTTTTCGTCATATTTTGCGCAGTATATAAGCTTTTAACCTGAATCTGTGCAAATGGTATTTTTTTATACATACCATGCTCAGGGTAAAAAGCGTGCGAATCGGACGTTTATATCTTATAGCTCTAATAGGAACAATAGGCTTAAATCGGTTAAAGTTGAATTATTTCACCATATTTCGCGCAGTATATAAGCTATTGATCTGAATCTGTTCAAACGGTATTTTATTATGCATACCATGATCAGGCGGTTAAAATTTAATTTTTATACCCTTGCAGAGGGTATTATAATTTAAGTCAGAAGTTTGCAACGCAGTGAAGGAGACATTTCCGACCCTATAAAGTATTTATATTCTTGATCAGCATAACTAGGCGAGTCGATCTAGTCCGTCTGTCCATCTGTCCGTCTGTCCGGCAGTCTGTCCGTCCGTCTGTCCGTCCGTCCGTTTCTACGAAAACTAGTCTCTCAGTTTTAAAGCTATCTGCATGAAAGTTTCCCAATCGTTGTCCTTCTATTGCAGGTAGTATATAAGTCGGAATGAGCCGGTTTGGACGACTATAGCATATAGCTCCCATAGGAACAATCGGAAAAATAAATAATAAATAAAATAAATAAATAAATATTTATTTTTCCGGTTGTTCCGATGGGAGCTTTATGCTATAGTCGTCCGATCCGCCTCGTTCCGACTAATATACTAGCTGCAATAGAAAGACAACTTTTGGGAGATTTTCATGGAGATAGTTTTAAAGCTGAGAGACAAGATTGCGTAGAAACGGACGGACAGACTGACAGACGGCCAGACGGACGTACAGTCGGACAGACGGACATGGCTAGATCGAATCTCCAATGATGCTGACCAAGAATATATATATTTCACTGCGTTGCAAACTTCTGACTGATGTGTTATAAAGCAAAAGTTGCGTAATCTTAAAAGCTATAAGGACTCAAAAATAAATAGAAATCTATACTAGAGTATTCAAGAAAAACGAAAAATGTTGTTCATTGAATATCTTTTTAACGGAGTATCGGATTGAAATAATTGAGGTGTCGTTGGATACGCATTTAGAGCCAAAATACAATCATGGCATAAAAGTATGACTTTTCACGGCAATATGTAGGAGCCTCTTTGCGCACGCTTTCCGGTGCTCAACGTCACTACGTGGACGCCGTCCACAGTGGCATTTAATTTTTTCAATATATAAACTCTGGTTTGCTTCTTTATACCCTTGCAGAGGGTATTATAATTTCAGTCAGAAGTTTGCAACGCAGTGAAGGAGACATTTCCGACACAATAAAGTATATATATTCTTGATCAGCATCATTAGGAGAGTCGATCTAGCCTTGTCCGTCTGTCCGTCCCTTTCTACGCAAACTAGTCTCTTAGCTTTAAAGCTATCTACATGAAACTTTCCCGAAAGTTGTTTTTCTATTGCAGGTAGTATATAAGTCGGAACAAGCCAGATCGGACGAATTTAGCATATAGCTTCCATAGGAACGATCCGAAAAATAAATAAAAAAAATGTATAACTGTGCTGTTTTTTAATGTTTTGTTTAGTTCTTCGACATATAGTAATGGTTAATAATTTCAGAATAACGGTTTAAATTTCATCAAAATCGGACGAATATATCATGTAGCTCCCATAAGAAAACTCAGAAAAATAAATAAAAATAAATTATAAGTTTGCTATTTTTTAATTTTTTTTTAGTTATTCGACAAATAGTAATGGTTCAATATTTAAGAATTATGGTTTAAACTTCATCAAAATAGGACGACTATATCATATAGCTCCCATGGAAACAGTAAATACTTTTATATTTTGTAATGTTTTTTAAAAATTCAATAATAATTTGACAGCTCAGAATTACGCTTTTAATTTTATTAAAATCGGAAAACGATATCATAAAGCAGCCATAGGAACTATCGAATAATTGAGCTGCAAATCATCATAGCTTCAATGTTTTTAAACATATAAGCAAGTAAATCATAATTTTAATGTATTCAAGAATATTTAGTTTTTGCAATAGCTGCAAGGGTATATGAACTTGCCGCTCGCTTCCTTTCTTGTTTTGTTTATATTTAAAATAAAAAACTTTTGTAAATTAGGTAAAAATGGGGGACATAGTCCTTTTTTTGTTACCGTTAAATTGCGAGGATGATTTTAATAAAATTATCAATATTCCAGATACAAAAATGTTTCTTAAGTTTTTTAGATTTTTATTGTTTAAATTTAAGCAAAAAAAAGGTATATTATATGTAAAAATATATGTGGATATGTATGCACATTTCAATCTTCATCTGTGTTTGTATCTGCATCTGAGTTTGAATTCATATCCTGTACCCATTTCTAACAGAACACAATGCATACATAAACTATATTTTTGTATTTCGAAGAAACAATTAACAAGCTTTTCCTCGACTAAACAGTTCTTTTTGTACCATTGCAGAGAGTAATACAATTTATCCTAGAAGTTTGCGACGCAGTGATGGAGACATTTCAGACCCTATAAAGTATATATATTCTTAATCAGCATCATTAGGAGAGTCGATCTAGCCAAGTCCGTCTGTCCGTTTCTACGCAAACTAGACTCTCACTGCATGAAACTTTTACAAAAGTTGTCTTCATAGTGCAGGGAAGCCGAAGTTTATATAACCTTGCAGCTTTTGCAAAAATAAAATATCTTTAAAACCCTTAAATATATATTTTTATGCGTATTTGTTTAAAAATATTCAAGCTTTGATGGTTTTCAGCTAAATTATTCGATCGTTCCGGTGGTAGCTAATTTATAGTCGTCGTAAGCCAAATTTAAAACGTAATTCTGGATTAATTAGTCTTGCTGCTTTTCCGGTTGTTCCTATGGGAGCTGTATACTATAGTCGTCCGATCCGGCTTGTTCCGACTTATATACTACCTGCAACAAGAAGACTTTTCGGAAAACGTCATGCAGATTGCTTTAAAACTGAGAGACTAGTTTGCGTAGAAACGGACGGATGGACGGACGGACTGACGAACAGACGGACAGGGCTTGATCGACTCTCCTAGTGATGCTGGTCAATAATATATTTACTTTATAGGGTCTAAAATACCTGCCTCACTGCGTTTCAAATTTCTGACTGAAATTATAATACACTCTGAAAAGGTTATAAAAATCGACCTCTTTTAGCTTAAGTAATTAGAAAGTCGTCTGTCTGTCCTCTAGTCGCCTTTTTTTCTAGACAGTGCCTTCATTTTAAATATAGTATGTTGATCAACCTTCCGTGTTGTTTTATAAAACTTTTTTAAACAGCTATGCAGTGCACTTCGCGGCTTATTCTGTATATAAAAGTTGCATTTGAAAATTATGTTACCAAATGCTTAATACTATGATAAACTTACCTCAAAGAATTTAAACCTTTAATTCCGAAATCAAAAGATATTTGGTGTAAATACAATTGCTTTGCACCTCTTGTAAAAATGTAGTATTTTTGAAAGTAAATGAAATTAATATCGTTTAAGTCTTTCTAAATCCTTAGGAAAGAACACATGGGAAAGTCTTTTTTTAGTTTCAGCAGTTGGATTATTAACGTCATTTATTTTTTTTTTAAAACCGATAGCAGTTATGGGTATATGTTCAGAAAAAACACGGCCTCAATTAATCAATTTTGTAGCACAGTGGTAATAACACCACATATAATCTATATGATTAAATTGCACTCACTCAAAGTTTATATTTTCGCAATAAAAAACCTTTAAGAGATTTAAAAAATAACAATGAGAAGTTTATTATCTGAGATCGATTGATTTGAAGACGAAATATTTATTTCCAAATCACTTGGAATACCTAACACTGATTCTTGTTTCTTTAGCACAATATAAGTATGTATGTAAATTCAACACATATAAGCCCACATCAGTGAATTTATTATGAATATCCACTCGACACGATTCCGTCAAATGAAATAAGAGGTCTGAACAGTACTGACGAGTACTCCTCAGATGGCTTCTGGATAGCCCTCGAATAAGTTTTTCCTATTAACGATGACTTTGTGCTGTGTTTGGTACTGGCTACATACTTAGTTGAATAAAACAAACATGAAATATTGCTTATTCATTTTACTTCAGCCAGCCAATACCAGCTTCAGAAATAAAGAAGGCTGTCCCGAAACCGAGCTCTCGCTATGGTCATTGCAGCTTGTTATAAACTCAGCTTCTATCTTCGTTTCACGATGTAGGTTTCGTTTCATTCGCACCCCAGAATAATGGGAATACAAATGAGCTAGAAAGAGATGGCAATTGCTTCCGTTCGTCGTTTAAATATCAGGTACGTACTGAAATTTTATGCCGAAACGACAAGCAACCAATAGCAATAACGCTATTTTTCCAACCCCCAATGCGGTCTTGCGCAAACAATTTAAGAAGGCAGTACATTTTCTTCTTCGGAAATTGTTGAATTGATTTTACTGTCGCTGCAAACAAGGGAAGTACTAGCTAAGCTTATATTTTCACGCACTATAACAAAGCATACCCGAACTCTAAGACTGAAAACAACCAAAAGGGCTTGCGCACACTTCTGTACGTAAACTCGAGATGATTGTGTTCCCTTAACATATAGTTAGAAATAGAAAAAAAACGAAAATTTTAAGTTTGGCAACATTTTTAATAACTATTATATAATTTTTTTTTGCTGAAAACCCCTTTTAATACACCACAGCATTATACAAAAAGTCCCGGATTTATCGTTAAAGTCAAAATCAAACACATTTGCTTCAATGTTTAAGTGCCCCTTAAAAAAATATTTTTTTTGATTGGAAACAATTTTATTTTTTCTTGGTTTCATAATTTATATTCATCCATTAAAATCGACATTTTTGGGTATTAAAAACTACACAGAAAAAAAACAAACTAGAACTACGCATCAATCGGGTATTTGTTCATAACAAAATTGATGCCACCATTGATGAGGCATATCAATATGATATTTTCGAACAAATCAATTTGGGATTTTTTCTTATCAAATGGACATGCTGCACATATCAGATTTGCCTTCCATTGTGGTAAGATTAAGAACAGGATGGTATTTTTTCATATCAATCTGATATTATTGTCGTATGTTTGTTATTGTTTCCATTTTAGGGTGTAATGTTTTTCATAACCAATTTCTGTGATACGGCTTTTTTGATCAATTTGATCGGCGATTTTGTTTTGTTTAATTTTTATTTGTAACATATTGAACATTAATATTATTAACATTTTTATATATATATATTGAACACTCTTAAACATAATATAAATAAATTTTAAAAAATATATGTAAAAAAATAAAACAATACAATGTAATGAAAAAAAAATGTTTTTATAGAAAAATTCAAAAAAAATTACCTTTTCAGTTGACGAGTTTGACGAATAAAAATTTGTTGGTGCTGTTTGACCCCAAACAGGCAACCATATTTTAGAACTAGAAAAGGAATAAAGTTAGAAACTAAATTTGGAAAGTCACGTTTGCAACGCCTAGTCTTCCTTTCTGTTCTGTTAATTGATCGTTATTAATGTATATTGCAGGCTGACTTAAAGTTACTTACCGCTTCAATTGCATAAAACTTCGTAATTTACCATAGGTTCTACCAATAAAAATATGCAGCCACTTTATTTTTTGAAGACTTTTTGAACTAACTAGTCTCTTCTAGTTTTAAAGCTATTTGGATTAAACCAAAAATCTTCTTTTTAGTATATAAGTCGAAACGGGGCGGATCGGACGACTTTATCATATACATATATAGTACATCATGGATATTTTCCAAATATTTTTTTTTATTGGAATCTCTAACTTTGCGGTTTATTTATGGGAAATATTTTTATTCTTGCCTTGGCCTTGCAGTAGGTCGTCCGATCAACGCAAATTTTCAGCACATTTTCGATATTCTTCAATGGTCTTCAATGGCCACAATGGCAAATTCAATCTCGTGCCTTAAGTCCACCATCGTCTCAGTTTGGTTGGCATAGCACTTATCCTTGATGGCACCCCACAAAAAATAGCCAACGGGGTCAAATCGCAGCTGCGAGGCGGACAGTTGACATCGCCTTTTTGGATGACTATTTGTACAGCGCTGAAGTTTGACTGTAAAGATGGCAGTGTGGAAAGTAACGCCGTCCTGCTGGAACAATGTCGTCAATGTGTTCATCTTCCACTCCGAGGAAGAAAAAGTTTTTCTACATGCCGCGATTGCGGTCACTATTGACGGTTACGATGAGGTGTGACTTAACTTTATCTGAACAGATCAATTTTCGATGAAAATGCCTCTCGTCCTTCAAGCGGTCCTCGACCCATTTCACAAATGTGGGTTTTATTCCATTCAAAAAAAATTTTGAACAATATCCACTCGTATTTTTTTAAAACATTTTAAGAAAGCAACCATTTCGAGAAGCTCCCATAGGAATAATCGGAATAATGAATTAAATAAAATTATAGCTTTGCTGTTTTTTGATTTATTTAAAAATGTTTGAGATGGTTTACTTTTCCACAATTACGATTTTAATTTATTTAAATTCGGATATCATATAGAATTAAACGAAAAATTGAAAACGAGTTTTTCGTCAATTTAAATTCGTAAGCCAGTGTAGTATATTTTACTAAAATATAATGTAATATATTATTGTATATATAATATTTACTAAGTTTATAATAAACAATTAGGTTTAACTCGGGCTCTTGTTAAAACTGCGAGCCCGGGGGAAACTACGCCCAACCCCAAAAAGTCTAATTACGCGTCCAACGACATCTCAATCATCTATCCGGTATTCAATAAAAAAGAGTTTGACAGCATTTTCTAAATTAAAACTTTTGCTTTTGTTGGTTTGTTTGTATGTGAATTTGTGCGTATGGATGTTTTAGGGTCCTGAAACAACATTTACTCAAATAAGCAGCTCGAGCTGAATACCTTTTGTTCTACCACTTTTTGGAAAACCCGCAACTAAAGCTACGGAGACGTGCTTTCTCCTTAAAAATATATTTTTTGGGGCTATAAATATTACCCTTGCAGACGGTATATTCAGACAAATAGTAAACTTATTTTTAAATTCAATATGGACTTTCAGCTTTAGGTATCGCATTACTTAAAACTCTCAAAATATGGACTATTTGCCTACTTTTAAGGTTAAGGGTGTACTATTTTTTTTAGGTCAATAGCCTTTTTGAAAGTTGTCCACTTTACCGAAAAATGTTTAGCAGCTTTCAAACCATTTCAGTGAAACATTTCAATAAAACAATATTGGTGAACAATACAATGTATCAATTAGTTGCTCATTGTTATACAGTTAATAATTTAAGGAATTATTTTAAGTTTAATTTCGCTTAAATGTTATACTGTAAGATGTACGCTAGAGGTGTACGAAAGATAGATAGACCTACGGAAAATTTAAAGCAATCGTTATCGCCTTAAAATCGGTGGCATTTTATCACTTACGGAAAGAACGCGCATTTCGTAGTTTCTTGAAAGTGAAAAGTTTTGAAGACAATTAAAATGTAAGGCGAAATAATTTTATTTATACGCATTTAATCGCGCACTACTGGTTTCTTAATTTTAAGAAAATAGATTTTTAAAACGGAGTTAAACAAGATATTTTCTTGGTCGCCATATATATATATACAAATGAGCAGTTAGATCAAAATCCCATTAATCCCATTTATTTCTTTAAAAAAAATCGCTGAAAAGATGCGCATTATTGCTACAAAAGTATGCGTAAGTGGTTATTTATGTGTGCATGTATGTATTTGGTGAGGCGTGCATATCATATTTATTATTTAATATGTGTATGTTTCTTATTAGATAATTCGAGATTTTTAGTTGAAATATCCAGACGTAAAACTCAGTTTGGAAAATAAGTGGATTACATTACAAGGGCAAAGGAGCATTACAGTCTGGAAATTTTTAACAAATTAAAAGATGATGATATAGGCGAAGGCAAGTTTTTCCATCCGTATACATTTACCATATTAATATGTCTATATTTTCAGATGCGTTTAATATTGGGATATTTATTATTATATATAAATAATCGCGTATTATTTTACGTATTGTAAAAACTTCCGATTATGCTATAAACAAAAATAATATATAGTTGATTAAATCAAAAGCTTGTCACGACATTTTGCTCAATTATTATTGTCATGAAGTGGAAGGATATGGGCCATTAAAATTAATTAACCTTAAGAGAAAACATAACTATCCAGTTCACATGGACAGTCTAATGGACAAAGCTATGTTAAGCCAAAGCAATTTTAATTATCTGTAATTAGTAATAATTAATTGGTATAAGACTATTTTAAAACAAATAAAACAATGAAAAACAATAAAAATAATTAAATAAAACAAATTGAAATTTTAATTTTAAGGCATATATCTCCTGAAAATTGGGCTAAGGTCAAAATAACTGGTAAATTTTTACGAAATTTTATAGTCATATATTATTGGTTTTCGGACTGAGTGTTTTCTCAAATTTATAGGTCTCCAATAAAGTAAGAACTAGGCTATTCTTTTATCCTTATTTTAAGGTCTTAGGTAGTATTCTCAAATTTTAAGGTCGCCAGCAGCCTAAAAATAAGGCTATTTTTTTTACCAAAATATAAGGGTTGAGTAGCCTAAATTTATTTTAAAAATTCTAGGCTTTCAATTACCTAAAATATAGCCTTTTTTCTTTAGCTTAAGGTCATATTTAACCTGAAATGTTTAGGTCATGTGTACCTAAACTTTTAGCGCCCTTTTTAGGTCATGTTTCCTCAAATTTTAGGTCATTTTCTAACTTTTTAGGTAATATTTTTCTCTGGGTGTACTATAATTTCAATTTATAAATTTAAGCCACAAGACATGTAAGGAAATTCGATGAGACCAAATGGGGTACAAGTAGCAGTTTTCGGAATGTCCAGCTCGGACATAGGGTTCTGGTAATATGCTTTAACCAAATCCAAACTTAAGAAACTTTCCAAATAGTTGGAAACACTGAATTTGACTTGAGGTAGACTTAAGCACACACCCAGGAAGCCAGTCCGAACCTGGAGAGTATGTTGGTTTTGTGGTCTCCATATCCTTTAGAAGAAAACTTTCTATTAGTACCGGGGAGAAAATACAATTTGACCTGTACAAATTGTAAGGGTAAACTTAATTTAGACAAGAATCCGCATTATAGGAACTTTGAAAGAATTTGGCAAATAAATCAGCAATTTCAGAGTCAGTAGACGCCTCAGTTGAGTTAAATCGCACCAATGAAGGCAAAGCGGAGTTTTTATACCCTTGCAGAGGGTATTATAATTTCAGTCAGAAGTTTGCAACGCAGTCAAGGAGAGATCTCCAACCCTATAAAGTATATATATTTTGCATCAGCTCCCATAGGAACAATCGTAAAAATAAATTAATTATAACTTTGCTGTTTTTTAATTTTATTCTTCTAGATAAAGTTATGGTAATTTAAAAATCATCAAAATCGGACGACTTTATTATATAGTTCAAATCGAAACAATCAAAACATTATTAATTTTTTAATTTTTATAATAAATAATGTTTGACATATTTATAAAATGATAATTTACAATTATGCTTTTAATTTTATTTAAATCGGTAAACGATATCACTTAGCTGTCTTAGGAACGATCGAATAATTGTTCTAAAATCATCATTGCTTCAATGTTTTCTAAACATATACGCAAAAAATCAAAATTTAAATGTTTTCAATATTTTATTTTTGCAACAGCTGTAAGGGTATATAAATTTTGGCTTGTGAAAGTTTGCTTTCTTTCTTTTTATTAATGTATCACATTTATTTTAAGCTCTTAGGACATTTTAAGTGTTTCAGCTAACTCGAAAATGAGAAATATGTTTCTATTGTCAACAGTAAAGGGCTTCGTAAATTTGTAATTGTACAACAGCTTGCTTTCAAAATATCAGACAACAATCAGATCAAGAGTTTTCTAACAAAGTAGCCCACGCAAGATAAGACATTTTAGATGGGAAAGATTATCAGCTATTATCGAAAAGGAAAATGAAATTAGATGGGAATACAATTGAAATATGTCTTACGGACCATACATTCAAAATTTAAACGGCCGAATGTTGGTGCTTATTTCTTCAGAAAAAATATTTATAACAGTTAAAGATTTAATCGAAGTTAAGGCCGCCATTCAAAATTACAATTAGAAAATCTTATCCAAAAATGGAATGTGCTCAGAAACAGCTAATTTAGGAGGTGCAACAATAATTATACTTTGAAATTAATAGGGGATTGTTAAAAACAACATGAAAAGGTAAATGTCGGCAACGGCCGAACAAAATTGTCTATTTAATAGAAATATGATATTGAGTCTATTGAATCAAAACTTCAGCTAAAATCGGGTTGTTAAAAAAAAATTCTTCGTTATCATCTTGAAAAATTTTTCAATTTTAAAATTGTTTTTTTTCTGATAATCCGGTCACGAGTTATGATGGTCACCGCAAACCATCATTTTTTTAAGGTAACTCAGAAGATTTACGGTCACCGGCTTCATTTTCATTTTTTTGAAAATGTTTTCTAACATTCTTTAAATGTCGTATAATAATGTGTAATTAAATTAAAAAAATTATAATTTAGGTGTCGCCGCAAAAAAATCATCAAAAGGTGCGTAAAAGATTCAGTTCTGAAAAATCAAAATAATAATACAATATTTTTAAAGTCAAATGTTAACATATCTGATTTACGGTAAATAATTTTTAAAAACATGGAACAGCAAAACAGCGGATATTTTTTGCGACAGCTTTTGGAATGACTTTATTTAACTGGAATTAAGACCGTTTTTTGTATAAAACATGTGGTAAATTTTAAACGCTCTAACTGCAAACATAGACCTCTAGTCGGACAACAGCGAATGTCATTGACAATTTTTTATTCCGGAAGAAAGAAAGTCTTTTTTAAAGCCGATGATGCAACAATATCTAAATCTTTTAGCCCTTGTATGAGCTGAGTTCTGGATATACTTTTCAATGAGGAGAAGTAAGTTTTAAATTGTACATTTAGTAGTTAGAAAATATTAAGTTTGAGAAATTGTTCTTTAAGGAAGAGAAAAATACTTGTCTTGCAAAAATCCTCAATCTGAACCCTCCTCAAGTGTGCCGATTGGAAATGACGCTTTGGTGCCCATGCGATGTCAGGTGGCGTTCAACTAAAATCAAGAGTCAGAACTGTGTGCTCTGGTTTTTTAATAGTCAAGCCGTACGGGTATGACTCATGTTCTTGGTACTCTTTAATTGTAACTATAATACGTTTTGTTGCTTTGCAGTAACAAGTCTGTATTATAGAATACAAAAACACGGGGTAAGAAAAGTGAAGATCGTATCTTCAACTCAAAAATTGTTGGATATCAAATTTGGTGTCAATAATTTTTAGCTTTAACAAAAAATTTACTTTCATTTATTAATTAGTTTCGTTAAGGGCACAAAGATGAAGAAAAAGATCAACTTTTGTAACTTTACCTTTAACTTTTAAAATTTCAAAGCAGCGTGACGATTTATATACTAATTAAATAAATAAAAGATTATTTTTTTGTTAAGGCACTACACACATAACACATGTTTAAAATGTAATTAGAAGCAAGCACGGCTATCAATTTATCAGTATGAGTGCGGTCACGGTCTACTGAAAATAAAAGCATCAAACAAGAAAGGAAGCAAACTTCGGCAAGCTAAAGTTTATATACTCTTGCAGCTATTGCAAAAATAAACATTCTTAAAAGCATCAAAATTTCGAATTATATGCATATATGTTTAAAAACATTAAAGTTATGATGATTTTTAGCTCAATTATTCGATTGGTCCTATGATATCGTTATCCGATATGAATAAAATTAAAATCGTAGTTCAGAGTTAATAAACCATTACTATGCCCACAAGAATCAATAAAAAAGAAAGGAAGCAAACTTCGGCAAGCCGAAGTTTATATACCCTTGCAGCTATTGCAAAAATTAATTAGTTTTTAAAACATCTAAATTTCGATTTATATGCGTATATGTTAAAAAACATTAAAGCCAAAATGATTATCAGCTAAATTTTTCAATCATTCCTATGGCAGCTATATAATATTGATTTCCCGTTTTAATAAAATTAGAAGCGTATTACTATGTAAAAAATAAAAATTAAAGAAGCAAAAATTTGTTTTTCAATATTCCGATTGTTCTTATTGGAGTTATATAACATCGTCGTCTGATTTAAACCAAATTTAAACTATAATTCAAAAATAGTAAACAATTACTAATTCTCGAAGAACTAAAAACAGCAAAGTTATAATTTTGTTTTCCGTTTTTTCGCCGTTTGTTCCTATACGACCTATATATTATAGACGTCAGATCCGGCTCGTTCTGACTTATATACACTCATAGAAAAAATCCAGAATTTCGATGTCAAATCAAGAACGAACGATGTCAATAGTAGGGTAAATTCGTATTTTTTTGATTCAAGAACGAAAGGCTATACTCAAGTACGAGTTATTCAATCCCGAAGTACTACATTTGAGAATGAACGGCATCAGTCCAAGAACTCAAAAGTGCTTGAAGAAAGTGAGAAAGATATTGGTTTGAGTACGAAAAATTCTTAATGCAAGTATGAAAGTTTCTTAACTTAAGTTTTTTTAAAAAATGTTTTTTGTCTCTTTCTCTTTTTTTCATTTCTCTTTGACTCAATATGAAATTAGAATGAAAGGGAATATGATAAATTGATATGTAAAGGAAACAGAAATGCAAACTTTATTTTGTTTACTGCAAGTCGACCCAACCAGGACTTGAACCGAGGCCTTTGGATTCGTAGACGCATTAGCCGGTTGCGCCACTGGCATCATAATTTACTGTGTACTACTCCCGTATTAGAATTCGAAGCAATTTGTTTGCAATCAAAAAGCTTTTATTAGCTATACTTTTGAGGTCAACTAGATAAAAATTTAGATAAAAGCAGAACGTTTGAAAAAAAAACATAAAAACCAAAAAAAAAAATGGATAACTTTGTCTGGGACTTGAGCTCGGGTTCTTAATAGCTTACCCAATGTTTTATGTTTTAAGACACTTACCCCCTAGGCCAATCATTTTAAGAACAAAATGTTCTTGTTTTAAATTAATAGTTCATGTTTTTTTGTTAAATTAATAGTTTTTAATAGAGTTTACTGTTTTAAATAATTCTGATTTTATTTACAAACACTATAAGCATGGTTAAAGCGAAAAATATCGTTTTCTCTATGTATTAAAAAAAAACATTTTAAAATATTATTATCAAGTAGGACCCGTAGTTGTCCTGTACACGTTCGTCCTAAAAATTTTAGGAATTATTCGGCCGATTTTCAAGAACGTCCGTGCTAAAATTATTCGTCCTACTTTTTCTGGGAGTACTACCTGCACCAGGAAGTCCACTTTTGGGAAAGTTTCATGCAGATAGGTTTAAAACTACGAGACTATTTTGCTTAGAAGCGAACGGACGGACATGACTAGATAGACTCTCCCAAATAATCAAAAATATTTATACCTTATAGGGTCTGAAATATCTATTTTACTGCTTTGCAAACTTCTGACTAAAATTATAATTCCTTCTCCAAGGGTATAAAAAGGTCAATAAATTAATAGCACAGGACAACAAAATGGGACTGTGTAAAAGTGTAGTGTAGACTTATTTGCGTATATCTGTATACTTAGTTTTTCTAACGTGTGGTATTTGTAATATTGCGGTTGGAAAAAAAATTAGAACAGTTAAAGTTTTAATTTCAGATTTCTCAAAGCCAGCTTTAGCTCTTACATCAAAAAGTTTAAAATACTCGCTTCTTAACCTGTTGTAGCTGTTAAACATTTCTTGGTAAAATAAACTTTATGAACGTTTCTTTTATACGAAATATTTTTAATAGGTTTTGTATGATACCCAAAAAGCTTTTGCTATATTTGTGACGAATTCGTTCCAAAAAGCTTAAGCGCCACAATAAACGAAATTGTGAAAGTACAATACTTCGCCTAATTTAAACTAAAAGCAAGAAAGGAAACAAACTTTGGCAATCCGAAGTTTTTATACCCTTAAAGCTATTGCAAAATTAAACATTCTTGAAAACAATAAAAATATGATTTACTTGCGAATATGTTAAAAAACATTGACGCTATGATGATTTGTAGCTCAATTATTCGATAGTTCCTATGGCTGCTTTATGATATCGTTTCCGATTTGAATAAAATTAAAAGCGTAATTTTAAACTGACGTAAGGCAAAAAAAATTTTAAAATAAATTATAAAATAAAAAAAAAATTTGTTTCATATTTTTATTATTCCCATCGGAGCTTCGTCCGATTTTGATGAAATTTAAACCGTAATTCTAAATATTTAACCATATAGTCGAAGAACTAAAAAAAAAACAATAAAAAACTACAGACTTAAAATTTTTTTCATTTATTTTTCCGATTTTTACTATGGGAGCTATATGCTATAGTCTTCCGAGCCGGCTCGTTTAGACTTATGTACTACCTGCAATAGAAAGACAACTTGTGAGGAAGTTTCATGCAGATAGCTTTAAAACTGAGAGTCTAGTTTGCGAAGAAACGGACGGACAGACGGACATGGCTAGATTGACTCTCCTAGTGATGCTGATCAAGAATATATATACTTTATAGGGTCGGAAATGTCTCATTCACTGCCTTGCAAACTGCTGACTGAAATTATAATACCCTCTGCAAGGGTATAATAAATAAATAAATAATTCAATATACCTTGGGCACCTAACATGCAAAAAATGTAAAGAACATTTAAAGCAACAGGAAAAAATATCAAGGAAGCAGCTGAGATTTAAGGTACCAATCATTTCGGTACCAATCACATTTGAGGTACCAATCATACCGATGACTGATATTTTGGCCCGGCCAAATTTAACCCCAAAAAAATGGGGTAACCAGATGAGAATTCTGCCAGGAAACCCATTTCCCAAGAACTTCCTGCCTTGAAAGACATGTGCCAACCCGGATTGAAAATCATACCACCACTGACGAAACACATTACGATGCGACATCCCAAATACCCAGTATGTTTACGCAAAATGCTCTAGATGTTCTTATAAGACCTTGACCTGTCAGAAGAAAGAGCCCGAGTTGTGGCTTCACGGTTTAAAGGAAATGATTTTACTATGTCCAGTAGTAATGGTTCCACGACACCGTACTAGCGTTTCTATTATTCTCCACCGAAAAAATCTAGCTTCTGCAACAATGTAAGAGCCTTGATAAAAGGCATAGGGTTATCAAGTTACAAACCTGGCAACTTTTCATTGACAGTTGTAAACGTAGATTACTTAACAGCAATAAATATGGAGCAGTATCAATTGCGGATTCGACCAAACTAATGGAAGTTTATGAAACTATTTCATTAGTTTTTAAAAAAATTAAATACAATGATTATTATTGGGTAGTGTGATTGGACTTAAAATTGGTAGGCTCCATGAACGATACAGAATTTTAAGCTTTAAGTATCATTTTAAATTTTCTTGAAAATAAGAAAGCACCAAATTATAGTGAAATTGTGAATTAGACTGTACCATTAGTATCAAAAAACATTATTTACACAGTCACTTAAATAAATTTCCGCATAACCTGGGAGCTTTCAGCGGAGAGCAAGGAGAACGGTTTTACCAGGACTTTAGAAATATGGAAGAAAGGTACCAGGGAAGATGGAACGAAAATATGATGGTCGATTACTGCTGGGGCATAACACGTTCGCAAAACAACATATAGTCGGGCGCCAAGAAAAATAAGTCTTTTTCAACTTTGATCGGAACTTATAATAAATGTTGCCGAGCAAAAAACTTGTCTTTTGGTTTACATTTGCTATTGTTTTACTCGAACTCGATTTTAGGCATTTTAATTAAATATTGGCTTAATTTGTTAATGTTGATATAACAATAATACTGTGATTTAAGATTTAAGAGGGCTCCATTAAATAGTCTTTTTTAGAGAAATATTTAATAAGTTCGTTGATGTTATTGTAAGATGTTACGAACATTTATTTGAATTCCTGATACTGGACCCTTATTTCACTTTAAATATCTACCTCCTTTTTCTGTTTAAAAAGCCTATTGATTGAAATGCCCTTATTTAAGCGTAAAAAGCATTGGCTCCTGGGACCTTAAAGTTTATCACTTTTTGAGAAAATTGTACCTTGCAACCTTGAAACGTTACTTTTAGAATATTTAGAAAAAAAATCTATAAATTACTAATTTTGACTCACAATTGTGTTAGGCATCTTAAGAAATAGAAAACAGCTGCTTCTACACGCATGTAAAATATTAACTTGTAGCCATTTTTATACCCTTTCAGAGGGTATAATAATTTCAGTCAGAAGTTTGCAACGCAGTGAAGGAGACATTTCCGACCCTATAAAGTATACATATTCTTAATCAGTATTACTAGGCGAGTCGATCTAGCCATGTCCGTCTGTCCGTCCGTTTCTACGAAACCAGTCTCTCAGTTTTAAATCTAACTGAATGAAACTTTGCCAAAAGTTGTCTTTCTATTGCATGTAGTGTATAAGTCGAAACGAGCCAGATCGGACGACTATAGCATATAGCTCCCATAGGAACAATCGCAAAAATAAATAAAAAAAATTATAACTTTGCTGTTTTAAATTTTTTTTTTAGTTCTTCGACATATAGGCAATGGTTAAATAATATAGAATTACGGTTTAAATTACAACAAAATCGGACGACTATATCATACAGCTCCCATAGAAATAATAAAAATATATAAAATAACTATCTAATAATTGAGCTGCAAATCATCATAGCTTCAATGTTTTTAAACATATACGCAAGTAAATCATAATTTTAATGTGTTCAAAAATATTTAATTCTTGCAATAGCTGCAAGGGTATGTGAACTTCGGCTTGCCGAAGTTTGCTTCCTTTCTTGTTCTTTATATTTTTTAACGCCTGTTCAAAACGCCTTGTAAAAAGAAGTCTACTAAAATTTGCATAACATTAGTTTTAGTTAAGATATGATGGAACATTCAATACAAATATAAGAAATGAAATCTAAACAATTGCAGCTTTGATTTGTAGCACACACTCTCGGAGATATTTTAAATTTAAACTTTAAATTTTGTTATTTAAAGATATATATTCGTTAAAAATATAGATATACATTCGTATTCCGTCTCAGAAAGAGACGGCCGTGTGCAAAAGTAAATAACGGGACAGCACCGGACTTCGGACCATGATTGGTGCCGTGCGCAGAGGGCGAAAGGTCGAGCGGTAAAACCGTGGACATTCTACCAGGAGGCAAATAGACACCGAGAATTAACGGTAAACAGAGGCCTATATAAACCGGCCGGACGCTGAAAGCGGGATCAGTCATCAGTCAATCATCGAGCAGTTATCATCAGTCAAAGTTAATACGAGTACCAACACCAGTGAACAACACATCGAATCAAGGATCAGAGCCGTGCGGAGTCAACAAGGAGCATTATCCCTATGTCGAGACGCTGAAGTGTTGAAGTCTCCGAATTGAGACACAGGTAGCTGAGGTCTTTACGGCATCACACGGCTAAGGCGCTTTGTCACAACTTCAGTCGCGATTTTGCTTGGCATCCAATCCGACGTGTCCGACAGAGTTGAACAAATAGGGTCCGTCGACAAGAAACCGTGGGCTCGGAAGAGATGTTGTCTAGAACTAGCTACCTGCCTACAAGAACTGCACTGGCGAACTCCGGCGTATGCCTCATCGTTCGGCAAGCATTGTACAGGTCCTGGTGCGACTGTCCCGGAAGGACGCGCGTTTGGTCAGCTAGTGTCTCGAAGGGAGTAAGCGTTGAGAGCACAGCAGTCAACTATTAGAGGCCAAGATCGGCAGCTTACCGAATCCCGAAAGCCAGAGAGAAAGCAGTTGTCTAGAACTAGCTGCCTCCCTAAAAGGACTGCACTGGCGAACTCCGGAGTATGCCTGATCGTCCTGTAAGAATTGTACAGGAAGGACGCGGGTTTGTTCAGCTAGTGTCTCGAAAGACGTAAGCGTTGAGAGCACAGCAGTCCACTGCTAGAGTCCCAGAACGGCAGCAAGTAGCGGAGCCAGTCAATATGTCCGGTAGCAGAGCAAGGACAACGAGGACACCAAGGACGACAAACGACAAGCGCCGTGCGTGGAAGCGTGTGTCTAGAACCTGGCGTTTGACTGCGTTGGCGGCTTCCAGGGTAATCTCTAACCGTCAGGTAGAAACTGAGCCGGTGTCCGGTGCGACCGGCCGGGACAGAGCAAGGGACAGAGGCTGCGGCTGCAAAAGGCGTACGCCTTGAAATCACAATGTCTGTTCACCCTAGTCTGGGAACGGTGACGCATCCCGAAGCCCTGTTAGCCCGCCCAGCCAAAGGCAGCAGAAGTCACCACGACATAATTCAGGAGCAGCTATAACCAAGCAAGCCGTTCACCGTGGGAAGGAACCGACGGCGGACCATATTTCTACACTGTCAATACCAAACCTAGGCCGAGGGTCAAGTCGGCGAATAAAGATCCTTGTATACTCCTTATCTTTCTGTGCGTTTTCACTGATCAATAGGGTGGCTACGATTATATAAAATTGGTGGGACGAACACATACATCTTCTGAGCTAGCCGCGCGATATTCGTAGCGAGCAGATAATTAACAAAATCAGTTCGTTAAATCAGCATCAAACAGATATGGGGAAAGGAAAAGAATTTCTCAAAAGTCGCAGCCAAACTTGACATCATCCTGGAGGGCACGTCGGAGGACATACGGAAAGCCCTTTCAGAATAGGCCACAAAAACACAAAACGACCTAGAAATGGTGGGCTGAACTGAAGAGATCAACGACAAACCAGGCCCAATCGCCAAATTGCAAGTCCCAGACGTCGAACACCTCATAGCAAGCCTGGACGTGGAGACCATGATGGAGGCAGGAAGATCCAGGGGCACAAGTCAAGATATAAGATCAGAACAGCAAAGACCCAGCGCACCAAGTTGTTTGCGCACTTGGCGCTTGTATTTGAAATCACTAGTTGTAGGGCGAGAGCGGAAGTCAATAAAGCTTTCGTCCGTTCGCTCTTGTTAATTTGCCCCGTCTCTCGTCACCGTAGCATAAGTTAGGTTTTAAGTAAAATTAATGAAATATTAAAGTTAGTTAAAGTTAAATCGAACGTCATTGTAACCACTACTTTTCAAAATAAATCGTCTCGAACTACTGCAGTCACAAGTTTCGCGTTGTTAATACAAAACAGTATTAAATTTTCATGGTGACCCCGACGTGATAGCAGTAGAGTTCGCGAGTTGTTTTAATTTTTTTCGGTGAAAAACTATAACGATTACCCAAAATCAATTTATTCGTGTCGGTTCGACCAAAGAATTAAATTCACCAATATTTCGTCCTTGAGTTGCCCAAGACGTTTCTGCAAATTTAATTGCTTAATTCACTGCTGCCGCCAAATGGAAGTAAAAAAAGGAAGTTGCAATTATCAAGTCGGCCAACCAGGTATAGAGTTCTAAAAGTTGAAAGTTAATCTGTGGCGTTTTGTAAATTGTGTTTTGGCCCATCTTTCAACTTTTTGCATTCGCCGCAGTTTGCCAGAACATTTTCCTGCGCTTTTCAAAAAATTTGTCGCGCTTTTCCAATTTTTCCGCGCTTTTCATAATTTTAGCGCCTTTCGGCATCAGGCTTATATATTCGTTGCCCTTAGTTATCGGTCAGTGTATCATTCTCCGATAGCATTTGCCTAGGAAGAGCCGCTAGCTGCGTACACATACATACACACGCACACCGACACCGCTGCCGCTATTTTGAGATATCTTTGGTCGTTTTCGTTCGCGATCGCTGCAGCAGTGCAATTTTCGGTCTGCCTAAACGTTTGTTCGTTTTTTCAGTACGCTTGAGTTTGAGCGTTAGCTCCCCCACAATGCGTGCGAGTGGCATATTACTGTCGCAGGGTTTATATAAAAAATATAAAAACCCAACACCTTGTGCGATCGGTACATTACTCGTTGATTTTTTATTAGATTATTTAACAAACAAATAATTTAATAAAAATAAATATTTAACACCTCTTCGATACCAACAAAATAAATACAAATAAACGCAATGGCAACTAAGGATATCGAAGAGCTTAAACACCAACGAGATGTTTGCCTGAAAAGTATTAACCCAACTTATCGCCATTTAAAAGAAGCTTAATTATCAGTAAATCCGGTCGAGCTTCAGTGTCGATTAGAGATTCTAAATACGCACATTGAAAATGCTTCACTTTTGCAAAACCAAATAGAAGTGAAAGATACAAAAGATGTATACCGCAAAGAGTTGGAAGAGAGGGCCGTAATGACAAAGTTATTGCTGATTTCGATTTTAAATAAGTGAAAACAAAATAATATCGAGAAATCCGCTCCGCCAGCAAATCGCCCGCCTCAATGCCGCCTGCCGAGCGTTGCTCTCCCAATTTTTAGCGGAAAAGACTCCGAATTTAAAAATTTTATAAGCCTTTTCGAAACTTTCGTTGACAAAGATGACACTTTACACGATATTGAAAAATTCAATCATTTAAGTTCGTGTTTAGCTGGAGACGCTTTAGGAACAGTTAGGGCCTTTCAAGTCACTGCGGAAAATTATCCCAAAGTCTTTGCTAGCCTGAAGCGGGTGTACGATAATGATTATCTTATTTTTTTGACAACATATCGACACTTTTTAATTTGCAAAAAATTTGCCAGCCTTCAGCTGTTCAGCAGACCCAATCTATCCCTAAGAAGAATGGAAATAGGGATTTATCGTTTGTCGCTGCCAGAAACGACTCTGTTCAATGCGTGTATTGCAACTCAGCTGAACATCAGATTGGAAACTGCGCTTCCTTCGCAGCCCTAACAGTTCAGCAAAGATTCGATTTCGCTAAAAGAGCACCCTTATGCATTAACTGCTTAAGAAAGGGTCACACGGTCAAAATGCAAATCGGAGAGATGTAGAGTGTGCAAGTCCTCACATCACACTTGCTACACATGTATTCCCCAAGCATCGATGCATCGAGCCGTACTTCCACGCAGGTAGCGTTGAATGACATTTTGATGGTAGGCACAACTATCCAAGAGGAGCTGTACTCGACTCTGCTTCGGTTTAGATTGCCCTTGCGGCCGACATCATAAAGAAGTATGTTGACGATTTGTTGACTGGCGCCGGATGCGTTGAGGACCTGCAAAGCCTTCGAGACGAAGTTTCTCAGGACTTGCAAGAGGCAGGCTTTGAATTGGCATTGTGGTTTTCAAACTGACCAGAGTTATCCGCATCTGATAGCGCTGTAATGCCACTTATGGCAGACTCAGACGTAACTAAGACCCTTGGCGTGGTTTGGTTACCGGTTAAAGATTACTTTCAATTTCGGTTGGATGACTCTTTCCTGGATCTTCGCGCGACAAAGCGAAATATTTTGTTGGTGACTGCTCGACTTTTCGACCCACTTGGCCTCTTGTGTCCTTTGGTTACAAAGGCAAAGATGTTGTTGCAGGAACTGTGGCTTCGAAAATTAGATTGGGACGAGTCGCTACCGATGCAGTTGCTTATATCGTGACGTTTAAAGCGACGCTTCTGCAGTTGCCTAAAATTAAGGTATCGCGATTCGTCAACACAGATCCACAAGTCCCGATTCAAATACATGGATTCGCTGACGCTTCCATGCGAACGTATGGAGCGTGCATCTACGTTCGGATTCAAACTGCTGAAGGTTTGAAAGTGTCTTTATTGACCGCCAAATCGAAAGTAGCTCCCCACATGACGAAAACTTTGCCTCGCTGTGTGCAGCTCACCTTTTACCAGATCTGTATAATCGTCTCAGGCCATTGCTAAATTGTCCCATTGAGAATATTTTTCTGTGGACAGACTCCAAGATCACTTTACACTGGATCAAAACCCATCCATCGTCGTTGTCGGTTTTTGTTTTTAACCGGGTTGCAGAAATTCAGGAGTGGTCGGAGAAAGCAATTTGGAGACACGTACACACGAAAGTCATCCCTGCAGACATAGGGTCCCGAGGATGTGACGTAGAGGAGCTTACAACGTCCATTTGGTTCGGTGGGCCTTCGTTCTTGCTAGACTCAGAAAATAATTGGCCTGTAAATAAACATTTCGAACTGCCGGCTGATGTAATGTCGATGGAGCTACGCAAATCGGCCATAGCTCTCGTAGTCAGCCCAGAGCCAAATTATTTGCTTCAGAAAATAGAGTCCTTTTCGTCGCACCTGTAGCTTCTGAGAGTGTTCGTGTGGGTTTTTCGTTTTATTCAAAGGTGCAGAAAGGTGTCGAAGCTCTTTGAAAAAAGTTCGCCAAGAGAACTGGATTTCGCTTTTGAGAAAATTGTCGAATTCAGGGACGACATAAGTAAAATTCGGAAAAAAAAAACTGGTAGCAACGAATATTCAAATGCTAAACCCTTTTCTTCAGGAAAAAAAATTAGATTGGTGCTCCTCGACATTGCTACATGTTGTGGGTCGGTTATTGAATGCTCCTATCCCGTACGAAGCCAAATTCCCGTTGTTGCTGTCTAAAAGCTCACAGTTCGTCAGATCCTATGTGTCATACCTGCACGTTACGAACTGTCACGCTGGCCCACGAGTTCTCGTAAGTCGTCTGCGCGAGAAAATCTGGCTAGTTAATGCTTTCGCTGTAAGCCGCAACTCTTGACGCAAATTATGGGAAACTTGCGAGCAGATAGACTTCGAGCTCTCCGCCCGTTCAATATTTGTGGCGTTGATTTTTGTGGTCCCTTCAGCGCAACGTATCGTATCCGTGGTAAGCCACCGTACAAGTCGTACGTGGCCTTGTTCGTCTGTTTTGCGTCCAAAGCGGTCCACTTAGAATTAGTGTCTGACCTAACCACTTATGCGTTCTTGTTGGCATTTCAAAGGTTCGTGAGTCGTCGCGGGATTCCGGAGAAGGTGTGGTGCGACAACGCCACCAACTTCGTCGGCGCAGATGGGCACATGAGAGAGTTCGAGCCCGTCTGGAGGAGCAGGGGGGCGGTACCGAAACATTCGCATCAAAAAAAGGATGCGAGTTTGCGTTCATACCGCCCAGAGCACCGCATTTCGGCGGACTATGGGAGGCAGGAGTGAAGTCTGCAAAGCACCTTCGGACGGTAGGCCAAGAACTTTTGACCGCGGAGGAGCTCAGAGCTTTGCTCACCAGCGTGGAGGCCGTGCTTAACTCCAGGCCCCTCGGAGCTCTAAGCGGCGAATCCCTGACCCCCGGTCATCTGCTCATCGGCGGCCCTCTTCTAGCCCCACCGTCAGCGGCGCTTCCGGACCAGATCAGCCTGACCTGCTTGCGACGAAGGCGAGGTGTCTCGTCTCTCAGACACAGGTTTTGGCAGCGATGGTTCCGGGAGTACATCTCCAGCCTCCAGCAGCGGCCCAAGTGGCACCAGGGGGAGCCCAGCATCGTCGTGGGGGCGCTCGTCATCGTCGCAGAAGACAACCTTCCGCACCAGCAGTGGAGGATAGGACGAGGGGTAGCACGGCGGCGCCGATAGCAAGGTTCGCGTGGCGGACGTCAGGACGCAGGACGCAGTATCGGCGAGCTGTCCACCGACTGGCATTGTTGCCCGTTCTGGGCTGAAGGACGTCGTCCCTTCAGAGGGTGCGGTGTTTGAGCACTTGGCGCTTGTATTTGAAATCACTATTGAAATCATTAAATCAATAAAGCTTTCGTCCGTTCGCTTTTGCGATTTCGCCCCGTCTCTCGTCACCGTAGCATAAGTTAGGTTCTAAGAGAAATTATTGAAATATTAAAGTTAGTGATTAATCGAACGTCATTGTAACCACTCCTTGTTGTCGTCGTGCTTTCGAAAAAGTTTCTTCACAAGTTTTGCAAAATAAATCGTCTCGAACTACTTCAGTTACAAGTTTCGCGTTGTTAATACAAAACAGTATTCAATTTTCACTAGTCAGGGAATGGTCTTTCAATTTTGACGGCACGGAGAAACCGCTGGAGTTTCTGGAACAAGTAGAATGGTCAGCAAATACATACGGTTTAAACCTGGACCTCATTCCCCGAGCCATGCCAGAATTGCTGCAAGGCAAGGTCCTAAAGTGGTTAATTTTAAGCAATAAACACTGGAGGACATGGGGAGAGTTCAACGAAAGTTTCCAAACTTATTTCCTTCTCAAAGCTCGAAGATCAGGGCAAACAAAGGAAACAGGGTTTCAGAGAGTCATTCAAGGACTGTATGGTCGACATGCAGACCATGATGAGACCACTCGGCTACTCCCCAAAGCAAACACTCGAGATGATAAAGGACAATTGCACGCCTGATCTGAGGATCTCCCTGAGAACTTATAACGTAGACAATCTAGAATCTCTAATGGTCCTGATGAGTATGAAGAACTCGATAAAGAGCGAGAAGCTTTTCTACAAGAAAACAAATTCTCGCGAAACAAATCAACAGCACTACAAAAGTTACGTGTAGAAGATGCGAAGAAGACGGAGGAGACCAAGCGCCCATCGACGGACCGAGCCAATGGACTTTAAACAACTATAATCAATAAAACACGTTATGGAGGTCACCTACTACCAAGCAGAGACCAGCCAACGCAGCACCGAGAGCCCACAGGCCATGAACTCACACGAAGCCTGCAGACGGTGTGGCGGTCACTGACATTGGGCAGGACGATGCCAAAACCAGCGCTTCTTTGTTAGAAACGCACAGTGCTGCCAGATATCGGGAAATGGCCGGCGATTCCAGAAGCAGAGAGGCGAGCAGGGGTGATCTCTCCAAACTAACTGGAATCGAAGAAGAGCAGCAGTTATCCGCAGTGGTAACGATAGGCGGAACAAACAAAGCCACAATCGACTGGAATCGAAGATGAGCAGCAGTTATCCGCAGTGGTAACGATTGGCGGAACAAAGAAAGCCACAACCGACTGGCTGCTTAAGGAAAGATTACAAGGACGAGAAGGCAAGTTAGGCGTGCAGATGGCAGGTGCAGCGGGATAAACACACAGCTCGAGGTAGAGATCGAATTTAGCAACAAGCGATTGCCCATGACCCTGCTGATCCTACCAAGAGTGGTAGACTCGCTGGTGCTAGGATGGAATTTCCTCACAGGAGTTGGCGCCGAAATAAAGTGTACTAAAGAACGGATGGCTCGAGGTAAAACTGTTTGTGGCAGTGGTACAAATCACCTCTGAGGAATACGATGTCGAAAAATTTCTGGACCATGAGCTCGCAGAATAATGAATGGAACATCCAATATAGCCGAGTATCGAATCACCATGAAAGACGACAATCCAATCAAACAGATATACTACCCGAAAACCCCAAAGGTTCATGGGGAAATCAATGCGAAAGTCGACGAGTTGCTAGAGAAGGGATGCATAAAACACTCGAAAAGTCCGTACAGCTACCCGATTGTGATGAAAAAAAGAGAGATGTCGAATTTAGACAGATCAATGCGAAATCAATAAAAGAAGCTTATCCGATGCCAGGGATAAACTACATCTTAGACCACCTAAGGGAGGCGAGATACACAAGCAGTTTAATTTCGAAAGATTTTCAGAGGAACCGTCCTCAAGGAAAATCACGACTACCCAGCGGCAGGTCATGTGGGGAGGCTGGCTACAAGGCTGGCGGCCCGCTATTACTGGCCAGGAATACACAGGGATGCGGAAATGCGAAACATGCCTCAAACACAAGCCTAATCAAATGCAGGCAGCGGGGAAAATGCTAACCCAGGTACCTGAGGAACTGTGGGTGACTGTGTGCGCAGACTTCGTTGAACCGTTACCAAGATCTAAGCATGGAAATCTGATGCAGCTGGTTTTAACTGCAGAAACACTCCAAAAGACATTCCGAGCCTTAAAAGTGGTTATAACGAACAAGGGAGTGCAGTTCGCCAGCAGGGCCTTCAAAAAATACCTGAGCGAGATGGGAATTAGGCAACAGTTTACAGCACCGTATACCCCACAGGAAAATCCGACGGAAAAAGCAAACCGGACAGTGAAGACGATAAAAGCGCAGTTTGCATGGCAAGACCAAAGTAACTGGGACGAGAAGTGGCCAGAAATCATGCTAGCGGTAAACTCGAGTACGTCGGAGTCCACTTTGTATTCCCCTTGTTTTATAACGCTAGGCCGAGAGCCTCGTCTGCCCAGCGCCCTGTACGACAGGAAAACCATCGGCTCTGGAAAGCAGATGAAAACGCCTGAAGATAAGGCCAACAAGATGAAGAAAATCTTCGAACTTGTGCGCAGGAACATGGAGAAGCGGCTCACGACCAAGCCAGACATTACAATTTGCGAAGAAGGCAATGGAATGTAACAATAGGTGACACTGTCTGGGCAAAGGAGAACAATTTGTCGAAGGCAGCTGATGGTTTTGCGGGAAAGCTGGCACTGAGATATGACGGACCTTATACTAGAGCTGGGAAACTATCGATAGTGGCCCCATTCGATATTTTCGATGTTTTGAGAGAAAAAATTCTATACTATCGATAGTATTTTTTTTGTAGGGTTCTTTAAACAAATTAAAATTATAGGCAATTTTGAAAGTATGTATTTTATGCATATTTTTTGTAATAGTATAGTAAAAGCGCAAGATAAAATATTAGAGATCATAATCCATTTCAGTTTGGTATCAGAAAAATAGGGAACTTAATAACAAAAGAAGAAAATTCAAGTCTAAAACTAGGTACCAAAAAGAAATTATTATTCTATCATGCATTTCGTTGCAAAAACAGCAGTATGTCAGCATTGTTGCAACTTGCGGCTATTAATATTTTAACTTCCTCGTTATGATGTTGTTCATTAATTACGTGGCGGCTGCTAGACCCTCACCAGACTTAAGGCTCCACTTTATGGACTCCAAAGTGTGCAAAAGACCACAAGTTAAAGGAATACAATATGATATCGTCACTGTTGTACTAGAAGATACCCGTCTCGTAGCAGTTTCAAATGAAGCAAGTATTTTCGAAAGGTCCGCGAGAATGTCCAGTTCTTTCACAGTAAATGTTTGTGGTGCCTTTGACGTATTTAGAAAATTTTTTCCGATAGCCTCACTCGTTTTCAAAATCCTCTGAATCATATAGATAGCACTGTTCCATTGAGTAGGAACTTCCTGTTTGAGACTATATTTTGGTTCTCCATCTTGTTAGTCTTTTAGCTTTTTATATGAAATAGAACTGGTTTTGAAATACGTCACAGTGCTTTTACATTTAGTAAGTTCAGGTACCAAACAATCTAGTTTAAGGGAGCCCTGCACTACTTACTTTATAGAGTGAGCAAAGCAGGGTATAAATCTTTTTTGAAATAACTCACACGCTTTTATCATAGAGAAGGCTTTAACAGTTACAATTACAACTTTAGAAGATATGTCCTTTAATATTTTGAGCTGTGTGGTTTGATTCGCAAAATAATTTGTTTGTTGATAAAACAGATGTTCGCAGCATTAAATCTTTTGAGACGAATGTGCATGTCACAGTTATAAACTCTTCATTGGCCTGCGATGTCCAGAGATCAGTAGTAATAGCGCAAAACTCAATTTTTTTTAAAATTGCCATCAATTTAATCCTTCTCTCCTCGAATTGCTCTGCCATTAACACACTTTGTAATCTCTGTGGCTTTGTATCGCATGACAACCTTATCGAGTTCAGCCTTTCGAAGAGAATTCGATTCATAGGATGTATTTACGAAAGCATCATTGATGAGGACATGGCCAAATCTCCAACGTTAAATGTTGGATGGACACGCTTGAAATGGTGAAAGAAATTTGATGTGTTTCCACTCGTTTTGTATACTTTTTCGCATGAAACACACTTCGCCGTCTTTCTATCATTGAATTTCATAAAAAAATTCCACACTTTAGATTTACCATCTCTAGGTCTTTTTTACCGACATTTTCTTCATCAGAGCTGTTTAATTCCGTTGTTTTGTTTTCTACGCATTATTGACAAAAACTTAATAATATACATTGTTTATAAAATAGAAATATTATAATCACCTTTTTTTTTTAGATTCACCAAATATTTATCCATGCTTAGAGCCAATATATACTTAATATTTACTTCTTTGCATTTTTCTTAACCAAACCAAGCCTCGTGTTCTGTGCTAAGTGATGTGAAAAAAATGCCCAGTACCATCGATAGTGACAAAAAACTATCGATGGTGGCTCAGAAAGGTAAAAATTCGATACCTCGATAGTGCCATCGATAGTTTCCCAGATCTACATTATACGGTGATATACTTCGTTTCACCAGTCATTTGTAAAGTCCGCCACAAGGGAAAACAAAAGGATCGAAGGATAGAACATATAAGGATCGAACCGTCCACGTCTGCGAGCTAAAACAACAAACACAACAACACTGTACAGACAAGCAAGGACAACACCAGCATGTCGTCGGGCAAAGACCAGAGTCTTTATAGAACGCACGACACTAGGATACACAGTGACAACGAGGCAACGTATTCTGCGTCGGGTCATCCGTTCAAACGCCTCGTAGAATAAGGTGATGCACAGGACAAGGAACCAAAAAGACCGTTGGCCAATAGTAATCCCTATCGTCGGCGGACTCTGTACGAAATGCGCAAGCCCACAACCAGATCTTTGTTTTCATGAGGAAAGAGGGGAGACGGTACTGCACGAGTACCGTAGCAAGCCAAGCCGGAAAAACACGAAAATGCTGCACACACACAGCTGAGCCGGCAATCTGAAATGAGAGATATAAATGAAAAGCGGGATCGCAGGGAAACAAACCATTTGCCAACTAAATGCAGAACACCGCATGAGAGTGATGAACCTAACAGGGTCTTGACCCTGGCCCCAAGAGCAGGTAAGGTCAAACCTGCAATCCTGGTCCAAGCTATGAAGAAAAGACAATAAGTAAACAACACATCAATGGAAAATTGCTCTTACCATATCATTGTGCAAAGTCACCATAAGCAACGGGATGGGGGCGCTTCGATTTTTAGCGGCCGATTGGCACTGAACGATAGTGTCGATCGGTGGGTAGAAAATAACTGGAAACCTCGGAACATGGAGGGTCACACTGGAAAATATTGATACAACTGGGTGTTAACGCCACATTAGGTCACGGAACCGATAGCAGCTGGAGACCGCTCGGCACAGCGAAGAGTGACCATAAAACGAAAAGGACAAAACACGGATATCGAGAAAGTTAACGGGGGCGGGAATTCGAAAATCTATGGCGAAACGTCTGGTGCGGGAAATTCAAAATCGGGAAGGAGGGTCGGCGCTGGGGAACTCAAGAAGGAGCTGTGAGCGTCGTGGGAACCATCTGGAAGAACGAGTTGACTTGAAGGCTACAAGTTAACGAGGACAAGTACGAGAAGAAGAAACGTCGAGGGAAGGATGTCAGAATATGGAGGATATCAAGGCAGAGAGAAGAACGAGTGTCTTTTTCGTTCCCGTAGTAAGAGAAGAATGTGAGAATTAAACTCCCCACAAATTAAAGGGCGAGCAGCATAAACGCATGCAACCTAGTTACCAGTTACGCGGCGAATTCGCCCGTAGTAACGGTAGTGCGGTGAGAAAGAGTGGTGCCCAGACAAGGAAATGGAGAGTCAGAGAATGACGGCAATTTACGGGACTTCGGACCATAATATTGGTGCCGTGCGCAGAGGGCGAAAGGTTGAACTGTAAAACCGTGGACTTTGGACCAGGATGCAAATAGACACCGAGAATTAATGCTAAACAGAGGTTATATAAGCAGGTCGGACGCTAGAAGCGGGATCAGTCATCAGTCAATCATCGAGCAGTTTACATCAGTAAAAGTTAATACGAGTTAACACGAGTGAAAAACACATCGAATCAAGGAGGAGAGCCGTGCGGGGTCAACAAGGAGCAAGGTCGCTAGGTCGAGCCGTTCGGGAGTTAAAGTCTCCGAATTGAGACACAGGTAGCTGAGGTCCTTACGGCATTACACGGCTAAGGCGCTTTGTCACAACTTCTGTCGCGATTTTAGCTTGGCATCCCATCCGGCGTGTCCGTCGACAAGGAACCGTGGGCTCGGAAGGGAAGTTGTCTAGAACTAGCCTACAAAAAGTGCACTGGTGAACTCCGGCATATGCCTGATCATCCTGCAAGAATTATACAGGTCCTGCTGCGACTAGCGCGGAAGGACGCGCGTTTGTTCAGCTTGTGTCTCGAAAGGCGTATGCGTTGAGAGCACAGCAGTCCACTGTTAGAGTCCAAGATCGGCAGCTTACCGAATCCCGAAAGACAGAGAGAAAGCAGTTGTCTAGAACTAGCTGCCTGCCTACAAGGACTGCACTGGCGAACTCCGGAGTAGGCCTGATCGTCCTGCAAGAATTGTACAGGAAGGACGCGGGTTTTTTCAGCTAGTGTCTCGAAAGGCGTATGCGTTGAGAGCACAGCAGTCCATTGCTAGAGTCCCAGAACGGCAGCTTACCGAATTGCGAGCGCTGCATCAGCAAGGAACGGAGCCAGTCAATATATTCGGAAGCAGAGCAAGGACAACGAGGATACCAAGGACGACGAAGAACAAGCGCCGTGCGATCAGCAGATACGTCAACTTCTAAAGTCTGCGGCAGAGAGGGTAGGGTGGAAGCGTTCATCTAGAACATAGCGTTTTACCCAGGGTACTGCGTTGGCGGCTTCCAGCGTACGCTTGAACCGTCAGGTAAAAACTGAGCCGGCGTCCGGTGCGACCGGCCGGGACAGAGCAAGGGACAGGAGGATGCGGCTGTAGAAGACGTACGCCTTGAAAGCACAATGCCTGTTAACCCTAGTCTGGGAACGGTGACGCATCCCGAAGCCCTGTTAGCCCGCCGAGCCAAAGGCAGCAGAAGTCACCACGAGCATAGCAGGCGACAGAGACATCATCCAGGAGCAGTCATAACCAAGCCAGCCGATCATCGTAGGAAGGTCCCGACGGCGGAGCATATTTCACTGTGTAAATACCAAACCTAGTCCGACAGTCAAGTCGGCGAATAAAGATCCTTGTATACTCTTATTCTTTCTGAGCGTTTTCACTGAGGGGGAGTGTTTGCCCGACAAGCAAGCACTCGAATTGACACCGGGGTAGTTGCTATGTACATAGCTTCAGCTTCTAGACCGGGGAGTTGGTCTGGCGCTGTATCTAGACACATGCAGTATAAAATCACCTGTGGGTTTGTTATGTACTCACTTGTGGGTGCATGATGTATCAACTTGTGGGTATATAAGAGTGCAGTGGTTGTAATCCCTTCAGTGTGGAACACGCCACGTAAAATAAGTTTCGGAGTGATCTAATTTACACCTGAGCGTTTTCACTGATCAATAGGATGGTCACGTTTATATAAAATTGGTGGGACGAACACATACATCTTCTGAGCTAGTCGCACGATATTCGTAGCGAGCAGATAACCATAACTGATTTTCTCAGTTCGTTACGCGGACCTGCGTTTAACCACTGCGATGTCCTCTTAACTTAACAACCATTCTACGATATATAATCTATATTTCATTTTTCAAACATTTTTTTCAGTATCGCTTTGTTTTACACCGTGGACATCCTTTACACCAAATCTAATATTATTTTTGTAATCTTCCTCCATGTGATACGAAGGTGTTCGACATTGATTATTTGCGTTGGCCAAACATTCGTGACCTGTTCACAGCTATTTACGTCGTCAACTCCAGGTTGACTAAAGTAGAAAAATTATTTTACCAGAATGCTAAACTTACAAATGAAGATTTCGAATCTGCTTGTTGGGCGCTTAGGGAATGGACGTCCAATCAAAATTGTAATTTCCACTTCCAATATTTTATAGTCCCTAAATTCGAAAGTGTCAGAATTATACCCTAAGGTCAAATCATACGTCTGAAAGATAAGGACATGCTTATAAAAAACTGGTACAAGGACTTGGTCTTACTAGGAATATTAACAAAGAAAAGGTCAAGAAGGAAATCACAGGTATTGGTAAAATGTATCGGAGCTTGTAAATTATCAAGCAGATGTCCTTCTCTTAAGATATTGCTATTCAGGTCCCCAGAAATAATAACGTCTGAATAGTCAACAGATATTCATACAAAATATGTATGAAGGGAGCATAGTCAATTTTACGATTCGGCAGGTAGATGCATCTAAGCAATGCTTTCGAAAATAGATTTTTACCAGAAAGTTCTTAAAGTAAATATTCAATTACGCTATCGATTGGGTGCTTACATTAACGGTACAATCCTATTTTTGTTTACATAAATAGCGACACCACCAGCATGACTAAAAGATCTGCACGATAAACAACAAACCCATCACACACAATAGACAGATCACAAAAATCGGACAAGAACCAAGTTTCGGACAGGCAAGAACATCAACGTTAGACTAAACTAACATCATCTAAATTTATCAATTTTCCTAATATCCCTTTTGTGCTTAGCTAGGATTCTAATTAAAATCGAAGCTATGGAACTATCTTTCTCAGTCTGGTCGAACATATTGAGGACCTACTTGAAGAGACAAAGAGAAAGTTGCAAACTTTTGACAATTAACAATGTTTAAAATTAAGAACAATAAAATAAAGATAAATATAAAAATAAAATTTAGGTGCAAAAGCTTCTCTTAAGACCACCAGCCCTATCATGCGATCCAGATGAAGCAGCAGAAATTGTAGGCGTTGTAGACGATGAAGAGAGGGGAAGAGCGGCTTGTGTTTGTACGCCCAGATCACTAGAGAGCGCTGAAAGCTCATCCATGCGAAGGAAGACTGCTGACAAAATATTTTGCTTTTTAATCTTCACGGCCTCTTTAAATATTATATAGGTCTCTCTTAAATGCTGCTCATTAATATAGAGATCAGCTTGGGAATTAAACCCCATCAGCTGTAGGCTACGCTGCTGTTTAGCAGTGATTTTTCGTGTAAGTTTTCCATTTTTATAATGACCTGGAGGTCCACAAAAGAAATTTGTGTTTTTCCGGCCCAGAAAATTTCGGTAAATTTGGGCGGCGGATTGAGCTGCTGCAAAAACTGAGTTTGTTGTAGAGGATCTTTAGATTTTCACCCTCTATGAATGGAATTCCGTGTATACGTAATTCGCTTGGCCTGAGTTGCCATATGCTGAGATGAATGTTTGTCTTCTATCTCCCCTATTACTTTGTTTCAAAATGTTCAATTCGCAGGCCTCAACCTCCAGATAATTAATACGCTCCTTCATCTTGTCCCTGTCGGATCGTATCACGGTCACCTCAGCCTCCACGCTCGCGACCCGCTCTCCCACCACCTTTAGATCAGCTGCAATTCCGTCCAAGCGAGTCATAAGGCAACCGAGGATTCGCTGTTCCGCACCTTGGAGAAGGTCAGTAATATTTCAAGTTTGCTCATCGAGACGCAAATTGAGCATCTCTAGCAGCTGAGGTGACGGCGCATCAGACATACACTCGTTGCTGATCCCGTTGCAGTTGTTGTTGTTGCTGCGCAGACGCTTGTTAGACGAAGCCATGGTTACAGCGTGTATGTAGGGCAAGTGAATATGTAGAAATGCAAAAGTGGTTCAAAAGAAGGCGGTATATCGAGATTCGATTCGCACACAAGTGCAGATGCCGGGTTCGATGCACAAAAACAAAACAAACGCAGGGTTCAAAATTTGGGATGTTTAATTGTTTTAAATCTTTTTAAATTTTGCAAGATCAGTGGCGATGCAGATTCACAATGTTCACAGTGAGAACAGGAGATTGTTCAAATTATACACCGGAGATTTAAATTTTCCGGCATCAAATACTATGTAAAACCTTGATTTTCTACGGAGCTATTGAAAACACGTCCATTATTTACTGAAAAATATATTTATTCCATTTCTTAAGAAAGGGAATAACAAATGATTTCTTCCAAATAGAGTTTCCTCTGCGCAGTAGCTAAGCAGTAGAATGGCTTTCACTCACACTCGGACAAAAGATTAAGTTGGACTTCGACATTCCTTCTGAATAGGACTGATTAGGACAAGACGTAGCTGGATAACTCGTTTGGAAAAACTGCGCAAGAAGATCGGTAATTGCTTGATCAGGGTTTGCCATAGAATTTGCAAATGATAGCGATGCTGGGTAGGCGGCGGTTTTGAGCTTAGAGTTAACAACATTATAAAACTTTTGAAAACTGGATCCTACGACGATTTAAATAAGCCCTATAACACTGACGATAGGCACGGTAAAATTAGAACGAGCTCTTATGTATCTGGAATAGGCAGCTTGTGATCCACATATTTAATATTGATATAAGGTCTGGACTAAACATGTTAGTGCATTAATAAACTTCGGACCAGTTAAAGCTAGATATACATGTGTTTAGGCGGTCAAAGTTAGTCTTGCGAAAGCAGTGGATTCGTTTAACAGACTTTTCAGATTTTTCTTTAAGCCCTGATCCTGCATCCTGCTCTAAAGTTGGGTGATAAGGATCCTCAGGTTGCGTAAGTGGTGACATTCTTAACAAACAGACGCTTTTTGGATTTGAAACAAAACACAAATCCAGTAAACGACCCAAAGAATTCTGAACTGTGGTTCACTTAAGATAGCGCAATGTCAAGCCAGCCGTCAATAAAGTAATGCTGCTCCAATAAGTAAGATACTAGTTTTTTCATCTGTGTACCAAGTCGCATTTGGTATATTAAAACATATAATGCTATAAACTGATCTCTATCTGGCAGATTTTAAATAGCTGAAGAACAAGATGTCACACTAGTCGGGCCTCGACTGCGAAGACGGACTCCCACGAACTCTTTTACCATTATATGTTGCGGTCAAAAATCGGCACGACATATGGTTTCGAAGTGTCCCTAGCGAAAGAAAAGTTGAATCATTCCACTTTTACATTAAAATTATCGGCTTTAGTTCTGTCTTTTATTTAAGACAGCACATCAGAAGATATTTGAGCAGGAGAAAGCCGAGAAACAAATATTTGGGCGCTGACGGGACTCCATTATAAGCTTGCGGCTATTAAACTGCGAGTCCAGCGCAGAGAGCAACTCATCTGCTCGGCGACAAATTTCTCTATCATCACCGAAACAGCTGATAAGCTCATCTCGATCGCAACCTCAACGCAGGCATCACAACAAAATCGCAGATTGAGCCCCTTAAAAAGGTCATCACTTGTTCGGCCTGTAAACCAGCGCACTTATTGAGCACCAAATTTTCACAAAGTAAACAAGTCATATTTTAGATTTTTAATTTTTTAAATAAGCAGTGCCAATTGCCATGTTCCATGTGATACAAGTTGTTTACCAATACAAACAAAAGACCTCATTTTGTTGGAAATTTTCTCAAATTAAGTAAAAAGATAAAAAGATAATAAATTTTAAAATATACTATTTTTATACCCTTGCAGTGGGTATTATAATTTCAATCAGAAGTTTGCAACGCAGTGAAGGAGACATCTCCGACCCTATTAAGTATGTATATTCTTGATCAGAATCACTAGGAGAGTCGATCTAGCCCTGTCCGTCTGTCCGTCCGTCTGTTCGTCCGTCTGTCCGTCCGTTTCTACGCTAACTAGTCTCTCAGTTTTAAAGCTATCTGCATGAAACTTTCCCAAAAGTTGACTTTCTATTGCAGGTAGTATATAAGTCTGATCGAGCGGGATCGGACGACTATAGAATATAGCTCCCATAGGAACAATCGGAAAAATAAATTGAAAAAAATTATAACTGTGGTGTTTTTTAATTTTTTTTAGTTCTTAAAGATATAGTAATGGTTGAATATTTCAGAATTACGGTTAAAATGTTATCAAAATCGGACGACTATAGCATATAGCTTCCATAGGAACAATCGTATAGCTGCCATAGGAACTTTCGAATAATTAAGCTGCACATCATCATAGTTTCAATGTTTTTAAACATACACGTAAATCATAATTTTAACGTTTTTAAGAGTATTTAGTTTTTGAAAGCAAAAGGGTATATGAAATTCGGCTTGCCGAAGTTATCTTCCTTTCTTGTTATTGTTTTTTTCTTTGAATAACCGAAGCTGTGAAAGGTTTTATCTCATCATTTCTTCTTAAATAATTTTTTATTAACTGTAGCAGTATTCTTAAGGCATTTTGAATAAACTCAAACACTGAAAAAGTATTTATGAAGTTTTAAAGCTTGGTGGGATTGGGGGGTTATACAGCAGATGACTACCACAACTGCTCTAAGAAAAGCCTATGATTTGTCTTAGTTTTCCAGGCAAATATCTGATCAACATTTGGCCCGCTGATGTTCTAATCTATGTGCATTAATGGTGCACACATTAATGTCCAAAATCAGTCAAAAAATCATTGGTAGCCAAAAATAACAAATTCTATTTATTTTAAAGGCAGTGATGGAAACTGACCAACAAAAGTGTTGAACAACTCGTGTGGAAATCATCTGTGTTGCCCGAAAAAAGTCAAAGATTGTTGGTTTGATTTTAACAACATTTGGCAAATAACTAGTTAAGAAGATAACAACTGTTGGACATTAAACGCAATAACCGAAATTTAAAATGCAATGCTAATTTTTTCATTTGCCAGATCTGTCACATTTCAAAAGTCAAATATGTTACTAAAGGGTGATTGGTTAAGACCTTTTATACTTTAAAAAGAAAATAAACACATAAAATTTAGAAAAAATAATGAATCTTGATTTGAATCGATAGTATGGTCAATATAATTTAATGTTTAAAGATAATTTCATTTAAATGTTGGCCGCGACTTCGCCTTCAATGCTCCATCCGCCTAGTCCAATTTCGGTATACTCTTTCCAACAAATCTGCTGCGAAGGGCGCAGAATTGATAATTCACGGTCTTCTTGGACACTAGCCGCTACAGCTGCGATGTTTTCTTCTTTTCGCACAATACATGAACGTGTTGATGGCTTAATGTCCAATAAGGTAAATTTGGTGCGAAATTTCATCACAACACCCCGAATAGCCGACAGAGAAGGTCGACGAAACTGTCCATAAAATGGAAGAAGCGCGCGATGAACCTTCTTAACCGAGCACTCATTTTGATAGTAAAATTCAATAATTTGCAACCTTTGTTGGTTTGTTAAACGATTCATGGTTAAATTATAAGCCTAGCTGAAAATATTAGCCAGGGTTACAAGACAAAAACTAGCGTTAACTGTAAAAGCTAGGGCTGCCAATAAGAAAGTGGCTAAAAAATCACCCTTTATTAACCAAATCTGTTATGCACCAATGTTCTTAAAACATCAAAGAATAAGGTACAAATTTAATTTGCACTTTAAGTCATAGAAAAGTGTTTTAAAAGAATTAATTTCTGTTCTTGCGGATCTGAATGCCAACTGCTTGGCGAACAGTTTCCGTGAGTTTTTTGCGGAAGCTAACAAAGAATTAGCAGAGGAAACTTTGAATCCGTGCAAATCTTTTAGAAGTGAAAATTGAACAGGTCTGGAAAATTTAAATCCGTGTGAATCCTTCGGAAGTGAAAACTGGATCAGGTCTGTATAATTTTTAAATTTCACTTCGATTTATGTATACAAATATAGAAGGTCACTAAAACCAACAACAATAAAGTATATACCTTCTATATTTGTATACATAAATCGAAGTGAAAACTCGGGTCATAGTTGGTTATAAATCTTTATAACACAACTTTCTGATAACTTCCATCACACGAACACTCCCTAGGGAGTGAGCCCCGGACTCAGATAGGACTAGCGCTAGTTTCGTCTGCACGTCAACGCAGTCTCATCAGCTATCTCTGGGTACAGCGGCTGAACGGCGAAAACTTATCTTAGGCTCAGATCAGGGGCTTTGCAATTTTTGACGGTTGCCATACACTTCTGATTCTTGAGCTTTGCTTCTGTAGTGAGTGAAAGTTAAATTCATTGCCTTTTTGAAAGCGGCTTTCTATATATACATTATAAAGTCGGAAAAGTCTCCTTCATTGCGTTTCTGACTGAAATTATAGTACCCTCTGCTAGGGTATAAAAGAAAACTAAAACTCTAATTTAAAAATTATTAGATTATTAAAAAAAACAATGCATCGAAACTGTCAAACCATAGTTAAATAAAGTAGTTTTCGAATTAAGACTTTAGTTATGTTCGTGTGTCCGTCTACGCAAACTAGTCACTCAGTTTTAAAGCTTTCTGCACGAAATTTTCCCAAAAGTTGTATTTCTCTTGCCTGTAGTATATAAGTTGAAATAAGCCGGATCGGACAGCTATAGCATATAGCTACCAAAGAAACAATCGGAAAAATAAATTTTAAAAATATAACTTTGCTTTTTTATATTTTATTTATATATTCTTAGAGATATAGTACTGACTAAATATTTCCGAACTAAGGTTTAGATTTCATTAAAATCGAACGACTCTGTCATAAAATTGCCATGGGAACAATCAATATATAAATAAAAAAATAGGTAAAATAAAATTTAACTTGGAAAAAGTAATAATTTGATAGTTTAGATTAAAGCTTTTAATTTTATTCAAATCGAAAAACGATATCGTATAGCTGCCATAAAAACGATCAAATAATTGAGCTGTAAATCATCATAGCTTTAATATTTTCAAACATATAAGCATATAAAACAAAATTTTAAGGCTTTCAAGAACATTTAATCTTTGCTAACGGTATATAAACTTCGGTTTGCCGAAGTTTGTTTCTTTTCTTATTTTTAAATAACGTTTGAATGCTTCTTTGTTATAATTTTACTCATCTGCGTAAAAATAAGCTATAACGAAAACTTTTTTTTTTAATCTGAATAAATTACGATGGAGAACGCGACAAACTTTTAAATATAACATATAGTTGGTTTTGGCGACCTTTCCAAAGTATATTAATTGTTAGCCGGCTCGAGGTCAGGATGTTGAAAAAAAAACACAAAAATTTTTCAATTTTGGTAATTTTGTCAATATATTTCGGTTGCAATTCGGCAACCGTCTTCAGGACAACTATAAAATAATTACACGATTTAAATATTTTTAACAAACAGAAAACAATTTACATTTGACATACATTTAATTTACACGTCTGCGTCCGGTGACGTGGAGTTGTTAACTAATTTTTTCTTTCCCTAGTAAGTGTCTATATAAATGAGCGCAATTGTCAGTGTCCGTTTTGTAGTTCATCCGTATGTCTGTAGGTGTTTTTATGATATGTAGCATTTCTATGGTGAATCGTTTGGCATAGTGTTGTTCTTGTGATAAAATACTCGCCTCTTCGAAGTTCGGTGAGTGATTACTCTTGGCACAGTGGGACATGAGTGCTGTTTTTTGCGCGCTCGTATGATGTCTAGCTTTGAAGTCCGATTTATGTTGTGCTAGTCTAGTTTTTAATTAGATTTTGTTGTTCCTATATATATCATGTTGCATATTTCGTTGTTGTTGCCGTTGCACGGTATTTTATATATTACGTCTTTTTTGTCAATTTCATTTATCTTTGATTTTGTTCTGTTGTATATAGATTTTAATGTGTGGTCCGGTTTATGTGCAATACTTATGTTTTCTTTGTGGTAGCATTCCGATTTCGCTACACGTTCGGATAATGCCGGGACGTATGTAAGTGACATATATTTTTTGTTTTTATTGTTTTTAACGCTATTTTGTTTTGTTGTTTTGTGTTCCGATAATAATGTTTTTATTATGTGTTTTGGGAAATCATTGCCTGTCAACATTGATTTTATCTCCTGGGTCTCTTCGTGGTAATCCGTGTCTGAAATTTTGAGCATTCTATGTATACAGCTTCTAGCTGTATTTATTATCATTTGTTTTGGGTGTTTGGAGTTGAAATTGATGATTCGTCCGGACGCAATTGGTTTCTTGTACCATTTTTATTTTAATCGATTTCCACGTCTAATTATCACTGAGTCCAATAAGGTAATTGGTCGTTTTCTTCTAGTTCCATTGTAAATTTTATATTATTGGTGAAAGAGTTGAGCATGGTCTGTGTAGTTTTAATGTCATCCTCTTGAATAATTGCGAACAGGTCATCTACGTATTTTGTCAGTAATCTTGGAGGTCGTCTTAATTTTTCTAACGTGTTGTCTAGGAGAGTTACCATTACAATATCTGCAATGACCGGCGAGGCTGGCGATCCCATAGGCATATCCTTTTAATTGTGTGTACAAATTGTTTTCAAATTTGAAATATCTGTTTTCTTGAATACAAAAATAATACAATTGTGTCCGGACGAATCATCAATTTCAACTCCAAACACCCAAAACAAATGATAATAAATACAGCTAGAAGCTGTATACATAGAATGCTCAAAATTTCAGACACGGATTACCACGAAGAGACGACCCAGGAGATAAAATCAATGTTGACAGACAATGATTTCCCAAAACACATAATAAAAACATTATTATCGGAACACAAAACAACAAAACAAAATAGCGTTAAAAACAATAAAAACAAAAATATATGTCAATTACATACGTCCCGGCATTATCCGAACGTGTAGCGAAATCGGAATGCTACCACAAAGAAAACATAAGTATTGCACATAAGCCGGACCACACATTAAAATCTATATACAACAGAACAAAATCAAAGATAAATGAAATTGACAAAAAAGACGTAATATATAAAATACCGTGCAACGGCAACAACAACGAAATATGCAACATGATATATATAGGAACAACAAAATCTAAATTAAAAACTAGACTAGCACAACATAAATCGGACTTCAAAGCTAGACATCATACGAGCGCGCAAAAAACAGCACTCATGTCCCACTGTGCCAAGAGTAATCACTCACCGAACTTCGAAGAGGCGAGTATTTTATCACAAGAACAACACTATGCCAAACGATTCACCATAGAAATGCTACATATCATAAAAACACCTACAGACATACGGATGAACTACAAAACGGACACTGACAATTGCGCTCATTTATATAGACACTTACTAGGGAAAGAAAAAATTAGTTAACAACTCCACGTCACCGGACGCAGACGTGTAAATTAAGTGTATGTCAAATGTAAATTGTTTTCTGTTTGTTAAAAATATTAAAATCGTTGTAATTATTTTATAGTTGTCCTGAAGACGGTTGCCGAATTGCAACCGAAATATATTGACAAAATTACCAAAATTGAAATAATTTTGTGTTTTTTTTTCAACATCCTGACCTCGAGCCGGCTAACAATTAATTTTAAATATAACTAAATTCTTTTGAAAGGCAACAGGACTTTTTGAATATTTATTTAAAATGGCAGGAGAAAAGAACCTTTAAATTTATTATTAGTCGATGGATGCATAATCTTTTTATCCAATTTCTCATTATTTTAATATTGGTTTACGGATCCTTAATAAAGATTACACTTATGAATATACAATAAACTACAAAAAAATAACAATGCCAGCACTTAATGGTGCCCAGATTGACAAAAAACTATTTTTCGACATTCAGTTCAATTATTTTACAACGAAAACAAAAAAAATATATATATATTCGGTTTAGCACTTGCTACTAGTTGTAAGTTTAATTAATAATTCTATAATTTATCACATTAAACTCTCAGTCAATGTTCGAGTTTGTGTATGACATTTGCATTAGATGGTGTTGGTCTATAAATAAATAAATACAATTTTTTATCTTATAAGCATGTTTCTGATGCATCATGTTCATCAACTAGTTTTTGTTGTTGTTGCTCACAATCATCTATTTCGTCATTGGAATTCATGTCATTTGAATATTTAAAATTTATTTTTTATTATCAGGTGTCAGAATTTTTATATATTTATGTGAGTTGAGAAGGCTAATCTCAACTTGCTTTTTATTATTATTATGTAAAGTAAGTATCAAAAGAAACAAAATGTTTGACTTTGTCGGCTTTTTCGGCTATTTTCCTACGGCGTCACTTTTCTCTCGGCTTCTGCTGAATTCCTCCTTCTAGAACTCACTATTCTTCCATTATCAAAATAATCCATAACGCGTTCTTTACATTTTTGCTGCTGCTGTTCTGCTCTACTGCTTTCTGCTTTTCGGCTGATGTTCTGCTTATCCTGCTGCTTCTATGTTGATATTCCGCTTATGTTACTTTACAATCTTACAATCTTACAATCTCTTTCCCAGATGACCAAGCATCCTCATTAACTTTCACTTAACGCCACATCTTCATTTGGTCACAACTGGTTGTGTTGGATGGGTCTTCTACATCAGCTGCCTTCCGAACATCGTATCGACCATTTCTCTTCACTTTAGAAACTTCATATAGGAACTAAGTCTCCAACTTGATACATTGCTTCTGGTTTCCGCTTCAGATCAAAATTCTTCTTGTATGAAATCTGTGCCCGCTGAATATAGGCCTGTGCCTCTTGCCTGAGTTGCTGCCGGTTCTCATCAAAGAATAAATATAACTCCTCCTCTAAAATATGTATAATACGATCGCTGGACTTATTGTTCATCTTCACGCCAAACATTTACTCGAATGGTGACTTCTTTGTTGATGCATGCACGTAAGAATTTACTGCTCGCTGCGCCAGTTTTACTGCCTTAAAGCACTTGGCTGGATCCTCTGCCGAAACCTTGGAGATTATCGATAAAATTGTGCGATTTACTCTTTCTATCGGCCCATTTCCTCTGGGAACTCCGGTTGCGCTCCAAACGTGATCAATTCCTTCATGTGCTCTGCAAACAAGTTGGCTGTGAAGGCGGAGCCTCTGTCGGAAACAATACGTACTGGGTTGCCAAAAATTTCCGACCAAATTTCGAGCTTTTTCAGTGTTTCCTACCAGCTTGTGGTCTTTGTAGGAAAAAGCCAGATAAACTTCGTGAATGTGTCCACCATTGCAAATATGTATTTATATTGCTTTCCAGTCGCATCCATGGGACACAAATGATCAACGTGCAGCGTATGAAGTGGCTGATCACCTTTGTCAATACAGTTTAAAAGTCCTTTTCTTTTGCCGAGTTTCTTGTTAAAAATTATGCATCTTACGCAGTTGCTTACAACCTGCTGAACCTTTTGCTCCAGATGAGGAATCCAATAGGATTGTGAACAGCATGTACAGTTTTTTGAAGAGCAAAGTAACCTGAATTGTGGGCGTCTACAATAGCATCTTTTTCCATGACTTTTGGGATTACAAATAGGTCATTGCCGTTTATCTCCTTATAGACAAGTCCACCTTCCAGCTGGCGAAAATTTCCATTATTGCCTTCAGCATTTCGTCTTTACCTTGAGCATTTTTAAGTCGATCTGTGATTTCTAAAGACACCAGCATAACACGATTGGGATAACGACTAAGACAGTCAAAGTGCTTAAGTCGTTCGCCTGGACGGTGTTCAACTGTAAACTCAAAGTCTTGCATATAAATTATCCACTGCGTCACTGCTCTTGGCACATCCGCCTTCTGTAGGGTTTGCTTCAATGCGACGCAATCTGTTATCAACCTAAACGGCGATCCCAGCAAATAGTGTCTGAATATCTTTACCGCTAGATATACGGCTTTTGCTTCTAGGATGAAACTGTGCTGGCGAGACTCAGTTTCGGTTGTCTATTTGCTCCAATACTGGATTGCTCTGCCATCCGACCACTGCACTACCACTGCTGCAAATCCGTCTTTTGATGCATCCGTGTGTAACTCAGTTTTTGCTCCTCTGATTTACAATTTCAAAACCGGTTCCTTTGTCAGCGCATCCTTCAAACTCTGAAATGCATTCATCTGAGGCTCAGCCATTTGAAAACGAACATCTTTTCGCAGCAGGTCAGTTAATGGTCGAGCAATCTGGGAATAATTAAAGACATATTTCCTGAAAAATCCAGTCAACCCCAGGAATGCTTGGACTGCTCTGACATTCTTTGGCACCGAAAATTTGCTGACTGCTGCCGTCTTCTCTTGCCCAGGCCATAGGTTTCCGTTTTCAATGTTGTGGCCCAAGAAGTAAATCCTTTCCTGCAAAAAGTGAAATTTTCGCCACTTGATCTTTAAGCCAAACGCTCCAGCTGTTTTAAAAACGAGTGCCATCTTTTCCAAACAATGTTCTGCAGTTTCGGCGTAAATTATGCATTATGATCTCGCCGTCTGGAACGATTCGCAGCTTAACTGGAACCTCTGCTACCAAATCCGCTGCCTTGTAGTTTTTTATCAGCATAGACACTTCCTTTGTGTACTGGGAAGGAACATCGATTTCGTCATTTGTATTAATTATATTGTAAATACTCATCTGATTTGGTTCCTCACAAGCTTTCTCCCCTTGCAGGGAAGAAAACTTGTATCCTTCCGCAGACAATGACAGGTTGAAGTTAGAGACGAAATCATATCCGAGCAGCGCATCATATTCAATGTCTTCATCGTCTATAACAACGAAGCTTTGTGTAGTCATCACTTCGTCTACCGCGACATCAGCAAAAAAAACGTCCAACTGGGCATGTGATCTTCTTTCCCAGACCAGCAGCTTCGATTCACTTTTCTCCAAGATAACGTTAGGAATTTTGTTGAAGATGAACTTTCTCAATACGGATACGTCGGCTCCGGTATCTACCAGGCATTCCACTTCGACGCCGTTAAGGGTGACGATTCGCACTGCGCACAACTTGGATACCAGCAGCTAATCCAGGGCAATTTTTAGACATATGACCCTCTTTGTTGCATCTAAAACATTTCGTGGCGGCCTTGCAATCCTTGCGAAAATGATCGGCAGATCCACAATTAAAACAATAACTCTTTTTGTCGTTAAATTCGTGCTGCTTCTTCTGGTTTGGGGTCCAACTACTGTCGTTCGACGGAAACGGCTTATTTCCCTTTTCGGCTACGCGCTTATAAACCTCATACTGTTCCTGCAGCTCTCTAAAAGATTTGCAATTATAGAGAGTGTATTTGAAGTCGCTCCTCAGATTTAGGCCATCCACAATGTAGCGTATTACAGAACGTGCATCTATACTGCCAAGTGCTGCAATCTTCCTCATCTGCAAAAGATACTCGTGAAAAGATTCCTGCTTGCGTTTTTTTCGAGTACGGAGCTGCTCATGAAGATCCGCGCTGCACACGTATTGACGACTAAACTCCGTCTCCAGCAAAAGGCGCATCTCGGTGTATTGGTCTACGTGAGTAGAATCCAAAAACAATTTTGCTGAATTCGTCATCTTGGCACGAGCCTGTACATACATTTGCTTTATGTTCAGACCGTAAGCTTCAGCATTCAGCTCAAAATTGTCAAACCAATGCTTGACCGGTATGGATTCACCGTCAAACTCAGGAATGATTTTTGCAAAGCTTTCCGCAGTAATTGAGCTACTGGTTTTGTTCTGCTCATCGATTCCCATTTTAAGGCGAGGAGCTGGACAAGATCCTTCAGGGTCCTTGTATTCTCGGCGATCGAACAGCTTTCAGTTGCCACAGCTCCGAAGTTCTGACCACCACTTGCTTCTTCAAGTTTCTGCTTTTCGTTGTTCGGATCAGTTATTCTTAGATTTTTTACTGCTACGGCAACTGTCCTTGTGTAGTACGGCTGTCTCCCTTTAACAACTGGCTAGAAGGCTCCTGCTTTCTTGCCCTCTCACTCATCGGCGTTCGTAGCTTGCGTTTTATTTTAACTGAGCCACCTCGGGACGGCGTAGTCACTTGCACTTTTCAGACTAGGACGAGCCCCCAAATGTGAGTTGAGAAGGTTTATCTCAACTTGCTTTTTATTATTATTATGTAAAGTAAGTATGAAAAGATACAAAATGTTTGACTTTGTCGGCTTTTTTCCTACGGCGTCACTTTTTCTCTCTTCTTCTGCTCAATTCCTCCTTCTAGAACTGACTATTCTTCCATCATCAAAATAATCCATAACGCGTTCTATACATTTCTGCTGCTGCTTTTCTGCTCTACTTCTTTTTGCTTTTCGGCTGATGTACTGCTTATCCTGTTGCTTCTCTGCTGATATACTGCTTATCCTGCCGCTTCTCTGCTGATATTCCGCTTATGTTACTTCACAATCTTACATTTATGAGATTTAATATTTCGTGTTGAGAACGTCAAATTTGTATGTTTATTACTGAATATTCATATGTAAAAATTGGATATAATCATTGGATGTCATAGGTTTCAATGTTTCTCTGCGACTGATCTAATTGATTGACTTGTCCTTTGCTTTCAGCTAAGTTGTTAAAGTCTCGTTCAAACATTAATATTTTCCCTTTCTAATTTCGATAATGTTGCACATTTCAATGACGACAATAAATTTTTAATTTTTTTATTTGTATATAAACTATAATAAATACATTGAATGTCGACAACACTTCTCAATTATTTTAATTAAGTATTCAATTGTACTGCCAATATCTTTTTCTTTTCTAATTAAATTTTGACGAAACTGGAACATCAACCGTGAGTAAGATCTTAACATTCGCGTTAAAGTCTATTTTTACTTTGTTCTTGTGAGACTTTTTAATATTTATATATTCAAGGGGACATAGTTCAAAAAGCAACTTAACTTTGATAGTCAATTTTTCGTTTACAATTATATTAAATCTAGAGTATTTAATATCAGTTGTATAACATTTGAATTTTTAATATAATATTCATCGCTTGTTACTACTACTACAACTTCTTTAATAACCAACACAATTATTATTATTATTTATATATCTTACTTCTTCTGAGCTTGTTTAACAAATAGATTTACAAAATTGCGGTTATATGTACCAGAATATAGATTATATATATGATCATTGTTTATTTTCTCTCTCTGACTCTCTCTCAAGTGATGCTGATACCTTTGTTGTGCTTAAATAGTTACAGAGCGTCGACCATCTCTCTCACTCTCTCTCTCTCACTTTTTTTCGTTCTCAAGTGATTGCCATTTAATTAGTTAGTGTGCAGTTGTTGAAGTCTTCGTTGAGTATAATTTGTTGTAGAGTGTTGGGGTCTTTTTTGAATACTATTTTCTTAATCTCACCGTTTGCTATCACCCGTTCAATCATTGAAGTTTTAAAATATTTTAGACATTTTATATTAAAGTTTTTCTTCCATAATTGCTCAGATACAACCAACGAACAGATATAGATGTAGATATTTATTTTGGGTTAAAGCATCTATTTTATATTCCACATATATTTCTATCTTTTTTATAACGTTTGATTGAAACAATTCGATTGCCTTGGTGCCGTAGTTGTCATATTAATGTTCATGAATTCCAACTTTTATGTTTGTTGCGTTATAAACTCAATTGAAAGGTTGATTTTTAACAATTTATTGTGTGTACTGTGATAATAAATTCTATACTTTTTGCATTTGTTTTAATATTTTTATTATTATTCAATACAACATCACCAATAGTGGCAGGAGCAGGATTCCAGTTTCCAGAATTGAAATTAAAAAACAAAATCAATTTAACAATTATTATATGAAACGTTTTCATTTTTATACCCTTGCAAAGGGTTTTATAATTTCAGTCAGAAGTTTGCAACGCCCTAAAGGAAACATTTCCGACTTTATAAGGCATATATATTTTCTTGATCAGCATCACTAGGAGAGTCGATCTAGCTATGTCCGATCGTCCGTCTGTCGCTTTATACGCAAACTCACCTCTTAGTTTTAAAGCTATCTGCATAAAACTTTTCGAAAAGTTTTATTCCTATCCCATAGGAACAATCGGGGAAAAAAAAGAAAAAAAAAAACAATATAAATTTGGTGTTTTTTATTTTTTTTTTTTTTATAGTTCTTTTATATTAAGTGATGGTTTACTATTTTGGCATTATGGATTATTTGATTAAAATGGGACGACTATATCATATAGCTTCTATTCAAACAATCGGAATATAAAAAAATTTGTTTTTAAAAAGTTTAACTTTACTAATTTTTATTTATTTGTTTAGATATTCAAAATTCTTTGACTCCTAGAGCGAACGATGTATATACTGTGACGGCGATTCCGACTCCGCCACAATCATTCCTGATCATTTTTTAGGAACGAGAGCGGAAAAGAGAGCGGAGAAGAGAGCGGGGAAGAGAGCGAGAAAGAGAGGCAAGGCCTAGAATACAGCCTACGCAGTTGCCTAAGAAATTAGCCGCAAAAGAAAACGAGAGATCAGTAAAACAAACGAGCCAAACGGAACGCAAGGACTGAATTATAAATTTGGCAGCGAGTGTATATTTTTTTTCTTGACCTTCGACCCGTCATAATCAAGCCAAATAAATGAAAAACTATAACAAACGATAATAATTTTAACCCAAAAATTTACCAAAACGTAATGGAACCGTAGTCCCGACACGCAATTTCGAATGTGATCAGAACCACATCAGTCGGGCGCCATTTGTAGGGATGATTTCCCTGCCAGGATATGTTTAGGGGTTGGCTAGGGCCTCCACAAAATAATCACGAAAAGGTTACGGCGAACACTGTGTATAGACTTTATCAATTTAGATGAAACCAAAGGAAAAGTCTCTCAATTAGATCAGTCGCAGAGAAACATTGAAACCTATGACATCCAATGATTATATCCACTTTTTACATATCAATAGCCCTAGCCAACCCCTAAACATATCCTGGCTGGGAAAACATCCTTACAAATGGAGCCCGAGCATGGACTGATGTGGATCTGATCACGTTCGATCAGGACCAAAACATCAGACGTATTAAGACCCGTTAAGTAATAAGAATCCCGATCGAGAACGTTTTTTGACGGGAACCACAAGAGGAGCACAGCGGACTTAACGCAATGGCGGAAAACGAACAAGGGAAGAAGACTTCATTAGGTTCGACGGACAGTCGGATAGGGACTCGCTGGACTTAAAGAAGGACGAATTACTTATCTTCGCACGTGAATTCGGATTCGACGGCAAAGTAAAGGTGGACGAGATGAGAAGGCGTTTTGCAGAAATCGTCAAAGCAGGTGAGCTCTCTCCAACTTAAAGGGTTCGATCACAGAGAGCCACGTGATCAGTATCCCGACGAGAGTTTTTAGACTTGTTTTACCCCTACATTACTTGCGTCGATTGGAAGATGAAATCAGAGCTAGTTACCAACGCGAGGGAGAGGGCTTTAAAGATTATGTTATCGAAATCCGATCTCTGATGCGACACGCCGGGTATGACCAGATGAAGGAGTTAGACAGGATTTACGAGAATACCAGATGTACGTAAAACGTAGCGACTTTGAGACTTTAGGCCAGCTTTTACGGTTTGATGTTGATTTCGAGAGCATACATCATCGCGACCTTATACGATTACAGTCTTAAGACCTCTCGTACCAGAACCTCGACCGAACTCATGCGAACACTTGAGAGTCTCCGCGGTCACAAACCCTGTCGAACCAAATCCGGGCGCGCAACCCCTTCCGAGGAAACTCGCAAACTCCCTCACAACCACTTCCCATCATCATACCACGGGGTGGAATCTCTAATGGGATGATGAACCAAGAATTGCTACCGACACCACCCGAAAGGCGGAGTTGTTTCAACTGCGGCGCGGAACCCTCGACGTTTGGTGTGTTGGGATTGTAGAAGAGAAGGAATCAGGAATCTTGATTGCGTCCTCGACCAACCAAGTTGGGGACGAGAGTACCCGAGAACCGTGAATAGGCGCGCCCCTGCGCGTAGAAGATGGGAATTTTGTATCAGAAGTATTAGCTGTCGATAGCGGGGCCACGAGGGGTTTCATCAACGAGGACATATAGTAGAACTAGCGCTGCTAGTAATGAACTCGATTTTGGATAAAGTAATACGAGGACTCAACTTTCTATCTGCGATCGGCACTACGATACGATCTGGACGACCACGTCTCCACCTCCGGCAGACGGAGCCTAGAATCACCAGAACCAACGAGAACCACCACACAGGAAACTAGCCGGGCGTGACAGACTTACAGGGTCTCGATGACCAAGCTCCTAAGAAAGAGTGGCGCTGGGATAATTTTAGAGCAGGCTGCATTTGACATGCTTTAGCAACGTCTCCTGAGCGCTCCCACACTGGCATGCCCAAACTTTGACCAACAATTCACGGTTAAGACAGATGCGAGTGACGTCGAATTGTGAGAATTATTTACTCAGGAGATCGGGGGAGCGTAAATAATGATCGCCTACATCAACCGCCGGCTAGAAAAAACAGAAAAAAAACTATACCACGACTGACGACGGCCATTTGGCGCTGCTACCTCGAAGGATACGAGTTCACCATTATCACGGATCATCTAGAGTTAAAGGGGCAAAATTCAATTGAAAGTCTATCCGGACGAGTGGCTCAATGGGCCCTCGAGTTACAACAGTTTAGATACTCAAATTATGAGTGCAGCTGAAGAGATCGGACGTGTTTCACGCGAGCTTTAGAGACACATGAAATAACATATAAAAAAAACTAAACTGGTCTATTACAAAATAAGCGAAAAGACTCTAAAAACAGAAATAGTTATCAACTCAAAAAATTAGTGATATGGTTTAAAACAAGTGCATAATTATTGTATAATAGTGCCACGCTAATAAAAGCTTAATGAGCTACGAACGAAATATAGAGCGTCGAAGCTCCGTGATCCGAAGAGACGCGTACTTCTCGTAGATATCAACGCGCGATAGCGAAGTGCAAAAAAGTCTACTGAGGGTAACTCGGCTCTACTAGATAGCCAAAGAGCACGGTCGTGCTCACCCTCTCTATTTACTCTAAAACCTTCTCCTACGGTGTGGAGTTCTCAGGGTAAGACCCTCACCAACAGATTTCACAACTGGCGCACCGGTAAAACGTCTGCAATTGCACCAAAAGCAAAAGCAACATCTACAGCAACGGCAACGGCAGCAAAATTAAACAAAATCGAAAACTACGCCGGAATTTTTTTTCGGCACGGCTGCAAGATTTTCATTTGGTAAGCCTAATACCCAGAAGGGCTTCTCATACGCCAGTGCCCTTCGAACAGGAACGGAAAACCCACTCCACCCAAAACTTATCTAGGAAAGCACACTGGAATCAATGATGAATACCATGCAACAATGTATGGTGGAATTTATATTTTTCATGAAAGCGACCATGCGAACACTGGTTCAAAACCAGAACATGGTGCTACAGTTGCTTGGCAAACCAACAGATCGCCATCCAAACGCACACTAAGACGAGCCCTGAAGAAAGACGCTGAAAATGCACAACTACGGCACATCGAAAAACTTTCGCCAACCAATACAAAACATCATCTGTGGAGGGCTCACCCAAATCTGAGCTCTCCAATCGAAACAGTCACTCCGATAAGAAATTAATCAGGTAAATGGGCCCGCAGCGACGAAGATGGAGCCAAAACTTTTGCTTCACATCTCCAAAGAGTCTTCCCACTTCCCACAAATCGTATCTAAAACTGAATCTGAAATATTGTGAAAGTCATTGGGAAACTGAAACCGAAAAGGGCTCAGGGCGGTGACCTAATTACCCCAAAAATGATAATTGAACTTCCAAACTGTGATATTTATGTTATTTGTCTACTCTTCAATGGGATATTACCTTTCTGCTACTATCCGAGAAAATGGAAAAAATCTACTATCATAATGATACCGAAGCTCGTAAAAGACAACAAAACTCAGTCATCCCACAGACCATTAAGTTTATTATCTAACACGCATACAATGTCTTCCCGGCACATCAATTTGGCTTCCGTCAAAGCCATGGAACAATCGAACAAGTTAACAGAATATCATCGGAAATTCGCATAGCCTTCGAGTATCGGAAATACTGCAGGGCAATATTCCTCGATGTATCTCAATCAAACCACACTTGCCTACATACACTCATAAGCTACTTGAGTCGTATCTCTACAACAGAGTCTTCGCAGAAAGGTGCAACACAACAACATCTGACGACTACATCATTGAAGCTGAAGTTCCGCAAGGAAGCGCATTGGTCCCTTCTCTGTTCGTCCTATATACAGCGGATATTCATACGAACGAGCAGCAAACAACATATACATTCGCTGACGACAGTACAATCATAAGTCGCTCTAGGTGCCCAAAACTGAGCATCGTAGTAACGAAGTAATGTATCTCGGCGTTCTTAGACTAATCAGGAGAACACACATCGAATGCAAGAAACTACTTCCAAAACTAAAAATCAGCAGCTTTCATTGGATCTTAAACGCTCGATCGCCCCTGCGTCTGGATTACAAGGTCCTGCTATATAACTCCACTCTCCAGCCTATCTGGACATATGGCTCCCAGCTTTGGTGGAGCAGCAGCAACATAGATATCAAAGAGCATGCACAATCGAAAATCCTGAAAACTATCGCTGGGGCACCATGGTATTTTCGCAACCATAACATCAACAGGGACATTTCTTACACTAAAAGATGAAATAGACAAACAAAAAGCGACATATAAAAAAAAACTCTTTGTCCACCCAAATCATCTCGGAAGAGGCTTCACTCGCGTTTCCAGCAGAACCCGCCTACAACGCAACCACCTTCCAACCCATCAGTAATTTGCAGGGCCCCATAACTCAGTTACAGTCATACGACTACTATACTATAAGATTTGATACACTTATTGTTAGTATCCGAAAGGAAAGGATTGAATAAATAAATAGCAAACCAATTAAAAAAAAAAGATTTTCAGTGAGTTATAGAAGAGGATGCCAAAACGTCGTGACAGACGGCCGTACCCGTCATCCAGTACCTTAAATACTAACAAATATAAGAGGATACTGGGTGTGAAATGGCGCCATTATGTCGAAAATCATGTTTTGTTTCAGGACGCGGGAGTGCCGACGGTTACGGAGACAATTTGTATGTTTTCAAATCGATACAGAGATCGCTTGCTGGATCACACCGTCTGGCTAGACGGCTTGCTACACCATTGGGTCGACGACGTCTCCGCAGACGGCACCCAGCGGACCTGTGGATTATTGGTCGTGATAGACACGGGCTCCTCTTATAACAACACAAGAATACTGACAAGCTCTTACCTGCCCTGCACTTAATACCCGAATTTTTGGGATCTTTGAACACTCCTACGCATACGAAAACAAGGACCATCCTTGTGTGGCGTGTAAAATAAAATAATTGCCAAAAAAACAAAAAATAAAAAAAAAACTCATATATAAGGACCAATAAATTTGAGCTTAAATAAGAGTTTACAATGTCATAAAGTTTGACAAGAAATTAACTTTACTTAAGTTACAACTATCCTTAGGTTCGCAGAAATTGTTTTACTTCAGAAATGAACTGAGGCGTGCTTCTAAGGGTTTTCAATTAAGGCTAAGGTCAAGAATATTACTAAAAAGATGAGATGTGTGGTCAGTACGAGGGAGTTCAAATACGTAGCGGACGATTGAATTGCAAGCAACCATTATTTTTTGTGTGCCCAAAGATCTCAACGCCAAAAAAAGAGTGGGAACCAGAATCGTTTCGGCCACTAGCAATCGTAGCTGAGTCGGTGGGAATGGTTGAGACGTCGAAAGTTGTCTGAAAATTCTTCGTATTTAATTAAACTATTGCCAATAAATAAAGTCTGAAGTTGAGAGGTTTTATTTTGTATATAACTATACACTTACTTTTTTTGGGTTCAGAAGTAATCCACTTTCATCAGCCCATTTATTATTTTTAAGGAGCAACAAATTACACTTACTGATGCGGTCATTAACTTGAGGAAAAGGTTTACTGACATATATATATATATATATAAGTTAAAAGATTGATTATGATTTTTATATAAAAAAATCTAACTTTTCTTTATTGAGTTGGATTAAGAACTAACTTACTTAGATTAAACAATTGTTTTTATAGCTACGCGTCGCTCCATCGCTGCCGCCGTCTCTGCCGCTGTTGATGTTTCTGCTGACGTTCTTTCATATTATTGGTTGCTGCTCTTGGTCGCCGTCGCCGTTGGCCAAACTTAATTGTAATTGGCCAGTGCATTTTAATTATAGTTTTTGTTGTATGCACTAAGTTGAGTTCGATCAACTTTGGAAATTGGCTATTCTGCATTCCCACGATCGCTGACCAAAGGTGCAAGCTAAGTTCGTTAGAACTTTATTGAGAGCATTGCTTTGCTGTTAGTTGTGCAATTAATGCTCTCTTCTACGGTTTGGGAAATTCTATTATTGAGGGCATTGCTTTGCTGTTTGTTGTGCAATCAATGCTTACTCATTTCCTCTGTCTGAGAAATTGTATTATTTTGGGTGTTAACTCTTCCCTCCTTAAACGCGACTGTCCTCGGTCGCAACGTAGTAGAGTACAGGTCCGGAGTGCGTGGGCTTTTCTTGCGTTTCTGGCACGGAAACTGGTGTCCTTTCCGTTGACCTACGTCTTCGTAGGAGTTCCGTGATTGATCCTATTATAAGAAGTAGTAGGATGATGGCGGATCCGTAGCTAACGGAAGATTCTATGGTTGCCTTGCTTCTTAATTTTTCCAGCGCTTTTGTGTTGTTAATGTTGAGTTCCTTGACCATTTGTAGTGAGAGAACTTCCTCTAACTTAGTCTTTTCGCCCAATAGTTGGAATAACGGAGGTTCTGGTTCGACTACGTTGATTTCCTTTGACTTGAAGATGGTTTCACCAATTGTTACCGTCGAATTACGATATTGTATTATGAAAGAGCCTTGCAGTTGTAGAAGTTTTTCATCTAGTGAGACTGGTCCATTGAAGTTGTTTAGCAGGATGGTGCCTGGTAGTATTTCTTCGAAATCCGGTATATGTTGATTGTTGATCATCTTACATTCTGGTTCTCGAAGGTTTAATAGAGCGTTTACGCAAGTATCATTGCTTAAATCTAACAAATTTTCTGAATTACAACTTGTCTTATCATTATAGGATTCACAAGGTTTAATTATTGCCAATAATTGTCTCTTACATTCTAAAAAATTTTCATATTTTATATCATTGATTATTTGGGCTTTTTTTATTGCTTTAATTTTTAAAGTTCTACAATTATCTGATTCAATGGTTGGTAAGCTAATAATGTAAATAAGGTCGTTGCCATTTGTGGCTAACTTGATTCGAGCAAATTCCTATAATTCTTCTATGTTAAAAAATAAGTTATTTTCTTTTTTAAAAATTTCTTCCACTATTTTGGTTTCTGTGTTTGTAAGTACAAATGAATTTATTGTATTAGATTTGGCCCATGTAATTGCGTATATTATGTTAATTATTTCTTCTTTTATTAATTGAATTTTATACTTTAAAATATTTGCTTTCTGATTTATGATTTCTTCCGAGCTCTGGGTAATTTTCAACATTGCATTAGTAGCGTTAGTAAGTTGGTTTATTTTTTGATTAATTAATCTGTTAATTACTACTTGTCTATTGTTGTTTTCTAGCTGCTCATTTATCTTGTCTTCTAAGATCTGATAGTCGTGAATTGTTCTGTGAATTGGAATAGTCGAGGACTGTAGTTATTCCCAAGCATGTTGGTAAAAATAATCTGAAAAATTATGTTCTTATATTATTTTTATGTATGATTTTTCCGGTTTGTGTTTTAATGGTGGTCGTTCTATTTTCCGCTACTTTCTCGGTTTTGTATCTCGGTGTAAGTTTAGTTCCTAATCTTTTATCTATTTTTACATGTACAGTTTCGCCTGGCTTAAAAAGTTTTGGTAATATTTTTCCTTGATTATGGTATTCGAGGTCGGCTGTTTGTTTATTTTTAATTTTCTTTTTTATTTCTTCTCGTTTCTTTTCTATGTCTTCTGTTGAACTAGAGATTGTGCTTCTGAAAAATATGTCTATGGGTCTTTCTTTTGTTACAGAATGTATCGATTTATTATATTCTTGAACTGCTTTAAAGATTAAATCTTCAAATGATATGCTCCCGTTGTCTTTTTTGAGACACCGCATGATTTCAGATAGGGTTGAATGAAACCTTTCTATTTGTCCGTTACTTGTCGATGCGTACGGTGCGGTGGTGTGTAATGATATTTTGAGTTCATCTTCTAACATAAACTTTATTGCTGCTGAGCCAAATGATCGTTCGTTGTCCATTATTATCCATTTCGGCATACCGAAAGCAATTAACATTTCCCTCAACGGATTTTTAATATCTTCAGATGCTCTTGACTCTAAAATTTTTACTTGAACATATTTTGAAAACTTGTCAATTCCCGTTAAGACTCTATGTTTTTCGGTAATATAAATATCTATGTGAACTATTTCTCCTGGGTAATTAGGAATAGGGGTCGGTTGGATTTCTCCTTTTGGGGGGTGTCTATCGTATTTTGATTCTTTACAAGTTTGACAGGCTTGAACTATTGCTTGGATTTTCTTGGTAAGTTGTGGAAAGAAATAATTCTTCAAAATTTGTAATTTGTTCTCTTTTGCATCTCTATGGGCTCGTTTATGTTCGAGGATAATTATTTCGTTTTGTTGGGACTCCGAAGTTACGTCGTCTATTTCGTTTTGAGTAAACCTTACCTTGTATGATTTAAAATAGGTAGGGTAAATGTTTTGAATTTTCCCATTACCTCTTCGGATGTAATGATTCCGTTTATAAGCTTCGGATCAAGTTTACTAGTTAAGATTGCAATAAGTTTTTCTTCCGTGTAAGATTTTTGTTTAATTATGTGTCTGTGGTATGTTGGGAATGGCATTTCGAAGCTATAGGATTCTGTATCGGCAGTCAGTAATAATAATTGGTTTTTAAATACGTTAATTGGAGCTTCTACTGAAAATATGAGGTTGTGTGACGAGCTTTCGTCGCTATTGGCTGATGCTGAGGAGCTGATTGAGTTAATTTCTGCGGGGGCCCGGGACATCGCGTCCGCTACCACATTAGCTACTCCGGGCTTGTACCTGATCTCGTGGTTATACTCGCCAATGAGGTCTCTCCAGCGTTTAAGCTTAGCGTTATGGTTATTTACGCTATTCGAAAAACTCAAGGGTTGGTGATCCGTGTATATTACCACTTTTGAATACCCGTAAAGATAATGTCTTAAACTTTGGAGCGCCCAAACGATCGCGAGCATCTCTCTTTCGTTAGTTGCGTAGTTCTCTTCAGTCTTTGACAGGGTGCGTGAAATGAACGTTATTGGCCTATGATTTTGTTCCAATACTGCGCCTATTGCGTAACTTGAAGCGTCAGTAGTCAATTGAAATTATTTTCCGAAATCTGGATAGGCAAGGGTAACCTCCCTGGAGACGAGAGTATTTTTAAGTTTCTCGAATGCTGTAATCGCATCTTTGCTCAAGTTGATAGCAGTTCTGCTTGACTTGGTCTTAGATATCCGGCCTTCTTCGCCTCTTAGAAGAATGGTTAGGGGTTTTGCTATTTTGGCGTAATCTTTTATGAACCGCCTATAATAACCTGTCATGCCCAAAAAGGAACGGAGATCTTTTAATGTTTTTGGGACTGGAAATTTTGTAATCGCTTTTATTTTATCTATGTTGGTTTTTACTCCATTTTCTGATATTGTGTACCCCAAGAAGTCTACTTCGTTTTTAAAAAAATGGCATTTCTCTATTTGAACCCTCATATTTGCGTTTTGTAGCGTTGAAAATACTCTTTCCAAGTTTTTGCCGTGCTCCACTTCGTTTTTGCTAAAGACTATAATATCATCAACGTATACATAGCAAATTTTCCCTATGTATTTTCTCAATATGTCGTCTAACGCTCTTTGAAAAATGGAAGGGGAATTTTTCAAACCGAATGGGAGTCTCGTAAATTCATATTTTCCGCCATTTACCGCAATGCTGTTTTTTCTATGTCTGTATCTTTCAGTGGTATTTGATGAAAACCGCTCTTGAGATCTAATACCGAAAAATATTTGTTGTCCCCGAGCTGCGCAATAATTTCTCCAATTTCGGGTATGGGATACCGATCTGAGATAGTAACTTCATTAAGTTTCCTATAATCAATTACTAATCTGTACTTTTTTTCTTCGGACTGGCCGGACTTTTTCGGAACTACCCAGACTGGTGCATTATATGGTGATCTTGAAGGTCTTATAATACCATCTCTAGCATCTCAGTTATTTGTTTTTCTACCTCCTGTTTGAGTGATATTGGGTATGGGTAATGTTTTCCGTAAACTGGAGAATCTGATGAAGTTCTGATCTCACCTACTACTTTAGTTGTGTATGCTAACTTTGAATCGGGATCTGCGAAGAGGATTTTGTGGCTTTGTACGAGGAGTTTTATTATTGATTTTTGTGACTCGGTCATATGGCTGACTTGCGGTCCAATTGTATTTACTGCTTGTGTCGCTAGTTGATGAATTTTAATTTTGCGTTTATTTCCGAGAATTAATATATCATTTTTTACATCTATTATTGCTCCTAGTCTTTTCATTGTGTCATTGCCCAAGATACCATGAAAGGTTTTCAGGGTGTCTAGTAAAAAGAATTTCATGGGTGTATCCGAAATATTAGCGAGCTTAAGTATTGCGTGTTGTGTTATTTTATTGTTACCACCGGCTGAACTAACTGAAAAAGTGTTCTCATTTGGCTTTGGATTTGGTACTAATTGATTTTGAATATAATTTTGATTAGAGCCCGTGTCGATTAAGAATTTTAGAATTTTTCCGTTCCCCGTGGTTACTTTAAAGTAAGGTAGTGAGGAACGATTTATTCTAAAAAATAAAGTTCTGACATATCTATGTATTCTTGTTGTTCGTTATCGCTTTGCCATACATATTCCTCCTGAAGTTCGTTAACGTTATTTTCTTCTGCCAACTGATAATACTCTTGTTCTGAACTTGATGAAGCTTCATCTGAATTTTGCTGCGCGTTACTTCCTGTCTCTGGTTGAATATGGAACTGTCTTGGCATCTTATTATTATTTGGGGCATTAGCGGTGTTGAGAGGTCTTTTCCCTGCATAATCATTATTTGCTGGTTTGTTCATATAATTTATATGACGTGATCGAACTGACTGATCTACGTCCATAGGTACCGGTTTCGGTTGTGGTCGTGGCGGAGGTTTTGGTATGTTATAGGACGCTACTACACCGGATTGGTTTGTATAAGGTTGACTATAAGATTTGAATTGGTTAGTTTGAGTAGTTAGGGGTTTTCCGGATTGGTTTGGGTTATGGTAGAGATGCGGATGGAAATTTTGTTTGACGGCTACCATCCGATATGGTTGTTGAGGTTTAGGTGGTAGCATGGGTGCCCTCCCTAAATACGGAGTTTTTGGTGTCTGGTTATTCCTAGCATTTTGATTCTCTAGCAGACTGCATAAATGTAGAGCGTGTCCTAAGTCATGTGGTTCTTTAATGGCCAGCAATTGTGCCAGGTTTCCATTAAGTCCTGATGGCGGAGGTTTGAAACGAAACGTCAGAATTTTTTACTTTCTGAACTTCGCGAGACGCGGAACTTGTTATCCTTTCGCGGTTTTAATCAGGTCCCTGCTCGGGCGCCAGTTAAAAGATTGATTATGATTTTTATATAAAAAAATCTAACTTTTCTTTATTGAGTTGGATTAAGAACTAACTTACTTAGATTAAACAATTGTTTTTATAGCTACGCGTCGCTCCATCGCTGCCGCCGTCTCTGCCGCTGTTGATGTTTCTGCTGACGTTCTTTCATATTATTGGTTGCTGCTCTTGGTCGCCGTCGCCGTTGGCCAAACTTAATTGTAATTGGCCAGTGCATTTTAATTATAGTTTTTGTTGTATGCACTAAGTTGAGTTCGATCAACTTTGGAAATTGGCTATTCTGCATTCCCACGATCGCTGACCAAAAGGTGCAAGCTAAGTTCGTTAGAACTTTATTGAGAGCATTGCTTTGCTGTTAGTTGTGCAATTAATGCTCTCTTCTACGGTTTGGGAAATTCTATTATTGAGGGCATTGCTTTGCTGTTTGTTGTGCAATCAATGCTTACTCATTTCCTCTGTCTGAGAAATTGTATTATTTTGGGTGTTAACTTATATATATATATATTTATATATAACAACATCGATAATGGCACTAGTAAAACTCAAATATTTTCTAAATTGCTTATGACTTAATAGTATTTTATTGTCAAGAAAAAACCAAAAGAGCTCCGGTCGCGTGTCGACGTGTATTCTTAACGGAAAAAACAAATAGTTACTCAGTCGAAAACGTCGAAAAAATGTATAATCGCGAGGTTTTGCGATTCGCGATGCTAATTCGCATATCGTAAACTATAGTTTTAATTAATTAATTAATTAATCTTTACGCACTAACAATAAACAAAGGAGTAAGAACTTGGATCAGCGCACTCAACGCCAAAAACAACACGACGAAGACCGTGAAAAAGCTCAGAGAGAGCAAGACAAACGTCGTCTCTCCTTGTCCCGTAACAATGCTTATTTCTCGTTCACGAGTAATACTCTAGAACCGAAAGTGCAAGAAAGTGCAAGTTTACTGACCGCCGAAAACCAGAGAGCTAGTTCTTGCTCTCCCGCCCTACTTTGCAATGCAATGCAAAACTCCAACCGAGCTTCTGCCACCTAGTGCAACAACAACAGTAACTACTACGTCAACCACAACGGTCTCTGTTGCGGGTAAAGCAACAACACAACTAAGTGCAAAAATCGGGTCAAACGGCAAAAACAAAGCTACGGTAGGTGAAATGACAATTCCGCAAGCGGGTTCGGCCATGCAGACAGGCATGGATCGCTACATTAATATTTCCAAGCGCAAGCAAACACCCCCAAAAAAATCGGACGGCAATATGCCCAAAATAAACCGTACCAACAAAGGCCCTGAAAATCTCGGTCCATTAAATGAAAATAGATTTTCCATTCTGGCGGAGCCTGAAACAGAGTACGAAGAATTAGCCCCAAAGAAACTTAAGCCCCAACCTATCTTTATTCGGGAGAAGATCTCCAACGTCCTAGTCAATAAAATAGTTGAGCTTGTCGGGAAGGATAACTTTCATGTTATTCCGCTTATGAAAGGGAATATAAGCGAAACCAAACTTCAAACCAAAACCGAAGATGATGTCCGAGCAGTGTCGAAATACCTAAACAGTGCCAAAAAGAATTACTACACGTACCAGCTGAAAAGTTGTCCTCAAGGGAATAGAACCCGATGTGACCCCCTCTGAAATTATAGAGGCTTTAAAAGAAAACGGTTTTTGCGCCAAAAATGTTATAAACATTATGAACGAAAACAAGAAGCCGCAACCACCTTTTAAGGTCGAGCTGGAGCCAGACAGCAGAACTTTGAAAAAAACGCAGTGCACATAATCTACAAGTTGCAGTGCCTTCTGCACCGTAGGATCACAGTAGAAGAGCCGCACAAACGGAACGGGCCAGTGCAATGCACAAATTGCCAGGAATACGGACACACCAGGGCTTACTGCACCCTCAGGTCAGTTTGTGTAGCTTGTGGAAACTGACACGGCTCCGAACATGCCCTGCCAACAAGAAAGACTCTCTCACTAAAAAGTGTGTAAACTGCCAAGAAAACCCCACACAGCAAACTACAGAGGCTGTCCAGTCTACAAGGAGATGAAAACTCGTATGCAACGAGCGACAACGGCACCCCAGAACATCTTCATGAAATCACAAATGACACCGGAAGTTTTCTTCGCAAAAGCAGCCAGGTCATCATTTGCTCCCTCAATTACCACCAACGACATTTCCTACGCCAGTGCTCTAAGATCAGGCACAGCTCACATAGAGTTGAAAATCGATAACATACAGCAGGCCATGGGACAGCCACAAAGTAACATGGAAACTATGATATTAACTTTGCAACAAAATATGATGGAATTTATGTCCTTCATGAAAACCACCATGCAAACTCTAACTCAAACTCAGCAGTCCAAATAAATTATGCCTAGCCTTCGAATAACTCTGTGGTACGCCAACGGTGTTTCACGGCATATACCTGAAATAACTTAATTTCAGAACGAAAACCACATCGACGTTATGTTGCTGGCAGAAACGCATCTCACCAGCAAATATATCTTTCAAATAAGGGGGTACACGTTCTACGGCACCGATCATCCAGATGGTAAAGCACATGGCGGAACCGGCATCCTATTAAGATACCGAATCAAACACCACTTTCACCAACGGATTGCAAAAAATTATCCGAAGACCAATTCATGGACTTCTACCATTCACTTGGAGAGCGATTTATAGCAGCAGGTGATTACAACGCCAAGCACACACACTGGGATCCCGCCATGTGGCCCCCAAAGGAAGGCAACTCTATAATGCACTCATCAAAACATGCAACAAACTGGATCTATCATCGGACCACTCACCAGTGCTAATAACTTTTCGAGCACCCTTGCAGGCTGACATCCCATCGAACCAACTGGCTGAAGTTCAAAAAATACGTTAGTTCCCACATTGAACTAACTCCACAGCTCAACATCAAGGAGGACATCGACTGCTATGCTGATGCACTGGAGTCTGTACTAAATCACGAAGAAGAAAAAGCACAACGCCAGTACATTGACAAACTTTCACCCACCAGCACCAAGCATCCCTTGTGGAGGGCCCACCCAAATCTAAGTGCGCCAGCCGAAACAGTAAGTCCCATAAGAGACTCTTCAGGCAGCTGGGCCAGAAGGGACAAAGACAGGGCTTGTACATTTGCTTTACACCTTCGAAATGTTTTTCAGCCAAACCCTGCAAATACTTCATTCACACTACCGTCGCCGTCAATTTAAATTGGAACTGAGACGGCACCAATTCTGTTATAACCAAACGAAGTTGCAAAAGTCATCAGCGAGCAATTAAAAACAAAAAAGGCTCCAGGCGGTGGTCTAATAACTCCTAAGATGCTAATTGAACTCCCAAACTGTGCAGTTGAGGTAATTTGTAAACTCTTTAACGGGATTACACGACTTGACTGCTTCCCAAAAAAAAATGGAAAAATTCGGTAATCATAATGATCCCAAAGCCAGGAAAAGATCACACAATACCAGCCTCATATAAACCGATAAGTTTACTCTCGTGTCTGTCAAAACTTCTCGAAAAATGCCTTTAGACACGCATAATCCCATATCTGAAACAATAGAGAAAGTTAACAGATTAACTGCAGTGCGGTATTCCTTGACGTTGCGCAGGCTTTCGACCGAGTCTGGCTCGATGGCCTTATGCATAAAATCAGAACGTTACTACCGGAAAACACTCACAGGATACTTGAATCGTACCTTTACAACAGAGCCTTCGCCGTGAGATGCAACACTACAATATCCGACGATTACACGATAGAGGCTGGAGTTCCTCAAGGTATCGCCCTTGGTCCAACTCTATTTCTCCTTTACACCGCAGATATTCCCACGAACGAGCGGCTAACTACTTCTACATTCGCAGACGATACCGCGATCTTTAGTCGGTCCAAATGCCCAATTCGGGCAACAGCACAACTAGCTGATCATCTCGTGGTAGTGGAGAGGTGGTTATCAGACTGGCGTATAAAAATAAATGCGCAAAAGTGTAAACACATAACGTTTACTCTTAACAGACAAACGTGTCCCCCGCTAACTCTGAATAACACGCCATTTCCACAAGCTGACGATGTAACGTACCTTGGCGTCCACCTTGACAGAAGACTTACATGGCGGAGACATATCGAAGCTAAGAAAATTCATCTAAAACTAAAATCCAATAACCTCCATTGGCTCATAAACGCTCGCTCCCCCCTCTGCTTGGACTTCAAGGTTCTGCTCTACAATTCAACGCTTAAGCCAGTCTGGACTTACGGCTCCCAATTGTGGGGAAACGCGAGCAGCAGTAACATCGACATTATCCAGCGAGCACAATCAAAAATCCTGAGAACTATCACTGGGGCACCTTGGTATGTTCGGAACGACAACATCCACAGTAATCTTGGCATTCTACCCGTAAAAGATGAAATTTCAAAACAAAAGGCGTCCTACCACACCAAGCTAACATCTCATCCAAACCAGCTCGCCAGGGGCCTAGCCAGGGTTTCCAACCGGACCCGATTACAACGAAATGACCTTCCAGCTCAGCAATAGTTATTAGATCCCTTACATCCCGCGTCAGTCAACTTGACTGTCAGATATAGCTTTTTAATTTAAGATTTTATATTCTTATTGTTAGTCTCAATTCAGAGAAGATTCAATATGTAAAAAAAAAAAAAAAAAACGACAGAAACGGAAGTTGAGATATTGGTCTGCACTCGTTTTGACATTTTGGTATGGAGAAAATTTTTGCGAGCTTCCATAAAAACGGAAGGTAGAGGTTGTAATAGCAGTGTTCATAATATGTGTGTGAGGGGAAAGGGTATAATTAATTTAAAAATATTAGGACTTAAGGTAAATATTCAAAGACGTCTAATTGGCTGACATACGTAAGGCTAAAACTATTACCACAGTCACGTACAGCGTTCAGTTACTTGTTCCATGTAGCTTCAGGTACATCAAATTGCAAAAATTTCCTATTTAGTTCATTCACATCAAATTGGTGTTGTGCCTTTGTGCTGTTACCAATTCCTATGTTTTTAAGTTATCGCCAGGTGTTTTTATTGGAAATATTTTGAAATTTTGATATATAGAATTCACACTTTGCAGACGTAATCATTAACCGAAAATCCTTTCGAGCCTGTCTGAATTTACATTTGAAAAATTTGGTTTCCAATTAATGTAAAATGCGTTGCGGATGGCTGTATTTCTTTTAATTGGGTTGTGCTTAGCGTGAATAGTCAATATTGCTGTTGAAAGTATTCAATTGATGATCGATATTAGGAGACAGGTATATAGGCATCCAATCTCAGCTGATATATTGTGCTTCCAGTTCAGTATAATTGATGTTTTTAAAATCGCTAAATTCAAAGGTGTCAGAATTTTGGCTATGTTCAAATCATACGTCAGAGATATAAGAACATGCTTGGAGAGAACTGATACAGAATCATAGTCATACAATAGAATATTGCTAGCGTCATTAACAAAGAAAAGGACAAGAAGATTATCACAGGTATTGGTAAAATAAGTCGGTGTATTGATAATGATGGTTTTCAGATATGTGTAAATTTAACCTCTTAAATCTGAATTGCCTTAAATGCAACGTAATGCCTTTTTATAAGCTATTCTCTTCATAATGTTCCACTGCACCAAATATATCCGGTCAACGAGTTCTTCTTAACCCAAAATTAAAATTCGACTGTCACATAAAGTGTACTGTTAACAAAACTATGAGTGTTCTTGGATAATGCAAAGAATTTCCCGATCCTTATGCAACTAAATTGTTTTTTAGTTCCCTTGTCCGTCCTAATTTATAATATTGCGCTCCCTTTTATATTCCCCAATATTAAGTATACATTCTTGTCAAAGATGATATTGACTCCATAGAATTGGTAAGCCGCTTAACTTCTAATGTGCCTTTTAGACCAACCCACAACCACCATTAGCTTGCCAAGATCAACTTTTTCGTGTTCTTTAAAATAATTATAATAATCTATATATATATGAAGTTCTAAAAATAAATATTCAATTTCACTACCTGCTGGGTGCTAACACTCAACGGTACAATTAAGTTTTTGACTAACGACTGAAATGTTCCGCACGATATACAACATAATCATCACACTCAATTGAGAAGTCACTGAAATCGAGCGAGGACCAAGTTTCCGAGACGCAAATTATATCTACATTTGACTTGTCAATCAGGAATCAATTTTCAATTATTAGACTCTGTGCGTTAATGTAGACGACTTTTATTTCCTTTTGCTTACATAAAATTCTAATTAAGCTCGCAGCTATGGAACTATTGGTTGAACATATTGAGAACCTACTTGGATCGCGTATTAGTAAAACTATGAACGTGAAGAGACTTATAGATAGTTGCAAGCCTCTAAAAATTGCAAGAAAAAAACCAGTAAATATAAAATGAAATATGATGATAAATACAATGTTGCATCTTAAGGGGCGAAAGCTTTCACGATTAAAAGCCTCAACCCTGTCGTGCGATCCAGACAAAGCGCCAGTAGATGTAGACAGTGTGCTCTCTGAAGAGTTGCTCATTAACGTAAAGCGCGGCTTGCGAGTCGAACCCCGGTAAGCCCCAATGTAGCGTAAAGGCGTGATTTTTTTCATGAATATTTTCATTTTATATGATGACCATCGGGTCAACAGATGATCTTTGTGTTTTTCTGGCTCGGAAGATGTCAGTAAATTTCGGTGTCGGAGTGAGCTTCAGTGAGAAGAAGAGCTTGAGGTAAAGAATTTATAAATTCTCACCCACCAAATCAGGAAAACCGTGCATACGTAATACGCAGGCCTAAGTTTCCAAGTGCTGAGCAGTTATTTTAGCCTCTAATTAGTTATAAAACCAAGGGTTCGTCCGAGTTTTATCGTAATTAGCATTAAATACAGGGTCTCGCCCGAGCTTATCGTAATAAAACCTTGCCTAAGTTTCTAGGTGCTGAGCAGTTATTTTAGCCTCTAATTAGTTATAAAACCAAGGGTTCGTCCGAGTTTTATCGTAATTAGTATTAAACACAGGGTCTCGCCCGAGCTTATCGTAATAAAACCTTGCGTCGACCAAATTTGATCGTAGTTACTAATAAATCTGGAACCCACGTGGATTTTTTCGCAGCTGTTTACCAAGCTTGGGAGCAGATCTTGGGTCCGATCACGTACCATCCCGATTAATTTCTTTTAGTTAACCCACATCGTCCACTATAAACTTATACATTTGTGTGGAGGCCCTAGCCAACCCCTGAACATATCCTGGCTGAGAAAATATCCTTACAATTACAAATAATTCTTTAAAAAACGGGTGGGATGGTCTCTTCGACGAAGTCGTGTCTGGCTGTCGTTTCTAATTAAGGACACCGCAAGCCTATCCGGATGGGTTTGAAGCTTGACCTTTTACTTAGCTTTAACTTTAGTCGATTTTGTCTTTAACGCATCCTTCATTTATGTCCCTCTGAATAGTATCATTCCGTTTGTACCACGGTGCCCCAGTTTTAATTCTCAATATCTTTAATTGAGCTCTTTGAATAATTTCTAAGTTACTAGGATATGCGTTGCGTTTCGTTGGTCGTTTTCATGTATACGCACATCGCCTAGCCATCTGCAAAAGACACGGCAGGAGGCTGATTGGCCTTTATGACGATGGTTGGGACTTGTCCTTTCTGGCTTTGTGGATCACTGTTATGACAGACTTAGGTGGTCTATGGGCTTGCCACTCTCGCCGAAGTCTTTTTTTATTGCGTAGCAGTACTTGAATATGCCTAGAAGCACGCTGCTTTTGGAAGGTTTATTAGCAGTTATAATTGGAGTTATAATTGCAGCCATTGACATAGCAAACACTAACGCGTCTACTGAGCTGTCAATGTCTTCTTTACAGCAATCAATATGGATACTAACATACTTTCTGTATTTAAGCCAATCTTTTTTACTAGAAGTTAAAAAGGGTAAGCGTCCTGACAGCCGTGGATGGTCATAGAGGTGAAGTAAGGTCGGTGAGTCATCCGACGATAGATCTGATAAGTGTTCCGAGCGAATATGAGTCTGCGGGACTTGTAACAGCAAAATCATTCAAGTCAGGCTTCTTTTTAGGATCCGTTGGCCAGTATGTAGGCTTGCCCGGGAAGATAAGTCAAGCCTGTTTCGTGGTGTTATTATAGCGTTGTAAAGTTGTCTTCCGTTGTCTTCTCCAGTGGGTGTGTTCTGCATTATAGTAATCAACTGCTATAAAGCGGTCAGCTAAGAAAGAGTTTTACAAATTCTGCTTCAGTGGCTACAACGACTGACTTGAGGGTCGATATGTATTGATGTCGCTCGTATATAGAATGTAGCAAACGGTGTGTATTGCCTGATGCTATTCTTGATCAGAATACGAGTACCCCCATGAGCCTTACCATCAGGATGGTTTATCGCATACAATTTATAGCCATTAAGGTGAAAATAGTTTTTGTTCCTTAGATGAATCCCTGATATGAGCATGGCGTCAATGTCGTGTTGATATAGGAACTTTAAAAGCTCATGATTGTGCTGTGAAATGTCATTTGCATTCAAGAAAGATATTTTTAAGAAACCATCTAAAAAGATTTTCGTTTGATTTAGAGCTCCAGGAGCTGATTTTGAGTGCTCATAATCTCCCGCTTTGTTTGCTGTATTGCTACCATTGTGTTTGTTATAGTTACCAACATTGATTCGTCTCCATTAGGCCAGTGCAATGCACAAATTGCCAGGAATACGGACACACCAGGGCTTACTGCACCCTCAGGTCAGTTTGTGTAGCTTGTGGAAACTGACACGGCTCCGAACATGCCCTGCCAACAAGAAAGACTCTCTCACTAAAAAGTGTGTTAACTGCCAAGAAAACCCCACACAGCAAACTACAGAGGCTGTCCAGTCTACAAGGAGATGAAAACTCGTATGCAACGAGCGACAACGGCACCCCAGAACATCTTCATGAAATCACAAATGACACCGGAAGTTTTCTTCGCAAAAGCAGCCAGGTCATCATTTGCTCCCTCAATTACCACCAACGACATTTCCTACGCCAGTGCTCTAAGATCAGGCACAGCTCACATAGAGTTGAAAATCGATAACATACAGCAGGCCATGGGACAGCCACAAAGTAACATGGAAACTATGATATTAACTTTGCAACAAAATATGATGGAATTTATGTCCTTCATGAAAACCACCATGCAAACTCTAACTCAAACTCAGCAGTCCAAATAAATTATGCCTAGCCTTCGAATAACTCTGTGGTACGCCAACGGTGTTTCACGGCATATACCTGAAATAACTTAATTTCAGAACGAAAACCACATCGACGTTATGTTGCTGGCAGAAACGCATCTCACCAGCAAATATATCTTTCAAATAAGGGGATACACGTTCTACGGCACCGATCATCCAGATGGTAAAGCACATGGCGGAACCGGCATCCTATTAAGATACCGAATCAAACACCACTTTCACCAACGGTTTGCAAAAAATTATCCGAAGACCAATTCATGGACTTCTACAATTCACTTGGAGAGCGATTTATAGCAGCAGGTGATTACAACGCCAAGCACACACACTGGGGATCCCGCCATGTGGCCCCCAAAGGAAGGCAACTATATTATGCACTCATCAAAACATGCAACAAACTGGACCACGTTTCACCAGGCAGTCCTACATACTGGCCAACAGATCCTAGAAAACTACCTGATTTAATTGATTTTGCTGTGACAAAAAACATTCCTCGCAATCTTATATCTGCAAAATCGCTTTTGGATCTATCATCGGACCACTCACCAGTGCTAATAACTTTTCGAGCACCCTTGCAGGCTGACGTCCCATCGAACCAACTGGCTGAAGTTCAAAAAGTACGTTAGTTCCCACATTGAACTAACTCCACAGCTCAACATCAAGGAGGACATCGACTGCTATGCTGATGCACTGGAGTCTGTACTAAATCACGAAGAAGAAAAAGCACAACGCCAGTACATTGACAAACTTTCACCCACCAGCACCAAGCATCCCTTGTGGAGGGCCCACCCAAATCTAAGTGCGCCGGCCGAAACAGTAAGTCCCATAAGAGACTCTTCAGGCAGCTGGGCCAGAAGCGACAAAGACAGGGCTTGTACATTTGCTTTACACCTTCGAAATGTTTTTCAGCCAAACCCTGCAAATACTTCATTCACACTACCGTCGCCGTCAATTTAAATTGGAACTGAGACGGCACCAATTCTGTTATAACCAAACGAAGTTGCAAAAGTCATCAGCGAGCAATTAAAAACAAAAAAGGCTCCAGGCGGTGGTCTAATAACTCCTAAGATGCTAATTGAACTCCCAAACTGTGCAGTTGAGGTAATTTGTAAACTCTTTAACGGGATTACACGACTTGACTACTTCCCAAAAAAAAATGGAAAAATTCGGTAATCATATTGATCCCAAAGCCAGGAAAAGATCACACAATACCAGCCTCATATAGACCGATAAGTTCACTCTCGTGTCTGTCAAAACTGCTCGAAAAATGCCTTTAGACACGCATAATCCCATATCTGAAACAATAGAGAAAGTTAACAGATTAACAACAGAAATACGAATTGCATTCGAGTCTCGGGAATACTGCAGTGCGGTATTCCTTGACGTTGCGCAGGCTTTCGACCGAGTCTGGCTCGATGGCCTTATGCATAAAATCAGAACGTTACTACCGGAAAACACTCACAGGATACTTGAATCGTACCTTTACAACAGAGCCTTCGCCGTGAGATGCAACACTACAATATCCGACGATTACACGATAGAGGCTGGAGTTCCTCAAGGTATCGCCCTTGGTCCAACTCTATTTCTCCTTTACACCGCAGATATTCCCACGAACGAGCGGCTAACTACTTCTACATTCGCAGACGATACCGCGATCTTTAGTCGGTCCAAATGCCCAATTCGGGCAACAGCACAACTAGCTGATCATCTCGTGGTAGTGGAGAGGTGGTTATCAGACTGGCGTATAAAAATAAATGCGCAAAAGTGTAAACACATAACGTTTACTCTTAACAGACAAACGTGTCCCCCGCTAACTCTGAATAACACGCCATTTCCACAAGCTGACGATGTAACGTACCTTGGCGTCCACCTTGACAGAAGACTTACATGGCGGAGACATATCGAAGCTAAGAAAATTCATCTAAAACTAAAATCCAATAACCTCCATTGGCTCATAAACGCTCGCTCCCCCCTCTGCTTGGACTTCAAGGTTCTGCTCTACAATTCAACGCTTAAGCCAGTCTGGACTTACGGCTCCCAATTGTGGGGAAACGCGAGCAGCAGTAACATCGACATTATCCAGCGAACACAATCAAAAATCCTGAGAACTATCACTGGGGCACCTTGGTATGTTCGGAACGACAACATCCACAGAAATCTTGGCATTCTACCCGTAAAAGATGAAATTTCAAAACAAAAGGCGTCCTACCACACCAAGCTAACATCTCATCCAAACCAGCTCGCCAGGGGCCTAGCCAGGGTTTCCAACCGGACCCGATTACAACGAAATGACCTTCCAGCTCAGCAATAGTTATTAGATCCCTTACATCCCGCGTCAGTCAACTTGACTGTCAGATATAGCTTTTTAATTTAAGATTTTATATTCTTATTGTTAGTCTCAATTCAGAGAAGATTCAATATGTAAAAAAAAAAAAAAAAAACGACTAGAAACGGAAGTTGAGATATTGGTCTGCACTCGTTTTGACATTTTGGTATGGAGAAAATTTTTGCGAGCTTCCATAAAAACGGAAGGTAGAGGTTGTAATAGCAGTGTTCATAATATGTGTGTGAGGGGAAAGGGTATAATTAATTTAAAAATATTAGGACTTAAGGTAAATATTCAAAGACGTCTCATTGGCTGACATACGTAAGGCTAAAACTATTACCACAGTCACGTACAGCGTTCAGTTACTTGTTCCATGTAGCTTCAGGTACATCAAATTGCAAAAATTTCCTATTTAGTTCATTCACATCAAATTGGTGTTGTGCCTTTGTGCTGTTACCAATTCCTATGTTTTTAAGTTATCGCCAGGTGTTTTTATTGGAAATATTTTGAAATTTTGATATATAGAATTCACACTTTGCAGACGTAATCATTAACCGAAAATCCTTTCGAGCCTGTCTGAATTTACATTTGAAAAATTTGGTTTCCAATTAATGTAAAATGCGTTGCGGATGGCTGTATTTCTTTTAATTGGGTTGTGCTTAGCGTGAATAGTCAATATTGCTGTTGAAAGTATTCAATTGATGATCGATATTAGGAGACAGGTATATAGGCATCCAATCTCAGCTGATATATTGTGCTTCCAGTTCAGTATAATTGATGTTTTTAAAATCGCTAAATTCAAAGGTGTCAGAATTTTGGCTATGTTCAAATCATACGTCAGAGATATAAGAACATGCTTGGAGAGAACTGATACAGAATCATGGTCATACAATAGAATATTGCTAGCGTCATTAACAAAGAAAAGGACAAGAAGATTATCACAGGTATTGGTAAAATAAGTCGGTGTATTGATAATGATGGTTTTCAGATATGTGTAAATTTAACCTCTTAAATCTGAATTGCCTTAAATGCAACGTAATGCCTTTTTATAAGCTATTCTCTTCATAATGTTCCACTGCACCAAATATATCCGGTCAACGAGTTCTTCTTAACCCAAAATTAAAATTCGACTGTCACATAAAGTGTACTGTTAACAAAACTATGAGTGTTCTTGGATAATGCAAAGAATTTCCCGATCCTTATGCAACTAAATTGTTTTTTAGTTCCCTTGTCCGTCCTAATTTATAATATTGCGCTCCCTTTTATATTCCCCAATATTAAGTATACATTCTTGTCAAAGATGATATTGACTCCATAGAATTGGTAAGCCGCTTAACTTCTAATGTGCCTTTTAGACCAACCCACAACCACCATTAGCTTGCCAAGATCAACTTTTTCGTGTTCTTTAAAATAATTATAATAATCTATATATATATGAAGTTCTAAAAATAAATATTCAATTTCACTACCTGCTGGGTGCTAACACTCAACGGTACAATTAAGTTTTTGACTAACGACTGAAATGTTCCGCACGATATACAACATAATCATCACACTCAATTGAGAAGTCACTGAAATCGAGCGAGGACCAAGTTTCCGAGACGCAAATTATATCTACATTTGACTTGTCAATCAGGAATCAATTTTCAATTATTAGACTCTGTGCGTTAATGTAGACGACTTTTATTTCCTTTTGCTTACATAAAATTCTAATTAAGCTCGCAGCTATGGAACTATTGGTTGAACATATTGAGAACCTACTTGGATCGCGTATTAGTAAAACTATGAACGTGAAGAGACTTATAGATAGTTGCAAGCCTCTAAAAATTGCAAGAAAAAAACCAGTAAATATAAAATGAAATATGATGATAAATACAATGTTGCATCTTAAGGGGCGAAAGCTTTCACGATTAAAAGCCTCAACCCTGTCGTGCGATCCAGACAAAGCGCCAGTAGATGTAGACAGTGTGCTCTCTGAAGAGTTGCTCATTAACGTAAAGCGCGGCTTGCGAGTCGAACCCCGGTAAGCCCCAATGTAGCGTAAAGGCGTGATTTTTTTCATGAATATTTTCATTTTATATGATGACCATCGGGTCAACAGATGATCTTTGTGTTTTTCTGGCTCGGAAGATGTCAGTAAATTTCGGTGTCGGAGTGAGCTTCAGTGAGAAGAAGAGCTTGAGGTAAAGAATTTATAAATTCTCACCCACCAAATCAGGAAAACCGTGCATACGTAATACGCAGGCCTAAGTTTCCAAGTGCTGAGCAGTTATTTTAGCCTCTAATTAGTTATAAAACCAAGGGTTCGTCCGAGTTTTATCGTAATTAGCATTAAATACAGGGTCTCGCCCGAGCTTATCGTAATAAAACCTTGCCTAAGTTTCTAGGTGCTGAGCAGTTATTTTAGCCTCTAATTAGTTATAAAACCAAGGGTTCGTCCGAGTTTTATCGTAATTAGCATTAAACACAGGGTCTCGCCCGAGCTTATCGTAATAAAACCTTGCGTCGACCAAATTTGATCGTAGTTACTAATAAATCTGGAACCCACGTGGATTTTTTCGCAGCTGTTTACCAAGCTTGGGAGCAGATCTTGGGTCCGATCACGTACCATCCCGATTAATTTCTTTTAGTTAACCCACATCGTCCACTATAAACTTATACATTTGTGTGGAGGCCCTAGCCAACCCCTGAACATATCCTGGCTGAGAAAATATCCTTACAATTACAAATAATTCTTTAAAAAACGGGTGGGATGGTCTCTTCGACGAAGTCGTGTCTGGCTGTCGTTTCTAATTAAGGACACCGCAAGCCTATCCGGATGGGTTTGAAGCTTGACCTTTTACTTAGCTTTAACTTTAGTCGATTTTGTCTTTAACGCATCCTTCATTTATGTCCCTCTGAATAGTATCATTCCGTTTGTACCACGGTGCCCCAGTTTTAATTCTCAATATCTTTAATTGAGCTCTTTGAATAATTTCTAAGTTACTAGGATATGCGTTGCGTTTCGTTGGTCGTTTTCATGTATACGCACATCGCCTAGCCATCTGCAAAAGACACGGCAGGAGGCTGATTGGCCTTTATGACGATGGTTTGGGACTTGTCCTTTCTGGCTTTGTGGATCACTGTTATGACAGACTTAGGTGGTCTATGGGCTTGCCACTCTCGCCGAAGTCTTTTTTTATTGCGTAGCAGTACTTGAATATGCCTAGAAGCACGCTGCTTTTGGAAGGTTTATTAGCAGTTATAATTGGAGTTATAATTGCAGCCATTGACATAGCAAACACTAACGCGTCTACTGAGCTGTCAATGTCTTCTTTACAGCAATCAATATGGATACTAACATACTTTCTGTATTTAAGCCAATCTTTTTTACTAGAAGTTAAAAAGGGTAAGCGTCCTGACAGCCGTGGATGGTCATAGAGGTGAAGTAAGGTCGGTGAGTCATCCGACGATAGATCTGATAAGTGTTCCGAGCGAATATGAGTCTGCGGGACTTGTAACAGCAAAATCATTCAAGTCAGGCTTCTTTTTAGGATCCGTTGGCCAGTATGTAGGCTTGCCCGGGAAGATAAGTCAAGCCTGTTTCGTGGTGTTATTATAGCGTTGTAAAGTTGTCTTCCGTTGTCTTCTCCAGTGGGTGTGTTCTGCATTATAGTAATCAACTGCTATAAAGCGGTCAGCTAAGAAAGAGTTTTACAAATTCTGCTTCAGTGGCTACAACGACTGACTTGAGGGTCGATATGTATTGATGTCGCTCGTATATAGAATGTAGCAAACGGTGTGTATTGCCTGATGCTATTCTTGATCAGAATACGAGTACCCCCATGAGCCTTACCATCAGGATGGTTTATCGCATACAATTTATAGCCATTAAGGTGAAAATAGTTTTTGTTCCTTAGATGAATCCCTGATATGAGCATGGCGTCAATGTCGTGTTGATATAGGAACTTTAAAAGCTCATGATTGTGCTGTGAAATGTCATTTGCATTCAAGAAAGATATTTTTAAGAAACCATCTAAAAAGATTTTCGTTTGATTTAGAGCTCCAGGAGCTGATTTTGAGTGCTCATAATCTCCCGCTTTGTTTGCTGTATTGCTACCATTGTGTTTGTTATAGTTACCAACATTGATTCGTCTCCATTAGGCAAACATGCAGTAATGTTTGGATCCTGGTTTGATGTTTGTTGCTGCATTGCTTCTGCAGTGGTTTGATGAAGTGTTGGCTTAGAGGCTGAGGCCGTTGTTGTAAACTCCCGGGGTTGTGGTTGATGGCTAATACGGATTGTTTTGTCGGGCCGCTGGGTTTCGAGCTGCAGTTTTGTGTTGGCTTAGGGGATTATTTAATTCTTTATAGACAGGGCAGCCTCCATAGTTGACTTTGAAGTTTCCGCCACAAATGCTTAAATTCTTGGCAAAATGTTTTTCCTGATATTCAGGGAATTCCTCAGTTGGATGTGCATTCCCACAGGCAACGCAGAGTGCAATAGGTTTTCGTGTGTCCATATTCCTGGCAATTCATGCATGGGAAGGGTCCATCTATTTGTGGGGTTTCAATCCGGTTTTAATATCAGATATCCGTTTCTTGCTTTTATCGGACTTATTTCGATACTTTGTCCCTTGGTTGTACTTATAAGCGAAATTAATATCAGCGATAATATAGGGATGACTTGGTTATGTTTCGTCTTCTTCGGCTTGTCTGGAATTATCATATTTGCTCTTTTAGTCTTCTTTTGTCTTTTAAATTTTGACTAATAATGTGTGATTTTCCCGTCTCTATTTGTTTCTTCGAAGTGTTTATTGTCAACCTGTCTTATTAAACCTGTTTTTCTTGAAGGGATTGGTAATCTTGGTTTTAGCTAATGGGCTTGTCTATATTTAGTATTAACTTCAAAATCGTGGCTATTTTCATTCAGCCTGTCTATTTTATTGATTGTATCTTGGTTTTAACTAATGAAGCTGGTCTATATTTCGTATTAACTTAAAAATCGTGCCTAATTTTATTCAGCCTGTCTATTTTATTGATTTTATTTTGTTGAGCGTTAATATCTGGAGTTCCTGCATATAGAAAAATGTCTGCGGGAGTTCTATTAGTCGTGTTGTGTTTTGTTTTATGATTGTACACATATAGGATTACTTCGAAATTCGTGCATCGGTCCTCTATATTGTTTTCATTACTAAGAATTCTCGATTTCTCATTTACTGTCTTATAAAACCTTTCTACATCAGATACACCGTTCTTGCTGGTTGTTACCGATATATCTACTCCTTCAGATTTTAACCAGTTTTGCAGGGCTATACACATAAAAGCTGAATTTTTGTCTGCTTTGATTTCTTGTGGTTTTCCCATATCGTTGAATACCTTCATTATGGCTCTTTTTGCTTCCAGCCAATCTCTACTTCAATTAAAGTAGCGAATTTCGAATAAATGTCGATACAAGATAAAAATTGCTGGTTACTAACCATATATAAATCAATTACATATCGTAATCTTGCGTTAATTATTTCTAGAGTTATTTCAAATGACAGTTTTGTATTTCTGTGTTCCGTTTTTGTAATGTAGCAGATTTCACATTCATTGATGATATTTTGTATTAATTTTGGCTATCTGGATAATAATGTTCTTCTTTAAACCAGTTGATAGTTTTTTCGATTCCTGGGTGTAGAAGTTCCTTATGCATTTTTAATGTCATATTTTTGAATTCAGCGTAAGTCAGAATTTCATTTAATATAAGTGTGCATTTTACCAATTTCGTTAAATTGTTGGGACTTATTATTTGTACATTTGCCCTTTCGAATGTTAAGAAATCCTCATCATTATGGATATAAATTGCGCTTTTCTTAGCACATACATATTCTTTTATGATGTTTTTAGCAAAATAGTCTGTCATTTCCTTTTAAGTTATTTTGATTTTCAATTTGTGAAAATAATGCCTCACCTCAGTTTCATCGTTGTCTCCCTTCTCTAATTCTATTTGTCTAGAGAAATAATTGAATGCTCGCTCTGTGATGGGTATATAATTAAGATTATCTTCAGAAGCGCTATGTATAGTTGCATCTACACTGTTAGCAAATTCACCAAGAATTAATTCTTCTATTTTGGTACGGGATCTGCTACATAATTTTCTTTTCCCGAAGATACTTTATTTTATAATCAAATTCGTTTAATTTGATTTTCCATCTTTGTAGTTTCTTGTTTGGTTCCTTGATGTTATTAAGCCAGACAAGGGGCTTATGGTCACTCAGTATTTCAAAAGATCTTCCAAATAAGTATGATCTGAAATACTTTGTTGCCCAAACTATGGCTAGAAGTTCTTTCTCTATAGTGGCATAGTTTATTTCATGTTCGTTCAAAGTTCTACTGGCATAACAAACGGGTTTATGATTTTGAGACAAAACTGCACCGATGGCAATATTACTAGCGTTAGTAGTTAGGGAAAAAGGTTTACTAAAATCAGGGTAGATTAAAATCGGATCTGATGTAATAAGTACCTTTAACCTTTCAAATGCTGCTATGTAATCTTTATTTTTCGTGTCTATCGTTGCTCCTTTTTTCAATTTAATGGTCATGGATTTAACTATGTTAGCGAAGTTTGGAATGAACTTGCGATAGAATCCACATAATCCCAAAAATGATTTTATTAGTTTTGGAGTCTTTGGTAGTGGACTCGATACCGTTAGTAGTTACAACATGAAATACAAATTCTGTTTCTTTTTTCATGAACTCGCATTACTGGCATTTCCTAATTTGTCAAGAATCTCATCCATTCTAGAAATTGAAAATTTATCATTGATAGTGAATTTGTTTAAATTCCTATAATACACAATCAACCTAAACTTTTTCTTGCCAGACGCGTTGGTCTTTTTTGGAACGACCGAAATAGGTGAACAGTAAGGAGATTTCGACTTACAAATTATTCCCTGCTCTATCATTTCTTTGATTTGCTTATTTATTTCTTCATCAACGCTCTGGGGGTATTTATATGGCTTCCGATATACTGAGTCGTCATATTGAGTCAAATTCTCACCTTCTCTATACTGAATGTCACCATATTCAAATAGAACCTTCTTTAAACTTTTAATCATTATAATCGCAAAATTTACCGATTGCTCTTATGTAGAAGGTAGATTTAGACACTCTTGTGCGGTCTATCGTCTTCCATATCCTCGTCGTTGTTTCGGAATTTGTATGCTTTGGGGCCTAATTTAATTGTTTTTTTTTCTTAGTCAATTTTAGCCTTCGCAGCTTCTAGGTAATTTCGACCTAACAGGATATCATAATTATCGGAAAATTTATGCAAATAAAATTTTTGTTCTGACGGACATGTTACACTTGGTTTTACTATGATACTTTTACGTATTTTTACTTTACACTTTTAATTCTTCTTTTATCTCTTTAAGTTTAGCAAAATTTGTATTCATTATATTGATTGATGATCCTGTGTCTACCATTTCATTATAAAATTTATTATTAAATACAATTTTTACATAGCGATTGTGTCTTCGGTCTCCGCAGCAGTTTGATGAAAATTTACGTTCTCCTATTTTGGCCACTTTGACTTACCCTTTGTGTTTTTAGTGGGGCACCACTAAACCTATTGGCTTTAGCCTGATCGTTCGAATTTTGATGATTATTTGGGTTTTGTAGTCTAGCTTGATTTAACCCGTTCCTAAATGTTTGGTAATTACCTTGCAAGTGTGGGGGAATGGGACGTTGTTGATATTGGTTTTGATTATTCTGAGAAGTTGTTTCATTAGGATTAGAATTTGAATTAGAATTAGAATTATAGTACGAGCTTAAATTTCTTTGAATATCATAATATCTTTGATTGTTACCCGGATATCTTTCCCTATTCCTCTGATTTTTATGGTTATTTCTATGTTGTGCGTATTCTTCTTCTGGGTTTGCATTATAGAATCCTAACTCCATAGCTGCTTGTTTTAATTTCGGAATATTGGTTATGTCTTTTCTTGCTAGTGACATATACATTCGATCGGGAAGTTTTCGATCAATGTTACTATAGATCAATGGTATTATAAACTTACTAAGACTTCCTCTGAATTGTGTTTCAGCCAGCTTCTTTATGATTGTTTCATACGGCCTGTGATCTTTGAAGGTGACGGCTTAAGCTGTCTTCATTGTTACCCAGTTATTAGCTTTAGATTGTGCGACGGTTTCTGCTGCTGCATTGACAACCACTCTTCTGATTGCTCCGAAAATGTCTTGGTGCTTGGGTTGGTAGTAAATATTCAACTTCATTGATGAACCCTGAGAGTTTTCCTGGTGTTCCATCATAGTACTGTAGTTCTTTGTACTGACCCAGTAACTGGTTCAGATGGATTTCTGTTGAGCTGCCATTTTGTCCTGGATTTGTATTCGGGTTTCTTAGAATGTTTTGTTTTTAACCAAATTGGTTTTGTAGATGTCTTATGACCACTCGTAGGTTTTATGTCTTTTAGATTTATTTTATTTTCAGAATGTTTTTGTTTCTGACCAAATTGGATTTTTGGATGTCTTATGACCACTCGTAGGTTTTACGTCACGTAGATTCTTTTGCGGATCTTTTATTAAGTGCACTTTATTCAATACGCTGCACTTTATTCCTACCGACTGCGCCAATTATAAGTTCGCAACTCTGATTAAATAAAAAAATATTATTTGTTTTATTCAACTGATTGTTACAAGACTTTACTTATTTGTGAGAAAAACCGACCTATTAGATTGAGGTCTCAAACTGCACTTAACTTGCTGATCTGATTCTGTTGTCGACCAAGCCTCGGTCCCGAGCTTTTCGGGATTTGAGTGAGTTGTGAAATTGTTCTGAGAAAACTTTCGGTTTCTTTTGAGTGAAACTTTAATTACTCTTGGATTCAAGTGTCTTGACTCTTGGATACAAGTGCGCTCTTAGATTTTACGACTTTGAAATGTCTTTGGATTGAAATAGGAGTTTAGGTGTTTGCGAGCCGAACTTTGATTGTCTTTGAACGGGTGAACGTGACAATTGGGGGGAGTAGTTTAGTCTACCGTTTTGGGTGATAAGCTTGGACTAACATTTGGGGATTTTCCGTTGGCCTTCGATTGTGGGCTCTTGTTACAAGGGTGTATAGTTCTAGGGTAGTATAGGGTATATTGTGGATACATAAAGTAATGGGTATATTCAGAGGGTTATGGGACTGTGTATGTGTTGCTTAAATATATGCAGAGTCTTATAGGAATATGGGCATGTCACTATATATATTTTGATTGACTCAAGTGGCTGATATGTTCAGCTAATTTACTTATACATACACGTGTTCATGTTTGAATATTCTGCCAAGGGCCAGCAAGATTAGAAGTGTAGTTTTTAAAATTGACATATAAAATAGAAAGTTTAATAAAATAGAAACATTTCGTTATTTAATACTTACGCCTTAAGTATTTTGTAAACGGCCTCCAAAAGTTATGGCTTGCAATTGCCTGTTCATGCAACACATACATATTGCATATATTGTAAAATTACAGCGCTATTACATACATAAAATTAAAAAAGTATGACCAGATATATGATGCACATTTTATCCCTTTAATTCTGTATGGGTTTCTTTTAAATGTGCTAAGTTCTTTGATAGACTATTAATTTCTATGGTTTATTGAGTGGCTATCAAAAGGGCTCCAAAAAATATTTGCTGTATTCATAATATATATGATGATAACACATCTTGCCTCTCTGTTTTAATATTATATTGTGCTACTAAAATCTCATGGTCTGTGCGAGCTGTGCAATCCGACCTAAGAGTTAAAGTTCTTTCCTCTGACAAATTGACTAATTCCATTTTAGAATTTTTTGTTTCTAATTCAACCCAGTAGAAGTTAGAATCTAATATTCGCTAATATACACAATTAGCTGGTCTAACTGGCTTGAGTGATCTTAACTCACATGCCGAATTGTTGGTATTACTCCACTGTCAATTTCCATCACAATTTCTCCTTTGAACATTCCACTTTTGACACTTACTCGTACTGGCTTTCATCACCAAAAACCCGTTCTAGAGTCTCACCCCAGCTTTCCATATACAGGGTTGCCCATATTCGACGGACCCATGGTTTTTTTTTTAAAATCAAAGAAAAAAATAAAAATTTGGCGGTTGGCAATCTTAATCATTTAATTTGTTCCAAGTAGATTTGTTTACATCAATTTTTGAATATGATATCTTTCAAATGGCCGCCTCTGGCGTTGATGGCGTATTGTGCCCTTTTTGCAGCATTTTCCATCGTTTTCGCCAACATTTCGGCCGGAATAGCTGCTATTTCTTCACGAATGTTGTCCTTGAGCTCTTCTAGGGTCCTTGGCTTGTTAACGTAAACCTTTGACTTCAAATATCCCCACAAGAAGAAGTCAGGCGGCGTCAAATCGGGCGAACGCGGTGGCTTTTTTTTTTGCTTATTTACGGTCCCATTCAATGTGAAATGGGCTTCATCGGACATGATAATTTTGTTCTAAAATTGATCGTCATCTTCGGCCATTTCGATGACTCTCGCGTGGCGTGTATTGTTCCATGGTAAAAATCTGCTTGGACTGACGCTTCAAACGCGGTATGTCATTAATCGATCTGGCATCTCTGTCAAAAGTAATGGCGTCGTCAGATGGGTCCGTCGAATATGGGCAACCCTGTACCTAAAAAGGTAGGTCCTGCCGGGGAAATAAAAATAAAATAAACTCTATATAATACTTCTAGCTCCCAATCTCTCTCCAATTCTTTAATATATACGGATTGCTAGATCCGTTGATACTTACCTCCCGAAACAATCCACCCCAAATCGGTTTTTTGATCAAGGAATTCATCTACTTTAACCACTCCATTCTGCAGAAAGTGAGTATATCAATCTGTCCCAATAATCAGATCTACATCGGGGTCAGTCAAAATATAATTCTTCTATCTTTAGAAGTGCCCATTAACTTTAGAAGTACTAGTGCTTCCATTTTAAAACTTTCTGGGAATTTTTACTTTTTATTGGAGGTTCTACTTTTTGCTTTGATTTCCATTTTTCTGTGGTAGACACTCCACTGACCTCCGTTTGGGATCGAACTTTCGGTAATCTTAAAATATGCGCAGATTTTTCCGAAATTAATGCCCATTGCGAGCCATGTCAACCTCTTACTTTTTTTAAACCTCCATTTGAGGATTTAAACGCGTGCTGAAGCAAGCAACGCTTGTTCCGACGTCATGCCAGTTTTAACTTTTTCTTTTTTATTATTTTTATCATAAATTTTTTCTTGCAAACCCATCACATTTTATCGGTTTTACATTTTTTTTTGACAAAAAGATTTAAGACATTTAAACCACAAGTGTGTTTATCCATTATATCAATTGGATCGCCTTAAATTTCTGACACCGAAATATGTTGTGTTCCATACATTCACAAGTGGGACAATTGTTAGTAATCATTGCAACTAAATATTTTTTTTTGCAGGCTTTTCATCCTGAATAGATCAAGTCGAACACAGCCGCCGCTCCATAACATCCGATCTATTCTGTATGTCTTTAGTTTTTTAGTATGACTCTCATTGTCTGAGTATTAAATTTTTTGGCGTCATCGTCAAATGTGGGCACCTCAATTTTTGATAGGCTTGGCAAATTTTCTATTTTACCCACCACCTCCAAATTACTATCAACTTTCTTCTTAAATTCTCATTTATTTAAGTCGAAATATTTTGAATGTCTAATTCCAGTTCGCTTACGGTTAAATCAAAATCTACACTACAAGCCCCAACTTTTGTTTCTAAATCCGAAATATTTTGGCAGAGGAAATGCATTTTGTTTTTCCTAATTCGCAGAGTTTCCCGCAAAAACGAAAAAGGAATGATTGGCTATAAATTCTCTTTCTACTTGATAATAAATTCCACCTCCTGTTGCTATTTGTAGTTGCGCTGCTGTAGATGGTGCTGATTTTAAGTTTAGCGAGCCCACCAAAAATTTGTTTTAATTGATGTGTAATTTGGATTTTTGATTTTGCTTGTATTTGTTTCTGTGTGTATGATTATTTAAAGTCGCGTTTCCTCATGTACGCTGAGGACCTTAAGTTATGCCTGAAATAAAACGATACTTCCCACCGTTCTGAATTACAAACAGACCTCAATGCTTTTCAAACACGATGATCTGTTAGTATATTGGACTAAAATATCACTAAATGCTTAGTAATGTAATTTTATCGGGTAAACTCACAATAAGCCACGTATACATTATGGTAAATAAAGCCAGGAAAGTGCTTGGGTTTAGATATTTACTCGTAATTTGAAATATTGATATACTATCGTGGGGAACTATCACCACTAACGACTGAATACAACAACAACAAGAAAGGAAGCAAACTTCGGCAAGCCAAAGTTCATATACCCTTGCAGCTACTGCAAAAATTAAACATTCTTGAAATCATTAAAATTATGATTTACTTGCGTATATGTTTAAAAACATTGAAGCTATGACGATTTGCATCTTAAGTATTCGATAGTTCCTATGGCAGCTATATCATATCGTTTTCTGAATTCAATAAAATTAAAAGCGTAATTCTGAACTGTCAAATTATAAATAACTCAAAAAGAATTAAAAAAAAAAAACAAAAATAACAAAACAGAAAAGTTACATTTAAAAAGACTTTTTTTTTTTAATTTTATTTTTTCCATAGGAGCTATATGATATAGTCCCGATTTTAATGAAATGGAAACCGTAATTCTGAAATATTTAACCATTACTAATTGTCGAAGAACTAAAAAAAAATTGAAAAACAGCAAATTTTTTTAATTTTGTAAAATTCTGACTGAAATTATAATACCCTCTGCAAGGGTATAAAAATTAAAAAACAGCAAACTTATAATTTGTATACCCTTGCAGAAGGTATTATAATTTCGGTCAGAAGTTAGCAACGCAGTGCAGGAGACGTTTCCGACCCTATAAAGTATATATATTCTTGATCAGCATCACTGGGAGAGTCGATCTAGCTATGTCCGCCTGTCCGTCCGTCTGTCCCTCCGTTTCTACGCATACTAGTCTCTTAGTTTTTAAGTTATCTGAATGAAACTTTACCAAAAGTAGTCTTCCTATTGCAGGTAATATATAAGTCGGAACGAGCCGGATCGGACGACTATAGCATACAGCTCCCATACGAACAATCGGAAAAATAAATTTTAAAAAATTATGAGTTTTCTGTTTTTTAGTTTTACTACCCTTGCAGAGGGTATTATAATTTCGGTCAGAAGTTTGCAACGCAGTGAAGGAGACATCTCCGACCCTATAAAGTATGTATATATTCTTGATCAGCATCACTAGGCGAGTTGATCTAGCCATGTCCGTCTGTCCGTCCGTCTGACCGTCCGTTTCTACGCTAACTAGTCTCTCAGTTTTAAAGCTATATGCATGTAATTTTCCCAAACGTTGTCTTTCTATTGCAGGTAGTATATAAGTCGGATCGAGCCGGATCGGACGACTATAGCATATACTCGCATGGGAACAATCGGAAAAATAAATGAAAAAAATTATACTTTGCTGTTTTATATATTTTTTAGTTCTTCGGTATATAGTAATGGTTGAATATTTCAGAATAAGGTTTAAATTTCATCAAAATCGGACGACTATAAAATAAAACTCCCATGAAAACAATAAAAAAAAATTTTTTTTTTAATTTTTAATTAACTCTTTTATTTTGTAATTTTTTTTAATTCTTTTTAACTTAATTATAATTTAAATATTATTAAAATCGGAAAACGATATCATATAGCTGCCATAGAAACTATCGAATAACTGAGCTGCAAATCATCATAGCTTTAATGTTTTTAAACATAAATGCAAGTAAATCATAATTTTAATGTTTTCAAGAATGTTTAAATTTTGCAATAGCTGCAAGGGTATATGAACTTCGGCTTGCCGAAGTTTGCTTCCTTTCTTGTTAAATGTAACTTTTTTATTTAGTATTTTTTTTTAAATTCTTTTGGAATTATTAATAATTTGACAGTTCAGAATTACGCTTTTAATTTTATTGCATTCAGAAAACGATATCATATAGCTGACATAGGAACTATCGAATACTTAAGCTGCAATTCGTCATAGATTTAATGTTTTTAAACATATACGCAAGTTAATCATCATTTTAATGTTTTCAAGAATATTTAAGTTTTGCAATAGCTGCAAGGGTATATGAACCTCGGCTTGCTTCCTTTCTTGTTTAAAGTATAAAATTCAATTAATAAAATAAGAAATTACCAACATCATATACGCAATTACATGGGCCAAATCTAACACAATAAATTCATTTACATTTACAAACACAGAAACCAAAATAGTGGAAGAAAATTTTTAAAAAAGAAAATAACCTTTTTTTTTAACATAGAAGAATTATTCGAATTTGTTCGAGTTAAATTAGCCACAACTAACACGACCTTTTCTACATTATTAGCCTCCCTTCAATTGAAACACATAATTGTAGAACTTTAAAAATTAAAGCAATAAAAAAGCCAAAATAATCTATGATATAAAATATGAAAATTTTTTAGAATGTAACAGACAATAATTTGCAATAATTAAAGCTTGTGAATCCTATAATGATAAGACAGTTTGTAATTCAGAAAATTTGTTAGATTTAAGCAATGATAATTGCGTAAACGCTCTTTTGAACCTTTGATAACCAGAATTTAAGATGATCAACAATCAACACATACCGAAATTCGAAGAAATACTGCCAGGCACCATTCCGTTGAACGACTTCAATGGAAGATGAAAAACTTCTACAACTGCAAGGCTCTTTCATAATAATATACCGTTATTCAACGGTAACTATTGGCAAAACTGCCTTTAAGTCAAGGGAAATCTACGTGGTCGAACCAGCACCTCCGTTATTCCAACTATTGGGAGTTAGAGGAAGTTCTCTCACTACAAATGGTCAAGGAACTCAAATTAAGAAGCAATGCAACCATAGAAACTTCCGTTAGCTACGGATCCGCCATCATCCTACTACTACTTAAAAAATGGATCGACCACGGAATTCCTACGAAGACGTAGGTCAACGGAAAGTGCATCGATTTCCGTGCCAGAAACGGAAGAAAAGCCCACGCATTCCGGACCTGTACTCTACTACGTTGCGGAAGAGATACCACCCAAAATAATACAAATTACCAGACAGAAGAAATGAGTAAGCATTGATTGTACAACAAACAGCAATGCAATGCCCTCATTAAAGTGCACACGAACTTAGCCACTATAAATTATACTTGCAATTAAACAAAATTGTTTCCCCAATATTTACCTATTAACTCGAACTAACGGTCAAAAATTCGATCCGTGCGTCAGTGTGGCCATTTATACTGGTCAGATCCCCGAAATAATTAAATAATTATTTTTGATGGGTCCCTTCTATCATATTTATGAAAGAAATTATTCCGAAATATTAAAATGCGCTTCCGTAATTCCTTTCGAATTTCATTTTCTTTCTAGATTTCAAATTCATACAAAAAATGTGGTGTGGCCGTTTATTCTTACAAATTATTTTTGGTTCCAACGTCCAAAATTGAAAACAAAATCCAGTTTCTTAATTTTTAAATCCAGTTATTGTAAATAAATTTATAACCGCCATGGCAACCGCCGCTTTAAATAAGTTTATTTCAATTTTCAATCGTCTGAGCCATTTTGAGGCTTATCAAACTGCAAGGTAGGCCGCGACCAAGTCAAATCTCAATTTGGACGTTGATGTACTATGGTCAGTACAAACAAGTGGCTCTTACGACACTAAGTAGTGCTTGTTACGCGCGGACCCCAGGGGGGACCATAAAGCAACGGACGGAGTAATTCAAAATACATACATACAATCCATACTTTAATACTACATACTAATTTCGTGCCAAGTGCAGAAAAAAAAAATTATGTAAAATCAAGAATTTCGTTGTTAAAACCCTCCCTACCTAGAACAAATTGTATATTTCCCATGAAATGGGAATTTTTCCAGAAAATAGCAAAAAAAAATGCAGATATTGTAATGGAAACTCTCCTGGACAACACGTTAGAAAAACTTAGACGACCTCCAAGATTACTGACAAAATGCGTAGATACCCTGTTAGCAATCATTCAATAGGATGACATTAAAACTACACTGGCCATGCTCAACTCTTTCGCCAATAATATAAAATTTACAATGGAACTAGAATAAAACGATCAATTAGCTAATTTGGACTCAGTAATAATTAGACGTCGAAACAGATTAAAATTAAAATGGTACAAGAAACCAATTGCGTCCGGACGAATCATCAATTTTAACTCCAAACACCCAAAACAAATGATAATAAATACAGCTAGAAGCTGAATACAGAGAATGCTCAAAATTTCAGACACGGATTACCACGAAGAGACGACTCAGGAGATAAAATCAATGTCAACAGAAAATGATTTCCCAAAACACATAATAAAAACATTATTATCGGAACAGAAAACAACAAAACAAAATAGCGTTAAAAACAATAAAAACAAAAAATACATGTCAGTTATATACGTCCCGGCATTATCCGAACGTGTAACGAAATCTATATACAACAAAACAAAATCAAAGATAAATGAAATTGACAAAAATGACGTGATATATAAAATACCGTGCAACGGCAACAACAACGAAATATGCAACATGATATATATAGGAACAACAAAATCGAAACTAAAAACTAGACCTGCACAGCATAAATCGGACTTCAAAGGTAGACACCATACGAACGCGCAAAAAACAGCACACATGTCCCACTGTGCCAAGAATAATCACTCTCCGAACTTCGAAGAGGCGAGTATCTTAACACAAGAACAAAACTATGCCAAAGGATTCACCATAGAAATGCTACAAATCATAAAAACACCCACAGACATACGGATGAACCACAAAACGGACACTGACAATTGCGCTCATATATATAGACATTTACAAGGGAAAGAAAAATTAGTTAACAACTCCACGTCACCAGACGCAGACGTGTAAATTAAATGTATGTCAAATGTAAATTGTTTTCTGATTGTTATGAATATTACAATCGTTGTTATTAGTTTATAGTTGTCCTGAAGACGGTGGCCGAAGAGCATCCGAATTATATTGACAAATAACCAATATTAAAAAAATTGTGTTATTTTTTCATCCTCCTGACCTCGAGCCGGCTTACAATTAATATTCTTGAAAACCTAGAAATTATGATTTACGTGCATTTATGTTTAAAAACATTGAAGCTATGATGATTTGCAGCTCACGTTATTCAATAGTTTCTATGGCAGCTATATGATAACGTTTTCCGATTTTAATAAAATTAAAACCGTAATTCTGAACTGTCAAATTATTATTAAGTCAAAAATAATTTTAAAAAAATTACAAAATAAAAAGTTTTTTTTTTATTTTAGGTTATATTTGTTTATTGAATCTTCTTTAGAAGAGACTTACAATAAGTATTTAAATCTTAACCTATACTGTATTATAATTTTTTATTGGTTAATGACCCTAAGTTGGGCAGGAGTGGGCGGTCGTTGCGCTGTAACCGAGAGTGGTTACTGAGCCGCCTGAGCTTTCTGGCTAGTTGGTTTGGATGTATTGATAGTCTAGCTTCGTACTTCGAGACTTTACTTTCAATTTCTTCTTTAACGGGTTTTATATCCAGGTCCCTGTGGATATTTGCGTTGCGAGTATTCGTTGGATGATATCTATGTTGCTACTGCATGCGTTTCCCCAGAGTTCAGACCCGTACATCCAGGTTGGCTTTAAACAAGAGTTGTAAATAACTACTTTGAGTTCCAGTGGCAGGGGTGAGCGGGAATTGATGAGCCAGTGGAAACTGTTGGCCTTGAGTTTTAGGGAAATCTTCTTCGCTTCAATGTGCTTTCTACAGGTAAGCCGCCTGTCTAAGTGGATGCCCAGGTATGTGACTTCGTCGACTTGGGGGATTTGTTTGTTGTTTAGGGCCAATGATGGGCAGGTTTCCCGATTGAGTGTAAACGTAATATGTTTGCATTTTTGTTCGTTGACTTGTAGGCGCCAATCTGCTAGCCATTTTTCTACGGTATTTTATGGTAGGACAGTCTTGATTTTATGAACCAGACCGTCGATCCAAACGCGGTCGATGGCTTGAGATACGTCTAGGAATAAGGCACTGCAGTATTGCCTGCATTCAAACGCTGTGCGTATTTCAGCTGTTATGCGATTTACCTGTTCGGTAGTTCCGTGCTTTTCCCTGAAGCCGAACTGATGTAGGGGGATCGCTCTGTCATTTTGTAGGTATGTTCTGATGTGGCACAAAAGCAGTTTTTCAAATAGCTTTGATAGACACGGAAAAAGGCTAATGGGCCTGTAGGACGAAGGTTGGGATTTGTCTTTGCCTGGTTTTGGTATCATTGTAATAACAGACTTTTTCCATTGTGTGGGAAAATAGCCCCATTTAAGAATTGAGTTGAATATGGTGGTTATGCTTTTAGGCGAAATTAAATCATGGCCAGGGGCTTTTTTTGGATTCATCTGTTCTGCAATGACTTTTATGATTGTACTTGTTTCAAGAATTATTGTGGAGGAAGGCTCCGCTGGTGAGATGTTTGGTAAAGTGATTTGGTTTGTCGGCGGATGAGGTTGGAAGACATTTTTTAAGTAAGAGGCGAATATTTTGGCCTTTTCCTCGTCACTACGGGCCCACCCACCTGTTGGTGATTGAATTGGAAAATCGGGTTCTATTGGTGGTTAAATGCTTGGGTGCGCTCTCCAGAGTGGAAATTTGTTGCTGGTGGGCGAAAGTTGCGCTATATAGGCACGTTGAGTCTGATTCTTTTCAGTTAGTAAAGCTTTAGACAACTTCCGACAAGCTTCTTTAAACCTTTGTTTAGTGGCGGTGGGGAGCGGTGTGCCTGCCAGTCTCGGCGAAGTCGCCGCTTTTCTTAAAGGAGCGACTGGATCTGTGTAGTTGTAGGTGTAGTTTTTGGGGGGATGAGGCTGAAAGTTCGGGTATGGAGTGTTTGGCAGCAGTCTTCAATATCAGCTTCACAGGAGAATTTAGGTTCGATTTCAAAGTGTGAGCTTATATATTTTTTATACTTTAGCCAGTTTGTTGTATTGGATGTCAGAAATTGTGGTCGTTCTACAAACTGTGGATGTTCAGATAGACAGAGTAAAACAGGCGAGTGGTCAGATGACAGTTCCGACAGGGTTTCAACATGTATCAGCCTGGACGGCACTCTCCTAGCTACAGCAAAATCGAAAATGTCTGGTTTTTTGTTCGGATCTGCTGGCTAGTATGTGGAAGTACCTGGTGAAACAAAATCTAGCTTATTACCGGGTTTGATAATAGGGTTGTGGTGTTTCGCATTATAATCACCGGCAGCTATAAAACAGTTAAAAATTCACTCTCTGAAATATTAAATCGTGGGGGACAATACATAGCCGATAGGGTGACTGGACCGCTGGTTATGTTGATTCGTAGGGATGTGGCCTGTATGTGGCTGTAAGCAAACGCCTCCAGAGGGTGATGCCTAATGTGCTGTTTGATAAGGATTCCGGTGCCTCCGTGAGCTTTGCCGACTGGGTGGTTGCTCGCATAGAAGATGTAGCCAGTGAGATAGAAATGGTTTTTATTGGTTAGGTGCGTTTCTGAGAGGAGCATGATATAGATGTCTTGGGTGTTTAAGAACTGTAGAAGTTCAAGTCTGTGCTGCGAAGCACCGTTAGCGTTCCAAAAGCATATTCTTAAGGGATCCATTTAAGTTGACTTTTGTTTGATTAGAAGTTCCATAAGGTTGTTCTGGTTTCGCACTAGTTCCTGGAGGGTACCTTGCATTGAAAGCATGATGTTCATGAGTGAAGCTAAAGTAGCTTCGATGCTGTTTTGTATTTGTGGAGTATAAGTCTGGTTTTGTTGGTTATAAGGTTGAGTTGGTCTTTGAACGTTTTGCTCTGGAAGCGGAGTATATTTTGGTTTTGGTATAGGCGGGTGGGGCTGTAATGCTTCGTGCTGTGCGGTTCTTGTAGGCTACAATCCAGGGCATCGAAGTGCAGCCGCAAACGTAACGTGGTTTGCGAAGGAGTGTAAAGATTTGGCTGAGCAACCTGTTGGGCGGAGGTTGGTTGTTGGCGCCTCTGGTTGAGCTGACTCTTGATCTCTTTATAGACGGGGCATCCCCTGTAATTAGCAGTGTGGTTTCCACCACAGTCGCTACATTTTCTCAGTACTGGGTCTTCTTTGTTACCCGTGCAAGCTTCTATACAGTGCAGGTTGCCACAGGCAACACAGACTGATCGCAAGGTGCAATAACTTTTTGTGTGCCCAAACTCCTGGCAGTTTGTACACTGTACCGGGCCGTTTCGTTTTTGCGGCTCCTCTACGGTTATATGGGGTATATGGGGTGCACTGCGTTTTTCTTCAGAGTAGTCGCATCTGGCTTGAGTTCAATCTTGAAGATTGGCTGAGGAATTTTTGCCCTGTTGGTTATGTTTATTACGTTTCTAACGTCAAAACCATTTTCCTTAAGTCCTTTAGCTATATCAGCTGCCGGGACGGTTGACTCGATACCCTTTAATACAACTTGAAGTCCTTTGCTACTTTTGAGTTGGTAGGTGTAATAATTGACCGACGTCTTTTTCGAGCTCGCCAAGTATGGCAAATTTGTTTTTTGAAGTTTTTGTAAGTTTAGGCAAATTTTTTTCTCTAGCTTTTGGCGGACTAAGTTTTATTTTTATTTGTACATACCGATCGATCCCAGTCTGTACAAGCGTAGATTGTGAGAGCTTTGCAGCAGAAGATAGTATTGCTCGCGATGCCAAAATCGGCCACACGTTGGTCGATGTTGAAGTTGTTGTTGTTGTAGTCGATACGACAGTTCTTATTGAGGGCACCGTATTAGTGAAGCGCACAAGCTGATCTAGTCTGTGCGTCTATAGGTGGACGGGCATTGCGAACTCCATGTATGATTTGGAGCAGCGCAGCTTGAGTTGGTAAATAGTGCTGGCGAAAGATACCGAGCTCTCTCAGTAGCGGGAGGCGACATTGCACTTGTTGTTGTGTTATTTACTGTCTCCGATGAGACAGTTGCTAAGTATGCATTATTTTTCGAAGACGAAGACAGTTGAAGCGAAGACAGTCGACGCGCGTCTTGCTGTTGTTGTTGTTGTACACGACTTCGACTCACTGGCTTGCTGTTGGCACTTTGTTTGCATTTGTTATTACATTTGTTAGGGAAGAAAGCCCTTGTTGTTTGGCATTGCTGCCATCGTCTTTTTGGTATTTATTGGTGTATTTTTATTTTTAAATAACTTAGTTTTCCCGTTCACTCGGCGGAGAGATCGGAAACACGTCTACCTCACGTAGTTGGTTCTTTCTAAAAAAGTAAATTTTTTTTTTTATTGTTTCCATGGGAGTTTTATGTTATAGTCGTCCGATTTTGTTGAAATTTAAACCGTAATTCTGAAATATTTAACCATTACTATATGTCGAAGAACTAAAAGAAAAAATAAAAAACAGCAAAACTTACCATGAAATTTAAACCGTAATTCTGAAATATTTAACCATTACTATATGTCGAAGCATTAAAAAACAAGAAGGAAAGCAAGCTTCGGCAAGCCGAAGTTCATATACCCTTGCAGCTATTGCAAGAATTAAATACTTTTGAAAACATTAAAATTATGATTTACTTGCGTATATGTTGAAAAACATTGAAGCTATGATGATTTGCAGCTCAATTATTAGATAGTTATTTTATATATTTTTATTATTTCTATGGAGCTATGGATATAGTCGTCCGATTTTGATGAAATTTAAACCGTAATTCTGAAATTACCTAATACTATATGTCGAAGAACTAAGAAAAACATTAAAAACAGCTAAATTATAATTTTTTTCATTTTTTTCCGATTGTTCCTATGGGAGCTGTATATGATAGAGCCGTCCGATTTTGATGAAATTTAAATCGTAATTCTGAAATAATTAACCAATACTATATGTCGAAGAACTACAAAAAAAATGAACAACAGCAAAGTTATAATTTTTTTTATTTATTTTTCCGATTGTTCCTATGGGAGCTATATGCTATAGTCGTCCGATCCGGCTCGTTCCGACTTATATACTACCTGCAATAAAAAGACAGCTTTTGGGAAAGTTTCTTTCAGATAGCTTTAAAACTGAGAGACTTGTTTGCGTAGAAACGGATGGACAGAAGGACAGACGGACGGACAGACGGACGGACTGACAGACGGACTGACAGACGGACGGACAGACGGACGGACAGACGGACATGGCTAGATCGACTCTGCTAGTGATGCTGATCACGAATATATATACTTTATAGGGTCGGAAATGCCTCCTTCACTGCGTTGCAAACTTCTGACTGAAATTATAATACCCTCTGCTAGGGTATGAAAATTAAAAAACAGCAAAGTTATAATTTTTTTTTTTTTCTTCGATTGTTCCTATGGGAGCTATATGCTAAAGTCGTCCGATCCGGCTCGTTCCGACTTATATACTACCTGCAATAGGATTACAACTTTTGGGAAAATTTCATGCAGATTGTTTTAAAAGTGAGAGATAAGTTTGCGTAGAAACGGACAGACGGACGGACAGACGGACATGGCTAGATCGACTCCACCAGTGATGCTGATCAAGAATATAAATACTTTATAGGGTCGGAACGTTTCCTTCACTGCGTTGCAAAGTTCTGACTCAAATTATAATACCCTCTGCAAGGTTATAAAAATTACGTGATGCAAATTGTAAGGACTTTTTCATAGGCTGGGATAAGCTTCAGACCGACCAGAGTCCTCTACAGTTAAGTTGTAGAAACACAGGAGACGAAAACGGGACTGGGAGCTGCCGCCGGGATTTTGTTATCGGGATCATGTGGTCGGCCTCGTCGTCCCTGTTGCGTAAAGAAAACAAAACCTCGGAGACGCAATATGAAACGGGACCGGCGTAGGTTTAACTTGCGGGGATTTCGACTGGGCCCGGCGCTGAGTGAAGGGGAGGGCGCGGGGGAATCGACAGAAATTTGCCCGTCCGCCAAGCGTTCAAATTACGCAGAGTAAACCTCGGAAACGAAATACGGGAGCTTGTCCGACGTGAATGGGCACGCGTCAGCTTTGGCGTCCGTGTTGCGTAGAGAAAACAAACCTCGGACAACTCAGAAGCCTCACTGGCCCGAAAAAGCCCCTTGATAAAATTCACTAAATTTTACTAGCCTGTCCCGCACGTGGGTAGCTTTGGTGTCCGCGTTGCGTAGAGAAAACAGACCTCGGAAACGCAATACGGCAACCTGGCCAACCCGAAAACACTCCGCGAAGTTCACTAAATTTTATTACCGGCACTTGGGGTTTTTAGTTTCACAAGTTTATCTTCCTATTATTTATTCTTGTATTCTCCCTAACCTTCGCACTCAGTACTGCCTGCCTCTGATCTCTGTTGCTTATCTTACTCCCGAGTTTGATCTGATGTTGCCGTCCGCTGGTTCCTTCCGCTGAATTTTCCTGGTGGTCCGTCCTGTTCGGCTGCCGCAAAAGAAAAAGATCGATCTCAGCGGATCGCTGTGCCACGTCGACACGCTTGTTTTTGCGCTTTACAGCACCCTCGCGTTATCAGCACTAAGCTTGCCTTTAACAGCACGCTCGCGCTAAGCTTGCCTTTAACAGCACGCTCGCGTGCTCACGGGTGATTGCGATATTTTATCGCGCTTAACAGCACGCTCGCGCCATCCGCGCTAAGCTTGCCTTTGACAGCACGCTCGCATGTTCACAGGTGATTGCGATAACTTATCGATACGATCGACTTTCGACCCGACTTGCCAGCTGACCGATCTTGCTGATCAACACTGGCAATCTCGCGCACTTATATTTGAAACTAGGATAACTTAGGTTTTAAGCTTAAAATCTATATTTGGAACCTCAACATGTAATGAGAACATAATACTGCCTTCAATGGCTGAGATACTGAGTTTTTTTGAGTGGGGAAAATGTGAGGCGCCATGCGCGTCCTCACAGCCCCCCTTTACTTCAGGCTGGTTAAAGAAGTGGGCGGAGGGCGACAATGACTTGATACGAAATTTAGCGCCGTCGATTTGGCGAAGATAACGCACGCGCCGGCGATCCTGAGCCTCGATTAATGCGACGAGAGCGGGGGGCAGACGGCGGTCCGGGGTGTCCACCCTCCAGTCTGCTGGGGCCTCGATCCAGTCTGAATTACCCCGAGCTGGGTCCTCCGCTCGGTCCTCCTGGAGAGCCTGGAGTACTTCGAGTTGCTCCCCGCCGGTTATAAATAGCTGGAGGTCTAGACTTTCATCCCCGCTTTTGGAATGCCGCCGGCGATGGGGTCCCCAGGAATTGGTCCAAAACCGCGGAGGGGATGGATCGACAGTGGTGACAGTTCCAGGGGCGGGCGCCCAGTATGGATGGGTGTCCGCGGGGACTCAGCTTGGCCGCGTTTTGGCGTGGACTGTGGGGTGGTGCGTGCTGGCGTCCAGGATGGGGTTGGCCCTTGCGGATCCTCAGGAACCGCGGGTTCGTGCTCCTCTGGGACTTTTAAGTCAGGGGCGACTGGTCCTTCCTCTGCGTGGATGTCCAGCACGTCGTCTTGCTCGTCCTCACTGTCCTCGTACTGAGAGCTGAGGCCACTCTCGGGCTCGGAGTCCTCCGGAGCTGGGGCGATGTCGCCGGCGTAATCATCCCAGGCCTGGTTCGCCTACCCTATGGCGTGTTCGAGCGGGGCTCGCGGGCGGTCTCTCCAAAACCGATCATCGGCTCCGACGTCCGAGTCGTCAGTGGATGTTGGGCTCGCGGGGGGTTCCGTTGGGCATTGCTGCAGGTGTCCAGGGGCGAAAGAGTGGTGGTTCTGACCCTGCAGCCGTGCGCCCACCAGGACAGTGGGTGGTCGATGTCCCGGGCTCGTCTCCGTCGTCCACCTGCAGTCGGGCCAGGCGTGCAACCGTGGGGGTGGTTGGCTCTTCTTCCTCGTCGTCTTCGGCTAGCGGCTAGAATGCTTCCGGAATGTCACCGCTGACCACAATGCTAGCGTCCGGAGAGTCGGTGTTGCCCGGAGGAGTGCGACCAGCGTGTCCTTCGGGAGTTCCCATGCCCCGCAATGGGCTAAACGGGGGTGGAATCCGGCTGTGGGTGGACAAGACCGAGTCGTGGCCTTGGGACTCTCCACTCCTGCCGGTTTCGGAGCCTTCTCGGTCGTCAGCGGGTCGGTACCCTCCCTCCACTTGATAGGGATCCTCGGGTTCCATGTCCGTTGTTGAATGTGGTTGTCTCTGAAAGGTGTCCAAATAGTTAGCCTAGTACTACGTTACCTAACTTGCCTAGCCTGAGTGCGAAGATCAAACTATCTTTAACTAGCCTATTCGATACAATTTTCCCGCTTAAAGGTAACTTGTTACTAGCTTCGTCGCTTACGCCTATTCTGGTAGAGTTGTATCGGGTACGTCATCAAGTGTGGGTTGAGAATCGCTCCTCCTGGGGTCTTCTGTAGAGTCGTCGTGTTGTTTTTCGCGCGGGTGATATTCCTTTAGATCGCCTATGCCAGCTGTACGCCTCTTCCGGCCGTCTACCTGCTGTAGAAATTTCACCACCTTAAATGGACCCGCGTACTTCGGTGCAAGTTTTGCGTTGAAGCCCTCTCTGGCCTTGGACAGATGGTGAAGACGGACTAGCACCTGTGAACCTATTTGGGATCGCCACTCACGTCGCCTCAGGTTGTACTGTCGACTTTGTTCCTGAGAAGCTATCTGATTGGTTTCCAGGGCGGTGCGGAACGCTTCCTGAAGCCTTTTGGCTCGTTCCGTTGGGTCCAATGGCGAGGCATGTAAGTCGGATGCGACCGCATTGAAGAGGGCACCTTGCAACCTAGGCTCCCGACCTTGTACTAGACAAGCCGGACTAAACCCCGTGCTATCTGAGATGCTGGTGTTTATGGCGAGGAAGATCTCGGGCAGTAGTTGGTCCCATGTCCGATGATCCTGATTTACATATTGTGATATCATTGTCTTAATAGTACGGTTGGCGCGCTCCGTCGGATTTTGCTGGGGAGAGTACGGAGCGGTGTATTCCAGTTGAATACCGTTGTTCCGGCAGAACGCCCGGAAGCCCGCTGGTGAATTGCGTGCCGTTGTCAACCTCCTGGGGGCTCCAAAGCGAGCGAGGATCCTTTCTCGGAATCCGAACTTCAGTTGGGCGGCAGTGGCCTTCTTCAATGGGATGAGCTCTACCCACTTGGAGAATATATCGATGAAAACCAGGAGCATGGTGTTTCCTGCGTCGGGTCCGGGGAAGGGGTCAAACGAAGTCGGCTCCGACGAGCGCGAACGGCTCCGTTGGCTGGCGAGTGAGCATCTTGCCAGCTGGTTTACGCTGGCTAACCTTGTACTGTTGGCAGGTCAGACAGCTAGTGACATACCGTACCACGTCCCGATGAAGTCCAGGCCAGAAGTAATGTTGGGCGATCCTCCTGAGTGTCTTCCGGATGCCCAGGTGCCCGGCGGAGGGATGGTCGTGGCATTCTCCTCAGAAGACATTGGTTGTACTAGGGAGGCAAAGTCTTGGACAAAACGTCTGTACCAAGATGCGATTCCGAGATGGCGCCGAAGTTCCTTGACGTTAGTCGGGGGATGTAGCCCCTGGATTGCCGCTATTTTGTCGGGGTCTGTCCTGATGCCTTCCTCGCTGATCAGGTGACCCAAATACACTAATCTTCTTTGGAAGAACTTGCACTTCCCTCAGATTGCGCGCATGGTCCTCCCACGTTGCCCCGATGACGATGATGTCGTTCAAATAAGCGAAGGTGTGGGGCTCCATATCAGGGCCGATGACGCTGCAGCGCGCTGTCCCGTGTCGATTGTTGCCGAGAAGAGTTGTCCCTCGATGGAAACCGTGGCGACGATCCGGCCACCCGTCAAACGGAGAGGTGAATCTAATGGTGGGGGAGCGCTGGGTGGGTTGCCGCCTGCTCCCTGTGTGTGCGAGGACCCCGGCTGTTTCCCGACTGGCGGCACGTTTCCCGCAGTCCCAGCAGTATAGGACTGGTGGGTTCTGGCATTCCCGGACGAAGTGTCCCACCTCCGCGCAGCGATTGCAGGCTTGGGCCACGTCGACGGGTGTTTCCGCCTCCTGGGAGATCATCCGGTTTGATATCGCTGGACTCGGTGTGCCGAAAGGCGTCGTCACTGGTCGTATGGGCTCTCGTCGGCGAGGGCCGGGCGGAGGGCTGCTCCTCGTAGTGTAGCTACCACTGGCGGATGGGACTAGTGCTGCTTGTCTTACTGGGTCTCGGTCCCGAGCGATTTCGAAAGCGGTGGCTAGTTGCGTCAACCCTTCCAGTGAGTAGAATTTATGGCGCCTTATGAAGAGTTCATACTCCTGCAGCAGGTTCTCGTAGATCCTTTCGAGCTCCTGGTCGAACGAGTAGTTCGCCCGTTGCATTATTAGGCGTAGTTCTACCACATAGAACTTGAAAGGCTCGCCTCCTTGCTGGTGGCGGGCCCTGATCGCATCCTCCAGGCGCTGATAATACCGTGGAGGGAGGAAAAACTCCAAGAACTCCCGCTTGAAAGTTTCCCAGGGCACGGCGTGCATCTGGTAGGCTCGGTACCAGCCTTCGGCGCGGTCTGATAGCAAACCGGCGATGGCCCGTGGGATGTCGCTGTTCCGGACGCTGTATGTTGTAGCGCCTTCCTCGACTCGTTTCATGAAGTGCAGGGGGTGGGTTTGTCCATCTGAAAGGACGCCCCATCCTCGAAGCTTTTCGGCGAACGCGGCTGCTGAAATATGCTGGGGTGGCGATCGGGCCGCTGGGTTGGAGCCTTGGACTCCGCGTCCTGGGCTCGTGTGACGATGTTCTGGGGACAGCACGAAGAGAAGGCTGCCCCCTGCGCCGGGCATCGGTGAGGTGGACCGGTTGGTCACTACCTTTGGTGTAGGAGCATCAGGGTAGATGGCCTCCAATGAGGCGAAGCGTTCCCCGGAGCGCCGGGCTGTGGTTGGACCCTCCGATGAACGATGCGAGCCGGGGTCGCAGTTCGTCCACCTGGCCGTGGGTGTTCAAACCGAACTCCTTGAGTAGAGCTTGGAGTTCGTCCTTTAGGAAATCCACCTGACCCCCATGGCTTGGGTCGCGAATGTGTCGTCGGACGCGGAGAAGCTCCACTCCTCGATCTGAGTGGCGATCAACGAAGCTGGTTTTTCTTCTACGTCCTCGACGCTTTTCGTTCTAGGTCCGTTTTCATTGGTGCGGCTGGGTGTCCGCTGCTGTAGGGACTCTGAGTGGGCGTCGCGCGGATGGCTGCTGGATGATGAGGTGGGAGAGGCTGGGTTTCCTGACTGGCGGCGGGGGATCCGGTGTCCACGGTGAGCGTGGTGATTGTGTCCTCGTCACGGTGAGTGCTGTAGGTGGCGCGGCCTCCGGGGTGCTCCTGGTGTGAGCGGGCTGGGTAAGCGCTCGGGGGGCGGCGCAGTTGGTCGCTGGAGTAGATTGGCGTTGTCGTAAGTGGCAGTACCGATTTCCCAATTTACTCTTTGTCTAGGCTTTTAAATCTTGGGTGCGCCTAATCAAAACTAAATCTCGCGGCTGGACATGGGTCTTTAAGCCATGCGGTTGATACCAAAAAAAAAAACCCAACTCCTACAGAATACCTAGGTCGTCCCTGTTCAGACCTTTTCATAGGGATAAGCTTCAGGCGTCCGTGTTGCGTAGAGACGCAACTCAGAAGCCTCACTGGCCCGAAAAAGCCCCTCGATGAAATTCACTAAATTTTTCTAGCCTGTCCCTAACCTGGACGTGAGTAGAAAAGGCCGGCGGTAGTTTCCCGCGCTTTTCCCCGGTCTGGTAAGCGTTCGTATTGCGTAGAGAAAAACAGACCTCGGAGACGCAATCACGTGAACTTGCCCGACCAGGAGTAGCACGTGGGTAGCTTTGGTGTCTGCGTTGCGTAGAGAAAACAGACCTCGGAAACGCAATGCGGCAACCAGGCCGACCCGAGAAAGCACTCCCCGAAGTTCACTAAATTTTATTACCGGCACTTGGGGTTTTTAGTTTCACAAGTTTATCTTCCTTTTATTAATTCTTGTATTCTCCCTAACCTTCGCACTCAGTACTGCCTGCCTCTGATCTCTGTTGCTTATCTTACTCCCGAGCTTGATCTGAGTTTACTCCTTCCGCTGAGTTTTCCTGGTGGTCCGTTCTGTTCGGCTGCCGCAAAAGAAAGAGATCGATCTCAGCGGATCGCTGTGCAACGTCGACATGCTCGACATGCTCGCGTTATCAGCACTCAGCTTGCCTTTAGCAGCACGTTCGCGCCATCCGCGCTAAGCTTGCCTTTAACAGCACGCTTTGCTTAACAGCACGCTCGCATGTTCACTGGTGATTGCGATAACTTATCGCGCTTAACAGCACGCTAGCGCCATCCGTGCTAAGCTTGCCTTTAACAGCACGCTTTGCTTAACAGCACGCTCGCATGCATGTTCACGGGTGATTGCGATAACTTATCGATACGATCGACTTTCGACTCGACTGGCCAGCTGACCGATCTTGCTGATCAACACTGGCAATCTCGCGCGCTTATATTTGAAACTAGGATAACTTAGGTTTTAAGCTCAAAATCTATATTTGGAACCTTAACATGTAATGGGAACATAATACTGCCTTCAATGGCTGAGATACTGAGTTTTTTTGAGTGGGGAAAATGTGAGGCGCCTTGAGCGTCCTCACAAAATTAAAAACAAGAAAAGAAGCAAACTTCGGCAAGCCGAAGTTCATATACCCTTCAAGCTATTGCAAAAATTAAATATTCTTGAAAACTTTAAAATATGATTTACTTGCGTATATGTTTAATAACATTGAAGCTATGACGATTTGCAGCTTAGGTTGTCGATAGTTCCTATGTAGGCTATATGATATCGTTTTCTGAATTCAATAAAATTAAAAGCTTAATTCTGTACTGTCAAATTATTAATAATTCAAAAAGAATTAAAAAAAATATATAATACCCTCTGCAAGGGTATAAAAATAACAAAACAGAAAAATTACATTTAACAAGAAAGGAAGCAAACTTCGGCAAGCCGAAGTTCATATACCCCTTGCAGCTTTGCAAAAATTAAATATTCTTGAAAACAATAAAATTATGATTGACTTGCGTATATGTTTAAAAACATTGAAGTTATGATGATTTGAAGCTCAATTATTTCATAGTTCCATTGGCAGCTATATGATATCGTTTTCCGATTTTAATAAAATTAAAAGCCTAATTCTGAACTGTCAAATTATTAATTAGTCAACGAAAATTAAAAAAAAATACAAAGTAAAAAAGTTAAATTTTTTAATTTTTTTTTTTTTTATATTTTTATTGTTTCCATGGGAGCTTTATGTTATAGTCGTCCGATTTTGATGAAATTTAAACCGTAATTCTGAAATATTTTACCATTACTATGTCGAAGAACTAAAAAAAAATTAAAAAACAGCAAAGCTATAATTTTTTTACATTTATTTTTGCGATTGTTCCAATGGGAGCTTTATGCTATAGTCATCCGATCCGGCTCGTTCCGACATATATATTATCTGCAATAAAAAGACAACTTTTCGGAAATTTTCGTGGAGATAGCTTTAAAAGTAAGAGACTAGATTGCGTAGAAACGGAAGGACAGACGAACGGACAGACGGACATGGCTAGATCGACTCTCCTAGTGATGCTGATCAAGAATATATCTACTTTATAGGATTGGAAACGTCTCCTTCACTGCGTTGCAAACTTCTGACTGAAATTATAATACCCTCTGCAAGGGTATAAACAGCAAAGTTACACTTTTTTCATGTATTTTTTCGATTGTTCCTATGGGAGCTATATGCTATAGTCGTCCGATTTTGATGAAATTTACTATATGTCGAACAACTAAAAAAAATTTAAAAACAGCAAAGTTATAATTTTTATCCCTTATTTTTCCGATTGTTCCTATGGGAGCTATATTCTATAGTCGTCCGATCCGGCTCGTCCCGACTTCATACTACCTGCAATAGAAAGACAACTTCTGGGAAAGTTTCATGCAGATAGCTTTCAAACTGAGAGACTAGTTTGCGTAGAAACGGGCGGACAGACGGACAGACGGACGTACAGACGGACGGACAGACGGACGGACATTGCTAAATCGACTCTCCTAGTGATGCTGATCAAGAATATATATAATTTATAGGATCGGAGATGTCTCCTTCACTGCGTTGCAAACTTCTTACTGAAATTATAATAACCTCTGCGAGGGTATACAAATTAAAAAACAGCAAACTTATAATTTTTTTAAATTTATTTATCCGATTGTTCGTTTGGGAGCTGTATTCTCGGACGGACAAACGGAAGGACAGACGGACATGGCTAGGTCGACTCTCCTAGTGATGCTAATCAAAAATATATATACTTTATAGGATCGGAGATGTCTCCATCACTGCGTTGCAAACTTTTTACTGAAATTATAATACCCTCTGCAAGGGTATAAAAATTAAAAAACAGCAAACTTATAATTTTTTTAAATTTATTTTTTCGATTTTTCCTATGGGAGCTGTATGCTATAGTCGTCCGATCCGGCTCGTTCCGACTTATATACTACCTGCAATTAATCAAAAAGAATTTCTAAAAAATATTTCAAAATAAACAAGAAAGGAAGCAAACTTCGGCAAGCCGAAGTACATATACCCTTGCAGCTATTTCAAGAATTAAATAGTCGTGAAAAAATTAAAATTATGAATGACTTGCGTATATGCTTAAAAAACATTAAAGTAATAATGATTTGAAGCTCAATTATTTCATAGTTCCTTTGGCAGCTATATGATATCGTCTTCCGATTTTAATAAAATTAAAAGCCTAATTTTGAAATTATTAATTAGTCAACAAAAATTTCATAAAAAAATACAAAATAAAAAGTTAACTTTTTTTATTTTTTTTTTTTATTTTTATTGTTCCTATGTGAGCTTCCGATTTTTATGAAATTTAAACCGTAATTTTGAAATATTTTACCATTACTATATGTCTTACTATATGTCTTTGGACCTGCTCCTGCATCTTTCGTACCCATTTGCAGTGGCACTTAAGTTCCGCGAGTATCTGGAGTCTTCCGAGTGGTTGCCGGGAGAGGGCGTCGGCGACCACGTTGTATTTACCCTTCCGGTAAAGTACGTCGAACTGGTACTGTTGAAGTTTCAATGCCCACCGAGCTATCCGTCCCGTGGGATTGTTAATGGAATTCAACCATTTGAGGGCCAGGTTATCTGTGATCACGTTGAACTTATAACCCTCCAGATAGCAACGCAGCTTTCGGATGGCCCACACAATGGCGAGGCACTCCTTTTCCGTGGCCGAGTAGTTCTCCTCTGCCTGCTCGAGTCGACGGCTCACGTAGGCGATTACTCGTTCGTCGCCCTCAATGTTCTAGGTGAGGACCGCGCCGAGTCCTTTGTCGCAAAGTCTTGGACAAAACGTCTGTACCAAGATGCGATTCCGAGATGGCGGCGAAGTTCCTTGACGTTAGTCGGGGGATGGCCGCTATTTTGTCGGGGTCTGTCCTGATGCCCTCCTCGCTGATCAGGTGACCCAAATACACTAATCTTCTTTGGAAGAACTTGCACTTACCCTGATTTAAGCGCAGATTTGCTTCTCGAAGGCGCCGGAAGACTTCCCTCAGATTGCGCGCATGGTCCTCCCACGTTGCACCGATGACGATGAGACGACATCAATAAGCGAAGGCGTGGGGCTCCATATCGGGGCCGATGACGTCTAGGGCTCGTTGGAAAGTCGCTGGGGCGGAGTGAAGTCCAAACGGCATGACTTTCCAGTGGAAGAGTCCACGTCCGGGGACAGTGAATGCGGTGCATTCTCGACTGGCAGTGCAATGCGGTGCATGGCACAACCATGGGAATCTGCCAGTACCCGTTTCTGAGGTCCAACGTGGAGATGTACCGGGCGTTCCGTAGACGTTCCAGGATATGGTTGATGCGTGGAAGCGGGTACGCGTTGGGAATGAAGTTTGCGTTGAGTTGACGATAGTCAACGCACTTTCGCATGTCCCCTGTCTTCTTTCGGACCAGCACCAGCGGTGCGCTGTGCGGGCTTCGAGAGGGTTCGATTCGTCCGTCCTGCAGCAGTTCGTCCACCTGCTCGTTGATGATACGCTGCATGGCCGGGTTCTTGGGATAACACCGCTGTTTCAGCGGTTTATCTTCTCGAAGAGTGATGGTGTGCTCGGCTATATCCGTTGTTCCTTGCAGATGGTCGAAGTGCCTAAGCTTTTCTTGAAGGAACAAGAGGGTTTCCGCGTCGAGAGGTTCTTCAGACACTAGCGATTCCGGCGGGGACTCCGCGACTGTAGCCAGGTGTCCGTGAGGGCAATGCTTCCGGAACGGATTGCGCCCATGAGCGTTCTCTGTGTCCGGTTGGGCGGGTAGTTGATACTTCCCGATTCCCTGCGGGCTTCCCGGGGAAGATTGTGGCGTATCCGGGTCGTCGGGGGACGTTCCTGTCGTTGTGCTGGCTAAGCGTTCCTGACTCGCGAGATACTTCCGAAAAGGGTTCCTTTTCTTGGCCACGGCGGCATCCGGTAGCGGCTGGAGGTTGTACTGGTTTTCATTTATGGTGACATCGGCCGTTGTTATTTCCGGGGAGGATCGGTGGTGGAGAGTGCTCCAATGGAAATGGGGTTGGGTTCTGGCCCGCGGTCGACGAAGATGTGATGCCTTGGGCGGGTATGGGACCCGTTGTGACCCCCTCGTTGGTCCTTGCTGTCCGCTGGGTAGGAGCCGGTGGGTCCGAGATGTGGGCGCCGCTCGGATGGCTGGGCCTGGGTTGGCTCTTCGTGTGGCAGGCGGGGCTAGCTGGAGGCACACTTGACCGCAGATTAGGGTGGCCCGGATGCTGCAGAGGAAGTCAATCCCGAGGATCACCTCGTCCAATATCGTTGGCAGGACCAGGAGGGTCATGCGGACATGTTGTTGGCCTTGGCGCACTTGTGCGTGCAGGGCATTGGTGACTTCCTTCGGGGATCCGTCCGCCAGGGATATTTGGGTGCGAACCTCTTTGATGTTTTGACCCGAATCGAATCGGTTGGCGACCGCTTCGCTGACAAAGCTTCTGGAGGCTCCCGTGTCGATTGTTGCCGAGAAGAGTTGTCCCTCGATGGAAACCGTGGCGACGATCCGGCCTCCCGTCAAACGGAGAGGTGGATCTAATGGTGGGGGAGCGCTGGGTGGGTCGCCGCCTGCTCCCTGTGTGTGCGAGGAACCCGTCTGTTTCCCGACTGGCGGCAACAGTCAATGGTGCGGACACCACGTTTCCCGCAGTCCCAGTAGTATAGGACTGGTGGGTTCTGGAATTCCCGGACGAAATGTCCCATCTCCGCGCAGCGATTGCAGGCTCGGGCCACGTCGACGGGTGTTTCAGCCTCCTGGGAGATCATCCGGTTTGATATCGCTGGACTCGGTGTGCCGAAAGGCGTCGTCACTGGTCGTATGGGATCTCGGCGAGGGCCGGGCGGAGGGCTGCTCCTTGTAGTGTAGCTACCACTGGCGGATGGGACTAGTGCTACTTGTCTTTCTGGGTCTCGATCCCGAGCTATTTCGAACGCGGTGGCTAGTTGCGTCAACCTTTCCAGTGAGGAGAATTCATGGCGCCTTATAAAGAGTTGATACTCCGGTAGCAGGTTCTCGTAGATCCTTTCGAGCTCCTGGTCGAACGAGTAGTTCGCCCGTTGCATTATTAGGCGTAGTTCTACCACATAGAACTTGAAAGGCTCGCCTCCTTGCTGGTGGCGGGCCCTGATCGCATCCTCCAGGCGCTGATAATACCGTGGAGGGAGGAAAAACTCCAAGAACTCCCGCTTGAAAGTTTCCCAGGGCACGGCGTGCATCTGGTAGGCTCGGTACCAGCCTTCGGCGCGGTCTGATAGCAAACCGGCGATGGCCCGTGGGATGTCGCTGTTCCGGACGCTGTATGCTTGTAGCGCCTTCCTCGACTCGTTTCATGAAGTGCAGGGGGTGGGTTTGTCCATCGAAAAGGACGCCCCATCCTCGAAGCTTTTCGGCGAACGCGGCTGCTGAAATATGCTGGGGCGGCGATCGGGCCGCTGGGTTGGAGCCTTGGACTCCGCGTCCTGGGCTCGTGTGACGATGTTCTGGGGACAGCACGAAGAGAAGGCTGCCCCCTGCGCCGGGCATCGGTGAGGTGGACCGGTTGGTCACTACCTTTGGTGTAGGAGCATCAGGGTAGATGGCCTCCAATGAGGCGAAGCGTTCCCCGGAGCGCCGGGCTGTGGTTGGACCCTCCGATGAACGATGCGAGCCGGGGTCGCAGTTCGTCCACCTGGCCGTGGGTGTTCAAACCGAACTCCTTGAGTAGAGCTTGGAGTTCGTCCTTTAGGAAATCCACCTGACCCCCATGGCTTGGATCGCGAATGTGTCGTCGGACGCGGAGAAGCTCCACTCCTCGATCTGAGTGGCGATCAACGAAGCTGGTTTTTCTTCTTCGTCCTTCGACGCTTTTCGTTCTAGGTCCGTTTTCATTGGTGCGGCTGGGTGTCCGCTGCTGTAGGGCCTCTGAGTGGGCGTCGCGCGGATGGCTGCTGGATGATGAGGTGGGAGAGGCTGGGTTTCCTGACTGGCGGCGGGGGATCCGGTGTCCACGGTGAGCGTGGTGATTGTGTCCTCGTCACGGTGAGTGCTGTAGGTGGCGCGGCCTCCGGGGTGCTCCTGGTGTGAGCGGGCTGGGTAAGCGCTCGGGGGGCGGCGCAGTTGGTCGCTGGAGTAGATTGGCGTTGTCGTAAGTGGCAGTACCGATTTCCCAATTTACTCTTTGTCTAGGCTTTTAAATCTTGGGTGCGCCTAATCAAAACTAAATCTCGCGGCTGGACATGGGTCTTTAAGCCATGCGGTTGATACCAAAAAAAAAAACCCAACTCCTACAGGATACCTAGGTCGTCCCTGTTCAGACCTTTTCATAGGGATAAGCTTCAGGCGTCCGTGTTGCGTAGAGAAAACAAACCTCTGAGACGCAACTCAGAAGCCTCACTGGCCCGAAAAAGCCCCTCGATGAAATTCACTAAATTTTTCTAGCCTGTCCCTAACCTGGACGTGAGTAGAAAAGGCCGGCGGTAGTTTCCCGCGCTTTTCCCCGGTCTGGTAAGCGTTCGTATTGCGTAGAGAAAAACAGACCTCGGAGACGCAACACGTGAACTTGCCCGACCAGGAGTAGCACGTGGGTAGCTTTGGTGTCTGCGTTGCGTAGAGAAAACAGACCTCGGAAACGCAATGCGGCAACCAGGCCGACCCGAGAAAGCACTCCCCGAAGTTCACTAAATTTTATTACCGGCACTTGGGGTTTTTAGTTTCACAAGTTTATCTTCCTTTTATTAATTCTTGTATTCTCCCTAACCTTCGCACTCAGTACTGCCTGCCTCTGATCTCTGTTGCTTATCTTACTCCCGAGCTTGATCTGAGTTTACTCCTTCCGCTGAGTTTTCCTGGTGGTCCGTTCTGTTCGGCTGCCGCAAAAGAAAGAGATCGATCTCAGCGGATCGCTGTGCAACGTCGACATGCTCGACATGCTCGCATTATCAGCACTCAGCTTGCCTTTAGCAGCACGTTCGCGCCATCCGCGCTAAGCTTGCCTTTAACAGCACGCTTTGCTTAACAGCACGCTCGCATGTTCACTGGTGATTGCGATAACTTATCGCGCTTAACAGCACGCTCGCGCCATCCGTGCTATGCTTGCCTTTAACAGCACGCTTTGCTTAACAGCACGCTTGCATGTTGACGGGTGATTGCGATAACTTATCGCGCTTAACAGCACGCTAGCGCCATCCGTGCTAAGCTTGCCTTTAACAGCACGCTTTGCTTAACAGCACGCTCGCATGTTCACGGGTGATTGCGATAACTTATCGATACGATCGACTTTCGACTCGACTGGCCAGCTGACCGATCTTGCTGATCAACACTGGCAATCTCGCGCGCTTATATTTGAAACTAGGATAACTTAGGTTTTAAGCTCAAAATCTATATTTGGAACCTTAACATGTAATGGGAACATAATACTGCCTTCAATGGCTGAGATACTGAGTTTTTTTGAGTGGGGAAAATGTGAGGCGCCTTGAGCGTCCTCACAAAATTAAAAACAAGAAAAGAAGCAAACTTCGGCAAGCCGAAGTTCATATACCCTTCAAGCTATTGCAAAAATTAAATATTCTTGAAAACTTTAAAATATGATTTACTTGCGTATATGTTTAAAAACATTGAAGATATTACGATTTGCAGCTTAAGTTGTCGATAGTTCCTATGTAGGCTATATGATATCGTTTTCTGAATTCAATAAAATTAAAAGCTTAATTCTGTACTGTCAAATTATTAATAATTCAAAAAGAATTTAAAAAATATATAATACCCTCTGCAAGGGTATAAAAATAACAAAACAGAAAAATTACATTTAACAAGAAAGGAAGCAAACTTCGGCAAGCCGAAGTTCATATACCCCTTGCAGCTTTGCAAAATTAAGTATTCTTGAAACAATAAAATTATGATTGACTTGCGTATATGTTTAAAAACATTGAAGTTATGATGATTTGAAGCTCAATTATTTCATAGTTCCATTGGCAGCTATATGATATCGTTTTCCGATTTTAATAAAATTAAAAGCCTAATTCTGAACTGTCAAATTATTAATTAGTCAACGAAAATTAAAAAAAATACAAAGTAAAAAAGTTAAATTTTTTAATTTTTTTTTTTTTTATATTTTTATTGTTTCCATGGGAGCTTTATGTTATAGTCGTCCGATTTTGATGAAATTTAAACCGTAATTCTGAAATATTTTACCATTACTATATGTCGAAGAACTAAAAAAAAATTAAAAAACAGCAAGCTATAATTTTTTTACATTTATTTTTGCGATTGTTCCAATGGGAGCTTTATGCTATAGTCATCCGATCCGATCTCGTTCCGACATATATATTATCTGCAATAAAAAGACAACTTTTCGGAAATTTTCGTGGAGATAGCTTTAAAAGTAAGAGACTAGATTGCGTAGAAACGGAAGGACAGACGAACGGACAGACGGACATGGCTAGATCGACTCTCCTAGTGATGCTGATCAAGAATATATGTACTTTATAGGATTGGAAACGACTCCTTCACTGCGTTGCAAACTTCTGACTGAAATTATAATACCCTCTGCAAGGGTATAAACAGCAAAGTTACACTTTTTTCATGTATTTTTTCGATTGTTCCTATGGGAGCTATATGCTATAGTCGTCCGATTTTGATGAAATTTACTATATGTCGAACAACTAAAAAAAATTTAAAAACAGCAAAGTTATAATTTTTATCCCTTATTTTTCCGATTGTTCCTATGGGAGCTATATTCTATAGTCGTCCGATCCGGCTCGTCCCGACTTCATACTACCTGCAATAGAAAGACAACTTCTGGGAAAGTTTCATGCAGATAGCTTTCAAACTGAGAGACTAGTTTGCGTAGAAACGGGCGGACAGACGGACAGACGGACGTACAGACGGACGACAGACGGACGGACAGACGGACGGACATTGCTAAATCGACTCTCCTAGTGATGCTGATCAAGAATATATATAATTTATAGGATCGGAGATGTCTCCTTCACTGCGTTGCAAACTTCTTACTGAAATTATAATAACCTCTGCGAGGGTATACAAATTAAAAAACAGCAAACTTATAATTTTTTTAAATTTATTTATCCGATTGTTCGTTTGGGAGCTGTATTCTCGGACGGACAAACGGAAGGACAGACGGACATGGCTAGGTCGACTCTCCTAGTGATGCTAATCAAAAATATATATACTTTATAGGATCGGAGATGTCTCCATCACTGCGTTGCAAACTTTTTACTGAAATTATAATACCCTCTGCAAGGGTATAAAATTAAAAAACAGCAAACTTATAATTTTTTTAAATTTATTTTTTCGATTTTTCCTATGGAGCTGTATGCTATAGTCGTCCGATCCGGCTCGTTCCGACTTATATACTACCTGCAATTAATCAAAAAGAATTTCTAAAAAATATTTCAAAATAAACAAGAAAGGAAGCAAACTTCGGCAAGCCGAAGTACATATACCCTTGCAGCTATTTCAAGAATTAAATAGTCGTGAAAAAATTAAAATTATGAATGACTTGCGTATATGCTTAAAAAACATTAAAGTTATAATGATTTGAAGCTCAATTATTTCATAGTTCCTTTGGCAGCTATATGATATCGTCTTCCGATTTTAATAAAATTAAAAGCCTAATTTTGAAATTATTAATTAGTCAACAAAAATTTCATAAAAAAATACAAAATAAAAAGTTAACTTTTTTTATTTTTTTTTTTTTATTTTTATTGTTCCTATGTGAGCTTCCGATTTTTATGAAATTTAAACCGTAATTCTGAAATATTTTACCATTACTATATGTCGAAGAACTAAAAAAAAATTTAAAAAAACAGTTATAATATTTTTCAGTTATTTTTACGATGGTTCCTATGGTAGCTTTATGCTATAGTCGTCCGATTTTAAAGAAATTTAAACCGTAATTCTGAAATATTTAACCATTACTAAATGTCGAAGAACTAAAAAAAAATTAAGAAACAGCTTAGTTAACATTTTTTTCATTTATTTTCCGACTGTTCCTATGGGAGCTATATGCTATAGTTGTCCGATTCGGCTCGTTCCGACTTATATACTATCTGCAATAGAAAGACAACTTTTGGGAAAGTTTCCTGCAGATCGCTTTAAAACTAAGGGACTAGTTTTGCGTAGAATCGGACGAACAGACGGACGGACGGACAGACCGACGGACAGACGGACGGGCAGACGGACGGACAGACGGACATGGCTATATCGAATCTCCTAGTGATGCTGATAGAGAATATATATACCTTATAGGGTCGGAAACGTCTCCTTTACTGCGTTGCAAACTTCAAACTTAAATTATAATGCCCTCTGCAAGGTTATAAAAATTACGTGATGCAAACTAAAATTTGAATTGGGCTCCTCCCAATCATTACAAGCAGATCATTTCCAAAAATTCTATTTCGCCTGGATGTCGTCTCCCTCCTATTGAAACGGAGGTTTTCACATGCGATTATCTTCGCTGGCCGATTTTGTAGTGTAGAAGACTCATTTTAGTAATTAAAAAAGACCCAAAATGTAGAGAAAATATAGTCCCCACACAATAATCACAAAAATCCACCCCATAATAAAAAAATCACACTCTATTTCTATTTCTTCCGAGTTCTGAGTAAATAAAATTAAAAGTAAACTGAAGCTTTCACTGCTCATATATCTTAACCCAAAGTGACCGAATAAGATTTGGCAGACAGACTCTCGAATCTTGCCGGACCCTCATCAGTCGGTATCGCACAATCATGACCGAGAAGGACATTGAGAAAAAAATAAAAACAGCCTGGTAAAGGAAATACCTAATCCAAATACAAACTTTTCCAAATATGCAGATAGCACATTTAAAAAAGATTTAGCACCCAATCTTAGTGAATTAGATAAATTACCAGACATTGGTCGGATACTCAGAGACTTTTCAGGTAACAAAGAAGAAAAGTGTCGAGAGGTGTTAAAAATCTATGAAAACAAAATTGCTTCACTAAAATATTATGGAATTATTTGAGAAATCCGTTACAACAACTGGTCAAGCGGACGTAGTACTAAAATCATACAATACCCTTTTAGATTGGACAGCTATTTCAAAATGCTTAACAGCGCATTTCGCCGACAAGTGCGACTTAAAGACTTTAGAATATCAGCTCTATCCTCTAAATCAAGGTAACAACACTATAGACGAATATTACCTAGCAGTTTATCAACAACTATCACTAATTTTGAACTAAATTGGCAGCTTAGATGCCTCACAAGAAACTGTACAATTTCCGTAAGGTCATGTACAGAGAAAAAGCTCTTTACTTTTGTCAGAGGCCTTTATGGAAACCTGACACAATTACTGGCCATTAAGGAACCACATGACTTAAGACATGCTCTACATTTCTGCAGTCTGCTACAGAACCAAAATACTAGGAATAATCAGACACCAAAGCGACACAAGCAGTAAATACAATTGAACCAGCCACATGACGTAGTCAAATAAATCAATAAACAACTCCATGTACAAAGTCACAAAACCCTCTTTGCAGACCCCGATACAAAGTTAGCATACACATCTAAAGTAGTAGTTGAGATCAGAACTTCATCAGATTCCCCAGCTTACGGAAAACACTCCCCAATATCATTAAAACAGGAAGTAGAAATACAAATAACAGAGATGCTAAGAGATGGCATTATAAGACCTTCAAGATCACCATATAATGCACCAGTGTGGGTAGTACCGATAAACTCCGGATTAAAGTATAAATAAAAGTACAGATTAGTAATTGATTATAGGAAACTTAATGAAATTACTATCTCAGATCGGTATCCCATTCCCGAAATTTCCGAAATTATTGCACAGCTTAGGGACAAGTATTTTTCGGTATTAGATCTTAAGAGTGGTTTTCACCAAATACCATTGAATGATACGGACATAGAAAAACAGCATTTGCGGTAAATGGCGGAATTAATGAATTTACGAGACTCTCATACGGTTTGAAAAATTCCCCATCCACTTTTATACCCTTGCAGAGGGTATTATAAGTTTGCAACGCAGTGATGGAGACGTTTCCGACCCTATAAAGTATATAATTAACACAGTTTCACAGCAACACGGAAGTTCCAAGCTGATCATGCATAACCGAATAAAATAATGCAAGGCCAGCGACACCTGACATCGTCCTTGATCTAAGAGAAAAAAAGTAAATAACTAATAGCAGTTCGGAGGAAATTAAATTTTGTGAAGTGTGTAGATGCTAATTTTACAAAAGTTGAGGATAAAGTAATACCACTGGAAATATTGAAAAAATTTCAGGAAATGTTAGGAAACCGTACGGGTGTATTTGCAGAGCCATACGAAGCGCCGCCGTACAATACTAACATTATTGGTACTATCCGGACAGAAAACTGAAGATAAATACAGAAACACAAGCATTATTACGAGGCGGCATAATCCGACTATCTCGGGCTCCATATAACAACAATGTTTGGGTTGTAGATAAAAAAGGGACCGATGAACAGGGAACCACAAAAAATCGCCTAGTAATAGACTTCAGAAAGCTTAATTTGAAGACAATAAATGACAAATACCCTATCCCGAACGTAGTTTTTATCTTGGCAAATTTAGGAAAGGCAAAATACTTTACGACATTAGATTTAAAGTCTGGTTTTCACCAGATACTACTCGCCAAAACGAAATAGAAAAAACGGCCTTTTCACTAGGAAATGGGAAATATGAGTTCTGTAGACTACCCTTTGGATTGAAGAATATTTCAAAAAATATCCACGAGCATGTGAAACACATAGCATGGGTCTTAGACAAATTATATGAGGCCAACATGAGAGTTTCGCGCGAGAAATCTAATTTTTTTAAAGAAAATGTAGAGTAATTAGGTTTCGTGGTTTCACGCGGAGGCATAACAATATAATACAATTACAATACAATTTTATGTTACGCGCAACAGATTTTGCAAGACTATTTTATTTCCCAAAATGACTCATATGGCTAATGAGGTGGTCGCAAATTGTAAAATATGCCAGAAGGCAAAATACGATAGACACCCTCAGAAACAGATTCTCGGAGAAACACCCATTCCCTCGTACACAGGCGAAATCCTACACATTGACATATTTTCAACAGACAAAAAATACTTTTTAACTTGCGTAGACAAATTTTCAAAATTTTTAATTGTCCAACCAATCGCTTCCGGAACCATTGCAAACGTGCAAACCGCGATTTTACAACTTATAAAATCCGAAACAATTAGGTCTCTTTTAAGCAACCGGTTAAACGTGCAAATCGTTAATGCACCGCCGCTTTAGAGTACATCGAATGGACAAATGGAAAGATTCCACAGTACACTAACAGAAATAGCACGGTGTTTAAAAATCGAAAGAGGTATTGAGGACACGGTTGAATTAATACTCCTCGCGGCTATACGAATACAATAAACAATTCACTCTCTAACTAATAAACGACCCATCGACATAATTCATTCATCAACCATAAAGAACAAACAACTACAAAGATTAAATAAAACTAGACAAGACAGAAATTTTCAAGTAGGAGGCAAAGTTCTCGTAAAATCAAATAAGACCCAACCTCTTATTAAACAAACTTTTCAAATTGTACACCGATGAAACCATAGAAACAGACTTGTGGACCACAGTCTTAATAAAAGGGAGGGTGGTCCATAAGGACTATTTGAGGTAATTATAATATTTATTTTTCTTCTGTTCTTTTATTTTCAACACGCCAGGATTTGGACGATACTTCTTCTCGCCGTATCAATAACAGCCGAAATTACCGATTTCACTGCCTCAAATTACATACCAATCATAGACGGAGACGTGACCATTTGGAAAGACCTCCAGTACCTAAAATACTCGACCAGTTTAACAATGTATTCGGAGATAGTAAAGGACACGGAAAAAATGAAAGAACATTTCCCTCGGTCACATATGAGGCAGATATTAGACTCGGATTTACGACACATTAGAACTTTCATAGGTACAGTTAGAAGCATCAACTTATTAGGCACCGCATTAAAAATCGTAGCCGGTACTCCAGATTTCGATGACTTCGAGAAAATTAAATTCACGCAGGAAAATCTCATAGAATCAGAAAATAAGCAGATAAACATTAACACAAGATCCAGGAACAAATAAATATCCTAACAAACACAGTAAACATTTTAGTAAAAAACGCAAAAGTAGAACATATAAATACAGAATATTTGTATGAAAAACTGTTATCAAGAAATAGAATAATTATTTCCGAAGTCGAAGCCTTAATGTTGTCAGTTACACTTGCAAAAATTGGAATAATCAACCCCGCAATTTTAGATTCAAATGATTTACAAAATTTAATCCTACAAATGTTACTGTTACTGATCTAATGGAAGTTGCTCAAATTAAATTTTTATTAAATAATAATTTTTTACACTTTATATTAAAATATCCTAAGCCGTATGTAGCTTGTAAGAAGATAATCTTGCACCCTATTGAAAACAACGGCACTATACTTAATTTTGCTGAAGACAATACTATAGCTGACTGCGGTAACAATGCCGATTGGAAACTGCAGCACCGCCCTTACAACAACATTTTGCAGAGAAATTCCCTACACAGCCTGCGTACAGCAACTTCACTCAGGAGGCAACGCACACTGCTCGACTCGCATCAGCCACCTTGAACACCTAACAATCATCGATGATGGCATCATCATTCTCAATGACGGAACAGCTACAATCAATGGACAACTGGTAACCGGAACGTTCCTCATTACATTCGACGACGAGGCAAAAATAAATAACACCGTATACCAAAACTCGAAGAGCTACGTTAAGAAATCACCAGCCCCAGCTGGTGAAAATGAAATATTAAATACCTACGTTACATTGGCGAAATAGAAAAGGGGCTGGAAACACGGCCTATAATATCTGGAGTTGCACGATCGCCTTCTTGGTCATCTGCTTTACTACTTACAAGCTCTATCAGAGATGCCAGCGAGATCAACGTCAGCGTGACCTTCAAGCTATCATTGACAGCTTCAAGAAGTCCAAGGACATCCTTCATCTAAGTAAGGGAGGAGTTAACACGGTTTCACTGGGAGAGTTGATCTAGCCATGTCCGTCTGTCCGTCTGTCCGCCCGTCTGTCCGTCCGTTTCTACGCAAACTAGTCTCTCAGTTTTAAAGCTATCTGCATGAAACATTCCCAGAAGTTGTCCTCCTATTGCAAGTATATAAGTCGGAACGAGCCGGATCGGACGACTTTAGCATATAGATCCCATAGGAACAATCGGAAAAATAAAGGATACAAAATTATAACTTTGCTGTTACTCAAATTTTTTTTAGTTCTTCGACATATAGTAATGGTTAAATATTTCAGAATTACGGTTTAAATTTCATCAAAATCGGACGACTATAGCATGTAGCTCCCATAGAAACAATAAAATTTATATAAAAAAAGATTAGTTTCTAAAAAATATCTTTTCTATTGTGTAATTTTTTTTACCCTTGCAGAGGGTATTATAATTTCAGTCAGAAGTTTGCAACGCAGTGAAGGAGATGTTTCCGACCCAATAAAGTATATATTTTCTTGATCAGCATCACTGGGAGAGTCGATCTAGCCATGTCCGTCTGTCCGTCCGTCTGTTCGTCAGTCTGTCCGTCCGTCTGTCCGTCGTCCGTCTCTTCTACGCAAACTAGTCTCCTAAAAGTTTTCTTATTATTGCAGGTAGTGTATAAGTCGGAACGAGCCGGATCGGACGACTATAGCATATGCTATGCCATAGGAACAATCGAAAAAATAAAGGAAAAAAATTATAACTTTGCTGTTTTTTAAATTTTTTTTAGTTCTTCGACATATAGTAATGGTAAAATATTTCAGAATTACGGTTTAGATTTCATCAAAATCGGACGACTATCACATAAAGCTCCCATGGGAACAATCAAAATATTAAAAAAAAATATATTAAAAGATTTAACTTTTTTATTTTGAATTTTTTTTTTTAATTTTCGTTGACTAATTAATAATTTGACAGTTGCTGCCATAACTTCAATGTTTTTAAACATATACGAAAGTCAATCATAATTTAAATGTTTTCAAGAATATTTAATTTTTGCAATAGCTGCAAGGGTATATGAACCAGGCCAATTTTATAGTAAAATTACTATTAAAATTAAAAAAAAAAAAGTTTTTAATGACTGTTAACGTCGCAACTGGCAATCACCCCAGCTTGCTGGCGCGTGGGTCAGCGGGTAATAGCCTAGTTTCATTGCTGCATTTGTGGACTTTTTTAATGTCTGATTCCATTTGCATTTAGATAATGCTACACCGACATATGAGAGGTACGAACAGCTGATCTGGGTTTGATTTTAGTTTGTCGCAAATCAAAACAAAATAAATTAAAAATCATGAATATGAGCAAGTTTACGGATATTTTTAGTGCTCAGCAGGTCATTCATTTTGCTATCGAGGCATTTGTTTTCAGTCATTTTTACGCAAAATAGATTTTATATTCAATAGAAATCAAATATTGCGCCATCCTTGCATAAAACTCATCAGCTATAGAGGTGGCACTAGCGAAATATCTTTAAAATATTTATTTTGCGGTATTTATTCTAAAAATGTTTGGGGCGATTGATTTTTAATCGTTTAGCCTTATGGGATTCCCTGTGTAAATAAATGCGCATTTGGCTAAATGCGTTTTAATGCGCTAATGGAATCAGGCTATAAGACGCTTGGCAATAAATTTGAGCAACGCAGGTTTGAATCCCGAGGCTGGATTGTCCTTTTTTATTTTTTTCTGGATTAGATTTAACTGAAAGAATGATTCTTAAAATCATGGTCAACATCCATGGTAATTTGGGTTTATATTTTGATTGTCTACGCTTTGCCTAACATAACTGGTCATGAAACAGTCATTAATCTAGACATACCTGAAATAATTGGCAGCATAGCGTAGTGTTGCGCTGCTCAATTCTCGCGCGGTTCGAATCTCGCCCACGGCAACAATAAATATTAATATTAAAAATGTTACCAGAATTTACTAATTATCAGGAAATACTAAATATGAATTGAATTATAAAATAATTAACATTTCCTCCCCCTACTATTCCAGAGACACCTCCTTTTCAAGAATGTAATTAAATATACATAGGTCGGCTCACAAACTATTAACATGCTCTGTCGCTGCTCTGTTAATGACTCTGTGTATAATTGTTACGGTTATAGAGTCAACATAAATTTTTTTGCCACTATTAATAGTAGTGCAACTATTTTTTGTGTTATTAACTTTTTCCTGCAAAAATTCCCATTTAATGGGAAATTAAAAATTTTTCCTAGGTTGGGAAACTAGATTGTTGATTTTACATACTTTTTTGTCTGTATCTAGCACGAAATCAGTAAGTAGGATACATGTTTGTATGTATTTTGAATTAGTCCGTCCGTTCCTTTATGGTCCCCTCTGGGGACGCGCGTAACAAGCACTCGTAAGAGCCACTTGTTTGTACTGAGAGAGATTTACTTGGTCGCGGTGTACCTTGCAGTTTGATAAGCACCGAACTGGCTCAGACGATTGAAAATTGAAATAAACTTATTTAAAGCAGCGGTTGCCATGGCGATAAAATTTATTAATAATGTCTGGACTTAAAAATTAAGAAACGGGATTTTGTTTTCAATAAATGTTTTGAATCGCAGAATATATTAATCTTAGACGGTGGTGCCAAACATAACTTGTAAGAACACACTGGAACTTTTCGATGAATTTGGAATTTAGGAAGGAAATTAAATTCGTAAGTATATCCGGCCCCTCTGGAATTACGGAAGCGTTATTTAATATTTCGGAATAATTTCATTAATAAATATGATAGAACGGACCCAACAAAAATAATTATTTAATTTCGTTTCAGGGATCTGACCAGTATATATGGTCACACTGACGCATGGGTGGAATTTTGACCGTTTTCTAAATAGTTACTAGTAGTTAGTTGGAGTTAATCTGTAAATATTGGGGAAAAAATTTTGTTTATTTGAAAATAGAATTTATAGTGTGCCCTTGAACCACTGTGCGGCATATGTAAGTAAGATCGCGAATTACGGAATTGGAGAAGGAGTTGAAGTTGCGCAGAACTAAAGAATATACTTATAGCTGGGAGTTTTTTAATGAAATGCACAATTAAGTAAAAATTGTTTTGTTGGCAGGTATTTAATTTTTTCAAACAAATTATTTGAATATTGGACTGTATAGGTATATGTATGAGCTTACGCACACAGCGGAAACACAGTAAACAAAAATGTGGTCGAAAAAATGAGTTTGGAGTATTGTGGCTGGGGTATAATTTTTATTACACACTTGGTATTAGATGTATATATATTGTGGAATAGTTCTGGTAAACTGCACTTAAAAGTTGTTGAGTGTTCGAAAATATTAGCACAAGAAAAATGGAAAGCTTATGAATATAAGATGCCGTTATGTCAGATTAATCGCACTTGGACCTTGACAAAATCATACAGAAATTCCAGAGAAATGAGCTTCGGAAAACTGACTGTATGACCGGCACTAATATATTGGATATCACTTTTCTAAAGCTATCGAAGCTGCTAGTGTATAACGAAACAACCCCGCGAATGGAATCGAAATTCCGGCTCAAAGGACCAAATGTTGGGGTGAAGGGTTGTTTTTTTAGGCTGGAACAGTTAATGGTAACCGATTCCCACCAAGGAAATCGAAAACAATAAAAGAACTCGAGAATTTTGGAAGTTGCGCGACATGCGGGTGTTTATTCAATCACTTGAAATCGGAACTATAATTACTTAAGCTTAACTTATGTAGCAAGCTCCAGAGCGGAGCGGAGATTTGGCGGAGAGTTGGAGCAGGAGAGCGCAGGGACAGCGGAGGGACCCCTTTTATTGGAACAGTCGCTCTTCACGGGCAGAAAATACAAAAAGCCTACCTGGCGGGGTTTACTTAAAGATTACACTTTGTGAATATTATAAATAAGAAATAGCTTATCTAACTGTACTTATAATGATTACGATCCCTACTTGATATCCAAAGCCTTTCCCCAACCGTAAAGCACGCGTTATGGGTTTTTGAATGCTTGGTGGCTAGTGAATTTGGAAATCTTTTTTTCATTGAGCCGGGTAATGACTTTTGAGTCCAAACCATTTTACGCACAATTCACATATTTAAAACAAGTTAAAGGGCTATACTAGTTTAATTTTTTTCAAAATCGATTTTTGTGTGGCCTTATCGATTGCTTATAATGTCAAAAATGTCACTTGAATGCGGCAAGGTCGTATCTAAAATAGTTTTTAAATAGTAGCGTTACAACGAAAGACCGCTGGTAGACATTCACCGCTGCACCTGAAACTTTAAAAGCGTTTATCTCGAAACTACATTTTTGAAATCTGCTGACATCATAACTCCACTGCAAGGTTATCGATCGGTTTCAAATTAACACTTAATCTTCTTAAGTGGGTCCTATCTACAATGACCTAGAACTTTTGGAATGGTTGAAAACCGTCAATTTGGCAGAATTTACAGAGTGTTGACTTATTTGGGTATATGTTTTAAAACATATGACAATTGCCAGCTCAATTATTCGATCGTTCCTATAGCAGCTATATGATATAGTTTTTTGATTTGAATAAAATTAAAAGCTCAATTCTGAACTATCAAATTATTTCTATGTCAAAAAAAAAAATTAAAAAAATTAAAAAAACACAGAAGTTAATTTTATTTTTTTTAAATATTTTGATTATTTTCATGGTAGTTTTATAATATAGTATTAATATTAATTAATATATAATATTAAAACAGCGAAGTTAAAAGTTTTATACTCGTTACTTGTAGAGTAAAAGGGGTATATTGAATTCGTTGAAAAGTATTTAACAGGTAAAAGGAATCGTTTCCGACCCCATATATATATATATATATATATATATATATATATATATATATATATATATATATATACTCGGCTATTGATACTGATCAAGAATAGTCGATCTAGCCATATCGGCTATTGATCCTGATCAAGAATAGTCGATCTAGCCATGTCCGTCTGTTTGTCCGTCTATCAGTCTGACCGTCTGTCGGTTTGTATAAACGTCGAGACGTCGGAAGCTATAAAAGCTAGAGATTTTGGATTTGGCATGCAGATTCTGGTGTTTCCTAAGCAGCGGAAGTTTATTTCAAAATGGAGCCACGCAAACTCTAACACTTAACACGTCTGTCACGTCGCTCTGAGACATAGTTGACCGTAGGTGTTGGACTCTATGCGTGTGTTTCGGTCTATCTATCGGTAGCCACAAATTTTAAAAATCGAGCTAATATTTTAAAAGTTATGTGGTTTTGAAGACCTCTGCAGCCGCTCTTCCGCTGCTATGCCACTGCTATGCCGCTGCTATGCCGCTGCTTGCCGGTAGTCGCTGCAGCAGAAAGACAAAGAGAAAGAACTGTAAGCGGGGGGTGGGGGTGCCGCACGCACTTAGCTTCACGTGTTGTCTATGTTCGACAGATGGCGCCACTTAAACCTTGAATATTTTGTAGAGGGAATACTTAGATTGAATTTTGTTGGACGAGTAACGGTTATCTAATAGTCGGGAAACTCGACTATAGCATTTTCTCTTGTTTTCATACCCTTGCAGAGGGTATTATAATTTCAGTCAGAAGTTTGCAACGCAAGGAATATTCTTGATCAGCATCACTAGGAGACCTGAGTGCCCTTTCCGTATGAGGGTTCTATGTTCACCTCGATTCCGTTAGTTCACAGTGTCTTCGCTTTGCTTTGTTTACAGTTTGACCTGGCTGCCTTTGACTCCTCTGTTATTCTTGCTTCCTTTGCTTTTGCTATTCAGCTCTCCTGCACCGAGTTTTTTCGAAAAAAATGGAATAACAGCGAAGTTATAAATTGTTTTATTTTATATATTAATATTTCGTTTGATTCTATGGGAGTTATATGGTTTTTTCGAATTATTTAATAATTACTTACAAAAAAACATCCAGAAAGCACGTATATAAGGTGTTTATTTTCGACATTGTTTTTTAAAATTTATAAACGCTGAGTCGGAAATATAAAAAAATGTTTTGGTTTTTTAATGGGACAGTTTATAAAAATGCTTTTGTTTCTGAATCAAGATTAAAAACCTAAGCTAAAGAACTATTTTTTTTTAATAATATTTAATTTTATTGTTGGATCTTGTCTCGTTGCCTAACAGACTTATACAAGGTATTCAAATCTTAACTAAGCTATACTATTTACTTTGCTTTAATGTCCCTTGGTGGGGGAAGGTAATCGGTAGTAGCTGCTGAGCCGGCATAGCTGTCTGACTAGTTGATTTGGATGTATTGACTTCTGGCCTTTAATTATCTATTCTACTCTCTATTTTGTTAACGATTTTATAAACAGGATGTTGGCTTTGCAAATATACCAGAGGGTCCCAGGGATTGTCCTCAGAATTTTAGATTGCGCTCGTTGGATGATCTCTATGTTCCAACTGCTTGCCCATAGTTCAGATCCGTAGGTCCAGATTTGTTTTAAACAGGAGTTATAAAAGAGCGTGAGTAAATAATCCACTGAAAACTGCTGGCCTTCAGTTTTAGGCAGGTCTACTTTGCTTCTCTATCTTTTCTCAAAGTAAGTCGCCTGTTTAAGTGTATACCAATATAGATAACATCAACATGTGGATTTGGTGTATTATGAAGGGCTAAAGGTGGGCAGGTGTTTTGGTTGAGCGTAATCGTGATATGCTTACATTTTTGCTCGTTGATTTGTATACGCCAGTCAGCTAGCCACCTTTTTAATGCCTCGAGATGGTTTTTTATATGTTCGGTTGCTGTTTTTGGAGATTTTGATCGGCAGACAATTGCAGTGTCATCAGCAAAGGTTAATATCACCGTTTGATGGCTTGTAGGAATGGATCTTGATTTTATAAAACAAGCCGGCGATCCAAACGCGATCAAATGCTTGGGATAAATCTAGAAATAGGGCGCTGCAATATTCCCTGTGCTCAAAGGCCGGGCTTATTTAACATGTTATGCGGTTTACCTGCTCTTCAGTTCCATGGTTTTTCTTTAAAACCAAACTGGTGCGTGGGAATCGAGCTTCTGTTTTCAAGTTGTGTCCGTATGTGTGATAAGAGAAGTTTTGAAAAGTTTTGATAGGCAAGGGAGTAGGCGGATGGGTTTGTACGAAGATGATGAGTTTTATCTTTGCCTGTTGTAAGTGACTTTTAACCATTTTTGAGGAAAGTAGCCCAATTTAACTATAGAGTTAGAAATTGTAGTTAGCCATATAGCTGCACATTTAGGTTATCATCTTGGGCGAAATTAAGTCATAATAATTGAGCATGTTTGAAGAGTAAATGCGGACGAAGGTTCTACGTTTGGAACGTTCGGGAGAGTGAATTTATTCGGTGGCGGAGTGGGCTTAAAACATTTTGTAAATGAGAGGCAAGGACTGTATTCTTTTTTTCGTCCCTGCGCGCCCATACACCTGCTCGGGATCTTAATAGCAAGTCGGGTTCCATTGGTGGCTGTATGTCTGGGTAAGCTCTCCAGAGAGGAAATTTTTTGCAGGTGGTTTTTATACCCTTGCAGAGGGCGTAATAATTTCAGTCAGAAGTTTGAAACGCAGTGAAGGAGGCATTTCCGACCCTATAAAGCAGTGCCCAAACATTGCTTTTGACAGATACCAATACCAATGCAATGCAATATATTTTTGTATGAAAAATAATGCATTGCTGCTCACAAAAAATATTTCCTGTAAAAAGAAATTCATCGATGCGATGTTGACCAATCTTCCAGCAACGCAGACAAGAAGTTATTTATGGCACTGAAAAGTTTTCGGCAATGGGTTTATATATTGATCAGCATCACTAACAGGTTCGATCTAGCCATGTCCGTCTGTCCGTCCGTCTGCCGTCCGTCCCTCCGTCCATCCGTCCGTCCGTCGTTTGCAAACTTGTCTCTCAATTTTAAAGCTGCCTGCAATTCAGCTAAAAATCTTCATAGCTTCCAAGTTTTAAAAAATATACGCATATAAATCAAATTCTATATGTTTTAAACAGCATTTAATTTTTGCAATAGCTGCAAGGGTATATAAGAGAGCTTTCCTTTTTCATTGTATCTCGGCAAAAATGTCGCATGGTAAAAGTGGTTAGTGCTTAAAGAATTGAAGAACAGAAACTTAGCAGAAAATGACATTAAAGATGTAAAAAAAATTGGCTAATTTTGTAAGCAGGCTTACTGAGCAATAGAAGGCTTGCCATTATAATGTCAAGTATTTTGAGACAAAATCTGAAATGGCTTGACATGCCGCTCGTTTTGTATAAATTCACTAGCTCCATCTTGTATAAACCTGGGATGCGAACCGTTTCGAAAATTGTTTCTACAAGAAATACAGACCTGACTGCTGGCAAAAAATTAAAACGGTCGTTGGACACACCAGTGAAATTTCCCATGTCACCTGAAGAAGCGCTTGCACATTATGGAATTGTTGGCCACACAAAATATACATATCAGCTAACGCGGATAAGTGCAAAGAAGAAGAACGCAGATATACACTCCGACTATCATAATCTTCAAAGAGCTAAGATTATGTGCTACCCAGATGAATTAAAAATAACCGAGTATTCGACTGTAAACCGCATTTTAAATGCTCTCTCGCAGGTTTTTGAAAGTCATTTTGAGGACAATAACAAGAGAAGTTTGACTGCAACATATAAATGGAACTGAGATGGAAGCAGTGTCCACGCTACCTATCGCTAAAAGCTTCAAAATGGGGAGGCAGGAGTGGTCCCTTTTAAGTTCAGCTTGCTTCTACAACTTTGTGGAAAAACACGCGATCTTCATCAACCCGCTATTGTCAGGCTATAAGACTGATTTGTCAGAAAGAATCAAGTGAGATAATATGTTTGGGAACTGACAACGTAAAGAGCCAAATATTGTCCATCAAGCCAACGACTCCCAGCTCGTTTACCATACTCCATACTCCATACCATTCTCATTAATTGTATAGCAGTACCAAAATATATGAACAACTTGGATTTGATAAAACGTTACCCGGTTGACTTAAATTTCTTGAAATACGGATTATCTAGTATTAAGTAATGGCAAGCTCTTGGTGTAGATAAGCCAGATACAGGTCGAGCATAGGATGGAAATTGGCATATTAGTCGACATATTACAACAATGGTAATACTAATAGACTTTTTCAGTCAACCCGATTTGGTAGCTCGCATTACAGGAGATAGCGAGGCAGTTATTTACAAGTTTAGTGTCATTTTACGTGCATTAACTTGTGGATATGAAATCAATATCGATGCATTCAGTTCATAAGCCATGAAAACAGCTGAAATGTTTGACGACTTATATCCATGGTAATACATGCTATCTTTTGTTCACAAGATTTTAATGCATGGTGCAGACATCATAAATCATGTGGGTCTTCCTATTGGTTGCTGTCTGAAGAAGCTCTTGAAGCCAGAAATAAAGATAGGCAGAATATGCCGAAGAATCATTCTCGAAAAAATAATAGATGTAATACAATGGAAGATGCCATGCACGCCTTTCTAGTATCTTCTGATACCAACAAAGCCGGCAAAAACTATTAATTTTGATAACGTAGTTGCTGGACTGCTAATCAATCAAACGATGAGAAAAAAATTTTTTTTAAGTAAATATTAAAGAAACACTAAAATAACATCACGATAACATCAGAGTCCGTTTCTTAATGTTTCTCTAAGATATAAGACATTAAAACAGACGCAACACTAACTATCTCAGCAACATTTTGTTTCATTTTGGATTAAATGTTTTGCCTTCTGTGGATGCTTTTGGATCAAACAAAACATCACGTATCTATGTTTTAGACCAAGGTTTTTATATAAAAATGTAAATAACTTAAATAACTCTCTTTTGTTTGATTTACTGGTTACCAAACACATCTGCGCTTTTATGCCTAAAGCGAGGTCTTCAGTTAAAGGTTATTTACAATTTTTTCACAAAAAAATTAATAAAATATTTTTGTTTTGTTTTTAAAGTCTGTCGCGTCTGAAATCAGAATATTTTGAAAAATAACAATCGATGAGCCTTACCATATTCTTATTTGTTGTTATAATATTGCGTTCATTAAAAAATAATAATTATTCTTCATTTGGTATAATGATCGACGTTTTGTGCCTTTTAACCAAAATTATAATAGAAATTAGGCAACCGAATGGAACTTGTAAAAACATCTTTATATTTTCTGATAGCAGCAGCTCGTAATTTAAAACAAGAGAGAAAGCTATAGTCGAGATTCCCGACTATAAAATACCCGTTACTCGGCCAACAAAATTCAATCTAAGTATTCCCTTTACAATCCCTTTACGTTTTGTGGGCGTTAAAGTGGGCGTGGCTTCGTTTTGAAATAAACTTGCGCTGCTTAGGAAACACTAGAATCTGCATGCCAAATCCCAAATCACTAGCTTTTATAGTTTCCGAGATCTCGACGTTCAGACGGACAGATCCTGGTCCTAGAATATATATACTTCATGGGGTCTGAAACGTTACATACTTTTCAACGAATACTATATACCCTTTTACTCTACGAGTAACGGGTATAAATATGTACATTTTGGCTTCAAAAATATTGAATGGAACTATTTTGCTACGTCTCATAAAAAAGGAGCGGTCGATGGCGTTGGAGCTATAATTAATAGAAAGGATTGGCAAATTACGAAATCTCAAAATCTTATAGTAGCACGACCACTGGATTTTTTATTTGCGTTAAGGACAGCAATAATGGAATTCAACGTATATACGTTGGCGTTAATAAAATCGAAACATTATCAATACCGTTGCAGGAAAATGTCTTGTAATAACAAATTTACGTAGACCTTACAGAACTCTCAATAAAAAAATTAATTTTAAAATCTCAATAAAAAAATTATTTTAAAACTATTTTCCTAATGAGCATCATATTACAAAAGCGGACTTATTTATTGATGAAAGGTGTTCAATATTTTAGCTAGTACGCTTGAACACAATTATGCATTTACTTAACCACGTTTACCAATTTCCAACCACTAAACTCATATGGCTGCCGTAGAAAAAGTAAGATATAATCTAACTGTTAATTTAAAAAAGTGGCTAATTCTTGAAATAATAAATTTTAACGAAACAAAATATATCTCTGCATAATTTCGGGGAAAAAAATTGTAATTTTTCGTGTCCGCAACCTATATTCTTTAAAAAAAAATTCCGAAAATTTTTCAATAAAACTTGCTTAAATGATTGCTAGCACCCTCTTAGTATACTAAAAACAAATGTTCAAAACCTGCATCCAGATTCGCAGACCTTTGTGTTGTCATCGTGTTTTGTAAGTTGTTGTTCTATTTTGCCGCGTCTGAAATTTATCTATTTTTGTAATTCAAAGAAGTTACATGATATATTCAGCCAAGTTTTTTACTATTGGTAGAGATGATTTGGAGCTATCCTAAGCAAAAATTTAAAAATAAAAAAAACCTTCTTATTTTTAAGGTTAAAGTTTTTAGGAAGCCCTCGAATTGTCCATGTGTAAGAAAACTTAAACATTTGTTAAAATTAAAAAAATATAACTAAAACTGTGGGAGCTGTGGGAAATAATTAACGTAACACGTTCAAATGTAGAGGAATTACGTAAAATAGATTAAAAACTGTTCGTACAAAGTTTCATTAAAATATCTATTCATTTACTCAAGTTATTAATAAAAATTCGCTGGCATGACTATTGGACCCACTGTGCACCGGGCTGTTCTTCAACTTCTCCAGTGACATGAGCTGATGAGCTAGGTGCCGGTAAAGACCTATTATAAACATTTAAAATTGGAATTGGGACAGACTCCTTTTCTAAAAAAGAATTTAAAGTAGAACCCTTTGCCATAGACTTTGTTTTTTAATGCTTAGGGACTCACAGTTTTTTAATACTAAATTGCTCTTATACTCCAGAAAGATTCCTAAAACCGTCACGAGTCTGCCTCATAAAGCCACTCAACTCAAGTTCCATTTCCCTGCAGGACTCATATGACCGCTTAAGACCACTTTTGATGTATATGGAAGCCGGCAACCTTTCTTGGCACAGGTAACAGACATAATCATTAATATTTGTTTTATTCATAATAAGAATTATAAGCAATAATGGAAATTATTGCTCAAAAAATAAAAATAACAAATATGTAAATACCTTAGTCAATTTAACAATGATAAACCCAAAAACACAACAGTCAAAGAAACGCGTGTAAATGCAAAAGCGGGAGAGCGCGAGAGAAAAACTTTTCTATCGACTGAGCGTCGCTTGTATATATTTAGATAAGGCGAAAGAAGTAGAGCGGGAGGGAGAGAATAAAATGATTATAAAGAGTTACTCGTGCAATTTTACAAAAACAAATACTAGGAGCACTGACAAAGCATGCACAAGATAATAAAATCACAATAAAAATGCACAGGGTTAAGACAATTTAAAATTGAATTAAATTGTGTGCACAGAATTATAAGAAAAGCCTAGTTCCAAACACACACAATGCAGTTAAGCTAAGCTTGGGTAAAAGAAAATCACCAGTACTTTCAGAAATTATTCAAAACAAGAACAAGAACACAGAGCACAAGATATGTAAATACAACATATCGCAAGCGACGCTAAATCAATATGATTCTTTACGCTGTTCAGAAATTCAAATAGTTTAATTTTGCTCAAGTAAGGATTTTACTTAAGTAAAATAAGCTAGCTAGCTTGGAGGCAAAAATTCTTTTAAGGCCTTGGTGGAAACTTTTGTAAAAGTCGGATACGCGTGGCATTTCAACTTTTCTTTGGAGACAAAGTTGTTTTAAAGGACTTTAGGAACAGTTGATAGATCACTTTCATTTTGCTGTATAAGTTAGTTTAATTGGTAATTTAAGTTGATATCTCGAATTTAAAGTCCTTCGGAAACTTGTTATGAACAGTAAAAGAATGCAGACACTTTGACGAGTTTAAAACTGGAGTTACTTATTTAATCATTATCGTCTACAAGGCTCAGATGATCTCAAAATTAAACATAAACTAGCTAAATGGTTGAACACTAATCGAGATAAAAGATTAAAAAATGTTTTTTAGACGTACAAACATCTGTAATCGCACCTGATATTTTCACGTATTTATTGTACTTGGGAGGGTCGTAAATACTTCGCCTCGCCGAAATTTAATTTGTTGTGTACGGTTAATTAATGTTAAAATCTGTTATTATTTGAAATAAAATTCATAAAGTGAAAAAAGTATTATCTGTTTTAATAAATATTAACAGTATCATTACATATGTAAATGTCTCTCCTTATTTCTTAAATAGCAAAAAGAATGTTCAAACCATTCATAAGGTTTTAACCAAATCATGAAAAAAAACTTTTACAAACTTCGGTAGCGTTCTGGACTAAAATTTTCCCATCATATTACCTCATGGTAAATAAAATGGATATGATGTAGTCGTCCGATCTAGCTTGTTTCAAAATATATGCTACTTGCAACCTTTTTTTATTCAGACAGCTTTAATTTTCAGAGACTAGTTTGCGTTGAAACGGACGGTTAGACGAACAAACGGACAGATAATCATGGCTAGATCGACTGTCCAGCGATGATGGTTTTTGTTAAATTTAAATAACTTCTGCGATGGTAAGAATATAAAAAAATGTGCCTTGTGACCATAAGTCGTACATCTATTCAGGAAAATAAAGATTTAAGTCCATTAAACTAAATTGTTTGAATACTTAATGTATTTTTTTGCTGCTACCTATTTTGTTATCCGTCTTCAGATAAATATCTCGTTGTCTGACAGCCAGATTTTTATTGGCTCCCTGTATTACTTACACGAACTTGCAATTCCACATAACATAGGCTTTTACTATTAGTATACAAGGGAGGAGCTTCGGGGTGGATTACTTATTCACGAACAGCTATTGGCTACCGAAAGGCAACGCCCTCTTTTTGATACGGTTTGTGTCGCTTTCGAATGCAATTTGAGAGCTAAAGAAACAAAATAAATTCAAAACGAGCTTTAGTCTTTAATATTTTTTAACTGCTTAAACAAAACAAAGCGACGGGTTTTTGTTATCAAAACATGTTTCTGTCTTTATTATACGAGTACCAACCTTCTTAACCGCTTATGTGTTGGAAATTATTTAAAAACTATGTAACATACAAAGTTTTAGTTATTGATTTGCTTAAGAGTGCCCTTCAGTACTCGGAATGATATTGAAATTTTAGGCCATAGATTAACAACTGTTGATCTGTTTAAATTTAACAAAAGGCTTTGCACTTGCCTTTCGATTAGAAGGGAGCTGCAGTAAAATTTAATGCCACTTATTTCATCTGATAAACGGCTATAAACTTATTCATCAAGATTACCAAAACAAAATTTAACAAGAACAACAAGAAAGAAAGCTAGCTTTGTCAAATAACTATTCCAAATATTTAATATATTAAATGTTCCAATATTATTAACAACAGTAAAACTATTATAGTTTTCGATTAATTAATCCATCGTTTCTATGGCAGCTATATGATATTTTTGTTTGATTTTTATATAATTTTAAATTAATAAGCCAGTAATATATATCAAAGAAATTTAAATTAATTGAAAAACAGAAAAGGTATAATTTTGTTCATTTTAAAAGTGGTTAGAAGTTTGTATCGCAGTGAAGAACACATTTAAAACCTTAAAAATTATATTTATTTTAGATCAACATGACCAGACGAGTTGAAATAGCCATATTCATCTGCCCGTCTTTTGTGTTCAACATTGTATTTACGACCTCTTGCGTTCCTTATATCTGGCAAATGGCAAAAATTATTCCCAATCCCCAAGACTAATGATGAATATAGAATATTCAAATACTAATATATTCTCATTTCCTTGAACAATTATTCGCAAAACTGATTTATTAATTTTTAGGTAAAAATTCATTACTGTGCAATAACCAATCTGGTTTTCGAAAATTTAGAAGCTGTACAACTGCGATATTAGATATAGCTAAGAACATCAGACAGAAAATCATCACTAATCAGATAACATATGTACATAGCTCTATTGGTCTTCAGCACGGTTAACCACGAAATCCTATTCACAAAACTTTTTAAAATTCTTTAACTTTACTGGCCGCGCTTATAACTTACAAATTCATACTTGAGTGGGTGTTTTTACTGACATTGGGTGTTTATAACCACTGAATTTTCAGCGGGGCGTGCCACAAGGCAATTTGCTAGGTCTATTTTTTTTTTCAATGTATGCGAACAATTTAGCGACAATATCGTCTGTTATGCTGTTATGCTGTTATATGCTGACGATGTTCAAATGAATGTTTGCTATCCTATAGGTACAATGTTAGACTTTGTAGCTATATGTAACGTGGAACTGTCAAATATTAGTAAGTGGGCAACAATTAATTATCACTTGCTTATTCCGTCTTAGTGAAAGTGTAGCACCAGGAAATAAGAAAAAATAAATTAAAGTTAATAAAGCTTATATTTTATACAATCTTATTGTTTTGTAAGAATATTATTCGCTCACCTATGAAAAGTTTCAACTATATCAGACAGATCAAGGCAAACGACGTCAATTTAACTAAGATATTATTACATACGTTTCCTAAAAGCCAAACTACTTTATCTTTCGGGTCTTAATATGGGTCGCAAACAAATTATATATATTCGGCATTTTTTAAATTTTGATTTGGAAACAAATTTGTCGGAATGTAAAATTTAAAAATGAACATTTTTCGGAATTACAAATCAGGTAGATATGGATGATAAAGCAGAAGGCTTTTCTGAAATCAACATAAATTGCCCAAAACCAATGAACCTGGAAATAAATATATGGTGTACAGTACCCATATTTATACGGAGTGGCCAAGGTAGTGCCTTCTGCGACTAAGATTGGCGCTGACTGATTGATATATAAAGCAGCGATGTAAATTTATTACAAGGATTTTGGCAATATAGGCGCCAATATCTTTCTAAACCACAAACAAATTTCTGGAAATGAGATATACACATATTTTTTTACCCGATTTTAAGCCTCGAATTTCAATAAGCCCCTGAATCAGACAGATATGCCCTCTTCTCTTCCTTACTACAATAATGGCAATGATGGATTTGGCGGGAATGTCTGCAGGAACCTTACAGCTGCTGCAAAGCTTGGAAAAGCTTCCTCGAAGAGTTATGAAGTAATAGTCAATAAAGTATTTAAAGATTTTCATTACAATTCTATTAATACATCCAATTCAAATAGCCTCGGAGCGGATCATTCTGAGAGGAGTATGTTCCCAAAACTCATACGAGTTTGAAGGAACAATATCGCATTGGTAGAGCTGCGTTCCATATCCTACTAGGCGAGCATTCCAAGCTTTTGCAAGATTGCTTTGTAAGCGTTTGGATCCTCTGAAAATAGGGAGTTTTGTTTGGCGTGGCCAAAGTCACAGTGTGGTTTATGTTTTTGGAGCTCTGTCGGGAGGTTACCATCCAGTTGGCAATCCTCCATATTGAATATTATTGTTGTCGCACACCTGTTTTTGTTATTGTTCGTGCTTCATGGTGGTGATATACAAAACCTATGTAAAAAAAACTGCATTAAGCCATAGACGCAATAAAGCTATAGGTGGTTAGGAAAACATTAACAATCATTTGGTTTTGGTTTTTTTTTTTGATGAATAATAATAATTTAAACTGAATTTTATTAAACTATCAAAATAATTAATAATTAATTAATTAGAGACGATGAGCACCAAGAGCCTGTGTAGAGAAGACTACTATATATAGCCGAAGAATTGAAAATCTGCTGTGATGGACCAATAGTAACGATACACCAATCGAAAAGTATCGCTAAAAAAAAGGGATTGCATACCAAGAGTTTATAAAAATTAATTGGCTTAGAATAAAGAACGGTGGAAGTGACGCACTGAAAATTTTTTAAATTGTCGCTCTTGGGCCTTTTTAGCACAGTTTAAAGTTTGTTGAAAATACGCATCGAATGGCACACAATTTTCTTGGATCCGATTCGTTCAAAAGTTATTCAAAAAATACTAATTTTTTGTATATCTCAAAATTACAATTTTTGGGTGCCTGTTTGTCAGTTTCAAAAAATTTAAGGAGCTTGTTTTAGATTTTTTTTTTTTGAGTTGGGCAGGTTTTGACAAGGAAAGTTTGTTCAATTTTAAACACACCCACAACTTCTATGGATAAGGGTTGTCGTTAAAAAAGTATTGACGAAAGCTAATCACATAATTCGTCTAAATACAATACTTTAAGAACAATTTTAATTTATTTAAAGTTTCTTTGCAAATTATTTAAAAACGTCTCAAACAAAATTTTTTTTTATTTTTTAGTTACACTTGGATTTGCTTTATTCCGACATTTTGTCTGAGCCTAGACGCAGTTTTTTTTACAAAGGTTTTGTATAGGCAGATAGAAATGGGAAAAAAGTACACTGTTTACTAGATATTTACTCTATATTTGACATATCGATATACTTTCGTGAGGAACTACCACTATTAACGACCAAAAACAACAACAAAATTTTCGTTGACAAATCAAAGAAACAAAGGACAGCTGTTCAGACGCAATGAAGCACGTCTGTCAAGTGTTACAGCATATTTTGCTTCAATGCGTCTATTCCGATATCGGTAGGAGACGTGAGTAAATACAACTATTACCTATATAGCCCTTGATATTCCTTGTGGTATATCAAACGTTTTTCTGAAAGAACGAAACGGAAACTTTTCTCAGATCAGAGCAGCTAGCGCTGCCTGGGCAAGAATTTCATCCTAAAAGTTTTCATTAAAAATTTGTAATATATAATTTAATTTTTAAATATATTAATTAAATTTTTTTTTTTAATTTTCAAAAAAAGTGAGCAAGATGTAAATAAATATCTTGAAAACAACGATGTTTAAAAAATACATTTTTTATTGGGAGCCAGATGGCTCTATAATTTCTGTCAGAGGGAAACGTTCCCGACCAAAAAGTATACTCTTGATCAGCTTCTCTATGTGAGGAGCTTAAAACTCCCCACAAATCATGATGCGGGAGAGCTGCTTAGCAACAGCGAAGAAGCCGAGAATGCCGGAGAAACCAAGGGCAGCCAGGTTAAACTGTGAACTAACAGTATGGCAGTGGACCTTGAACTTTCACACGGGAAGGGCAATCAGGTAAAACGGTAAATGGGCGAACTGCGGAACCCCATATAGAGCACGCCCCGTGAACTAACCATAAGGCAGTGGACCTTGGACCCTACCACGTGAGCTGGAGGAGATGGATACCGGGTCCAAAAAAGGGCGGCTCAAACGCAGCTCAGCCCGAAGTAATAGTGCGAGAATCAGAGCGAGTGCGTGTACGCGAGACCAATAGCAAGTTCATCGAGTGTAGAGTACCAGGATCAAGATCGCAAAGTCGAGACCCCAAACGAAAACTAATCTACAAGCTGAGGCTACAACGCTCAGATCCAACGGACCTAGAACCAAGTTATACCTGTAGGCGATACACCTTGCCGATAAAATCTGCTGTCACGACACCAGCAAGCATATAATTTCGCGAGGAACTACCACCACTAACGACCGAAAACAACAAAATTTTCCTTGACAAATCAAAGAATCAAAGAACAGCTGTTCAGACGCAATAAAGCACTTCTGTCAAGTGTAACAGCCTATTCTGCGTCATTGCGTCTATTCCGATATCGGTAGGAGACGTGCGTAAGTATAACAAGGCTATTACCCATATAGCCCTTGATATTCCTTGTGTTTTAACAGTTTTGAAGGAACAAAAACGTTTCGCAGCTCAGAACAGCTAGCGATGCCTGGGCAAGAATTTCATCATCACCATTTGGTGGGGAAAAGGTTATAAAAAAGTTTAAGTTAAAGATAAAAAAAATATTTGTAAAATATAATTTAATAATTAAAGAAATAAAAAAAAAAATAATTAATTTAATATATTAAATAATTTTCTAATTTAAGCAAACTTATATGAAGTCAGATACTTTTCTAAAAGTGAGCAGGATGTAAGCAAATATCTTGAAAATACCGATGTTTTGAAAATTAAATGTTTTATTGGGAGCCAGACAACTTCCTCGTTAATATTTATGGCCTTGCAAATAGTATTTTAATGTCAGTTAGAAGAAGTCGTTCTCGACAAAAAAGTATACTCTTGATCAGCATCTCTATGTGAGGAGATTACAGCTGCAGCAGTAGCAGAATAGCCGCGAAAGGCTAAATAGGATGACAAATAAAGCGTAACGATCCCGAAAAAACCCTTGCGTTATCTTTTGGTTAAACGCAATCACTTAACATAAATTTCGTGGAACGAACTCAAAACCTCTCTGAGCTAGCCGCACGTTAACGTAGCGAGCAAGATATAGAAAATCAGGTCGTTACATCTGGCGCCCATAAGATAACAAAAGTTTCAAGATTGGAAAGTCCTGGATTTTAAATCTCGAGGCGACGAGGAAGACCCTGGGAGACGTTGTCGATGAGCAGAACTGGACATGGCGGAGTTGTTAACGGGTCTGGAGAGGAAATTCTGGAAGCTGCCACTCCCAAAAATTCAAGATAACCACCGCAAGTGTCGAAGGGTTAATATCGAGCCTGGATGTCCAGAGCATGACAAGCGACGGCAGGCAGCGACTTTCGGTATGATGGCAACGATAAGCCGTTGGAGTTTCTGTAGCAGTTAGAGCCTCGACATAATGCTCGCCGCAGATGCGGGGGCGTTGATCATTGGAAAAAGGAGTGCCGGAATCGGCGACTCACATTCTGCTGGCGATGCGGCAAGAAAGGAGTCAGAACGGTGCAGTGCTGTTCGGAAAACGCCCAACGACCCAAGCCTCCGAGGGGCGTCCAGGGATCGTAAGGTGCTCCCTCTAGAAAATAACGAGTGACGTCAAGGTGGAAGAAATGCAACTGTCTACCATAGCTTCATCAGCGAAGATTTGGCGAAAAGGCTGCAGGCGGCAAGAAAGGTTGGACCCACGAGAAGGCAAGTACAGCTGCTAATCCAGAACTGATCGACGCCCTGGTGGTAGAATGGAAATTCTTCACTAAAATTGGAGCCGAGGTGAAATAAGTTGCGATTCCGGCAAAGGACAGACATCGAGGCTGGCTGAGAAACTATCGGTGGCAATCGTGGGATTTTTGGAAAAGGATGTGAGTCAGCATTGCAATACCTAGTTGGAAAATCTGGAAAATCAGCAAGGCACTGAAAACGTGGCAGTACACAAGATCACAATGAAGGACGATCAGCCGGTCAAACAGCGGTACTACCTGAAGAATCCGAATGTGGGCGAGATAAACGTCAAAGTAGATAAGCTGTTCAAAAAAAGGCTGCATCGAGCCGTCAAGGAGTCCGTACAGCAATAGTCACAGTGAGGAAGACCAGGAAATGGAGGCTATGTGTGGATTTCAGGCAAATAAACTCAAAGTCCATGAAGGATGCCAATGCCCATGATCAACTATATTCTGAACCTACCGCGGATACATTAGCACCTCGACCTAAAAGACGGGTACTGTCAGATACTGTTGAAGGCAACCAGCAGGCAGTACACCGCTTTTACAATGCCAGGAAAAAGCCTGTTTCAATGAAAAATTATGCCTTTCGGTTGGACCAAGTTAAAAGATCCGAAATGATGCCGAACAACTTTGCGTATCGGGACAATATTATCGTCATCGGTCGGACGCTTGCGAAAACTCAAGGAAGTATTTAGAAGACTGCAAGCGGCGAGCCTGATAAATGTAAATTCTACAGGAAGGAACTTCAATACTTTGGGCATCGCATTACTGACCAAGGCATTGGGACAGCCCCTGCCTGAAACTTTCCGAAGGGTAAAGACGAAGTCGCCAGGTCAACAGAAGGAACAAGCCGAATGTAGTTGGATAAGGGACTTAAGGAGCAAAATAGGTCAGAACCCCCAAAAATATTCGGACCACATAGTAGAGGCCGACCTGCTTTACCTGCACATTCCTCACAGAGCGGTCGACGATCGCATTGAAGCTATGTGTACTATTCGGATCAAGGCAGCGAGTCATCGCTGAGAACATTGATATGCCGACGGCCGGATACATGGGCGGTCGGAAAACTATCGCGAGGGTGGCAGCGTGGTGGTCTGGCATGCACCGCGACATCAGGAAGAATGTGCGGAAAAGTGACAGCTGCCCCATATACAAGCCCAGTCACCTTCAGGTGGCCGGAAAAATGCTCACCCAGATCTTAGAGAAACCCTGGGCCACAGTATGCGCCAATTTCGTTTGGCCACTTCCTCGGTCGAAGCACGGGAACGCGATGTTAATGGCCGCAAATAACGGAACCAAGAAAGCGCGAGGTTTCGTCAGCGACGGCGCTGCACGGAGCATGTCTTTTCAAAAGATCACATCGTCATGAACGCACGCAACAGCAGCAGCAACGAGCTGTTGGAGCGCAAGGCGAGGGGTGAGCGCAGCACGGAATAGCCACAGACAAAATGAAGGCGGGACCCCGGTTCCTTCCTCCCGCTACTGGCGTCCCCCAGGTGTCGCGATCCCCGTTACCGGTCAGCGAGGCTGACGAGGAGACGTTATCGGCGGGCCAGATCTCGCAGTCGGTGATGTGAACCGCGCCCGTCGAACCGGAGGAATAGACTCGGAGGCAAGAGGCGGTCGAGACGGTTTTTTGACGAGACACGACTCAGCTAGGCAGATCACGAAAAGATGGCCGGGGGCTTCGTAAGGGTCTTTAAGGCACAATAAACAGTTCTCCCCGTATACAGCGGCGTTTAATTTCGTTTTGGGGCACAACACAGGTCACACGGAAACAAAAAGGTCGTCATCCGCAGCAGAGCAGGGGCGGATTGCGAGCCAAGCACGCAGGCAAGGGGCGTCACTTGCTGCAGCAAGGGTCGCCCGAGGAGCGCTGGCCAGGGTCAGCACCCTTAAACATGGCAGGGGCATCATCGGCATGGCGAAGCTGTAAGGAAGAGAAGGTGTGTTTTTAGCTTTTACGCGCAACAACGAGCCCATTGCGAAAAGTAAAGTCGGGGCGCCTCAATGACAGGTGGTCGATCGATACACGTTGGGTACACGAAAATACAGGATTTCACAAAGAGCGATCACACTGGACTAACGACAACAATATTGAAATCGACGATGGCAATGCTGAACCCCGCTAACGATAAACGCGATCGGGGCGAGATCAGTACAGTGGCCAGACTATGGGAAACAAAATGGTGAGTTTCAACACAGGGTACTGTCTGAGCGGGAAATTCAAATTCTGTGCTACCTGTGCACGGTTCTGCCTTCACATAAACTAGAATTGTAGACAGAATTAAGGGACTATTGCTAAACTAGACAAAACCCAAAGAATTCAAATTTTTACTAGGTGTGAGGAATTTTAGGTGTTGGTTAATTCCTCTTCAATACCCTCCCAGCCTTGCATAGGTCCGCTTGAATTTTCTGATCAATGCCCGTTATAATTTAATGCAACAGTTACTTTAGGTGTCCCAAATCAGAACGGATTTACTTCATATCGATGCTGGTTTTTTATATTTTATAATACAGTTAACGTTAATTTATCCATTTCTGTTAGCTGGACCGTGGCAGATCTAACCATTTCAGTTTAAAATGTTTCATAAAAAAATTAATTAAGAATCAAGATCATTTAAATATACTAAGCAGTAGATATTTCAAATGGCTTCAAAGTGAGTCGATAGTCAATAATTGGGTTTTTAATTTAGTACGTTATGCTATTTGGCTTAGACTGGGTTTTTCATAAAGACGGTTATGCCCTAACCTTTTTTGACAGCTGAAATTCCAACGTAGTATACAGGCCTGTGGACTAGCTGTTAATTGCTTTGAGGGATACATACCATTGTAAAAATAGCTTCAATCTAAGGCCAAATATACATACATACAATACCCTTCTATCGACAAAACATTTCTAATTGATTAGTATTATTTTAGGATTGGAGTACAAAGTAATTAGAAAACAACGTATCTGGTTATACGGAGACATGCAGATTGCGTAACGTAAAGATATATGGTGGTTCAGAATTTTCCAAACTGGGTTTGAGCGGAGACGACAGCTTGCCCTTCACGGCGGTGCTCGCTGAGCAGGATTATTCAAAACGTATTGGATGTTATAGTTGATGCGCGGTTCGACTCGAGGTTAAGGTCGGCTCCCGCGGTAGCAGCCAAGATTCTGCAAGGGCAACTCGCAGTGATCAGTGGTGCGGTTTTGGGGGTTGAAATTGATGCGCCGCCTTACTCGAGGTTCACGCCGGCTCCACCCGATGGCCGCCAAGATCCCCACAAAAACTAAAGGCAATACCGTTTCACGTAAGTTTGGCGTTCCTACTACGTTTCCGTTTAGTAGACGAAATCCAAAATTTTCATTTGCTCACTTTATTTCGTGGTAATACGACTCGTTAGAGGTGAGGGCCGCGATCAAAACCTCGTTGACTACCAATCCATTCTAAATCTCGCCTGTCCCGTCAAATTCCTTGTTGATTTAATAACAGTTGAAGCTGGCGCAAAAGTTAGGCGGTTATTGAGTTCTGGCTTGGTGAAGAACACTTATAAAAGGTAAGACACAAAGCACACGTGTTACGAATGCCCAGATTTGGAAGAACGAAAGCGCAAATGGCTATGGCTGAGATAACGGGGCTGGCAGACTATTGCGGAACTAGTAAGCCCTAGTTCCTCCTTCAATATTATTAAATTATTAAATTGGGTCTAATAAATTCCACACCCCTACACGGTACGACATTGGACCATGGACCCTCAAACGGCAAAGGCAACCAGGACGCACCGTGAACTGACGGTCGTGCAGTGGACCTTGGACACCACCACGTGAACTGGAGGAGAAAGCTAACGGGACCACCATAAGCAAGGGCAGCCCAGCCCGAAGTAATTGTAAAAGAATCAGAGCGAGTAAGTGTACGCGAGACCAGTAGCAAGTTAATCACGTGCCAAGTGCAAGGATCAAGATCGCAAAGTGGAGACGCCCAACGATGACTATTCTACAAGGCTGATGTTTCAACGCTGAAATCCAACGGAGATAGGTCGTGGTTAAATCGAGCTCAAGGAGTCCTTGCATGGTGTCTGCAATGGCTGGGCGAAAAGAAAAACCAAGTTATGCTTGCTAGGCGATACACCTTTTTTACAAAATCCGGACCGACTTCGGGAGCCTGCGATATAGGTGGCTTATCGAAAAGGAGGAACCTAGTTTTACCTGCTAGGCGATACACCTTGCCGGCCCAAATAGGAAAGATCGCATAACTTCCAGAGTATCGGTAGAGCCATCACGATTCTGACACCAACCAGCAGTCAAGCGGCGCCGTAGAGAGCCGCGAAAAGGCTATATTTAAGGAATCAAAGAAACTTCAACTTGGAACGAACTTAAAGCCTCTTTAAGCTAGCAGAACGCTTACGTAGTAAGAAAGATATAGTAAATCCGGTCGTTACTAAGAGAGTCGCTTCTACGCAATCTAGATTCTTTAAAAGGTGCATAAAACTTGTCCTAAAGTTGGCTTTCTATTGCACATAAGTCGAAACGAAACGGATCGAGCGATTATTTCATATAGTTCCCATGGGAACAATCAGAAAAATATATGAAAAAAAACAATTTCACTGATTTTTAATTGATTTATAGTTACGGTTCTAGTGTTTAACATAAGCTGTTTAAACATAAAAGAAAGACAACTTTTGGGAAAGTTTCATGCAGATAGCTTTAAAACTGAGAGACTAGTTTGCGTAGAATCGGACGGACAGACGGGCGGACAGACGGACGGACAGACGGACATGGCTAGATCGACTCTCCTAGTGATGCTGATCAAGAATATATATACATTATAGGGTCGGAGATGTCTCCTCCACTGCGTTGCAAACTTCTGACTGAAATTATAATACCCTATGCAGGGGTATTAAAACCTAAGCTTAAGAACTATTTTTTTTAATAATATATAATTTTATTGTTGGATCTTCTCTCGTTGCCTATACTTTATAGGGTCGGAGATGTCTCCTTCACTGCGTTGCAAACTTCTGACTGAAATTATAATTCCCTATTCAAGGGTATTAAAACCTAAGCTTAAGAACTATTTTTTTTAAAATATTTAATTTTATTGTTGGATCTTCTCTCGTTGCCTAAGAGACTTATACAAGGTATTCAAATCTTAACTAAGCTATACTATTTACTTTGCTTTATTGTCCCTTGGTGGGGGAAGGTAATCGGTAGTAGCTGCTGAGCCGGCATAGCTGTCTGACTAGTTGATTTGGATGTATTGACTTCTGGCCTTGTAATTAACTTTTCTACTCTCTATTTTGTTAACGATTTTATAAACAGGATGTTGGCTTTGCAAATATACCAGGGATTGTCCTCAGAATTTTAGATTGCGCTCGTTGGATGATCTCTATGTTCCAACTGCTTGCATTGACCCATAGTTCAGATCCGTAGGTCCAGATTTGTTTTAAACAGGAATTATAAAAGAGCGTGAGTAAATAATCCACTGAAAACTGCTGGCCTTCAGTTTTAGGCAGGTCTACTTTGCTTCTATATCTTTTCTCAAAGTAAGTCGCCTGTTTAAGTGTACACCAATAAAGATAACATCAACATGTGGATTTGGTGTATTATGAAGGGCTAAAGGTGGGCAGGTGTTTTGGTTGAGCGTAATCGTGATATGCTTACATTTTTGCTCGTTTTTTTGTATACGCCAGTCAGCTACCCACCTTTTTAATGCCTCGAGATGGTTTTTTTATATGTTCGGTTGCTGTTTTTGGAGATTTTGATCGGCAGACAATTGCAGTGTCATCAGCAAAGGTTAATATTACCGTTTGATGGCTTGTAGGAATGGATCTTGATTTTATAAAACAAGCCGGCGATCCAAACGCGATCAAATGCTTGGGATAAATCTAGAAATAGTGCGCTGCAATATTCCCTGTGCTCAAAGGCCGGGCTTATTTAACATGTTATGCGGTTTACCTGCTCTTCAGTTCCATGGTTTTTCTTTAAAACCAAACTGGTGCGTGGGAATCGAGCTTCTGTTTTCAAGTTGTGTCCGTATGTGTGATAAGAGAAGTTTCGAAAAGTTTTGATAGGCAAGGGAGTAGGCTGATTGGTCTGTACGAAGATGATGAGTTTTATCTTTGCCTGTTGTAAGCGATGTGACGACCCACCGTCACAAATGTATAAAAATTCAACTTTCACATTAAAGCTTAAAAAGAACACTCCAAATAATGGCCCTTTATTATTCAAACGCGCGCCCTAGCCTACAGCACTCGGTCACATTTATTTGATGATGTTATCGATTGCCGATAATCATCGCCCAATAAACCCGATTACCCAAAGCGGGATTATCATCATCGTCCGATCTGGTCACACTAAGCAGCGCCTATATAAGCGGAGACACAGCCCCAGACCAGTCACTTGCGTTCCGACGACTCTCGCGGAAACAACAACTAAGAGGAATACCCGGGTAAGTGTTCTGGTAGTTAGTCTTGGTAGTGGTGGTGGATCCGTAAGAGTTCGGTTTGAAATTCGGCTCTACGACCTGGTGAGGATCACCGACGCCCGGTGTGGTTTAGGAATACGCACCCAGGCCCGGTCGAGATCGCTGAGCCCGGCACGGTTTTCGTTACTCCGGCCCATCTCAGTGAGTTCCTTCCAAAAGTCACGTTTCCGGCTTCCGACCCGGAAACGATACGGAATAAAACGGCAGCTCGAAACTAACGATGCCCGGCAGCTCGAAACTAACGATGCCCTACATTCCCACATCTCACTGGAAAATCCAAGTAGTTCGTTCCTCTAAAACGACCCAGAACACTACGAACCCGACGTACTCGACCGACGAAACGCCGACGCCAAGCAGTACACCTGGCCACAGCGCATCATCGACACCAAGCAGTGTACCCAGCGACCGCACGACGTCAACAACACCCGGTACACTCAGCCACCACACATCGGCAACGCCAAGCAGTTCCTTGAACCATTGCGTGGTGCCATCAGCAAGCAGTGCAACATACGGCCCTTCCGTAGCGCCGATCCCGCACATAAAGCAGTGCGATACCCAACAAGCTGCGATATACTCGGCCCTTCCGCAGCGCCGATATCACCAAGCAGAACCACACTCGGCTCTTCCGCAGCGTCGATACCAACAAGCAGTACCACATTCGGCCCTTCAGCAGCGCCGACACCACTTTGCAAGCAGTATATCGCTCGATATAATTATAGTTAGAAAACGTAGTCTTAATCAATCGTACTATTAAAATATAACCATACTCTGTAGCGTTCGATTTGTGTTATTCTTTGGGGAAAGGGAGGTAAACCGATCAAAAGAGGAAATACATTTCTGTCTCGAACCCAAAACAGGGTCGTTACAGTGGCGCCCGAGCAAATTGAACACAAAAAGACAGTATCCTCAAATAAAAACACCGGAAACTCGCTTGGGACACCAACCTCCAGGAAGTTACTGGAGACCACTAAGAAACCAATGGAGACCCCAAGAAACACAACCAATACTTAACAGAGGCGTCACAAGATCTTGGGACATGAGCAATAGATGCTCGCGGTGCAAAGCAGTGGGACACCTAGCACGTGGATGCAATAACCAACCAAGACTGGTTTACTGGGTATGCGGACAGGATGGAATACTAACAATTAATTGCTGCCGTAGGAATGAAACGACGGGAAACGGAAGACGCCCATGGGCTTAGAGCGGGTACCCAGGGCAAACACCACACCCGCAACATCAATAAAGTTCAACGGCCGACGTCTACCAGCACAAGTCATCATAGGCAGCACAAGAATTCGCGGTGCAATTGACACAGGAGCCACACGGAGTTTTATCGGCCAAGAACTAGCCAGCAGAATACCCAGACATGGACAAAGAAAACATGTAATTGAAGCCATAAGACTTGCAGACGGAACAAACAGAACGGTCACAGAGGCACTAGAGGTACCAATACAACTCGGGACACAAACAAACACAACAACACTATTAGTCCTCGACGAAGTCATCGGAGACCTACTGTTGGGAATAGACTTCTTGGAACAATGCAACGCTACACTAGAATGCGGAGGCATCACAGCAAAAATTAAGAAAAAGAAGATGAACCAACGCAGGAGCAAGAAACGAAAAAGCACGGCATCGGATCACTAGAAACAGGGGATTTAACAGACGCACAGATCCAAGAGACCCTCAAAAGGGAGTTAGAGATGATGAGCCAAATTAAAGGAGTAAGTCATATTGCAAGCCACAAAATCTTCATGAAGCACGACCGCCCAATTAAGCAGAGGTACTACCCTCGAAACCCAGCAATGCAGTCTATAATAAACAAACAAGTCGACGAACTCATAGCACAGAACCTTATAGAACCCTCGCACTCCACCTACAGTTCGCCAGTGGTAATCGTCGAAAAGAAAAACAAGGAATGGAGGCTTTGCATAGACTATAGGCAACTGAACGAGCACTCTGAGCGAGATGCATACCCAGTACCACGAATGGATCACATTCTCAACCAACCCCGCGAGGCAAAATACATAAGCACACTGGATCTGAAAAGTGGCTAACCAGATGGAACCATTCGCGTTCGCATACCTGGATGACATAGTGGTAATCGGACGCACGAAACGGGAGAAGCTACAGGAGGTAATGAGAAGACTCCGCAAGGCAAATCTAAAAATCAACACAGAGAAATGCCACTTTTTTAAGGAGGAACTGGAATACCTAGGACACGTAATTAGCGCAAGAGGTGTACACACCGACCCGGAAAAGATAGCCGCTATCCTCAACATGCCAAGCCCAAAGACAACGAAGCAAGTACACAGCTTCCTAGGGGTGGCCTCCTGGTACAGAAGATTCGCCCCGAACTTCACTGAACTAGCGCAACCACTGTACAACCTGGTCAATAAGGGGAAAAAGTTCAAATGGACCGAGGAGACAGAAGAGGCGACCAAAAACCTAAAGAAAGCCCTAACCGAAGAACAGGTCCTGGCTTGTCCGGACTTTGAAAAAACCTTTGTACTTCAGACTGACGCCAGTAATTACGGACTAGGAGCAGTACTGACCCAATAGTACGAAAACGGAGAACACGTTATTTCATATGCCAGTCGGAAGCTCACAAAAACAGAACAAAACTACTCGGCTACCGAAAAAGAGTGCCTGGCAATACACTGGGGCATCCAGAAAATGAGGATGTACCTGGAAGGCTACCACTTCGTCGTTATCACGGACCACCAAGCACTTAACTGGCTTAACTCGATCGAGAGCCCTTCAGGACGGATTGCCAGATGGGCATTGGCAATGCAGCCATACTCATTTGAGGTACGCTATCGCAAAGGCAAGCTTAACGTCGTGGCAGACGCATTATCCCGAATGCTCGAGGAAGAAATACACGGAGCCGAAGTAGAGGAGGACGAGTGGATAAAACAGAAACTCCTTGCAATAGAAAAAAAACAGAAACATGGCCAGATTACGCACTAATAGAAGGAAAACTATACAGACATCTACCGTCATGGGCCACAGACGAGGATACACAGCCATGGAAGCTATGCGTGGCAAAGAACCAAAGAGAACGGGTGCTACGAGAAAACCACAGCGAAGCTACAGTAGGTCACCTAGGAGTTAGGAAAACGAAGCATCGGGTAATGGCATCGTTCTATTGGCAAGGGATGCACAGAGACATACAACAGTACGTACGTCGCTGTGAAACATGCCAACGGTACAAGACCTCACAGCAGCAGGCAGCAGGGAAAATGCTAACGGAAATAGCAAAAGCACCCTGGGAAACACTCTGCATAGACTTCGTTGGTCCACTACCAAGGTCTAGTCACGGCAATAACATGCTTCTAGTGATGTTCGACAAGTTCTCCAAGTGGGTGGAGCTAGCAGCCGTCAGAAAAGCAACAACAGAAATTGTATTAAAAGTCTTAAGGGAACAGATCCTCACACGATATGGTACACCGAAAAAACTCATCTCGGACAACGGGGTACAGTTTACCAGTAATAAGTTTAAGGCACAGCTACAGAAATAGGGAATCGTCCACCAATTAACAGCGCCATACACCCCGCAAGAGAACCCAGCCGAGAGGGCAAATAGGACAGTAAAAACTATGATAGCTCAATTCTCCGGAACCGAACACACACGGTGGGATGACTGGCTACCCGAGATAGCACTGGCCATTAATAGCAGCAGGTCAGAATCAACAGGATACAGCCCGGCGTACCTACTATACGGACGGGAAATACGACTACCCGGGGACCTGTATAACGAGACCACACCTGGATCCGGAATGGTAAAGGAAACGATAGCGGCAACGTAGCAACGCATGATAGAAACGAGCAAACTAGCACAATGGAACATGGGAAAAGCAGCACAAGATTAAGCCAGATCATACAACTTACGGAAAAGAGACTGGAGACCCAAAGTAGGAGAGCTCGTATGGGAACGACAACACCCATTGTCAAAGGCTATTGGGTTTGCAGCAAAGTTAGCACCGAAATACAGCACCCGGTCCGTTTATTTGACGATGTTATCGATTGCCGATAATCATCGCCCAATAAACCCGATTACCCAAAGCGGGATTATTATCATCGTCCGATCTGGTCACACTAAGCAGCGCCTATATAAGCGGAGAGTCACTTGCGTTCCGACGACTCTCGCGGAAACAACAACTAGGAGGAATACCTGGCTAAGTGTTCTGGTAGTTAGTCTTGGTAGTGGTGGTGGATCCGTAAGAGTTCGGTTTGAAATTCGGCTCTACGACCTGGTGAGGATCACCGACGCCCGGTGTGGTTTAGGAATACGCACCCAGGCCCGGTCCAGATCGCTGAGCACGGCACGGGTTTCGTAACTCCGGCCCATCTCAGTGAGTTCCTCCCAGAAGTCACGTTTCCGGCTTCCGACCCAGAAACCATACGGAATGAAACGGCAGCTCGAAACTAACGATGCCCGGCAGCTCAAAATGCCCTACATTCCCACATCCCACTAGAAAATCCAAGTAGTTCGTTCCTCTAAAACGACCCAGAACACTACGAACCCGACGTACTCGACCGACGAAACGCCGACGCCAAGCAGTACACCTGGCCACAGCGCATCATCGACACCAAGCAGTGTACCCAGCGACCGCACGACGTCAACAACACCCGGTACACTCAGCCACCACACATCGGCAACGCCAAGCAGTTCAACATACGGCCCTTCCGTAGCGCCGATCCCGCACATAAAGCAGTGCGATCTACTCGGCTGCGATATACTCGGCCCTTCCGCAGCGCCGATATCACCAAGCAGAACCACACTCGGCCCTTCCGCAGCGTCGATACCAACAAGCAGTACCACATTCGGACCTTCAGCAGCGCCGACACCACTTTGCAAGCAGTATATCGCTCGATATAATTATAGTTAGAAAACGTAGTCTTAATCAATCGTACTATTAAAATATAACCATACTCTGAAGCGTTCGATTTGTGTTATTCTTTGGGGAAAGGGAGGTAAACCGATCAAAAGAGGAAATAAATTTCTGGCTCGAACCCTGGCCACGGCGAGCTATACCGCCTCCCAAAACAGGGTCGTTACAGTGACTTTTTACCATTTTTGAGGAAAGTAGCCCAATTTAACTATAGAGTTAGAAATTGTAGTTAGCCATATAGCTGCACATTTAGGTTATCATCTTTGGCGAAATTAAGTCATAATTATTGATCATGTTTAAAGAGTTAATGCGGACGAAGGTTCTACGTTTGGAAAGTTCGGGAGACTGAATTTGTTCGGTGGCGGAGTGGGCTTAAAACATTTTGTAAATGAGAGGCAAGGACTGTATTCTTTTTTTCGTCCCTGCGCGCCCATACACCTGCTTGGGATCTTAATAGCAAGTCGGGTTCCATTGGTGGCTGTATGTCTGGGTAAGCTCTCCAGAGAGGAAATTTTTTGCAGGTGGTTTTTATACCCTTGCAGAGGGCGTAATAATTTCAGTCAGAAGTTTGAAACGCAGTGAAGGAGGCATTTCCGACCCTATAAAGCAGTGCCCAAACATTGCTTTTGACAGATACCAATACCAATGCAATAAAACACAAATACATTGCTGCTAGAGTTATTTTAAAATTATTGTGACATTTTCAATCTAGCATAGCAATTATTTAAATGCCTCTCTAAATTTAAATTGTTTAGTCCCATATATTTTTGTATAAAAAATAATGCATTGCTGCTCACAAAAAATATTTCCTGTGAAAAGAAATTCATCGATGCGATGTTGACCAATCTTCCAGCAACGCAGACAAGAAGTGATTTATGGCACTAAAAAGTCTTCGGCAATGGGTTTATATAAATATATACTTGATCAGCATCACTAACAGATTCGATCTAGCCATGTCCGTCTGTCCGTCCGTCTGCCGTCCGTCCCTCCGTCGTTTGCAAACTTGTCTCTCAATTTTAAAGCTGACTGCAATTCAGCTGAAAATCATCATAGCTTCCAAGTTTTAAAAAATATACGCATATAAATAGAATTCTATATGTTTTTAACAGCATTTAATTTTTGCAATAGCTGCAAGGGTATATAAGAGAGTTTTCCTTTTTCATTGTATCTCGGCAAAAATGTCGCATCGTAAAAGTGGTTAGTGCTTAAAGAATTGAAGAACAGAAACTTAGCAGAAAATGACATTAAAGATGTAAAAAAAATTGGCTAATTTTGTAAGCAGGCTTACTGAGCAATAGAAGGCTTGCCATTATAATGTCAAGTATTTTGAGACAAAATCTGAAATGGCTTGACATGCCGCTCGTTTTGTATAAATTCACTAGCTCCAGCTTGTATAAACCTGGGATGCGAACCGTTTCGAAAATTGTTTCTACAAGAAATACAGACCTGACTGCTGGCAAAAAATTAAAACGGTCGTTGGACACACCAGTGAAATTTCCCATGTCACCTGAAGAAGCGCTTGCACATTATGGAATTGTTGGCCACACAAAATATACATATCAGCTAACGCGGATAAGTGCAAAGAAGAAGAACGCAGATATACACTCCGACTATCATAATCTTCAAAGAGCTAAGATTATGTGCTACCCAGATGAATTAAAAATAACCGAGTATTCGACTGTAAACCGCATTTTAAATGCTCTCTCGCAGGTTTTTGAAAGTCATTTTGAGGACAATAACAAGAGAAGTTTGACTGCAACATATAAATGGAACTGAGATGGAAGCAGTGTCCACGCTACCTATCGCTAAAAGCTTCAAAATGGGGAGGCAGGTGTGGTCCCTTTTAAGTTCAGCTTGCTTCTACAACTTTGTGGAAAAACACGCGATCTTCATCAACCCGCCATTGTCAGGCTATAAGACTGATTTGTCAGAAAGAATCAAGTGAGATAATATGTTTGGGAACTGACAACGTAAAGAGCCAAATATTGTTCATCAAGCCAACGACTCCCAACTCGTTTACCATACTCCATACTCCATACCATTCTTATTAATTGTATAGCAGTACTAAAATATATGAACAACTTGGATTTGATAAAACGTTACCCGGTTGACTTAAATTTCTTGAAATACGGATTATCTAGTATTAAGTAATGGCAAGCTCTTGGTGTAGATAAGCCAGATACAGGTCGAGCATAGGATGGAAATTGGCATATTAGTCGACATATTACAACAATGGTAATACTAATAGACTTTTTCAGTCAACCCGATTTGGTAGCTCGCATTACAGGAGATAGCGAGGCAGTTATTTACAAGTTTAGTGTCATTTTACGTGCATTAACTTGTGGATATGAAATCAATATCGATGCATTCAGTTCATAAGCCATGAAAACAGCTGAAATGTTTGACGACTTATATCCATGGTAATACATGCTATCTTTTGTCCACAAGATATTAATGCATGGTGCAGACATCATAAATCATGTGGGGATTCCTATTGGTATGATTGACGGAACTGCTGGACTGCTAATCAAAGTCCGTTTTATAATGTTTCTCTAAGATATAAGACCTTTGGAACAGAAGCAAAAATAACTATCTCAGCAACATTTTGTTTCGTTTTTGATTAAATGTTTTGGCTTCTGTGGATGCTTTTGGATCAAACAAAACATCACGTATCTAAGTTTTAGCCCAAGGTTTTTAGATAAAAATGTAAATAACTTAAATAACTCACTTTTGTTATTTTTAAACGTCGCCTTTTTTTGTGGTTTACTGGTTACCAAACACATCTGCGCTTTTATGCCTAAAGCGAGGTCTTCAGTTAAAGGTTATTTACAATTTTTTCATAAAAAAAATTAATAAAATGTTTTTGTTTTTTTTTTTTTAAAGTGTGTCGCGTCTGAATTCTGATTTCATTTAGAAAAATAACAATCGATGAGCCTTACCATATTCTTATTTGTTGTTATAATATTGCGTTCATTAAAAAATGATAATTATTCTTCACTTGGTATAATGACCAAAAATTCGACGTTTTTGTGCCTTTTAACCAAAAGTATAATAGAAATTAAGCAACCGAATGGAACTTGTAAAAACATCTTTAAATTTTCTGATGACAACAGCTCGTAATTTAAAACAAGAGAGAAAGCTCTAGTCGAGATTCCCGACTATAAGATACCCGTTACTCGGCCAACAAAATTCAATCTAAGTATTCCCTTTATAATCCCTTTACGTTTTGTGGGCTTGGCTTCGTTTTGAAATAAACTTGCGCTGCTTAGGAAAGACTAGAATCTGCATGCCCAATCCCAAATCTCTAGCTTTTATAGTTTCCGAGATCTCGACGTTCAGACGGACAGATCCTCGTCCTAGAATATATATACTTCATGGGGTCGGAAACGTTACGCTACGAGTAACGGGTATAAATTTGTACATTTTGGCTTCAAAAATATTGAATTGAACTATTTTGCTACGTCTCATGAAAAAGAGCGGTCGATGGCCTTGGACCTATAATTAATAGAAAGGTTTGGCAAATTACGAAATCTCAAAATCTTATAGTAACACGTCCACTAGATTTTTTATTTGCGTTAAGGACAGCAATAATGGAATTAAAAGTATATACGTTGGCGTTAATAAAATCGAAACATTATCAATACCGTTGCAGGAAAAATGCAAAAACGTCTTGTAATAACAAATTTACGTAGACCTTACAGAACTCTCAATAAAAAAATTATATTAAAACTCTCAATCAAAATATTATTTTAAAACTATTTTCCTAATGAGCATCATATTACGAAAGCGGACTTATTTATTGATGAAAGGTGTTTAATATTTTAGCTAGTACGATTGAACACAATTATGCATTTACTTAACGACGTTTACCAAATTCCAACCACTAAACTCAGGCTGCCGTAGAAAAAGTAAGATATAATCTGACTGTTAACTTAAAAAAGTGGCTAATTGTTGAAATAATTAATTTTTACGAAACAAAATATTGTAACGACCCTGTTTTGGGAGGCGGTATAGCTCGCCGTGGCCAGGGTTCGAGACAGAAATTTATTTCCTCCTTTGATCGGTTTACCTCCCTTTCCCCAAAGAATAACACAAATCGAACGCTACAGAGTATGGTTATATTTTAATAGTACGATTGATTAGACTACGTTTTCTAACGATAATTATAACGAGAGTGATACTGCTTGATAAGTCGGCGCTGCTGAAGGACCGAATGTGGTACTGCTGGTTGATAGCGACGCTGCGGAAGAGCCGAGTATATCGCAGCTCGTTGAGTATCGCATTGCTTTGTGTGCGGGATCGGCGCTACGGAAGGGCCGTATATTGCACTGCTTGTTGCTGGCACTGCGCAATGGTTCGAGGAACTGCTTGGCGTGGCCGATGTGTGATGGCTGAGTGGTCTGCTTGTTGTCGACGTTGTACGGTGGCTGGTTACGAGAGTGATACTGCTTGATAAGTCGTCTCTGCTGAAGGACCGAATGTGGTACTGCTGGTTGATATCGACGCTGCGGAAGGGCCGAGTATATCGCAGCTTGTTGAGTATCGCACTGCTTTGTGTGCGGCGCTACGGAAGGGCCGTATATTGCACTGCTTGTTGCTGGCACTGCGCAATGGTTCGAGGAACTGCTTGGCGTGGCCGATGTGTGATGGCTGAGTGGTCTGCTTGTTGTCGACGTTGTACGGTGGCTGGTTACGAGAGTGATACTGCTTGATAAGTCGTCTCTGCTGAAGGACCGAATGTGGTACTGCTGGTTGATATCGACGCTGCGGAAGGGCCGAGTATATCGCAGCTCGTTTGGTATCGCACTGCTTTGTGTGCGGGATCGGCGCTACGGAAGGGCCGTATGTTGCACTGCTTGTTGCAGGCACTGCGCAATGGTTCGAGGAACTGCTTGGCGTTGCCGATGTGTGATGGCTGAGTGGTCTGCTTGTTGTCGACGTTGTGCGGTTGCTTGGTGCACTGCTTGGTTTTGGAGCTCCGGGATTGCCGATTATGCACTGCTTGGTGTCGACGATACACTGTACCTGCGTGCACTGCTTGGTGTCGGTGCTTGGGAAGGGCCGATTTTACACTGCTTGGCGTCGTCGTGTCTCGTCGTTCGAGTACGTCGGGTTCGTAGTGTTCTGGGTCGTTTTAGAGGAACGAACTACTTGGATTTTTCTAGTGGGATGTAGGGCATCGTTAGTTTCGATCTGCCGTTTTATTCGGAAGCCGGAAACGTGACTTCTGGTAGGAACACACTGAGATGGGCCGGAGTTACGAAAACAGTGCCGGGCTCAGCGATCACGACCGGGCCTGGGTGCGTATTCCAAAACCACACCGGGCGTCGGTGATCCTCACCAGGTCGTAGAGCCGAATTCAAACCGAACTCTTACGGATCCACCACCACTACCAAGACTAACTACCGGAACACTTACCCGGGTATTCCTCCCAGTTGTTGTTTCCTCGAGAGTCGTCGGAGCGCAAGTGACTGGTCTGGGGCGGTGTCTCTGCTTATATGTTTGAATAATAAAAGGCCAGTATTTGGAGTGTTCTTTTTAATCTTTAATGTGAAAGTTGAGACCCTACTTTGGGTCTTTCCGTAGGTTGTATGACCTGGCTTGGTCTTGTGCTGCTTTTCCCATGTTCCGATGTGCTTTTTATTGTCCTATTTGCCCTCTCGGCTGGGTTCTCTTGCGGGGTGTATGGCGCTGTTAACTGGTGGACGATTCCCCATTTCTGTAACTGTGACTTACACTTATTACTCGTAAACTGTACCCCGTTGTCCGAGATGAGTTTTTTCGGTGTACCATATCGTGTGAGGATCTGTTCCCTTAAGACTTTTAATACAATTTCTGTTGTTGCTTTTCTGACGGCTGCCAGTTCCACCCACTTGGAGAACTTGTCGAACCTCGGTAGTGGACCAACGAAGTATATGCAGAGTGTTTCCCAGGGTGCTTTTGCTATTTCTGTTAGCATTTTCGCTGCTGCCTGCTGCTGTGAGGTCTTGTACCGTTGGCATGTTTCACAGCGACGTACGTACTGTTGTATGTCTCTGTGCATCCCTTGCCAATAGTACGATGCCATTACCCGATGCTTCGTTTTCCTAACCCCTAGGTGGCCTTCTGTAGCTTCGCTGTGGTTTTCTCGTAGCACTCGTTCTCTTTGGTTCTTTGCCACGCATAGCTTCCACGGTTGTGTATCTTCGCCTGCGGCCCATGACGGTAGATGTCTGTTTGGTTATCCTTCTATCAATGCGTAATCTGGCTATGTTTCTGGTTCTTTTTCTATTGCAAGGAGTTTCTGTTTTATCCACTCGTCCTCCTCTACTTCGGCTCCGTGTATTTCTTCCTCGAGTATTCGGAATAATGCGTCTGCCACGACGTTAAGCTTGCCTTTGCGACAGCGTACCTCGAATGAGTATGGCTGCATTGCTAATGCCCATCTGGCAATCCGTCCTGAAGGGCTCTCGATAGAGTTAAGATATTGGATAAGATATTGGTGGTCCGTGATAACGACGAAGTGGTAGCCTCATCCTCATTTTCTGGATGCCCCAGTGTATTGCCGGGCACTCTTTTTGTAGTTTTGTTCTGTTTTTGTGAGCTTCCGACTGGCATATGAAATAACGTGTTCTCCGTTTTCGTACTCTTGGGTCAGTAATGCTCCTAGTCCGTAATTACTGGCGTCCGTCTGAAGTATAAAGGTTTTTCCAAAGTCCGGACAAGCCAGGACCGGTGCTTCGGTTAGGGCTTTCTTTAGGATTTTGATCGCCTCTTCTGTCTCCTCGGTCCATTTGAACTTTGTTCCCTTCTTGACCAGGTTGTACAGCGGTTGCGCTAGTTCAGTGAAGTTCGGGGCGAATCTTCTGTACCAGGAGGCCACCCCTAGGAAGCTTTGTACTTGCTTTGTTGTCTGTGGACTTGGCATGTTGAGGATCACGGCTATCTTTTCTGGATCGGTGTGTATACCTCTTGCGCTGATTACGTGTCCTAGGTATTTAAGTTCTTCCTTAAAGAAGTGGCATTTCTCTGTGTTGATCTTAAGATTTGCCTTGCGGAGTCGCCTCATTACCTCCTGTAGCTTCTCCAGAGTGACTGAGTCTAGCGCTCTTTGGAACGTCACAGGTGCTGTGTGTAATCCGAAGGGCATTACTTTCCACTGAAACAGTCCGCGTCCTGGTACCGTAAAGGCAGTGTACTGTTTACTGTCTTCGTCCATCGGTATCTGCCAGTAGCCACTTTTCAGATCCAGTGTGCTCATGTATTTTGCCTCGCGGAGTTGGTTGAGAATGTGATCCATTCGTGGTACTGGGTATGCGTCTCGCTCAGAGTGCTCGTTCAGTTGCCTATAGTCTATGCAAAGCATCCATTCCTTATTTTTCTTCTCCACGATTACCACTGGCGAACTGGAGGCGGAGTGCGAGGGTTCTATGAGGTTCTGTGCTATGAGGTCGTCGACTTGTTTGTTTATTATTGACTGCATTGCTGGGTTTCGAGGGTAGTACCTTTGTTTAATTGGGCGGTCGTGCTTCATGAAGATTTTGTGGCTTGCAATGAGACTTACTCCTTTGATTTGGATCATCATCTCAAACTCCCTTTTGAGGGTCTCTTGGATCTGTGCGTCTGTTAAATCCCCTGTTTCTAGTGATCCGATGCCGTGTTTCTTGTGTTTCTTGCTTCTGCGTTGGTTCCTCTTCTTCTTTTTAATTTTCGCTGTGATGCCTCGTCCTCGTCGAGGACTAATAGTGTTGTTGTGTTTGTTTGTGTCCCGAGTTGTATTGGTACTTCTAGTGCCTCTGTGACCGTTCTGTTTGTTCCGTCTGCAAGTCTTATGGCTTCAATTACTTGTTTTCTTTGTCAATGTCTGGGTATTCTGCTGGCTAGTTCTTGGCCGATAAAACTCCGTGTGGCTCCTGTGTTAATTGCACCGCGAATTCTTGTGCTGCCTATGATGACTTGTGCTAGTAGACGTCGACCGTTGAACTTTATTGATGTTGCGGGTGTGGTGTGTGCCCTGGGTGTCCGCTCTGATCCCATGGGCGTCTTCCGTTTCCCGTCGTTTCATTCGTTCGTTCGTATTCCATCCTGTCCGCATACCCAGCAAAACAGTCTTGGTTGGTTATTGCATCCACGTGCTATGTGTCCCACTTTTTTGCACCGCGAGCATCTATTGCTCACGTCCCAAGATCTTGTGATGCCTCTGTTAAGTATTGGTTGTGTTTCTTGAGGTCTCCACTGGTTCCTTGGTGGTCTCCAGTAACTTCCTGGTGGTTGGTGTCCCAAGCGAGTTTCCGGTGTTTGTTGCGTTGTCTGCTGTGCTGTGTGCCCATGTGGTTGTAGTGCCTCGAATTCCTCGGCTAGTCGGAGGTATTCCGCTAGGGTTTGGCATTTTCCACGTTTAGCATATCGCTTGAACTCCACTCGACTGTTTCGGTACACCCACTCCAGTTGTTTTTCTTCTGTGAGCGTAGTAAATCGCATGATTTTCCTGAGATCTATGCCGTATGCCTCTGCTAATTCCTCTATTCTACTAATGAACTCTTCCGGGTTTCCAGTTCCGTCGTATTCTTCTCCCCAACTTCGTATTACTCCCATCGTGGCCACTTTATTTCCTTCTGTCCGTGTGGGCTTAGGTCCAGGTTTTCCTTCGGGTTCGGCACTTGCAGGTATTTATGTTTTTCCTTGATGTGTTCCTCTGTGTCGGTTGTCCCACTTATGCCTTTCGGTTGGTTTCCTTTTCCTTTAAGTGCTGGTGATGGGCTTCTTGCGTGTTTCTGAGCCAGTTCTAAAAGGCGTTTCATAGTTTCCTCGCCGTGGTTGCCGTTCTTTTTAAAATCTGACATTTGTCTTAACATGTCCTCGCACAGTGTTTCTGGTTTGACCTCGAATTCTATTAGATAGGCTTCCAGTTGGGCTTTATTGGCATTGCTTATCCAGCCTCGAGTTAATTTGTCTGCCATTGTATTATTTTGTGTTGTGTTGAGGAAAAGGGTAAACGATCTTTGGTGATTCTATTTGAGGATACTGTCTTCTTGTGTTCAATTTGCTCGGGCGCCTCTGTAACGACCCTGTTTTGGGAGGCGGTATAGCTCGCCGTGGCCAGGGTTCGAGACAGAAATTTATTTCCTCCTTTGATCGGTTTACCTCCCTTTCCCCAAAGAATAACACAAATCGAACGCTACAGAGTATGGTTATATTTTAATAGTACGATTGATTAGACTACGTTTTCTAACGATAATTAAAACGAGAGTGATACTGCTTGATAAGTCGGCGCTGCTGAAGGACCGAATGTGGTACTGCTGGTTGATATCGACGCTGCGGAAGGGCCGAGTATATTGCAGCTCGTTGAGTATCGCACTGCTTTGTGTGCGGGATCGGCGCTACGGAAGGACCGTATGTTGCACTGCTTGTTGCAGGCACTGCGCAATGGTTCGAGGAACTGCTTGGCGTTGCCGATGTGTGATGGCTGAGTGTACTGCTTGTTGTCGACGTTGTGCGGTTGCTTGGTGCACTGCTTGGTTTTGGAGCTCCGGGATTGCCGATTATGCACTGCTTGGTGTTTACGATACACTGTACCTGCGTGCACTGCTTGGTGTCGGTGCTTGGGAAGGGCCGATTTTACACTGCTTGGCGTCGTCGTGTCTCGTCGTTCGAGTACGTCGGGTTCGTAGTGTTCTGGGTCGTTTTAGAGGAACGAACTACTTGGATTTTTCTAGTGGGATGTGGGGCACCGTTAGTTTCGATCTGCCGTTTTATTCGGAAGCCGGAAACGTGACTTCTGGTAGGAACACACTGAGATGGGCCGGAGTTACGAAAACAGTGCCGGGCTCAGCGATCACGACCGGGCCTGGGTGCGTATTCCAAAACCACACCGGGCGTCGGTGATCCTCACCAGGTCGTAGAGCCGAATTCAAACCGAACTCTTACGGATCCACCACCACTAACAAGACTAACTACCAGAACACTTACCCGGGTATTCCTCCTTGTTGTTGTTTCCTCGAGAGTCGTCGGAGCGCAAGTGACTGGTCTGGGGCTGTGTCTCCGCTTATAAAGGCGCTTCTTAGTGTGACCAGATCGGGCGATGTTGATAATCCCGCTTTGGGTAATCGGGTTTATTGGGCGATGATTATCGGCAATCGATAACTTCATCGAATAAATGTGACCGGGTGCTGTTGGCTTTGGGCGCGCGTTTGAACAATAAAAGGCCAGTATTTGAATGTTCTTTTTAAGCTTTAATGTGAAAGTTGAATTTTTATATATTGTGACGGTGGGTGTTAGCACCCTCTTAGTATACTGAAAAAAACTTTGCAAAATCTCCATTCAGATTCGCAGACCTTTCTATTGTTATCATGTTTTGTATCTCCTATTCTGATGAAGAATATATACACTTTAGATGTCTCCTTCAATGCGTTGCAAACGTTTGACTGAAATCATAACAGTACCATCTGCAAGGGTACCCAAACCAGTTGAAGCCACCAGAAGAAAGCAAAGGTATAGGTAAGCCACGGACGCACGGACTGACGGACATGGCTTGAGCGAAATTATATAACCTTCTGCAGGGGTATCCAAACCTTTGAAGCCACCAGAAGAAAACAAAGGTATGGGTGAACCATCTTCAAATGATGGCAAGAGCGATCGAGTCCCTTTTAGGCATACTGTGCCTTAGTTAGTATCAAGGGTCAAGTTCACAGCCGGAACATCATTTAGTGCATTAATAAGTGATTTTTCCAAATCCAGGTCGTCACCATCCTCGTCACTTGATTCGATCGAAAATTCATTGTCAGCATTGAAGCGGTGGCACGGTCAAAACCGACAATTGGTAACGTTTTCGCTTTGTTTGACACATTTCCTCTCCTTCTGTGCATTCAACTTGCGCGCTAACAAAACTTTCTAAGTAAGAGTGTCATGTCGCAGTAAAATATTTTCGCCAAAAAACACGTTCAAAGGCCCAAGAGTGTCTCTAGGCACTTATCGCTATTTGAATGCTCCAAAGCTTAAATTTCATGTTTTCACAAATGTAAAACTATATATTGACTAAGAATTTACATATCTTTGATGAAAAAAAGTTTGAGTGTAAGATGTACATGTTGCAGCATTGTTATTATTTTCCGCCATTGTAATAGCGCAGCGTGTTTCGGTTTCACACACACGAAATCCTTAACGCAATTACCAGCGTCATCCCTTCATCTTTCTGTTCTTACCACCGAACCACACTCGGCAACAGAGACACAACGCTGTCGCCCCGCTAAAACGGTACTTCTTAAGCGACAACACGCAGACAACCAAACACAGTACCGTTAGAGGATGATGCAATATCACTATAATGATGAAATTAGTCTTCTGGTGAAATTTCAGAGACTGTATACCCATACACTTATACCAACATCCACACACTCTTAGTGTGCGCCGACACGGCCATCCCGACCATGACACGACCTCGTGCAATTTTACCAAAAATGCTTTGTTACCATTCAAATGTAACTTTTAATTTTTCATCTAAATCTATTATATCCATTATAAATATCATATTCCTAATGGTACAGCTCATTTTTACAGTATCATTAACCATTCAATTTTCTCATAATATTACCTAATGCGCCACACGCCATGATCAAAACAATTGTTTTGCACTTGTGTTTACATTATTATTACAGATTTCATTATTAACTCTGAAAAACAACTTTACTGTCTCTTTCAACATTTAATTTTACATGATTTCAGTACTGTCTCTTTCAACAGTATCTTTTTCAACTACTTCATTACTGTCTCTTTCAACAGTGTCTTTCAACTATTTCATTTCTGTCTCATTCAACAGAATCCATTTACATTTTTTCATTACTGTCTCTTTCAACAGTTTATTTTTACATGATTTCATTATTAACTCTTGAAAACAACTGTACTGTCTCTTTCAACAGTTTATTTTTACATGATTTCATTACTGTCTCTTTTAACAGTTTCTGATTCAACTTTTTCATTACTATTTCTTTCAACAGTTTCTGTTTCAATTACATTATTTAAATCCTTATTACAACTTTCAAATTCAACTGGTTTTTGAGCATTCGGCATTTTTCTTATGTCATCATGAGCAGATTTATATTTTCTATTAGTTGTCAAAGACCTGAGCATATATCAATCCCCCTCTCACAATTCATTTATTTGAAACGGCCCCCTAAACTTTTGACTTAACTTTGTTTGACGCCTCTCTTCATTTTTTAACAATACGAAATCTCTAACCTCGCAACCTTAATTTTAGCCTTGTTTTTATCAAATTGCTCCTTGTTATATATTGCTGCAGCTGAAATATTTAGACCTGCTTATGTTCCTACTTCTGCCACTAAATTTATTCAGGGAACAGTACTTCTCGACCAATAATAATATCATTCTTCAAATACTTATTGTCCAAAACATGAAACACGCTTCAATAAAGTGTTGGTTAATTTTTACGTTGCTAAGTATTTGTAAGGTGCTACATATGCCTCCACTACCAATACACTTCAACATCACTACATTGTTAATTCTTTTACCAACTAATTTGACAATTATCTTATCAGAATCGAACGTTGTTATGAACGTCTTGCCTGGATGAACCATCTCTCCTTTGGGCTCAACCACTTCTCATAGCTCCACTCTTTTCAGCTGGTGTGCATACTTGTGTTTATCCATCTTGAACTTAGAGCAATGTGTTGAAATATGACCAAGTTCACCACACTTAAAGCAGGTTAAATTCGCTTTTTTATGGTGACCAAGTGCGCTCCTGTCGCTACTGTTTAAGAATGTCCATGAGACGAAGGTTGATTTTGCTGCTGTTAAGCTCGACATTCCATCATTTTGTGGTGCGCATATTTGAAGTTAAGGTTAGGCGCTGCAATCTGTTATCAACGTGAGCCATCTTGGCAAGCGTCACAGAAACTGCAATTTCCCCATCATTCATGTCACGCCATTTCGTGAGAAGTGAAGTCATCATTCGGCTAGCATAATTGGAGAGACATTCGCCAGCGGTCGGACAATTAGCTAACATTGACAGAAACCGCTGGCGTTTCTACACTGCCAAAACGCTGCACGAAAAGTTCTTTAAATTCGTCCCAAGTTATATCAGGATAACATGTTTGTGCAAGCCACTGCGACGCACTACTTTCCAACGATGCACTCAAAGCCATCTCCAACGCGCTGCCTTTCGGTATTTTCTGCCAAAATCATATTTACTGTAGAACACCACGCCGATGCGTCAGCGCCATCAAGGTCCGCGTTGAATTTTGGTAGCACAATTGTTTTTTTTAATGTTGTTTCAGGTGTCGCTGATTGTACAGCTTTGATAAGCTCGAAAAAATTTTGGTTTTGCATTTCCATTAAAATTCGCCATGGTCCATCTTATGCGTTAGGTAACGAGCCAGATCCCACTTCTGACTGTATACCCATACAGTCATACCAACATCCACACACACTAAGTGTGCGCTGACATACATATATTACTGTTAGTACGTTTTTTTTTAATTGCAATCGAAAAACATATGTTCTGTGCAGGGCACAACAAAAGTACCGACAAAGGTTCAATAAGCTATGAAACCTTTTAAGCATATGGTTAATATGATCATTGGAAACCGCCAATAAAAATAGAAATTATTAAAAACCCAACCGATTTATTAATATTTTGTTTTCACAATCGTGATAGCGATGTGCTTCCTAGTGGAATATCATATCAGTGCCATTGCTGCAACGTCTACTTCTGCCTCAGCTTCCGAAAACTCAAAAGCATCATCTGAATGGGTTTCCTCTTCCAACCCTGACACCTGAAAGCTATTACCTTTTGGTATCTATGAGTTTTCTTGACATTTTCGAGAAAGTCTTCTCTTAGACGTCAGATTTCTCTCAGTTGCTCTACTGAATTTATTTCGACGTTAAGAATCTCATGCCTGATTTCGCAACCCAGATTGCTAAGTAGTGTTTCCACAATGGGTCGTTCGAACGCTGGCGTTCAACACCGTCCATTATATGCATAAGGGCGTCATGAAAGTAGTCAAAGGGTTATTTTTCGCGTTGCTTACTGTCTTTTATTGCTTTCCAAATATCTACGTCTGTTCGTGAATCTCTATATTTTCTTTATTTTGCATTGTTTTTAGGGCTTGCAGAACCGGGGCTTCCATTGCCTGAGCATTCAAGGCATCTCCCTCTAGATTGGGTGCCAGTATATATCTCCATTTTTAGATGCCTAATTTCCCATTAACACAGGGGTGATCACGCCTATGCACATGGAGTGAAATTTTTCGTTTTTTCCTTGCGGTCCAGTTCTTTACTGATAAGACCGAGGGAAGGCAACAACAAAAACATTGTTTTTGGATGGCAAAGTCAAATTATTTGTTTTTGTCTTTTCCTCGACTCTGCACTGAATTCGTTACTTGGGTTCGTGATCTTGTTTAAATGTGTTGGCAAATGCACTGCCATAAGGCAGTTTTGAGCACCCCTACATTAAAATATTCGCATTAGTTTTATTTTTTTTGTTTTGCTTGATTACGGGGCTAATGACCGCCGACAGCTAAACAGCTGATTCGTTTTGCTTCCCTTGCACAGCACACTAAACATTTCTCTTAAGCGACTAAAAGAAGATCTCAAGATCAGATTTAAACAAAGAGTGAACCAAATGGTTAACTTGAGTGAAGAAATGCTAAGCAAAAAAAGGAGCCAATAAAAAAAAAACTAGATTGCCTGCAGTCAAAATTATCCTCCAATGCAAATTGCGAAACGATTCATCGAATTAAAACACAAGAGAAATGGTAAAACTTTTCGCTACCCAAAAAAAAACAGAAACTAGCTTTATCCGTGGCCAAGCGGTGCCTATTTAGATAAGCGCCCTTGTTGTCCAAATGGCTTTGTTGAACATGCTGATTTTATCATAAGTCGTGGACTTGGTATTTCATCTAGTGCTGCATTCGAGAGAGACGATATGGGAAACGATACGGAATAAACGGCAGGCCCTACACTCCCACATCCCACTAGAAAAGCAAAGTAAATCGTTCCTCCCAAACGACCCAGAACACTACGTACCCGTCGTACTCCAACGACGAGACACAACAAAGCAGCGCGCAACCGGCCCTTCCGCAGTTCCAATCCCGCAAACCAAGCGGTGCAACACTCGGATGTCAAGCAGTGCGAGACTCGGCCCTCCAGCAGCGCCGACACCACTCAGAAAGCAGTGATATACTCGGCCCTTCCGCATCGTCGGTATCACTCAGCTTGAAGTCCTGCACTCGGCACTCAGCAGCGCCGACACCACTAAGAAAGCAGTGATACACTCGGCCCATCCGCAGCGTCGGTATCACTCAGCAAACAATCCTATACTCGGGCGTTTAGCAGCGCCGACATCAATTCAACAAGCAGTGCTAGCCACGGCCCTTCAGCAGCGCCGACATCAACCCAGCAAGTAGTACCACACTCAGCTCTCCCATAGCGCCGAGATAATTATAATTATAAACGTAGCCCCAACCAACCGTCTTATCAAACATAACCATGCTCTGAAGCGTTCGATTGGTGTTATTCTTTGCGGAAAGGGAGGTAAATAGATCTAGATCTAGAACGATATGATAAACGCGAGAATGCCAAACACTAGCGGAATACCTCCGACTAGCCGAGGAATTCGAGGCTCACCAATCACATGAGCACACAGCACAGCAGAGAACACAACAAACACCGGAAACTCACTGGGGACACCAACCACCTGGAATTTACTGGAGACCACCAAGGAACTAGTGGAGGCCCCAAGAGCCGCCACAAGTACTTAACAGAGGCGTCAAATGATCTTCTGACATTAACAATAGATGCTCGAGATGCAAAGCAATGGGATACATAGCACGTGGATGATCGGAGCCCTATTCTTGGAAATAGATTTCATTGAACAATGCAACGCCACATTAGAATGCGGAGGCAACACAGCGAGAATTAAAACGAACAAGAGGAACCAACGCAGGAGCAAAAAACACAACAGACACGGCATCGGATCACTAGAAACAGGCGATTTAACAAAGTCACAGATCCATGAGTCCCTCAAAAGGGAGTTGGAGATGATGAGCCAATTCAAAGGAGTTAGTCACATTGCAAGCCACAAAATCTTTATGAAGCACGACCAACCAATTAAACAGAGTTACTGACCTCGAAACCCAGCAATGCAATCAATAATAAATAAAGAAGTTGACGAACTCATAGCATAAAACGACATAAAACCCTCGCACTTCGCCTACAGCTCGCCAGGGGTAATCGTGGAGAAGAAAAACAAAAAATGGAGACTATAGACAGTTAAACGAGCTCTCTGAGCGAGACGTAAGTAGAAGTAATGCCTTTCGGATTACACACAGCTCCAGCTACTTTCCATTGAGCTCTAGACTCAGTCATCGGACCAGAGATGGAACCATTCGCGTTTGCATACTGGATGACATAGTGGTCATCGGACGCAAGAAACTGGGACACCTGGAGAAACTGGAAGAAGTGGTGAGACGACTCCGGAAGGCAGAGCTAAAATACCTAGGGCACGTAGTCAGCGCAAGAGGCATACACACTGATCCGGAAAAGATAGCCGCGATCCTCAAAATGCCAAACCCACAGACAACGAAGCAGGTACACAGCTTCCTAGGGGTGGCCTCCTGGTACTGAAGACTCGTTCTTAACTTCGCGGAACTGGCACAACCGCTATACAACCTGTTTTAGAAAGGAACGAAGTTTAAATGGACCGAGGAGTCAGAAGAGGCAACCATAAAAATTTAAAGAAAGCCCTAACGGAAGCACTGGTCCTGACTTGCCCTGACTTTGGAATAACCTTTCTACCTCAGATGGACGCCAGTAACTGCGGATTAGGAGCAGTACTACCCCAAAAGGATGAAAACGGCGAACACGTTATTTCATACTCCAGTCGGAAACTTACGAAGACAGAACAAAAATAATCGGCTACCGAAAAAGAGTGCCTGGCAATCCACTGGGGCATCCTAAAGTTGAGGATGTACGAAGAGGGATACCACTTCGTCGTCATCACTGACCACCAATCTCTTAAATGACTCGACTCGATCAAGAGCCCATCAGGGCGGATTTTCAGATGGGCGTTGGCAATGCAGCCATACTTATTCGCTATCGCAAAGGCAAGCTTAACATCGTGGCAGACGCATAATCCCGAATGCAATACTCGGATCCGAAATCGAGGAAGGCGAGTGAATGAAACAGAAACTCCTTGCAATATTAAAAGATCCATAAACATGGCCAGATTACGCGATAATAGAAGGAAAATTGTATTGACATCTACCGTCATGGGCCGCAGACGAGGATACGCAACCGTGGAAGCTATGCGTGGCAAATAGCCAACGGGAACGAGTTCTACAAGAAAACCATAGCATACTGGCAAGGGATGCACAGAGATATACAGCAGTTCTTAAGACGCTGTGAAACATGCCAACGGTACAAGACCTCACAGCAATAGGCGGCACGGAAAATGCAGACACAGATAGCAAAAGCACCCTGGGTAACCCTCTGCATAGACTTCGTTGGTCCACTACCGAGGTCTAACCTCGTGTGTTTGACAAGTTCTTTAAATAAGTGGAGCTAGCAGTCGTCAGGAAAGCAGCTACGGAAATCGTAATAAAAGTATTTCGAGAACAGATCCTCACACGATATGGAGCACCAAAAAAATTCATCTCGGACAACGGGGTGCAGTTTACAAGCAAAAATTGTAAAGCCCAGCTCCATACACCCCCTAAAAGATCCCGGCTGAGAGGGCAAATAGGACTATAAAGACAAAAGAACACACGCGGGACGACTTGATATATCTATGGCTATCAACAGCAGCAGGTCGGAGTCAACTGGATATTTACTATTCGGCCGGGAAATTCGACTATCTGGGAGCCTGTACAACGAAACCACACCCGGATCCGGAATAGTAAAGAAACGATCGAAGCAAGTTTGCAACGCATAATAGAAATAGGCAAGTTCGCACATCGGAACATACGGAAAAGAGACTAGAGAGCCAAAGTAGGAGACCTAACATGGAAACGACAACACTAATTATCAAAAGCAGCTATTGGGTTTGCAGCCAAGCTAGCACCAAAATACGAGGGCCCATCGTGTCGACAGTTATAGCGACGATCATACATACGGCTACAAAAAAGACATACAGAGCATACATTAACGAACTAATATCCGTAGTAGAGAGCGAAGAAGCCTAAAGTGTTAAAGTAGATACCCTCCAAACTATCTGAGGAGTTGTAAGGGTGTCGGATTTCTGCCCGTAGAATGTGAACGTAATAAATGGCGACTCGCTGGTTCAAGTTGTAATTCCACTTTTATTCTGTACAACTATCACAATCATCAACTTCACTTTTAGCCTTCGTAATTGTAACTAACTAACTCTACTTAAATCTAATGCTAGGAGAGCGGGGGTGGAGACTGTTAACAAACCGAGAGCGAGATGAGAGTTTATCTGGACATAACTGCTCTCGACTGTTAACAAATAACATCGACAGTGGCCCCTCCTTAGCGCGGACATTCTCCACCCCATGCGACGACATACGTAGCAACACAATATGGTCGCCAGCAACATGGATATGGTCGCCGGGCGATGAAACTGTTCATCAGCAAGACGGATATTATTGCATTTAGCGCGAACATCGTCGGCTAGGGCACGGATGGGAGTGCAAGTGGAGAAGTTGGGGCTGACCTTAAGCGCCTCGTCGATTTTGAAGACTCGCCGAACAGACCGTCTAGTCTCCGACGCTCGTAGTGGGGTGACGAAACGCCGCGGCAAGCGATCTATCGATGGTGCTCACCGGGTGGCATAGGTCGATCAGGGCACCCGTCTCGTACTTCTTGGTTCCAGGGTCGAGAACCACGATGGCCGTCGGAATGATTTGCACACTCCGATGCTGCAAACGAGATGCCACAGATGGAGCTGCAGTTGGCGCCTCGGCCTGGACCCCGAGAGCCTGAGCCGGAAGCTGAAGGTCGCACCGGAGAAATTGATCGGCGACGAGAACTGGAAGACTCGTGCATATGGAGCAACGCGGAGCCGCTTCTCAGTGCTGAGCCTCAGAAAAAGGTTGCACTTCCGTAGCGGATGGATTCCCCGACAGACTCGGCAGCGCTAGGATCGAGTACCTCGGGAACGTCTGTCATCCAGATTTTTTTTTTTAACATAAAAAAAAAAAAAATGATAAGTACATTTAGTGTCAATTGTGAACTAATTTTAAAGCATGAGGACAGAAGGCACTCCTGGTGGAATGAAACGCCACAAAAGTCCCTGATGACTATAGGCACCAGTCACAGACTCCTTGATTGCTTGCATAAAATCAGGAGAACGGAGAGTCGCTGCCCCCACAAAGGTTTTGCCAATATCCGAATGAACGAATCGGGCAAATGCCACGAGGAACTTCTCGGTTGTAAGGTCGGAAGTTGGCTCTAAATGGAGAAACACACAAATGGTAATGCGGCAGGCTCTGCCTGTATAGTTTTTGATTTCAAATGGGCCTGCATAATCAATGCCAGTACATGTAAATGGCCTGAAAAAGGAAACTCGATCGGAAGATCGCCCATTAATTGCGTCTGTAATCTCTTCTAAATAGTGCACACCTTACAGGAGTTTAGCACAGCTTTTACCAGATTCTTGATTTTAGGAATCCAATACTTCAATCGAGGCGTACCACTAGTTGGTTGCCGCCATGCAGGGAAATCTGGTGTGAAAAAAGTACGATCAGACGAGATAGCCTATAGTTATATGAGAGTATAATAGGATGGTGCTTGTCATACTGAAGGGCCGTTGAGGCAGTAGTGCGACTACATGCCACATGGAAACAGGTTGGCTATCGGGCTGGACACTGGAATGGGAGGCTTATTGTTTAGGAATTTAAGCTCTTAAGCATATAGAATAAGGGATCTTTCAGCTTCTCAGACCTCCGCCTTTGTAAACCGATCAGCTGGGCCCCTCGGTATCGTGCGGCAGCGTTGAATGGACCGTAAAACCAACGCAAGGACCCGCAGAGCCTTGTCCAACTTGGAGAATCGTTCCAGAAAATCGTCGGATAGAACTTTTGCGAAATTGACCTTCATATCACGCTGCTCTAAGCCTGTAACTGGGTTCGCAAGCCCCTGTGTTGGCCACTTGCCTTTTGGCTGTTGTAAGCAGTCCGGTCCTTCCCACCAGAGTTGGCTATGAACCAGCTCCCGCAGCGAAACGCCTCGGCTGGCTAGGTCCGCGGAATTGTGCTCGGATCGCACATGCGCCCAATGCTTAGCGCTCGACAACTGAGTAATCTTTGTCACTCGGTTAGCTTCAAATCAAAGCTAGCGGTGGAACAAAATAGAACTCATCCGAGGTCGCATTCCAGCGAACACAAAGTGTTTTGCAAGTGCTTTCGAAATTGATATCACGAAAGTCATCCTGGAGAAGGTGCTCGTTAGAAATAACTTCGAGTATGCTATTCTGATTAGTTGTTAATTTTCTCAACGGGAACCCAACGAGGTTAAAAATGTGGCAAAGCTCGATGATAGCAAGTCGAGCATCTTGTATGCAATTGGCCCCTGTCAGGACGTCGTCTGCGTACATAAAATGCCGAATAATATTGGTTGCTTTAGGGAAATCCGTTTCTACGCCGTCTGCCAATTGTTGAAGTACTCGTAGTGCCAGAAACGGTGCACAGTTGACAGCAAAGGTGACGGTTTTTTAGCTCGAAATCGCTTACTTCTCCTTCTTTATTCCGGAATAAAATTCTTTGGAACCGCTTATGCTTGGGATCGACCCAGATTTGACGGTACATTTTTGTAACGTCTGCACTGAACACGTACTGGAAATAACGCCACTTCAAGATCTGAATGGTTAAATCAGATTGTAGGACTGGACCAGCATGAAGAATATCGTTCAAGCTTGTCCCATTTGCTGAAGGGCTAAAAGCATTGAATACCACGCGAAGTTTGGTTGTGGCACCCCGAAGGCAAGCGCACGGGAGCACCGGCATCCTAATAAAGCTGCGTATGAGCCTCATCCTTTAGAAAGGCTTGCAACTAACTAGCGACCCACTCGCAATATCGGCCTTACCTGTTCCCACGTTTTAGTATAACAGAAAACTCTCTAGGTAACAGCTTTTAAGTAAGAAAGATTTCCGCAAAGTCTTATGAGCCCTGAAATACTCGCAGCTCTGCCATCTGACCATTCACCTGTTCTCCAGTGCGTTTCCGACAAGCCTCAGCTTCTGAACCGATCCCAGTTTCTTTCATCGAACAAGACAAACCGGTTGAAGTACTGCAAATATGTAAGCTCCCATATTGAGCTTAAACCAAAAATAACCTGCGAGCCTGAAATTGAAAACTCACTCAAACACTTGAAACAAGGTATGTTTTCCGCTGTCAAACACTTTACGCTGGAGCCCTTGGCCAATACCATCGCAAGAAACACACGCCCAAACATACATATTGACAAACTCCTTCTTTAAAAGCGTCGACTCCGCAGAGAATGTCAGGCCTACCGGCCTTCAGCCTTCAATGACAGACTGAAGGCAGCTTGTCGTTAACTGTCACAAGCTTTATTAAAAGAAAAAAACAAAGCCCATCGAGCCTACATAGTACAGCTTTCTCCCACCTGCAACAAATTTCCACTCTGGAGAGCACACCCAGCCATACAGCCACCGATGGAAGCGGCCTTACCATTAATATCACAAACAGTTGTATATGCGCGCAGCGACGACGGAAAGGCTACAATCTTTGCCTGTCATTTAAAAAATATCTTTAAGCCTCATCCGCCAGCGAACAAACTTATCTTCCCGAATGTTCCAAACGTAGATCCGTCGTCCGCAATTACTCTTCAAGCATGCACAATTTCAAAAACCATAAAAGAAAAGCTGAACCAAAAAAAAACTCATTGCTATGACAGTGTGCAAATTATATATTTCACCGGAATTTTATAGAAAAAAATATACATTTTATTTCCATAAATTATATGATGTTAAACTTTTATTAAAATTAATTTTACACAAGAAACTTCTTAATTTAAGTAAAACTTAAAATACGACTGCTGATCAAATCTTAAATTTAATTCCAAGAACTTTGGTCAGAAGCTTTTTCTGTAGCTTCAAAAAGTTCCTTTATTTCATGACGGAAAAGTCGCATCCAATTGTGAAATTCCATTATGTTCACTGATGCGATTTGGTGGGAACTTGAAACGCAAAAGGCGCAATTGATTGAGCTTAGAACGGAAGCTGATGTTTACTTTAATTTTGATTTGATTACTTAGCTGGGGAACCAAGATCGGACCGCAAGGCCAAAGGCAAATATACTTTAAGTTTAAATTGTTTATCTCGGCTGGGGAACCAAGAGCGGACCTCAAAGCCAAAGGCAAAGACAAATGCGCAGATTGCTAAGATTGAAGTTTGAAAAATTGTTTATAAATATGGCTTACTAAAATTTGTAACTCTGTATTTAAGGGGGTATTCTAGAAATATAACAAAATAAAACCAAAAAAAAATAGTTTTATCGAGTATGCGTTCTTGAATTAGAGGGGATGTCGTTATGATGTCGTCATCTGATAAATAAAACATAAGAATGATTCTTAATTAGTACGATTGTCGCTATGTATAGAAACTAAAAAAAAAAGTTTTTTATTAAGTGGCACAACTTACTTGCACTTCGGTCGCGTGTAGAGGTGTTTTCTTAACGCTCCGGAAAAGCAATGAGTAACTCAGTCGAAAACGTTCGAAAAAATGTATAAGCGCGAGGTTTTGCGATTCGCGATGCTAATTCGCATATCGTAAACTAAAGTGTTAATTAATTAATTAATTAATCTTAACGCACTATCAATAAACAAAAAGGTAAGATCAGCGCACTCAACGCCAAAAACAACAAGACGAAGCCCGTGAAAAAACTCAGAGAGAGCAAGATAAACGTCGTCTCTCCTTGGCCCGTAACAATGTTTTTTTCTCTTTCACGAGTAATACTCTAGAACCGAAAGTGCAAGAAAGTGCAAGTTTACTGACCGCCGAAAACCAGAGAGCTAGTTTTTGCTCTCCCGCCCTGCTTTTCACTGCTCAAACGCCATGGAGTGAGCAATGCAAAACTCTAACCGAGCTTCTGCCAACTAGTGCACCAACAACAGCAACTACAACGTCAACTACAACGGTCTCTGTCGCCAAAAATGCAACAACGACTCCACTCTTTTCTTCTGCAGCGGGTAAAGCAACAACACAACCAAGTGCAAAAATCGGGACAAACTGCAAAAACAAAGCTACGGCAGAAGAAATGACAATTCCGCAAGCGGGTTCGGTCATGCAGACAGGCATGGATCGCTACACTAATATTTCCAAGCGCAAGCTAACACCCCAACAAATGAAAATAGATTTTCCGTTCTGGCGCAGCCGGAAACAGAGTCTGAAGAATTAGCTTCAAAGAAACTTAAGCCTCGACCTATCTTTATTCGGGAGAAGATCTCCAACGTCCTAGTCAACAAAATCGTTAAGCTTGTCGGAAAAGATAATTCCGCTTATGAAAGGGAATATAAGCGAAACCAAACTTCAAACCAAAACCGAAGATGATTTCCGAGCAGTGTCGAAGTACTTAAACGATGTCAAAAAGAATTACTACACGTGCTATCTGAAAAGTTGCAATGGCTTACAAGTTACCCAAGGGAATAGAACCCGATGTGACCCCCTCCGAAATTAAAGAGGCTTTAAAAGAAAACTGTTTTTGCGCAAAAAATGTTATAAACATTATGAACATAAACAAGAAGCTGCAACCACTTTTCAATGTCGAGCTGGAGCCAGACAGCTTCAAAGCTTTGAATAAAACGCACTGCACCCGATCTAGGATTACATAAAAGAGCCGCACAAACGGAACGGACCAGTGCAATGCACAAATTGACAGGAATACGGAAACACCAGGGCTTACTGGACCCTCAGGTCAGTTTTTGTAGCTTGTGGAAACTGCCATGGCTCCGAACCATGCCCTGCCAACAAGGAAGACTCTCTCACTAAAAAGTCCAGTCTACAAGGAGTTGAAAAGTCAGATGCAACGAGCGACAACGGCACGCCAGAACATTTACATGAAATCACAAACGAAACCGGAAGTTTTCAAAAGTTTGCAAAAAAATAAGACAGATTTTATGTCCTTCATGAAAACCACCATGCAAATGCAAAACTTAAATATCTTGTTACAAATGCTTGCTCAGCAGTCCAAAAAAGTTATGCCTAGCCTTCGAATAACTCTGTGGAACGCCAACGGTGTTTAACGGCATATACCTGAAATAACTCAATTTCTGAACGAAAACCACATCGACGCTATGTTGCTGGCAGAAACGCATCTCACCAGCAAATATAACTTTGCGGGGATACACGTTCTACGGCATACGTTATATCATCCAGATGGTAAAGCACATGGCGGTACCGGCATCTTAATAAGAGTCCGCATCAAACACCACTTTTACCAACGGTTTGCAAAAAATTATTTGCAAGCTACATCGATATAATTTCAGTTGGGCAACTGCAACCTTGCAATTGCCGCTGTCTACTGCCCATCCCGCTTTACAGTCTCCGAAGACCAATTCATGGACTTCTCAAATTCACTTGGAGAGCGATTCAAAGCAGCAGGTGATTACAACGCCAAGCGCACACACTGGGGATCCCGCCTTGTGACCCCCAAAGGAAAATAACTATATAATGCACTCATCAAAACATGCAACAAACTGGACTACGTGTCACCAGGCAGTCATACATACTGGCCTACAGATCCTAGTATCTGCCAAATCGCTTTTGGATCTACAAGTATCATCGGACTACTCACCAGTGCCAATAACTCTTCTTCAAAGCCTGGAATTAATCGAGCATCCTTGCAGGCCGACGTCGCATCGAACCAACTGGCTGAAGTTCAAAAAGTACGTAAGTTCCCACATTGAACTAACTCCGCAGCTCAATATCAAGGAACACATCGACTCCTAAGCCGATGCAGTGAAGTCTGTACTCGTCCCAGCAGCCAAAGTCTCTACACCGCAAGGGAGGGATGGGCACTCTCACCAACACAAAACTAACATTGAAATCGAACAGCTTGTTTTGGAGAAAAGACGTTAGAGGCGTGCTTGGCAAACCAGCAGATCGCCATCCTCAAAATATAGTCTCAAAGAAGCTGGTCGCAGACTTACAAGGACTCTAAGGCACGAAGACGAAAAAGCACAACGCCAGTACATTGAGAAACTTTCACCCACCAGCACCAAGCATCCCTTGTGGAGGGCCCACCCAAATCTAAGTGCGCCGGCCAAAACAGTAACTCCCATAAGAGACTCTTCAGGCAGCTGGGCCAGAAGCGACATAGACAGAGCTTGTACATTTGCTTTACACTTTCGAAATGTTTTTCAGACAAACCCTGCAAATAATTCATTCACACTACCGTCGCCGTCAATTCAAATTGGAACTGAGACGGCGCCAGTTTCAACCAAACGAAGTTGCAAAAGTCATCAGCGAGCAATAACTCCTAACTGTGCAGTTGAGGTAATTTGTAAACTCTTTAACGGGATTACACGACTTGGCTACTTCCCAAAAAAGTGGAAAAAGTCTATAATCATAATGATCCCAAAGCCAGGAAAAGATTACACAATACCAGCTTCATACAGACCGATAAGTTTACTATCGTGTCTGTCAAAGCTGCTCGAAAAGTGCCTTTTGACGCGCATAATCCCATATCTGAAAGAGCACAACGTTTGTTCCGGCACATCAATTTGGCTTTCGAGAAAGCCATGAAACAATAGAGCAAGTCAATAAATTAACAACAGAAATACGAACTGCATTCGAGCATCGGGAATACTGCAGTGCGGTATTCCTTGACGTTGCGCAGGCTTTCGACCGAGTCTGGCTCGATGGCCTTATGCATAAAATCAAAACGTTACTGCCGGAAAACACTCACAGGATACTTGAATCGTACCTTTGTATACTCCTAATCTTTCTGTGCGTTTTTCTCTGATCAATGTGGGAGGAGCACATACATTTTCTGAGCTACTCGCACGATATTCGTAGCGAGCAGATAATTAGCAAAATCAGTTCATTACATCTGGCGCCCAAAACGTGATTGTCATGACAGTGAAATTCTGCATCCAACAGAAATGGGAAAGGATGGATATATCTCCTCAAGTCGGCGAAGATTTGGCAAAAAAGGGGAAATACCAAAAGCCTTAGAGCTTATTAGACTTCATTTTTATATAACCAATGGGAAATTAGGCAAAATCAACGAGACCTTTTCAGCGGATGTACATTGATCTGTTAGGACCATGCCCTCGAAGTAGACGGGTCCATATGGGTGTGTTAATCGTCTTGAGCCACTTTTCCAAATTTCATTGGTTGTCTCCCTTGAGATAATTTACAACTACACTGTAAGAAGTTGAATAGCTCCCCACAAATTAAAAAGCAAGCAGAATAAACGCATGCAAGCAGTGGCCTATCAGTTACCAGTTACGCGTCGCATTTGCCCGTAGTAACGGTAGTACGGCAAAAGAGAATGGTGCCCTGAGCACTAGGCAAGGAGTGAAAGAGTCAGAAAGAGTCGGCATTATAGGGCAGCAGCAAAGGGCCGTGCGCAAAAGTAAATAACGCGACAGCACCGGATTTCGGCGAGTTTGTTACATCTGGCGCCCAAAACGTGATTGTCATAACAGTGAAACTCAGCATCAAACAGAAATGGGGAAAGAATGGATCTATCTCCTCAAGAAAGAGGATTTCTCAAAAGTGGCAGTTAAGCTTGGCATCATCGTGGAGGGCAGGTCGGAGGACATGGGAAAAGCCCTTTCGGAATATGTCACAAAACACCAAAACGACCCAAGAATGGCGTAAATTTGGGCTGCGCTGGAGGAGATCTATGACAAACCAGGCTCAAGCGGCAAATTGCAAGTCCCAGACGCCGAACAGCTCATAGTTTGCCTGGGCGTGGAGAGCATGAAGGAGGCAGGAATATCCAGGGATACAAGTCAAGAAAAACGACCAGAACAGCAAATTCAAGGACTATATGGTCGACATGCAGACCAAAAAGAAAACTTTCGAGCTGATAAAGGACAACTGCACTCCTAATCTGAGGATTTCCCTGGGAAGATGAACGATCTGGAGTCTCTAATGGTCCTGGCTGATGAGTATGAAGAACTCGAGAAAGAGCGAGAAGCATTTATACAAGAAAACAAATACTCGCGAAACAAATCAACAGAGCCCCAATAAATTACGTGTAGAGGATGCGAAGAAAACGGAGTACACCAAGCGCCCATCGACGGACCACGCAAATGGACTCCGAACAACTACAATCACCAGAACACGTTATGGAGGCCACCTTCTATCAATTAGAGACCACCCAACGCAGCACCGAGAGCCCAAAGGTCAAAGGCACACGTCGTGAACCCACACGAAGCCTGCAGACGGTGTGGCAATCACGGACATTGGGCACGAGGATGCCGAAACCTATTGCCCTATTGCTTTTATTGCCCTTTTTTATCTCTTTTTAGTTTGGAGTATGCGTAAATCTTTTGGATCTGTTTTAGTTCATAAGAAAGATATGGGTGTAATGGATGAGACGAGGTGATTGAATGAAATAATTCTTCTAACTTCGCCAGAGTTTCTTCATAGCTTTGTAGGTTAAAGATGTGGATGATTTTAAATGTTCCGTCTTGTTTAGCCGCTAGTCCGGTTTCGAATGAGATGAATTGTGAATTGGAATAGTCGAGGACTGTAGTTATCCCCAAGCATGTTGATAAAAATAATCTGAAAAATTATAATCTTATGTTATTTTTATATATGATTTTTCCGTTCTGTGTTTTAATAGTGGTTGTTTTGTTTTCCGCTACTTTCTCGGCTTTGTATCTAGTTGTAAGTTTAGTTCCTAACCTTTTATCTATTTTCACGTGTACAGTTTCGCCTGGCTTATAAAGTTTTGGTAGTGATTTTTCTTGATTGTGGTATTCGAGGTCGGTTTTTTGTTTATTTTTAATTTTATTTTTTATTTCTTTTCGTTTTTTTCTATATCTTCTGTTGAACTAGAGATTGTGCTTCTGCAAAATATGTCTATGGGTCTTTCTCTTGTTACAGAATGTATCGATTTATTATATTACTAAACTGCTTTAAAGATTAAATCCTCAAATGATATGCTCCCATTGTCTTTTTTGAGACACCGCATGATTTCAGATAGGGTTGAATGAAACCATATATTTGTCCGTTACTTGTCGATGCGTACGGAGAAGTGGTGTGTACTGATATTTTTTAGCTCATCTTCTAACAAAAACTTTATTGTTTAAACTTTATCCATTTCGGCATACCGAAAGCAATTAACATTTCCCTCAACGGATTTTTAATATCTTCAGATGCTCTTGACTCTAAAATTTTTACTTGAACATATTTTGAAAACTTGTCAATTCCCTTTAAATCTCTATGTTTTTCGGTTATATAAATATATAAGTAACTATTTCTCCTGGATGAGGGGGTCGGTTGGATTTCTTCCATCCCCCCCCCCTTCGGATGTAATAATTCCGTTTATAAGCTTAGGGTCAAGTCTACTAATTAAAATTGCAATAAGTTTTTCTTCTGTGTAAGATGTTTGTGTAATTATGTGTTTGTGGTATGTTGGGAATGGCATTTCGAAACTATAGGAATCTGTATCGGCAGTAAGTAGAAATAATTGGTTTTTCAATGCGTTAATTGCAGCTTCTACTGAAAATATGAGGTTGTGTGACGAGCTTCCGTCGCTATGGGCTGATGCTGAGGAGCTGATTGAATTAATTTCTGCGGGGGCCCGGGACAACGCGTCCGCTACCACATTAGCTACTCCGGGTTTGTTCCTCATCTCGTGGTTACACTCGCCAATGAGGTCTCTCCAGCGTTTAAGCTTAGCGTTAAGGTTATTTACGCTATTCGAAAAACTCTAGGGTTGGTGATCCGTGTACATTACCACTTTTGAATACCCGTAAAGAAATTGTCTTAAACTTTGGAGCGCCCAAACGATCGCGAGCATCTCTCTTTCGTTGGTTGCGTAGTTCTCTTCAGTTTTTGACAGGGTGCGCGAAATAAACGGTATTGGCCTATGATTTTGTTCCAATACTGCGCCTATTGCGTAACTTGAAGCGTCAGTAGTCAATTGAAATTCTTTTCCGAAATCTTGATAGGCAAGGATAACCTCCCTGGAGACGAGAGTATTTTTAAGTTTCTCGAATGCTGTAATCGCGTCTTTGCTCAAGCTGATAGCAGTTCTGCTTGACTTGGTCTTAGATATACGGCCTTCTTCGCCTCTTAGAAGAATGGTTAGAGGTTTTGCTATTTTGGCGTAATTTTTAATGTCATGCCCAAAAAGGAACGGAGATCTTTTAATGTTTTTGGAACTGGAAATTTTGTAATCGCTTTTATTTTATCTATATTGGTTTTTACTCCATTTTCTGATATTGTGTACCCCAAGAAGTCTACTTCGTTTTTAAAAAAATGGCATTTCTCTATTTGAACCCTCATATTTGCGTTTTGTTGCGTTAAAAATACTCTTTCCAAATTTTTGCCGTGCTCCACTTCGTTTTTGCTAAAGACTATAATATCATCAACGTACACATAGCAAATTTTCCCTATGTATTACCTCAATATGTCATCTAATGCTTTTTGAAAAATGGATGGGGAATTTTTCAAACCGAATGGGAGTCTCGTAAATTCATATTGTCCCCCATTTACCACGAATGCTGTTTTTTCTATGTCCCTATCTTTCAGTGGTATTTGGTGAAAACCACTCTTAAGATCTAATACCGAAAAATACTTGTTGTCCCCAAGCCGGTCGGACTGACCGGACTTTTACGGAACTACCCAGACTGGTGAATTATATGGTGATCTTGAAGGTCTTATAATACCATCTCTTAGCATCTCTGTTATTTGTTTTTCTACTTTCTGTTTGAGTGATATTGGGTATGGGTAATGTTTCCAAAAACTGGGGAATTTATTTCCGAGAGTTAATATATCATTTTTTACATCTATTATTGCTCCTAGGCTTTTTATTGTGTCATTGTCCAAAATACCGTAAAAGGTTTTCAATGAGTCTAGTAAGAAAAACTTTCATGGGTGTATGTTTGCGCACTCAGCGCTTGTACTTAAATCACTAGTTGTAGGGCGAGAGCGGGAGCCAATAAAGCTTTCGTCTGTTCGCTCTTGCGAATTCGCCCCGTCTCTCGCCACCGTAGCATAAGTTAGGTTCTAAGAGAAATTATTGAAATATAATTGTTAGTGATCCATCGAACATCATCGTAGCCACTCCTTTTCGTCGCGCTTTCGACATAGTTTCACAATTTTTCGCAAATTAAAATCGTCTCGAACTACTGCGTTCACAAAGTTTTCGCGTTGTTAATACAAAATAGTATTAAATTTTTCATGGTGACCCCGACGTGATCAGCAGTAGAGTTCGCGAGTTTTAATTTTTTTTGTCGGTGAAAACTATAAACAATACCAACAACAACCAATTTATTCGTGTCGGTTCGGCCAACAAATTAAATTCAATAATTTCGTCGCTGGAAATTTTCTGCCGTTCTTGAAGTTGCGCCTGACGTTTCGGCAATTTTAATTGCTCAATTTGCTGCTGCCGCCAATGGAAGACAAAAAGGAAGTTGCAATTATCAAGTCGGCCATCCAGGTATAGAGTGCCAAAAGTTGAAAGTTAATCTGTGGCGTTTTGTCAATTGTGTTTTGGCCCATCTTTCAACTTTTTGCATTCGTGTAAAAATCGGTAGATAGTGAGCATTCTAACCAAGAAATAAAAATTTGCATGTACTAACAACCAAAATTCTACAATAAACATAATCTATTTCGAATTATACATATGTGAATCGCTTTGGCCAAAGAACAAGCAATAAAATACTCGTCGTCAACCCAATTAGTGCGAACTTAATTCCCCCAACTTTCGTCGTAGTGAGCACCAATTTAGGGTATAAATAAAAATAGCTGGAAAAAAAAAAAAAAGTGCAAATTGTAAAAATTGAAGCTCTCAGAAAATTAGCGGCAATAACTTTCGCTGCAGTTTGTACGAACATTTCCCGCGCTTTTCAGAATTTTCCCGCGCTTTTCCAATTTTCCGCGCTTTTCATAATTTTGCGCGCATTTTGGCATCAGGCTTATATATTCGTTGCCCTTAGTTATCGGTCAGTGTATCATTCTCCGTTAGCATCTGAATAGGAAGAACCGCTAGCCGCGTACACATACACACGCACACCGACACCGCTGCCGCTATTTCGAGTTATCTTTTGTCGTTTTCGTTCTCGATCGCTGCAGCAGTGCAATTTTCGGTCTGCCTAAACGTTTGTTCGTTTTGTCGGTACGCTTGAGCTTGAGCGGTAACTCCCCTACAGTGCGTGCGTGCGGCATATACTGTCGCAGGGTTTATATAAAAAAAAAATATAAAAACCCTATTTAGATTTTTCGCTGTAATTCTCTCGGCACTTAGCTCCCTTACACCGTGTGCGATCGTTGATTTTATTTTATTATTTAACAAAAAAAAAAAAAATAATTTAATAAAAATAAATATTTAACACCTCTTCGATACCAACTAAATAAATACAAATAAACGCAATGGCAACTAAGGATATCGAAGAGCTTAAGCATCAACGAGATGTTTGCATGAAAAGTATTAACCGAACTTATCGCCACTTAAAAGAAGCTAAATTATCTATAAATCCGGTCGAGCTTGAGTGTCGATTAGAGATTCTAAATACGCACATTGAAAATGCTTCACTTTTGCAAAACCAAATAGAAGTGAAAGATACAAAAGATGTATACCGCGAAGAGTTGGAAGAGAGGGCCGTAATGACAAAGTCATTGCTGATTTCAATTTTAAATAAGTCCAAACAAAATAATATCGAGAAATCCGCTCCGCCAGCAAATCGCCCGCCTCAATGCCGTCTGCCGAGCGTTGCACTCCCAACTTTTAGCGGAAAACACTCCGAATTTAAAAATTTTATAAGCCTTTTCGAAACTTTCGTTGACAAAGATGACACTTTACACGATATTGAAAAATTCAATCATTTAATTTCGTGTTTAGCTTGAGACGCTTTAGGAACAGTTAGGGCCTTCCAAGTCACTGCGGAAAATTATCCCAAAGCCCTTGCTAGCCTGAAGCGGGTGTACGATAATGATTGTCTTATTTTTTTTGACAACATATCGACACTTTTTAATTTGCAAAAAATTTCCCAGCCTTCAGCTACAGCCTTGAGAACCCTCATCGACACGGTCACAGCCTTGTATGACTCCTTGCTGTCTATTGGGGATGATAGACGCATTACTAATGCCATTTTAATACATCTGGTAATGAGCAAGGTCGATGCAGGAACTAAAAGAAAATGGGAAGAACAGTTAGATTATACTTCGCTTCCACTTTGGAGCGAATGTGAGGCGGCCCTCAACAGGCGATACCAACACATGGTAGCAGAAGAGGCTTCCAAGCCCAAAACTGTTCAGCAGGCCCAATCTAACCCTAAGAAGAATGGAAATAGGAGTTTTTCGTTTGTCGCTGCCAGGAACGACTCTGTTCAATGCATGTATTGCAACTCAGCTGAACATCAGATTGGAAACTGCGCTTCCTTCGCAGCCCTGACAGTTCAGCAAAGATTCGATTACGCTAAAAGAGCACCCTTATGCATTAACTGTTTAAGAAAGGGTCACACGGTCAAAAAATGCAAATCGAACAGATGTAGAGTGTGCAATTCCTCACATCACACTTTGCTACATATATATGCCCCAAACACAAATCTCGCGTTGCCACCTCCTTCTCAGCCCACGCTCATGCAGGAGTCTCCATCCACTTCGCATGTTTTGCATGCGAATGCATCGGATCGAGTCATTCTTGCAACTGCTGTTGTGAGCGTCCAAACAAAAAGCGGCGAGTTTGTATTAGCTCGAGCGTTGCTCGACTCTGGTTCACAATTAAACTTTGTAACCGACGAGCTCGCTCAGAGGCTCAAAATTACAAGAGAGGACGTGTGCATGAGCTTGCGAGGCATTGGTGGAACTAATGCCCAAGCCACAAAAAAAATACACACGATTGTGAAGTCGCGAATAGGGAACAGCCAATTGTCGTCCGATTTTTGGATTATGAAAAATATTTCTGGTTATCATCCGGATCAAGCGGTGAACACCAGCGGGTGGAGGGTGCCTGAAAATATTCAGTTGGCAGATCCATTCTTCTTCAAGCCCCAAAAAATAGATATGCTTATCGGCGCTGAAACATTCTTTGAACTTTTATCTATTGGCCAGATAAAGCAGGGGCCTGAATTCCCCATCCTACAAAAGACAGTTCTCGGCTGGATAGTGTCAGGCAGATGTGCCTCTGAAAATAATAAAAACGCTGAAAAAATGGTACATCTCAGCTGCCAGGAGGAAGCGTTGGAGTCAATTGACACAACCCTGCAGAAATTTTGGTCTGTGGAGGACTTGCCGCCCAAGGCTAAAGTCCATACTCCTGAGCAACAACTCTGTCAACAACACTTTGAGAAAAATACTCAAAGATTGTCGTCCGGTAGATTTTCGGTTCGTTTGCCGTTTAAATCTGACCCAAATACTCTTGGTTCGTCATACGAAGTTGCGAACGTAGATTTTTGTCGCTAGAAAGGAAATTGTCAAAGGACCCTTCGCTGAAGAAGATGTATATTGAATTCATGGAGGAATATGTTTCACTGGGCCACATGTCTTCCACCAATGACAAAATTCCGAATACTCCGCACTATTTCATTCCGCACCAATGCGTTTTACGGCCACAAAGTACTTCAACTAAGTTGAGAGTAGTTTTCGATGCATCGAGCCGTACTTCTACGCAGGTAGCGTTGAATGACATCTTGATGGTAGGCCCAACTATTCAAGAGGAGCTGTACTCGACTCTGCTTCGGTTTAGATTGCATAAGTTTGCCCTTGCGGCCGACGTCAAAAAGATGTATCGCCAAGTGATGGTGGACGAAGCTGATCGTAACTTCCAGCTCATAGTATGGAGACGAGATCCTTCTGAGTCCCTGAAAATCTTTAAGTTGAACACCGTTACATATGGAACTTCGCCAGCACCCTTTTTGGCGATTCGGTGTTTAATGCGGCTAGGAGAGATGGCGCAAGCAACTCATCCAAAAGCCGCAAAGGTTATTCAGAATGATTTTTATGTTGACGATTTGTTGACTGGCGCCGGATGCGTTGAGGACCTGCAAAGCCTTCGAGACGAAGTTTCTCAGGTCTTGCAAGAGGCAGGCTTTGAATGGCAAAGTGGTTTTCAAACTGCCCAGAGTTATCCGCATCTGATAGCGCTGTAATGCCACTTATGGCAGACTCAGACGTAACCAAGACCCTTGGCGTGGTTTGGTTACCGGTTAAAGATTACTTTCAATTTCGGTTGGATGACTCTTTCCTGGATCTTCGCGCGACAAAACGAAATATTTTGTCGGTGACTGCTCGACTTTTCGACCCACTTGGCCTCTTGTGTCCTTTGGTCACAAAGGCAAAGATGTTGTTGCAGGAACTGTGGCTTCGAAAATTAGATTGGGACGAGTCGCTACCGATGCAGTTGCTCACGTCGTGGGAGACGTTTAAAGCGACGCTTCTGCAGCTGCCTAAAATTAAGGTATCGCGATTCGTCAACACAGATCCACAAGTCCCGATTCAAATACATGGTTTCGCTGACGCTTCCATGCGAGCGTATGGAGCGTGCATCTACATTCGGACTCAAACTGCTGAAGGTTTGAAAGTGTCTTTATTGACCGCCAAATCGAAAGTAGCTCCCCTCAAGACGAAAACTTTGCCTCGCCTTGAGCTGTGTGCAGCTCACCTTTTAGCAGATCTCTATAATCGTGTCAGGCCATTGCTAAATTCTCCCATTGAGAATGTTTTCCTGTGGACAGACTCCGAGATCACTTTACACTGGATTAAAACCCATCCCTCGTCGTTGTCGGTTTTTGTTTCGAACCGGGTTGCAGATATTCAGGAGTGGTCGGAGAAAGCAATTTGGAGACACGTTCCCACGAAAGTCAACCCAGCAGATATAGTGTCCCGAGGATGTGACGTAGAGGAGCTTACAACGTCCATTTGGTTCGGTGGGCCTTCGTTCTTGCTAGACTCAGAAAATAATTGGCCTGTAAATAAACATTTCGAACTGCCGGCTGATGTAATGTCGATGGAGCTACGCAAATCGGCAATAGCTCTCGTAGTCAGCCCAGAGCCAAATTATGTGCTTCAGAAAATAGAGTCTTTTTCGTCGCACCTGAAGCTTCTGAGAGTTTTCGTGTGGGTTTTTCGTTTTATTCAAAGGTGCAGAAAGGTGTCGAAGCCCTTTGAAAAAAGTATTTCGCCAAGAGAACTGGATTTCGCTTTTGATAAAATTGTCGAAGTTGTCCAATTTCACGAGTTCAGGGACGACATAAGTAAAATTCGGAAGAATAAACCGGTAGCAACGAATATTCAAAAGTTAAACCCTTTTCTTCAGGAAAATAAATCGGATTGGTGCTCCTCGACATTGCTACGAGTTGGGGGTCGGTTATTGAATGCTCCTATCCCGTACGAAGCCAAATTCCCGTTGTTGCTGTCTAAAAGCTCACAGTTCGTCAGATCCTATGTGTCATACCTGCACGTTACGAACTGTCACGCTGGCCCACGAGCTCTCGTAAGTCGTCTGCGCGAGAAAATCTGGCTAGTTAATGCTCAAGAAGTCTGCCGACGAACAGTTCGGTCGTGCATGCGCTGCTTTCGCTGTAAGCCGCAACTTTTGACGCAAATTATGGGAAACTTGCCAGCAGATAGACTTCGAGCTCTCCGCCCGTTCAATATTTGTGGCGTTGATTTTTGTGGTCCCTTCAGCACAACGTATCGTATCCGTGGTAAGCCACCGTACAAGTCGTACGTGGCCTTGTTCGTCTGTTTTGCGTCCAAAGCGGTCCACTTAGAATTAGTGTCTGACCTAACCACTGATGCGTTCTTGTTGGCATTTCAAAGGTTCGTGAGTCGTCGCGGGATTCCGGAAAAGGTGTGGTGCGACAACGCCACCAATTTCGTCGGCGCAGATCGCCACATGAGAGAGTTCCGAGCCCGTCTGGAGGTGCAGGGGGGCGGTATCGAAACATTCGCATCAAAAAAAGGATGCGAGTTTGCGTTCATACCGCCCAGAGCACCGCACTTCGGCGGACTATGGGAGGCAGGTGTGAAGTCTGCAAAGCACCTGTTCCTTCGGACGGTAGGCCAAGACCTCTTGACCGCGGAGGAGCTCGGAACTCTGCTCACCAGCGTGGAGGCCGTGCTCAACTCCAGGCCCCTCGGCGCTCTAAGCAGCGACCCGAACGACGGCGAGGCCCTGACCCCCGGGCATCTGCTCATCGGCGGCCCTCTTCTGGCCCCACCATCAGCGGCGCTCCCGGACCAGATCAGCCTGACCTGCTTGCGACGATGGCGAGGTGTCTCGTCTCTCAGGCACAGGTTCTGGCAGCGATGGTCCCGGGAGTACATCTCCAGCCTCCAGCAGCGGTCCAAGTGGCACCAGGGGGAGCCCAACCTCGTCGTGGGAGCGCTCGTCGTCGTCGCAGAAGACAATCTTCCGCCCCAGCAGTGGAGGATCGGACGAGTGGTAGCGGTGCACGCCGGCGCCGATAGCAAGGTTCGCGTGGCGGACGTCAGGACGCAGGACGGCGAATATCGGCGAGCTGTCCACCGACTGGCCCTGTTGCCCGTTCTGGGCTGAAGAACGACGTCCCTTCAGAGGGGGCGGTGTTTGCGCACTCAGCGCTTGTATTTAAATCACTAGTTGTAGGGCGAGAGCGGGAGCCAATAAAGCTTTCGTCTGTTCGCTCTTGCGAATTCGCCCCGTCTCTCGCCACCGTAGCATAAGTTAGGTTCTAAGAGAAATTATTGAAATATAATTGTTAGTGATCCATCGAACATCATCGTAGCCACTCCTTTTCGTCGCGCTTTCGACATAGTTTCACAATTTTTCGCAAATTAAAATCGTCTCGAACTACTGCGTTCACAAAGTTTTCGCGTTGTTAATACAAAATAGTATTAAATTTTTCGAAATATTAGCGAACTTAAGTATTGCGTGTTGTGTTATTTTAGTGTTTCCTCCGACTGAACTAACTGAAAAAGTTTGGTTTTGGTACTAATTGGTTTTGAATATAATTTTGATTTGTGCCAGTGTCGATTAAGAATTTTAGAATTTTTCCGTTTTCCGTGGTTACTTTAAAGTAAGGTACTGAGAAACAGTTTATTCTAAAAAATAAAGTTCTGAAATATGTATGTATTCTTGTTGTTCGGTATCGCTTTGCCATACATATTGTTCCTGAAGCTCGTTTACTTTATTTTCTTCTACCAGCTGATAATACTCTTGTTCTGAATTTGATGTAGCTTCATCTGAATTTTGCTGCGCGGTACTTTCTGTCTCTCGTTGAATATGGAACGGTCCTGGCATTTTGTTATTATTTGGGACGTTAGCGGTGCTGAGAGGTCTTTTCCCTGCATAATCGTTATTTGCTGGTTTGTTCATATAATTAATATGACGCGATCGAACTGACTGATCGACGTCCATAAGTTCTGGTTTCGGTTGTGGTCGTGGCGGAGGTTTTGGTGTGCTATAGGGTGCTACTGCACCGGCTTGGTTTGTATAAGGTTGACTATAAGATTTGAATTGATTAGTTTGGCTAATTGGGGTTTTTCCAGACGCAAGTACTAAATGTATTTGGTTTGGATTATGGTAGAAATGCGGATGGAAATTTTGTTTGATAGCTACCATCTGATATGGTTGTTGGGGTTTGGTTGTTCGCATGGGTGCCCTCCCTAAATACGGAGTCATAGGTGTCTGGTTATTCCTAGTATTTAGGTTCTCTAGCAGACTGCATAAATGTAGAGCGTGTCCTAAGTCATGTGGTTCTTTAATGGCCAGCAATTGTGGCAGGTTTCCATTAAGGCCTCTGACTAAGTCTTTTTCCCTGTGCATGGCTGTCAGAGATTGTATAGTTTCTTGTGAGGCATCTAAGCTGTCAATTTGGTTCAGAAATAGTGATAGTTGTTGATAAGCTGTCTGATAATATTCGTCTATAGTATTGTTACCTTGGTTAAGAGCATAGAGTTGATATTCTAAGGTCTATAAGTCGCGCTTGTCGGCGAAATGCGCTGTTTGGCATTTTGAAATAGCTGTCCAATCTAAGGGATTCTAGTACTACGTCCGCTTGACCAGTAAATTTGTTACGGATTGCTAAAAGAATTGCATAATATTTTGGTGAACCAATTCTGTTTTCATAGATTTTTAAACCCCCCTCGACACTTTTCTTTCATGACGAATATTTACTTTTGTTTCCTGAAAAGTCTCTAAGTGTCCGAGCAATTTATCTAACTCACTAAGATTGTGCGTTAATTCTCTTTTAATTGATTGATCTGTATATCTGAAAAAATCTTTAAATGGATTAAGTATTTCCTTTTCTAGGATACTGAGATTTGGCTCTAAGACTCTTTTTATTTTTTCCTCAATGTCCTTCTCGGTCATGATTCGCGGATTTATTTGTGTGTGATGAGGGTCCGGCAAGATTCGCGAGTCTCTCTGCCAAATCTAGTTCGGTCATTTTGGGTATGGGTATACGAGCAGGGAAAAGTTAAATTTCCTTTTAATTTAAGTTATTCAGAATTCGGAAGTTGTTTTCTAAGAATTAGAGTGTGAAATTGTTTTTGTTATGGGGTAGATTTTTGTAATTATTGTGTGGGGATTTTATTTTCCCTATATTTTGGGTTTTTTTTAATTACTAAAATGTGTCTTCTACACTTTACATTTGGCTAAAACCTTTTGTTCTTTGAAATTTTTTTAAATAATTTGTATGTTTATACCCTTGCAGAGGGTATTGTAATTTCAGTCAGAAGTTTGCAACGCAGTGAAGGAGACATCTCCGACCCTATAAAGTATATATATTCTTGATCAGCATCACTAGTAGAGTCGATCTAGCCATGTCCGTCTGTCCGTCTACCCGTCCGTTTCTCTCAGTTATAAAGCTATCTGCATGAAACTTTCCCAAAAGTTGTCTTTCTATTGCAGGTAGTATGTAAGTCGGAACGAGCCGGGTCGGACGACTATAGCATATAGCTCCCATAGGAACAATCGGAAAAATAAATGAAAAAAAATTATAACTTTTCTGTTTTTTAATTTTTTTTTAGTTCTTCGAGATATAGTAATGGTTAAATATTTCAGAATTACGGTTTAAATTCCATCAAAATCGGACGACTATAGCATATAGCTCCCATATAAAAATATAGCATATAGCTCCCAATCATAAAAATAAATAAAAAAAAATTATAAATTTGGTGTTTTAAATTTTTCTATAAGTTCTTCGACATATGGTAATGGTTAAATATTTCAGAATTACAGTTTAAATTTCATCAAAATCGGAGGACTATATCATATATTATATCCGATAGAAACAATTAGAAAAAAATACAAAAAAAATTATAACTTTGCTGTTTTTAAAATTTCCTATTAGTTCTTCGACATATAGTAATGGTTAAATATTTTAGAATTAAGGTTTAACTTTCATCAAAATAACTATCTAATAATTGAGCTGCAAATCATCATTGCTTTAATGTTTTTAGACATGTACGCAAATAAATCATAATTTTAATGTTTTCAAAAATATTTAATTTTTGCAATAGCTGCAAGGGTATATAAAATTCGGCTTGCCGAAGTTTGCTTCCTTTCTTGTTTTGCTTTTAAAACTAAACTACTTAAAACTATTCATACACTAGTATCATATCTCGGCGTGCTCTCATGATGACAGGTTCGGCGGATTCCGTTTTATCCCACGCTGCAGCGATCTCTCCTGAGTGTGAGTTTACTAAGGGGCCTTCTCTGTACCTTAGTTCACGTTCCCTTCGAACGGATACTAAAGGGATCACGGCGAGGGAATTTGGCCTGGGCATAAGTCCTGTTTTTAAACGGCCGTTTTTAAATGGCACCTTTGCACTTCCAGGTCTCTGGATTTTTGGTTTTTCACTTCTCACTGATTAGGCGGAGGTTCGAAACGCAACATCAGAATTTTTTGCTTTCAGAACTTCGCGAGGCGCGGAACTTGTTATCCTTTCGCGGCTTTAATCAGGTCCCTGTTCGGGCGCCAGTTAAAAGATTGATTAAGATTTTGATATAAAAAAAATCAAACTTCACTTTATTGAGTTGGATTAAGAATTAATTTACTTAAGTCAAAAAATTATTGATTATAGCTACGCGTCACTCCATCGCTGCCACTGTCTCTGCCGCTGATGTTTTGGCAGACCCATCCAAAACGACTCGCAATTTGCTCTTGGTGCTGTCTTCCTTGAAAAGGGAGTGGTGAGGCAGAAAATATTTGCAAGGACTCAAGGAGCCTCTGGACACCACGGTCATGTGATTCAAAATCAAATATTCACGAATGAATGCTGAATATTGGATCTTGACTTCTGGCATGCGCTCTAGCTTGATCTCCAAATTGAGAAACCGACGATAAGCTTGATTGTACGATTCACCCAGTAATTCAGCAGCAACCAAGCATCGTTTTCTGCAATAGGGATAGCCCAGCAGTTAACTTAATCTGCCCTACAGATAATAGCTCAAAAAACTTGCTTGGGCCAATAAGAATATCTATTCGCTGAGATCTATAGAATTCAGGATTGGCTAATTGAATATTCGAGGGAATTTTCCAACCATCGGGCTTAACGGTCAAACTGGGTTGATTGTCAGAAATCAGGCTTGCGAAGTAATCAGAGGCTCGCGACTTTAACTTAATGCAAACGGAGACTCCTTCAAAAACAAATCGAGCATCTCTAAGACCGGTAACTGGTACGGGAAACTTCGTTTTATGCAATTGCATCTGGTGAGCGAGTCACTAGTCTAGCAGCGCACGGCATGGGATCCAAGCACATGATCGACTTTGAATTCATATTCTGAGCCACCAAAGAGGTAGAAAGGCTTGAAGTAATTGAAATTGGCGTACTTTGTTCTGCAGCGGGAGCTTGCAGAACCTGGGTCGAAGACTGAGTGACAAGATGCTAAAGGGTGTGATGCTTGGACCAGTAAGTTCGACAGCAGCTGTCTTACAATTGCGCATTTGATGCCCCTTCTTTAGGCAATAAAGACAAAGCGCTAATTCCTTTACCTTTCGAACACGCTCCTGTACTCACAGATTGGCCAATTGACCACAGCTAAAATATATAAGCCTCTTTTATCACACACAACGCATCCATATCCCAAAGTGTTAATGCTTTTGTTGCGGCTTCTTCTCGATTGTGAACTATTCGAGTACGATGCTGCAGTGTGCTCTACATTTTCCAATTTTTGCCAACGCTTGGACAAAAATTTAGTAAATTGATCAATCGATGGAATTTCATTAATAGTTGCAGATTCTTCCCAATTGGCCTGAGTTTTGCTATCTGAACAAGAATGCAGTTTGAAATTTGCTCAACCGAACCCATTGACTGAATAGCACGAAGATTAGCATTTATTTTATCGGACATATCTCCCAGCTTCATTGCGGACCGCATGTCCACTTTGGGGAGTCCCAAAATTGCCATTATATGAGATTGGAAAAATAGACGCTTATTGTTGAAACGGTTAGCTTGATTTGTATCATCGTGAACCCGATGCCGATTTCATTAAAATCCAGCTATTCAAGACATGTTATGGACCTGTGTAAATGCAGCCCTATTCTTTTCTGAGAGCTTAACACGAAGCTCTAATTCTTCTTGAATCAATGCCTGGAGCTTCTCAACCGCCAAGGCCTTCTTAGAGGCTTTAGCCTTAGAAAGCATTGATTCAGCCTTTAATATAAAATGCTTCACTCCCTGAACTGGAGCAGCTAAAGTTGTTTAGGTTGACATTTTATTATATTTATTTAATTATTTTCGGTTTTTATCACTTGTAAATAATTAAATTCCACTGTGCAGTACCAAAACTCTTGACCACCGAAAAACTAACGGAATGTGTGGAAAGGGGTGCAACAAAACTTTTCGTCGCCGCTGTAAAACTTTCAAAAGCGGGAACGAAGGCATAAAGAGGAAACCGAAATATTTCTTGCGATGCGCGGGGGCGATGTGAGTTTCTATCGGAGTTTATGTGTTATCGCATGCGCCTATGTGCATAGAACTCGCAGGCTATGTATTTGCGCGATGAATCAAACAAACGAAAATAATTATACTATTTGTTTGGTTGCACATTAGTTTTTATTGTTTTTAAATCACGTTGGGCCAGTGAGCTTTTTTACTAACGCTAACCTTTGTAAAATAAAACCGTACAAATTTCTAATTAAATAAGCGCTAAGTTTATTCTAAATGCCACCAATGTTTAAATGTTTATATTTGGGATTTGTTGGTTGGGCAGGCAGACCGATTTGTCTGTGCCTTTTAACTAGCGAAAGTAAAACGAAAGGAATAGAGCAGGCGATCTGCGAACGTGCCTTCAGCGAGCGAGTACAAACCAGGCGACGATTTGCGAAAGGAATTCAAAAAGGAGTAGCAACAGCAAAAATCGGGAACTTAATTTACGTGAAGATTTTACGTTATAAGAATTTATTTAGATTGCGGAATGACCGAACAGATATCATATAGTTGCCATAGGAACTAACGAATAATTGAGATGCAAAACATCATAGCTTCAATGTTTTTATACATATAGTTGTATTGTTATACCCTTGCAGAGGGTATTATAATTTTAGTCAGAAGTTTGCAACGCAGTGAAGAAGACGTCTCCAACCCTATAAAGTATATATATTCGTGATCAGCATCACTAGGAAAGTCGATCTAGCCATGTCCGTCTGTCCATCCGTCTGTCCGTCCGTTTCTACGAAAACTAGTCCCTCAGCTTTAAACCTATCTGCATGAAACTTTCCCAAAAGTTGTCTTTCTATTGAAGGTAGTATATAAGTCGGAACGAGCCGGATCGGACGACTATAGCATATAGCTCCCATAGGAACAATCGGAAATTTTTTTTTAGTTCTTCGACATATAGTAATGGTTAAATATATCAGAATTACGGTTTAAATTTCAACAAAATCGTAGTATAGCATATAGCTCCCATAGGAACAATTGGAAAAATAAATAAAAAAATTATAACTTTGCTGTTTTTTAAATTTTTTTTAGTTCTTCGACATATAGTAATATTTTAGAATTACGGTTTAAATTTTATAAAAATCGGACGAGTATAACATAAAGCTCCCATAGAAAAAATAAAAAATATAAATAATAAAAATTTTAAAACTATGTAACTTTTTTATTTTGTAAGTTTTTTTTTTTAATTATTTTTGATTATTTAATTTAATTTTATTAAAATCGGAAAACGATATTATATAGCTGCCATAGGAACTTAAATAATAGAGCTGCAATTCATCATAACTTCAATGCTTTTAAACATACACGCAAGTAAATCATAGTTTTAATGTCTTAAAGAATATTTAATTTTTGTAATAGCTGCAAGGGTATATGAACTTCGGCTTGCCGAAGTTTGCTTCCTTTCTTGTTTTTAAGAATATTTAATTTTTGCAATAGCTGCAAGGGTATATGAACCTCGGCTTGCCGATACTATCAATGCTATCAATGTGTACTTGATATTGGGGACACCAAGCGGGAGCTCAATATTCTAAATTAGGACGAACAAGAGAAGTAAATAATAATTTGGTTGTATAGGGATCGTGAAATTTTTCAAACAAAAATATTCCTAGCCTTGTTAACAGTATAATTTATGTGGCAGTCGAATTTTAATTTTGGGTCAACAAGAACTAAGTCGTTGACCGAATATACATGTCCAGTGGCATATTATGAAGAGAATAGCATATACAATAAATCGTACCCCTATAAAAAGTCAATACGTTACATTAAGGCAATTCAGAGTTAAATTTGATTAACACCATCTCTGAAAACAATCAATATCAAACTGTAAGCCGAATCCAGATTGTAGTTTATTGTAGGCAAACAAAGTTTAACCTCATCCGCATACATTAATACTCGAGAATGTGCTATGACAGAACGAAGATCATTGATAAATAAAGTAAATACCAATGGGCCCAAATGACTACCCTGAGGCACTCAAGATGTAACGTTAATCACATTGGAAACTGCTTTTATAAAAGTAACCCTCTGAGTTCTTCCATTCAAATAACTTGAAATCCAAGTTAATAGGTTATTCGAAAACCCGAGCTGATCTAATTTAAATAAAAGAAGAGAATGGTTACATAATCAAAAGCCTTACTAAAATATGTATATATAACATAAGTCTGCATTTTATTATGAAATTCTTAAACTACAATAGATGTCAATTCAAGTTGGTTACTGGTAGTTGACCTTCGCTTAACAAAACCATGTTGATAAGGTGATATTAGCGAGGAACACAATTCTTGCAAATGAGAAGTAATAATGCGCTCAAATTTTTTAGGTGTTGCAGACAATTTAGAAATACCTCTGTAATTTTGAACATCCGACTTTTTTCCCTTTTTATGGGGTGGAATAATAAAAGAATCTTTCCAGATAGTTGGAAAAACTTATGTTGAGGTAGACAACTAAAACAGTTCAAGAATCGGTTTACAAATAGTTAAGGCACAAAACTTATGCAAGCACCCAGGAAGCTGTCCGGCCATAGAGAGTATGTTATGGTCTCCAAATCCCTTAGAAGAGGACATTCTGTTATAACCGGGGAAAAAATACAATTTGATCTATTTAACTTGTAAGGGTAAATTGAATTTAGACAAGAATCCGCTCTATAGGTAGTTTGGAGGAACTTGGCAAATATTTCAGCAATTTTAGAGTCAGTAGACGCCTAAATTGAGTTTAATCGTAGTGATGAAGGCAAGGCGGAATTTTTTTCGCTTGACATAAACAAAGTTAATAAATTGCTCCGGCTCATTAGGAAATTCGTCTTTACACCAGTTCAAATACATAGAATAGCATTGACTGTTAAGAACATTATAATCCGACCACATATTTCGAAAAGTCAGATGGCTTGCCCGTCCTTTTGTACTTTTTATAAGTGTTTGTTTTGAGGTTTTTAAGTCTTTGAAGGTCTTTTGTAAACCAAGGAGGTCTTTTATGTCTTTCAGAAAGTCTGTCAGGAACGCAATCATTAAAAACATGTTTAAATCGCTATAGAATATTGCAGTGACACTTTCCACTTTGACTTCGGAATCAAGTAGCTTAGCTTATTAAAGTCACATTTGCGGACGCATTCCGTTTTAGTTTGAGAAACTAAATGGGAACAGGTATCACAGCCGGGCAGGGAAATTGTCAATTCCATTGTAAGATGGTAAAGGTCCTCTGGGACAAGCAGAGGGTCAATTCTAGATACAACGACCTCAGACTGATCAAAAACAAATACCAGATCTAATTGCCTATTAAAACAGTTACGGACAAATCTAATTTGTTGTAATGATAGGTTCTGTTACATCCGGGATATATCTTGGAGACTAAAATCTCCCAAATCACAAAACTTATGCAAGCACCCAGGAAGCCGTCCGGCCATAGAGAGTATGTTATGGTCTCCAAATCCCTTAGAAGAGGACATTCTGTTATAACCAGGGAAAAAATACAACTTGATCTGTTTAACTTGTAAGGGTAAACTGAATTTAGACAAGAATCCGCTCTGTAGGTAGTTTGGAGGAACTTGGCAAATATTTCAGCAATTTTAGAGTCAGTAGACGCCTAAATTGAGTTTAATCGTAGTGATGAAGGCAAGGCGGAATTTTTTTCGCTTGACATAAACAAAGTTAATAAATTGCTCCGGCTCATTTGGAAATTAGTCTTTACACCAGTTCAAATACATAGAATAGCATTGACTGTTAAGAGCATTATAATCCGACCACATATTTCGAAAAGTCAGATGGCTTGCCCGTCCTTTTGTACTTTTTATAAGTGTTTGTTTTGAGGTTTTTAAGTCTTTGAAGGTCTTTTGTAGACCAAGGAGGTCTTTTATGTCTTGCAGGAAGTCTGTCAGGAACGCAATCATTAAAAACATGTTGAAATCGCTATAGAATATTGCAGTGACACTTTCCACTTTGACTTCGGAAATCAAGTAGCTTAGCTTATTAAAGTCACATTTGCGGACGCATTCCGTTTTAGTTTGAGAAACTAAATGGGAACAGGTATCACAGCCAGGCAGGGAAATTGTCAATTCCATTGTAAGATGGTAAAGGTCCTCTGGGACAAGCAGAGGGTCAATTCTAGATACAACGACCTCAGACTGATCAAAAACAAATACCAGATCTAATTGCCTATTAAAACAGTTACGGACAAATCTAATTTGTTGTAATGATAGGTTCTGTTACATCCGGGATATATCTTGGAGACTAAAATCTCCCAAATCACAAAACTTATGCAAGCACCCAGGAAGCCGTCCGGCCATAGAGAGTATGTTATGGTCTCCAAATCCCTTAGAAGAGGACATTCTGTTATAACCGGGGAAAAAATACAATTTGATATGTTTAACTTGTAAGGGTAAACTTAATTTAGACAAGAATCCGCTCTGTAGGTAGTTTGGAGGAACTTGGCAAATATTTCAGCAATTTTAGAGTCAGTAGACGCCTAAATTGAGTTTAATCGTAGTGATGAAGGCAAGGCGGAATTTTTTTCGCTTGACATAAACAAAGTTAATAAATTGCTCCGGCTCATTTGGAAATTCCACTTTACACCAGTTCAAATACATAGAATAGCATTGACTGTTAAGAGCATTATAATCCGACCACATATTTCAAAAAGTCAGATGGCTTGCCCGTCCTTTTGTACTTTTTATAAGTGTTTGTTTTGAGGTTTTTAAGTCTTTGAAGGTCTTTTGTAAACCAAGGAGGTCTTTTATGTCTTGCAGGAAGTCTGTCAGGAACGCAATCATTAAAAACATGTTGAAATCGCTATAGAATATTGCAGTGACACTTTCCACTTTGACTTCGGAAATCAAGTAGCTTAGCTTATTAAAGTCACATTTGCGGACGCATTCCGTTTTAGTTTGAGAAACTAAATGGGAACAGGTATCACAGCCAGGCAGGGAAATTGTCAATTCCATTGTAAGATGGTAAAGGTCCTCTGGGACAAGCAGAGAGTCAATTCTGGATACAACGACCTCAGACTGATCAAAAACAAATACCAGATCAAATTTCAATCATTTCTATAAATGTTAATGTTGTTTGGAAAAACTTCGGAGTTGGTTTCAGCCAATTTCCTGTGAAGACATTAAATGCAGAGGAGTCAACAAACAGCCTAGGTAACTCCATATTAAGTCCCCTTACATATTGATAGACTTGAAATATAGAAATGTTCAGTTTTTTGAAAATCGGAGGCCGGTTTTTATTTCTTTGTCTTTTAGGAACAAATTATTTTATTATTAATTCATCATCAGGCCAACAACTTATATTATTTAGAACGTTAGAAGCTTCTGGAGGAACAGATATTTTAAAAGAGGATATCTTGCGAGCGTAAGAAAATTTAAGTTGTTCAACTGTTATGTGTGAAGATGTTTTTTTTTTTTTTTTTTTGAATAAACTCCATAACATCATCAGATGTGGATTCGGGGGTAAATCGAGAAACAAATATTTGTTTCTTTTGGTAACAACTGAAAGACTATTTTTACCACCACCAACCTTAAACCCCTTGAACATTTTTACTCCGAATTTCTGATGAAGGGAGTACTCCAGAACACGCAGTACTATTAGAAACAGTTGGCTGAAATCATTTGAGCCACCGGGCTGTTCTACAAATTATCCAGTGACAGGCGGTGCTGCCAGAATACACGAAGCAAAAATGGCTAGATTTGGAAAAAAGTTGCCTCAAATTTTGTAACAATTGTCAAAAAAACATCCTAACCCAAGCACACAGTTGTGAACCATTATTAATCGTAATATTTGCAATTTCAAAAAGGTATAAAAAAAGTAAAAAATGCTTACGAAAAATTAAATATTGCGCGTTTGTAATTAAGTTGCTAAAATTGCTAAAGAATTTGTGACTCTTAAAATTAAATTTCTTAGATGTAATTGCTTATATTTGTATTGAATTTCCCATCATATCTTAAGTGAAACACCTCTTATCACAAACCGTTTTATGTGGTAAACAGGCATTGAAAAATATAAAGACAAATAACTACATGCAAATATTTTACATGCGTGTAAAGATTCAATAATATTTTACATGAATAATCATTTAGAATACCCCTTCAACAGCCCGCTCATATTTGAGTGTAAAAAGCATTGGCTCCTGGGTCCTTAAAATTTGTCACTTTTTGAGAAAATGGTGATTGTTATCTTCGTCTCTTCACGTATGTAAAATATTAACTTGTAGCCAATTTTCTATATTTTTTTGAAACCTGTTCACCTTTTGAAATGCTTTGGGAAAAGAGGTGAACACATCTATTAAAATATTGAAAACTTTGATTTTACTTAACATATGATGCAAAATTCACATATGCTAAAGTCAATACTAAAATTTTTTTGTACAAAGAGGCTTCCACTTTTTACAAAGTCCCATTTTGTTTTCCTGTGTTATAAATATTTAAAATTGAAATTTATTCCCAAATTTCATTTTCTTCGATTCCATTCTAAAACTGAATTTAAAGAAGCGCCCATGGTCTCGGTTTTTTATGCTTATGTTATTCATTTAGCAGTTTTTTACTACTAAGTTGTTCAATTACTACTTCCTAAGCCAAGAAATTCTTATTTATCCAAAATTTTGGAATAAAAACATTTCCTGAGGGATCATATATTTTTGATTATGTCGATGACACTATTGTTTTTTTAGTATTTCTTGGACTTTAAATTCATATAAATCCTTTTGAGGTTCCCATTAAAGTCGTCAATCGTCTCTGGGTGGTTGGCGAAACACTTATCCTTGACGGCACCCCAACAAACAATAGTCCAACGGGGTCAAATCGCAACTGCGAGGCGGCCATTTGACATAGCCGTTTCGGCTGATTATGCGATTTTCGAACGTACCGCGAAAAAGATCGATTGTGACGTTGGCTGTGTGGCACGTAGCGCCGTTCTGCTGGGCTTCATCAGAAAGCACGATTTTTCGGTAAAAATGGTCATCTTCGACTAAGCGCTCTTGAGCCCATTCCGCGAACCGAAAACGCATTGGATGGTCATGCGGCTTAAGCTGCTGAACCAACTGAATCTTATATGGCCTTAGACAAAGGTCTTTGGTTAAAATCCGTAGCAGTGAAGTGCGCGAAGTGTCCAACTCTTGAGCACGGTGCCGAGTTGACGTCGACGGATTGTCATCGATACTTTCGGTCACCGCAGCGATATTTTCATTCCTAATTATTTAACTAAGATATTTGATTAGACATTTATCAGCAATTTCTTAAGAACTCTGGTAGCTAAATATGTTGCAAATGCTGTACCATGTTTGACTGTTGTCAATTTATAATTTATAATTTTAAGCTCGTGGACCATTCCACATTATGTCGTTCAAATTTTTGTTCTTAGTAGTTTTTTCTAAAGCCTCAATAACTTATCTTAATTTGGTCGTCAGACTCGAATTTCTGATTACATCTTGGTGCGTTAAGAAATACTTACCTTTGTTCTGTACTTCGACTATATGTCCTAAATCCATATATTAATTCATGAATTTATTATAGTCTACCCTTAGTTTTTTATTTCATTTTAATTATTTATCTAGGTTTATGAAACGAGCTATCGCTTGTTTCTTTGAATCTCCTAAGGTGAAGTCATTTTTATATGGTGTTGACACAATATATCGCCCCTATGAATCTATCTTTGTAATTTTTGTGAAAATATTTTCGACTTCCTAATATTAATCTATATCTTTTAACTCTCTGGTGTTTGCTACGAGTTTTGCACCCAGAGACAATCCACCCGAAATCGGTTTTTTGGGCAGGGAGTCCATTTATTTTGACCTCTTCACTCTGCAGAATGTGTATAGATTAAATCTACACGACCCGGCTTATTAAAGTCTGGGTCGTCCAAAATTTACTTTTCCCATTTTGTTTTGTCAAAATTTACCGTATAAAATGGGAGAGCTCTCATTAACTTTGGAAGTTTTCTTCAACTTTAATATTTTTTTGGAAACCATTACATTTAACTAAAATATTTATCTTGTGCTTTAAGATACACTTTTCTGTGGAAGACACTCCACTGATCTTTGTTTCAGATCGAGTTTTGGTAATTTCAGAATCAGCGTAGATTTTTCTGAAATTATTGTACTTTGAGAACCACTGACATTTAAAGCTCTACAATTTGAAAAACCTCCAATTAAGGATTTAATTTGGCCGCGTGCTATAGCACGCAACGCTTCTTCCGCCGTCATGCAAGTGTAAACTTTTTTTAAATTTTTGTTTAGAACTATAATTTATATATACTTTTACACATAGGAGAATTTTTAGTAGACAATTATTTCATATTGTTACGAAAACTCTTTTAACAGGCTTTTCATCTTGAACTGAACTCAACGAACTTAATCGTTGCTCTAAGAATTCGACGACGGATAACGCTGGAATTTCCTTAGTTTTTTAACATGGCTCTCATATATTTGTAGAGCTTCTTTGTTACATTTTTTTATTGTTATGTGTGCAAAAGCTATATCATGTGAATTTACTATAAAGATTCTTAATTGCCTAAGAGTGAAAATCTGCCACATAATACTAAAAGGTCAGATTTTCATGGAACCTTTTGGCTTTTTGGGCTCAAAACAACAACAAAAATACATTTGGACCGGTTTTGAGAATTTCGAAGTTTTACGGAAGTTAAAGGGGTTCAAAAAATCAAATTTGGTCACTTTCTCATAAGGTAGTATATAAGTCGGAACAAGCCGGATCGGACGACTATATCATATAGCTCCCATAGGAACAATAGGGAAAGGTTGAGAACATACTCCATTTACTTTATCAAACCGAAATTATCTTAGCAATTCGGCAAGAGTTATATACTTCTGAAATTGTAGCACTGCAAAGGAGTTAGAATTTACAGCCATTTTACAGAAATTGTTGTTCAATGTGGTCGAAGAGTGTGTGATGAGAGTTGGGGAAAAGCTAGCATAAGCTGATACATCGCTCGACGGAAAATTTTCTTGCCTTGTTACCCAGGAAACATCCACTGACCAAACTTTATGTTGAATTTTAACATGAAACTAATCTTTACGCAGCGATGTGCGATCTTTGTATGCGTTTCATCAAAGGCATTTCATAACGAATTTGTTTCGGAAAATCAACGAATGCGTTTTTGCTTTCATTAGAAGATGTCAGAATAAAACACAAAAGAACACGAAAAAAAAGCAGATTTCTAAAGATTTCTTATATAGCCAAGACTTTACTAGGTAAGGTGAATTTTCAATTTAAACTTCGCTGGCCTAACATTTCGGGCTGTTTCTTTTTTTTTTCTTAAGTTTTCAGGCCTGCTAGTGACATTTGGCCCAAATATCATGTCAATGTCATTATTAGTAATATATTTACGGTTGTGTTTACCAAACGATGTAGAGTTTATTTTTAGATTTTTACAATGGCTGATTTAATTGAGCAGTCAAGTGCCATCAAATTTTGTTTGCGAAATGAAATTTAAGAATGTCGCGGAAGACCTTTGGTGATTTTACCATGTCGCAGAAAAATTTTTATAAGTAATCAAAGACCTCGAAGCTTACGAAGCATATATAACCCTTCGTCACGCATGTATATGTGACTGGTTTAGTGAAGTCAACTCCGCATCGTACAAATGGTCTTAAAACTGTTAGACGCTCCATCGGAAGAAAATCATGGGAAAAGATTTGTCGCTGCAAGTTTGGCTTATAACGCAGGCAATCTAACAACACGTTTGGCTGCTTCTTGAACACTTACAATCCAAAACGAAGTCGAATGATAGCCACTAGTGCCTTTGGACCCATGTGGTATTTTTCTTGATATATATACGAAGCGAAGAATCCATGCGACGATGGGTAGGTAACGAAGATGAGAGCTAAATAAGAATTGTCCTTAAGCTACTGGTAAAGTCGAAAAGCTTTCTGCATGAAACTTTCCCAAAAGCTGTCTTCCTATTGAAGTTAGTACATATGTCGGAACTCTTTCATCAGATGACTATATCATATAGCACCCAAAAGAACAACCGGGAAATTAAACAAAAAGAAGACAGGAAGAATACTGATCCCTTTGCAGCTATTGCAAAAATGAAACATCTAAAATTTCACTTCAATTATTAAATCGTTCCTATGACAGTTATATGATAGCGTTTTCCGATTTTAATAAAACAAAAACCGTAATTCTGAATGACCAAACCATTTCTATGTCCAAAAGAATAAAAAAAATTTGAATTTATAAAATTACCATTTCTTTTTAATATTCCGATTGTTCCCATGAGATCTATATGATATAGTCTTCCGGTTTTTATCAAATTTAAGCCGTAATTCCAAAACTATAAAAAAAAATTAAAAACAGCTAACAGCCATGAGAGCTATATTATATAGTCGTCCGATCCGGCTCGTTCCGAGTTATATACTACCTGCAATAGCAAGACAACTTTTGGGAAAGGTTCATGCAAATAGCTTTAAAACTAAGAGACTTGTTTGCGTAAAATCTCACGGACAGGCGGGCGGACGGACAGGCGGAGGGGCAGGCGGAGGGGCAGACGGTTATGGCTAGTCTGTCTGTCTGTCCGTTCGTCTATACGTCTGTCCGTCTGTATGAACGTCGAAATCTTGGAAACTATAAGAGCTAAAGATTTGGGACATGTCATGCAGGTTCTAGTAGTTCATAGGCCGTGCAAGTTTACTTCAAAACGGAGCCACGCCCACTCTAATGAGGATAGGAAAGCAACGGAGATGAGAGCTAGTGTTTTCCACTAAGTTGTGCACGGAATTGTCATCTGTTTTTGCTTCGAATGAGACTACTTCGTCATCTACCTGACCACGTTTATCCTTTCGCCAATAATATATTGGTTGCTCTAAATTAGATGGTCTTAGGGTTCTAAAAGGGTGCACCCTATGGACCTATGGACGGCTTGACCTTAATCGGAACGTATCGCCAAGTACAATCAGCAGTGAGCTCCTGTATCTCGAACACACGGTTTTCCACAATTGGTCATAATGCAGCAGAGTGCTGTCCAATCCAATACAGAACGATCATAGAAATATTTTGTACCGATGGTTTGTAAGGAGATCACGGATTCTTGAGATCAGCTTCGCCAAAAGATGTGCCCCTGTCAATCTCAATTTTGGCAAAGACAGTTTTCGGGTCAAAGCCACTCTGCATTTCGATGTAAGCAATCTCACAGTAACCTTGCCATTCGGATCGAGCCATCGCTAAGTCCATGCAGCTCCAATCCTTCCTGATTTGGCAGTAAGCAATATCTAGGCACTGGGAACCTTTCATGAATGATTTCCATCCACGTTCAATTCTTTGTGGAACCGATTTATCTCAGTTTAGCTTCATCAACTAGGACTCCTGTAATGAAATCTTTGCTGTTATAATGATCGGCGAAATTAATCCCAGAGGGTCGAAACTGGGTTTTTAGGTGTGAATTCAAAAAGAAATACATCATCTGTTTGGATCCAATTTATAGCCAGCGTACTCGTAACCGTAATTTGTTCGATGCTCAGAGTTTTCAAGTAAAAAATCGCTCGAAACAACCCCATTCAAAAAGTCAGTAACTTAAGTCAGTCTACGGTATCATGACCACAAAGAAAATCGTCCATATAGAACAATGTCGTACAAGTCGGCCAGATAGATCATGCTGCGCATAGAAAGATAATACGTCAGTTAATACTTTTCTGGTGAGTCTCTCCAAATTAAAACCTGTCTAAACATCTTGACAACATCGACAGGAATGGCATATTTAAGGTCCGAAAGCGAATAAGCAACGTATACAGATCACTCTGTATTGTTTGTCACACCAGAAGTAGGTCACTCAACGATACTCCAATACAAGTCTTTAACGACGTGTCAAAAAAACTGGCGCCCGAACAGGGACCTGATTAAAGCCGCGAAAGGATAACAAGTTCCGCGCCTCGCGAAGTTCTGAAAGTAAAAAATTCTGACGTTTCGTTACGAACCTCCGCCTAATCAGTGAGAAGTGAAAAACCAAAAATCCAGAGACCTGGAAGTGCAAAAGTGACGTTTAAAAACGGCCGTTTAAAAACAGGACTTATGCCCAGTGGAATAATCAGGCCAAATTCCATCTCCGTGATCCCTTTAGTACCCGTTCGAAGGGAATGTGAATTAAGGTACAGAGAAGGCCCCTTAGTAAACTCACACTCAGGAGAGATCGATGCATCGTGGGATAAAACGGAATCCGCCGAACCTGTCATCATGAGAGCACGCCGAGATATGTTACTAGTGTATGAATAGTTTTAAGTAGTTTAGTTTTAAAAACAAAACAAGAAAGGAAGCAAACTTCGGCAAGCCGAAGTTTATATACCCTTGCAGCTATTGCAAAAATTATATATTGTTGAAAACATTAAAATTATGATTTACTTGCGTACATGTCTAAAAACATTGAAGCAATGATGGTTTGCAGCTCAATTATTAGATAGTTATTTTATATAATTTTATTATTTCTATGGGAGCTGTATGATATAGTCCTCCGATTTTGTTGTAATTTAAACCGTAATTCTGAAATATTTAACCATTACTATATGAAGAACTAAAAAAAAAATTTAAAAACAGCAAAGTTATAATTTTTTTTGTATTTTTTACCGATTGTTCCTATGGGAGCTATTTGATATAGTCGTCCGATTTTTCTGAAATTTAAACCGTAATTCTGAATTATTTAACCATTACTAACCATTTCGAAGAACTATAATTTTGTATTTTATTGTATTTTTTTTCCGATTGTTCCTATGGGAGCTATATGATATAGTCGTCCGATTTTGATGAAATTTAAACCGTAATTCTGAAATATTTAACCATTACTATATGTCGAAAACTAAAAAAAAAATTTAAAAACAGCAAAGTAATATTTTTTTTAAATTATTTTTCGATTGTTCTAATGGGAGCTATATGCTATAGTCGTCCGATCTGGCTCGTTCCGACTTATATACTACCTGCAATAGAAAGACAACTTTTGGGAAAGTTTCATTCAGATAGCTTTAAAACTGAGAGACTAGTTTGCGTAGAAACGGACAGACAGACTGACAGACGGACATGGCTAGATCGACCCGCCTATTGATACTGATCAAGAATATATATACTTTATAAGGTCGGAAATGTCTCCTTCACTGCGTTTCAAACTTCTGACTGAAATTATAATACCCTCTGCAAGGGTATAATAAAATGCTTATAATAATGATTACAAAAGTTGTTAAAGTGATTATTTGGAATACATTATAATATTTTGTGTGTGATTCTATTATTTCTTTTGTTTGAATATAAGATAATGGTTCTAACTTTGTAATATTATGATTTACTTAAACGCTCTTTGTGTAATCTAAAATTGTATTTGATATTCTTCTATTGTACTGAACAATTAAGGATTTTAACAAGGTTATTTTCAACTATAGAAATTTCTTTATTAATACAATTTTGATTTAATAATGTTTTAGGGATATTCGAGGTCAATTAAATATTTGGTTCAACATAATTAATTTGGAAATTTTTATATGTTTTGGTATATTTGCATTCAGTATTTTCTTGATTAATTATTCCATTTATACATTCGTCAAATACAATTTTTTCTGTTTCTTTGTTAAATACTTTATTGTCATATAAGAAATATTTGTCGAATATATTTTCTATTAAAATATTATTATTTTCATCGGGATAAGGAATAATTTTAAAAACGGGAGATTTAACTATTTCTGAAGGAATATGGGTGTTTGCGTACTTGGCGCTTTTATTTAAATTTAAGTCACTAGTTATAGGGCGAGAGCGGGAGCCAAGAAAGCTTTCGTCCGTTCGCTTTTGCGAATTCGCACAAGTTTTACACAAGTTATCGCAAATAAATTATCTCAAATCCTACTGCAGTCACACAAGTTTCGCGTTTGTTAATACAAAATAGTATTACATTTTCATGGTGACCCAACGTGATCGCAGTAGAGTTCGCGATTTGTTTACCAATTATTTTCTGTGAAAAACTAGAACAATTACCAACAAACTCACAAAAACAATTTATGTCGGTTCGGCCAAAAAATTAAATTCCGAAATAAATTTCGTCGCTGGAAATTTTCTGCCGTTCCTTGGTTGTTGCCCAAGACGTTTCTTCCGCCGCTGCAACTTTAATTGTTAAATTTGCTGCTGCCGCTGGAACATGGATGTAAAAAAGGAAGTTGCAATTATCGAGTCGGCCAACCAGGTATGGAGTGCTAAAAGTGGAAAGTTAATCCGTGGCGTTTTTTTAATTGCGTTTTGGCCCATCTTTCAACTGTTCGCTTTCATGTAAAAATCGGTAGATAGTGAGCATTCTAAACAAGAAATAAAAATTTGCATGTACTAGCAACCAAAATTCTGCAATAAACATAATATATTTGGCCCATAAACAAGCAAATAAAATATTGGTCGTCGACCCAATTAGTGCCAACTTAATTCCCCCAATTTTAGGTATAAATAAACCAGCTGGAAAAAAGTGCAAATTGTGAAAAGTGTAGTTGTCAAAAATTAGCGGCAAAAACTTTCGCCGCAGTTTGTCTGAACATTTTCCCGCGCTTTTAGAATTTTCCCGTGCTTTTACAATTTTTCCGCGCTTTTCATAAATTTTAAGCGCCTTTCGGCATCAGGCTTATATATTCGTTGCCCTTAGTAATCGGTCAGTGTATCATTCTCCGTTAGCATTTGCCTAGGAAAAGCCGCTAGCCGCGTACACATACACACGCACAACGACACCGCTGCCGCTATTTCGAGTTTTTTTTTGGTCGTTTTCGTTATCGATCGCTGCAGCAGTGCAATTTTCGGTCTGCTTAAACGCTTGTTCGTTTTTTCGGTATGCTTGAGCTTAAGCGTTCGCTTCCCTACACTGCGTGCGTGCGGCATATTACTGTCGCAGGGTTTATTTATTTATTTTATTTAACAAATAAATAATTATTATATTATAATTATATAAATAAACATAATATAAATATTTACCACCTCTTCGATACCAACAAAACAAATACAAATACAAATACAATACCAATAAAACAAATACAAATGGCAACCAAAGATATTGAAGAGCTTAAACACCAACGAGATGTTTGCATGAAAAGCATTAACCGAAAGTGTCGCAATTTAAAAGAAGCTGAACTATCTGTGAATCCGGTTGAGCTTGAGTGTCGATTAGAGATTCCAAATACGCACATTGAAAATGCTTCACTTTTGCAAAACCAATTAGAAGTGAAAGATACAAAAGATGTATACCGCAAGAGAGAGAGAGGGCCGTAATGACAAAGTCATTGCTGATTTCGATTTTAAATAAGTGCAAACAAAATAATATCGAGAAATCCGCTCCGCCAGCAAATCGCCCGCCTCAATTCCGCCGCGGAAAATAGTCCGAATTTAAAAATTTTATAAGCCTTTTCGAAACTTTTGTTGACAAAGACGACACCTTACCCGATATTGAAAAATTCAATCATTTAATTTCGTGTTTAGCTTGAGACAGTTAGGGCCTTTCAAGTCACTGCGGTCAATTATCCCAAAGCCCTTGCTAGCCTGAAGCGGGTGTACGATAATGATTGTCTTTTTTTTAAAAAAACATGTCGACACTGTTTAATTTACAACAAATTCCCATCCTTCAGCCTTGAGAACCCTCATCGACACAGTCAGAGCCTTGTATGACTCCTTGCTGTCTATTGGAGATGATAGACGCATTACTAACGCTATTTTAATACATCTGGTAATGAGCAAGGTCGATGCAGGAACTAAAAGAAAATGGGAAGAAGAACAGTTAAATTATACTTCGCTTCCACTTTGGAGCGAATGTGAGACGGCTCTCAAAAGGCGATACCAACGCATGATAGCGGAAGATGCTTCCAAGCCCAAAACTGTTTAGCAGACCCAATCTAAGCCTTAGAAGAATGGAAATAGGATTTTTTCGTTTGTCGCTGCAGGAACGACCCTGTTCAATGCGTGAATTGCAACTCAGCTGAACATCAGTTTTCAAACTCCCTCCCAGCCCTAACAGTTCAGCAAAGATTCGATTTCGCGAAAAGAGCACCCTTGTGCATTAATTGCTTAAGAATGGGTCATACGGTCAAAAAATGCAAATCGAACATATGCAGAGTGTGCAATTCCTCACATTTAACGTTGCTACTCATATATTCCCCAAACACAAATCTCCGTCTTAGCGCACGCTCATCCAGGAGACTCCATCCACTTCACATGTCTTGCATGCATTCTTGCAACTGCTGTTGTGAGCGTCCAAACCAAAAGCGGCGAGTTTGTATTTGCTCGAGCGTTGCTCGACTCTGGTTCACAAATAAACTTTGTAACCGATGAGTTCGCGCAGAGGCTCAAAATTACAAGAGAGGGCGTGTGCATGAGCTTGCGAGGCATTTGTGGAACTAATGCCCAAGCCACAAAAAAAATACACACGATTGTGAATTCGCGAGTAGGGTACAGCCAGTGATCTTCCGATTTTTGGATTATGGAAAATATTTCTGATTATCATCCGGATCAAGTGGTGAACACCAGCGGGTGGAGGGTGCCTGAAAATATGGCAGATCCATTCTTCTTCAAGCCCCAAAAAAATAGATAAGCTTATCGGCGCTGATACGTTCTTTGAACTTTTATCTATTGGCCAGATAAAGCAGGGGCCTGAACTCCCCATCTTACAAAAGACAGTTCTCGGCTGGATAGTGTCAAGGAGATATGCCTCTGAAAATAAAGTAAAGACTGAAAAAATGGAACATCTCAGCTGCCTGGAGGAAACGTTTGGAGTCAATTGACACAACCCTGAAGAAATTTTGGTCTGTGGAGGACTTGCCGCCCAATGCTAAAGTCCATACTCCTCAGCAACAACTCTGTAAACAAGACTTTGAGAAAAATACTCAAAAATTGTCGTCCGGTAGATTTTCGGTTCGTTTGCCGTTAAAATCTGACCCAAATACACTTGGTTCGTCATACGAAGTTTCGGAACGTAACGGAACGTTTCATTCCGCACCAATGCGTTCTACGGCCACAAAGTACTTCAACTAAGTTGAGAGTAGTTTTCGATGCATCGAGCCGTACTTCCACGCATGTAGCGTTGAATGACATCTTGATGGTAGGCCCAACTATCCAAGAGGAGCTGTACTCTGCTTCGGTTTAGAATGCATAAGTTTGCCCTTGCGGACGTTCAAAAAGATGTATCGCCGAGTGATGGCGGACGAAGCTGACCCAAACTTCCAGCTTATAGTATGCAGACGAGATCTTTCCGAGTCCCTGAAATTCTTTAATTTAAACTCCGTTACATATGGAACTTCGCCAGCATCCTTTTTGACGATTCGGTGTTTAATGCGGCTAGGAGAGATGGCGCAAGCAACTCATCCAAAAGCCGCAAAGATTATTCAGATTGAGTTTTATGTTGACGATTTGTTGACTGGCGCCGGATGCGTTGAGGACCTGCGAAGCCTTCGAGACGAAGTTTCTCAGGTCTTGCAAGAGGCAGGCTTTGAATTGGCAAAGTGGTTTTCAAACTGCCCAGAGTTATCCGCATCTGATAGCCCTGTAATGCCAATTATGGCAGACTCAGACGTAACTAAGACCCTTGGCGTGGTTTGGTTACCGGTTGAAGATTACTTTTAATTTCGGTTGGATGACTCTTTCCTGGATCTTCGCGCCACAGTCCTTTTCGTCGCACCTGAAGCTTCTGAGAGTGTTCGTGTGGGTTTTTCGTTTTATTCAAAGGTGCAGAAAGGTGATATGATTCTTCTAACTTCGCCAAAGTTTCTTCATAGCTTTGTAGGTTACAGATGTGGATGATTTTAAATGTTCCGTCTTGTTTAGCCGCTAATCCGGTTTCGAGTGAGATGATTTGTGAATTGGAATAGTCGAGGACTGTAGTTATCCCCAAGCATGTTGGTAAAAATAATAGTAGTAACATATCTCGGCGTGCTCTCGTGATGACAGTTTCGGCAGATTCCGTTTTATCCCACACTGCAACGATCTCTCCTGAGTGTGAGTTTACTAAGGGGCCTCTCTGTACCTTAATTCACGTTCCCTTCGAACAAATACTAAAGGGATCACGGCGATAAAATTTTGCCTGATCATTCCACCGGGTACAAGTCCTGTTTTTTTCAGGAGTGACAATTTGCGGCGTTTTTTAAACGGCACTTTTGCTCCGAATCTCGAGATTTTTGGTTTTCCACTTCTCACTGATTAGGCGGAGATTCGAAACGAAACGTCAGAATTTTTTCTTTCTGAACTTCGCGAGATGCGGAACTTGTTATCCTTTCGCGGTTTCGCCAGTTAAAAGATTGATTATGATTTTGATATAAAAAAAAATTAAACTTTTCTTTATTGAGTTGGATTAAGAACTGATTTACTTAGGTTAAACAACTGTTTTTTATAGCTACGCCTCGATCCATTGCTGCCGCCGTCTCTGCCGCTGTTGGTGATTCTGCTGACTTTCTTTCATATTATTGGTTGCTGCTCTTGGTCTCCGTTGCCGTTGACCAAACTTAATTGTAATTGGCCAGTGCATTTTAATTATTGTTTTTATTGTATGCACTTAGTTAAGTTCGATCAACTTTGCAAATTGGCTATTCTGCATTCCCACGATCGCTGACCAAAAGGTGCAAGCTCAGCGCACGTGGCTATGTTCGTTTGAGCTTTATTGAGGGCTGTTAGTTGTGCAGTAAATGCTTTCTTCTTCGGTTTGGGAAATTGTATTATTGAGGGCATTGCCGTGCAATCGATGCTTACTCTTTTCTTCTGTCTGGGAAATTGTATTATTTGGGGTGTTAAATTATATATAAAAAATAAAACAATCAGGCTGAACTTCAGAATGAGTGGATCAAGGCAATTTCTAAGGTTTTAGACCCAAACACCTACGACTATTTCTATCTGAAGCATGATATTCTTCATAAGAAGCCGGTAAAAAAACTTATAGTGATTTCCTCAGCAATGACAGGCGAAATTATCAGCACAGCCCATCGTCAAGGACACTTTAGCGTCAAGAAAACGATTTATATGGTGCTGCGTGATTATTATATCCTGGAGCAAGAAGTGAGAGCTCAAGCTAACGTCAGGTTATATGTAGAGTGCATAGTTGGTGATATACGGGAAGTACGGGAAGAAAGAGGGATATCTTAATACAATAAACAGGTCAGACGAACCTCTACAGATCATAATATCTAGCACTTGTAAGTCGAGGCTAGCGCCGTACAAGATTGTAATTGGAAAGAGCATGAGGCTTAATATGATAAAGATTTAGAAAATCCGAGTATAATTTTTTTATTTATTGATTGGTAGTTAACAATGAACTGCTAACTAACAGGATATACTGCATTATAATTTGAACAAAGCATCCGAAAGGGCTCATAAAGAGCAAAGTTGGATCTACAAATTGGCAAGTGAATAGGGCGAAAAGTACGAGTAAGTCTTGAGGGAACAGCGACGTTAATATAGCTAAGGAGGACCCCAGAGTTCACCTCACCTATGAGAAGCTTATGCAAAAAAATTACTCCGCTGCTCATTCTACGATGTTTTAAAGACTTTAAATCAATTAACATTAACCTTGACGAGTAAGGTGGCAAACGGGTCACCGGGTCCCAATTCAGCTGTCAAAGAGCAAATAATAAAATTGCTTTTGGACCGACTTGATTAATTTTTCTTGATAAGATCGGTGACTTAGTCGCTATTTAACGAACACAGTTTGGAGCCGGGTTGAAGCTGAAAAATAATTTTGTAGGACCCTATGCAATTACTCGCAAGTGAGACACGGAAGATATCTTGTCAAAAAGGGAGGCAATGATGAAGGTCCTTTTAAAACTAACACTGCTGCGGAGTTCATGAATTTGAGGTCATCCACATACGGGACGAATCATTTGTCAGAATAGCCGAATGTAGGATTGGCAACGCCAGAGAATTGCATTTAAGCATACCATATTTATTAACATAACTTTAACAGAGAACGTTGCAAGAGAATGAGTTTCAGCAGAGGAAGGTCGTGTGCTTCTCCATAAGAAGTTAGTGAGAAATAAGAAAACCAGTGTTGTTGTGGAATTAAATATCTCTACGTACATATAATATAACTTGTGCTCTGATAAACTTCCCCTTTTATCCGGCCATGAGATCTCGACGCCCTGGATCATGGGCTTTAGAGGATTAAGAATTGCATATATATAATTAAATTTCCGAACCATAAGTTTAACATAAAAAAAACTTTATTTAATTTATTTTAAACTGGTTACAATAATTTTTTATTTGGAAGAACACTGACTGTCTTGAAACAAGTCTTAAACTGAACTCGCTTCTTAACTTAAACTTCTTTGACGATCATACATGGTAATTTTCCATTGGGATACAAAAGTGTGGGAACGAACTGATAACGTAACTTGATTCGTTCTGGATGTTTAGTCTAAGGCTTGGGTACATTTGCAATTAGATATCGGCTGATTCGTTCTGGATGTTTAGTCTAAGGCTTGGGTACATTTGCAATTAGATATTAGCTGATTGGGGTATGAAATATGCATAAGAGTTATATGGGATTATGGATAGGTCACTCCCCCATTCTTTGAATTTGGCCTGTCCTCAGGTGGAAAGGGTTGGAAATAACATGACATTTTCTTCTATGTTAACTGAGTTTGGTAGATCGTTTACAATTTCTGTACTTTTTTGTGTTTCTTTCTTTGATTTTACATATTTTACAATAAGTTTTCTTGGAATGCTCTTAAATTTATACAATAAGTACAATAAAATGCTTATAGCAATGATTACAAAAGTTGTTAAAGTGATTATTTGGAATACATTATAATATTTTGTTTGTGATTCTATTATTACTTTTGTTTGAATATAAGATAATGGTTCTATCTTTGTTACATTATTATTTACGTAAACGCTCTGTGTGTAATCAAACGTTGTATTTGAAATTGTGAATTCTTCTAATTGTACTGAACAATTAAGGATTTTAACAAGGTTACTTCCAACTATAGAAATTTCTTTATTAATACAATTTTGATTTAATAATTTTTTAGGGATATTCCAGCTCAATAAAATATTTGGTTCAACATAATTAATTTGGAAATTTTTATATGTTTTGGTATATTTGCATTTAGTATTTTCTTGTTTAATTATTCCATTTATACATTCGTCAAATACAATTTTTTCTGTTTCTTTATTAAATACTTTATTGTCATATTAGAAATATTTGTCGAATATATTTTCTATTAAAATATTTTATATTATTATCTTCATCGGGATAAGGAATAATTTCAAAAACGGGAGCTTTAACTATCTCTGAAGGAATGTGGGAAAGAATCAAAATTTCATTTGTGTCTGTTTTAAGCCAAGTGGAGGTTTTGATTTTCAACAATTTCTCAGGGCTCACGTATTTCAAATAATCATGTTTTAATAATTTTGGATTGAATAAACCTAATCTTGTCAGCTGCATTCCTAGTTCAATATCTTCTACATATTATGTAAAGTGTTGTAAATTAAATATTAAAACGCTGACTTGTTGTTCCCTTTCTCCGTCTGCCTTTAATTTATTGATTACCTCAATTCCATTATTTATGACATCGATAACCATGTTTAAATCGGTGTTCTGAACACTAGTGTCTATTAAAGTATTAATTTTTTCTTTCATTTCATCTTTATCATCTTTGTTCTAATGCTCCGAATTGGTATTTATAAACTGATCCTATAATATTGAATAAACCTCTCTTACTGCGTTTTGCTAAAGTAATTCCACTGATTTCTCTTTTAAGTTTTTCTACTAGATATCAGATTTTTATTGTCACTAAATTCACTAGCTTCTTTCAAAAAGACTTTCGAAGGTTTGTTCAGTTTTTGTTATGTTTACACTTAGATAATGATATTCATAATTAATCGGGATATCTATTGATTCTGTTTTAAATACAAGATATCCGTTTTAGATATCGTGGCGCGTCTGCTTTTATCAAGTGTGGCACAATATTCCTAATTATATAATAATAATAGTTATCGATAGTAATATACTAAAATGGTATTTTAACTTTATATACTAAACAATAATATACTAATAATGTTAACTTATTACAGGTGTACCTATTTTCAATGTTTGGTTCACTTCCTATAATTTGCAATTTCTCATTAACCTTTTCATGAAATCTTTCCACGACTGATATACCGTTTTGAATTTAACCTATTGTGTAAAGCTACTCACATAAATGCTGAATCTTTATCTGCCTTGATTTCCCGTGGTTTTCCCATTTAGTTAAATACTTGCATGATAGCTCTTTTAGCTTATAACCAATCCCTACTTGTGACTTTTATTAGGGTAGCAAATTTTGAATATACGTCGATACATAATAAAAATTGGTGATCACCCACCATATAAAAATCCAAGGTATATATCTCTCTTATATTTTGAATTTCTTGAGTAAGTCCAAATGGTATTGGTATTTGGTATTTCTATGTTCCGTTTTAGCAATGTTGCAAGTTTTAAATTCATTTATTATATTCTGAATTAATTTTTGCTAGTCGGGGAAATAATATTTTTCTCTAAACCATTTGGTAGTTCTTTTTGTCGTTTCAATATTTTTTCTTTAAAGTCTGCATATGCCAGTATGCCTTCAAGTTTTGCCGTACATCTTACGAATTTCGTCAAGTGACCTGCATTTATAATTTCCACATAAGCGTTTTGGAATAAAAGGAAGTCTGAATCGTTATGAATATATATCGACTCAGTCATTTCTTTATAAATAATTTTAATTTTTAATTCGTAAAATAATGCGTTACTTCTGTTATATCCTCATCTCCTTTAATTAACTCGACTTGTCGAGAAAATAATTAAATGGTCTCTCAGTTATGGAAATATAGTTCTCGTTATTTTCTTGCGCACTTCATCTTGCCTGATGCATCGCTCTTTTTTGGAACTATCCAAATGGGTGAACAATATGGAGATTTTGATTTACGAATTATTCCCTGTTCAATCATTTGGTTTATTTGCTTATTAACTTCTTCATCAAAGGATATTTGTATGGCTTCCTATATACTGGGTCTTCATGTTTTGTTTGTATTGAATGTTTAATAGTACTTGTAAAAGTCAAATTTTCACATTCTTGGTACTGTATTTCATTTTATTCAAATAAAACTTTCTTTAAACTTTCTCTTTATTCTTCTTTCAAATGTTCTAATCTGTATTCATTTCATTCTTTTAATTCAATTTTAATGGCAAATTTAAATGTTTGATTCTTTGATAAGGGCGGCTTAAAGCATTCTAATGCGGTCTTATCCTCTTCATACTCTTTTTTAACTGATGGTGGCATTTTACTGCGGTCTTGTCCTTTTCCATATTATTTTCACCATATTTTATGCAGAGTAATGTGTCTCTAAACGTCACTGTTTCTTCTACATAGTTTATTTTCGCTTTACTTTCTTTCAAATAATCTCTACCTATTAAATGTCATAATTCTCAGAAAATTTATTTAATTAAAACTGGGCAGATTTTGCATGAATCCAATGTTATACTTTTATTTAATTCCAGTGATCCATTTATAAAGAATACTTTTAATTTCTCATCTTGTTCTTCATTATTTGCTAAATTTTTCGTCGTAATATTAATACATGACCCTGTATCTATCATAGCTCTAAGAAGTTTTCCTTTTTTTGGAAGTTGATGCCTGGAAATTTAAGGGGTTTTGGGACCTACCTTGATCTAGGTTCCTCATATACTCATGATAATTTCCCTGATTTTGGTGAACTTTGAGGATTTGTCGAATTTGAATTAATTTTATTTCTTGGATAATTATTATTGTTGTTTCTTGGATAGCTATAAGAATGGGAATTATTCCTCTGATAATAATAATTTTGATGTAATGGATCTGATTCTAATTCTAACTTATTGTTTACGAACTTACTGATGCTTGCTTGATAAGGAGTGTCACGAACGTGCTGTATGATGTCCTCGTATGGCCTGTGATCCTTGAAAGCTTTAATTAAGGCCACTTTTGCTGTTCCCCATGTATTAGATTTTTCCTCTTCGATGACTGCGTACGCGGAATCGATGATGGTCCACTCAATAGCTCCATAGATGATGTGGATTTGACGAGCATCTTGAGTAGGGTAAAGTTGCAGTAAATACTCTACTCTGGAAATGTAGCGGCTTAATTCCCATGGATTTCCGTCGAAATAAGGTAGCTATTTGATTTGTCCGATTAGTTGATTTAGATCAGTCTCAGACAACTGCGGTAGCACTGGTGGATTTGCCATGTCTAATGTTCTTTGTTTGTTGTTTTCAATATTGACACTTTTTGTTTTAAATTTTTATGCGCGTATTGACCGAATTGGATCTTCTTTATTTTGTTTCTGCGTGCGAAAATTAGACTAGATTCTTTGGCCAAACTCGATTTTTGTTGCCCTTTGGATTGTTGATTGATAATGCACCAGCTACTCAATCCGATTGTTTAGTCTAGAATCTTGGGGATTCATTCGCATGGTAATTTTCCATTGAGGGTCCGAAAGTGTGGGAAGGATTGATAATGTAATTTGATTCGTTCTGGATGTTTAGTTTAAGTTTTGGATATATTTGCAATTAGATATTGGCTAATTGGGGTACTAAGGGTGTGTATGGGCGTGTGGACATGGCATAGAGTTATATGGGATTATGGATATGTCACTATATATATACTCGTAGAGTAATGGGGTATATTGTAATCGTTGAAAAGTATGTTACGGGTAGAAGGAAACATTTCCGACCCTATAAAGTATATATATTCTTTATCAGAATCAATAGCCGAGTCGATCTAGCCAAGTCTGTCTGTCTGTCCGTCTGTGTGAAAATCGAGATCTCGGAAATTATAAAAGCTAGAGATTTGGGACTTGGCATGCAGATTTTAGTTCTTCCATTATGCCGCCCCTCTGCCGCTGCTCAGCCACTAATCGGCCGCTGCTCTGCTAATGGTAGCATATGAGCGAGAGATAGAGAACGAAAGAACTGTTAGGTGTGGGGTGGGGGTGCTGCACGCTCTTAGCTTCTAGTGTTGACTATGCAGTTCGACAGACGGCGCCACACAGACTCCGATTGTTAATGGGGGAATTTTGTTTGAAAATTGAAAATGTGTAACGGGTATCTAATAGTCGGGAAACTCGACTTAAGCGTTCTTTCTGTTTTTTAGTATAAAAGTGCAGTTTTGCGCGATTTCACTAAAATTTCACTTTTCAGATCCCAACCTCACATTTGGCAACTGCAAATTGCTCATATGGATATCAGAGGTGTAAAAAATACAAAGGAAATACATTTTCAAGTATACATATGTTTAAAAACATTGAAGCTATGATGACTCTCAGCTCAATTATTCGATCGTTCCTATGGCAGATATATGATACCGTTGTCCGATTTGAATTAAATTAAAATCGTAAATCTAAGCTAGCGAATCATTATCCAAAAGAATTAAAAAAAATAAATTTAAAAAGATAAGTTTTATTTTAAAAAAAATTTTAATATTCTGATTGTTCCAATGGGAGCTATATGATATATTCGCCCAATTTTAATGAAATTTAAACCCTAGTTGTAAAATATTTAACGATTTTTTCATAAAATAGTACATTAGATGCTTACCCATGGACAATTTATATTTATTATGAAAAAAAGAATAAAAATAATATTGTAAATTATTTTTAGCGATAAAAGTGTTTTTTTTACAAAGCCAATTAAATTTCAGATTGAGGAAAATTCACTTTCGGTCACCTGCTTGAGACGATTGCATACTGAACAATTAAGGATTTAACAAGGTTACTTCCAACTATAGAAATTTCTTTATTAATACAATTTTGATTTAATAATTTTTAGGGATATTCCAGCTCAATAAAATATTTGGTTCAACATAATTAATTTGGAAATTTTTATATGTTTTGGTATATTTGCATTTAGTATTTTCTTGTTTAATTATTCCATTTATACATTCGTCAAATACAATTTTTTCTGTTTCTTTATTAAATACTTTATTGTCATATAAGAAATATTTGTCGAATATATTTTCTATTAAAATATTTTATATTATTATCTTCATCGGGATAAGGAATAATTTCAAAAACGGGAGCTTTAACTATCTCTGAAGGAATGTGGGAAAGAATCAAAATTTCATTTGTGTCTGTTTTAAGCCAAGTGGAGGTTTTGATTTTCAACAATTTCTCAGGGCTCACGTTTTTCAAATAATCATGTTTTAATAATTTTGGATTGAATAAACCTAATCTTGTCAGCTGCATTCCTAGTTCAATATCTTCTACATATTATGTAAAGTGTTGTAAATTAAATATTAAAACGCTGACTTGTTGTTCCCTTTCTCCGTCTGCCTTTAATTTATTGATTACCTCAATTCCATTATTTATGACATCGATAACCATGTTTAAATCGGTGTTCTGAACACTAGTGTCTATTAAAGTATTAATTTTTTCTTTCATTTCATCTTTATCATCTTTGTTCTAATGTTCCGAATTGGTATTTATAAACTGATCCTATAATATTGAATAAACCTCTCTTACTGCGTTTGCTAAAGTAATTCCACTGATTTCTCTTTTAAGTTTTTCTACTAGATATCAGATTTTTATTGTCACTAAATTCACTAGCTTCTTTCAAAAAGACTTTCGAAGGTTTGTTCAGTTTTTGTTATGTTTACACTTAGATAATGATATTCATAATTAATCGGGATATCTATTGATTCTGTTTTAAATACAAGATATCCGTTTTAGATATCGTGGCGCGTCTGCTTTTATCAAGTGTGGCACAATATTCCTAATTATATAATAATAATAGTTATCGATAGTAATATACTAAAATGGTATTTTAACTTTATATACTAAACAATAATATACTAATAATGTTAACTTATTACAGGTGTACCTATTTTCAATGTTTGGTTCACTTCCTATAATTTGCAATTTCTCATTAACCTTTTCATGAAATCTTTCCACGACTGATATACCGTTTGAATTTAACCTATTGTGTAAAGCTACTCACATAAATGCTGAATCTTTATCTGCCTTGATTTCCCGTGGTTTTCCCATTTAGTTAAATACTTGCATGATAGCTCTTTTAGCTTATAACCAATCCCTACTTGTGACTTTTATTAGGGTAGCAAATTTTGAATATACGTCGATACATAATAAAAATTGGTGATCACCCACCATATAAAAATCCAAGGTATATATCTCTCTTATATTTTGAATTTCTTGAGTAAGTCCAAATGGTATTGGTATTTGGTATTTCTATGTTCCGTTTTAGCAATGTTGCAAGTTTTAAATTCATTTATTATATTCTGAATTAATTTTTGCTAGTCGGGGAAATAATATTTTTCTCTAAACCATTTGGTAGTTCTTTTTGTCGTTTCAATATTTTTTCTTTAAAGTCTGCATATGCCAGTATGCCTTCAAGTTTTGCCGTACATCTTACGAATTTCGTCAAGTGACCTGCATTTATAATTTCCACATAAGCGTTTTGGAATAAAAGGAAGTCTGAATCGTTATGAATATATATCGACTCAGTCATTTCTTTATAAATAATTTTAATTTTTAATTCGTAAAAATAATGCGTTACTTCTGTTATATCCTCATCTCCTTTAATTAACTCGACTTGTCGAGAAAATAATTAAATGGTCTCTCAGTTATGGAAATATAGTTCTCGTTATTTTCTTGCGCACTTCATCTTGCCTGATGCATCGCTCTTTTTTGGAACTATCCAAATGGGTGAACAATATGGAGATTTTGATTTACGAATTATTCCCTGTTCAATCATTTGGTTTATTTGCTTATTAACTTCTTCATCAAAGGATATTTGTATGGCTTCCTATATACTGGGTCTTCATGTTTTGTTTGTATTGAATGTTTAATAGTACTTGTAAAAGTCAAATTTTCACATTCTTGGTACTGTATTTCATTTTATTCAAATAAAACTTTCTTTAAACTTTCTCTTTATTCTTCTTTCAAATGTTCTAATCTGTATTCATTTCATTCTTTTAATTCAATTTTAATGGCAAATTTAAATGTTTGATTCTTTGATAAGGGCGGCTTAAAGCATTCTAATGCGGTCTTATCCTCTTCATACTCTTTTTTAACTGATGGTGGCATTTTACTGCGGTCTTGTCCTTTTCCATATTATTTTCACCATATTTTATGCAGAGTAATGTGTCTCTAAACGTCACTGTTTCTTCTACATAGTTTATTTTCGCTTTACTTTCTTTCAAATAATCTCTACCTATTAAAATGTCATAATTCTCAGAAAATTTATTTAATTAAAACTGGGCAGATTTTGCATGAATCCAATGTTATACTTTTATTTAATTCCAGTGATCCATTTATAAAGAATACTTTTAATTTCTCATCTTGTTCTTCATTATTTGCTAAATTTTTCGTCGTAATATTAATACATGACCCTGTATCTATCATAGCTCTAAGAAGTTTTCCTTTTTTTGGAAGTTGATGCCTGGAAATTTAAGGGGTTTTGGGACCTACCTTGATCTAGGTTCCTCATATACTCATGATAATTTCCCTGATTTTGGTGAACTTTGAGGATTTGTCGAATTTGAATTAATTTTATTTCTTGGATAATTATTATTGTTGTTTCTTGGATAGCTATAAGAATGGGAATTATTCCTCTGATAATAATAATTTTGATGTAATGGATCTGATTCTAATTCTAACTTATTGTTTACGAACTTACTGATGCTTGCTTGATAAGGAGTGTCACGAACGTGCTGTATGATGTCCTCGTATGGCCTGTGATCCTTGAAAGCTTTAATTAAGGCCACTTTTGCTGTTCCCCATGTATTAGATTTTTCCTCTTCGATGACTGCGTACGCGGAATCGATGATGGTCCACTCAATAGCTCCATAGATGATGTGGATTTGACGAGCATCTTGAGTAGGGTAAAGTTGCAGTAAATACTCTACTCTGGAAATGTAGCGGCTTAATTCCCATGGATTTCCGTCGAAATAAGGTAGCTATTTGATTTGTCCGATTAGTTGATTTAGATCAGTCTCAGACAACTGCGGTAGCACTGGTGGATTTGCCATGTCTAATGTTCTTTGTTTGTTGTTTTCAATATTGACACTTTTTGTTTTAAATTTTTATGCGCGTATTGACCGAATTGGATCTTCTTTATTTTGTTTCTGCGTGCGAAAATTAGACTAGATTCTTTGGCCAAACTCGATTTTTGTTGCCCTTTGGATTGTTGATTGATAATGCACCAGCTACTCAATCCGATTGTTTAGTCTAGAATCTTGGGGATTCATTCGCATGGTAATTTTCCATTGAGGGTCCGAAAGTGTGGGAAGGATTGATAATGTAATTTGATTCGTTCTGGATGTTTAGTTTAAGTTTTGGATATATTTGCAATTAGATATTGGCTAATTGGGGTACTAAGGGTGTGTATGGGCGTGTGGACATGGCATAGAGTTATATGGGATTATGGATATGTCACTATATATATACTCGTAGAGTAATGGGGTATATTGTAATCGTTGAAAAGTATGTTACGGGTAGAAGGAAACATTTCCGACCCTATAAAGTATATATATTCTTTATCAGAATCAATAGCCGAGTCGATCTAGCCAAGTCTGTCTGTCTGTCCGTCTGTGTGAAAATCGAGATCTCGGAAATTATAAAAGCTAGAGATTTGGGACTTGGCATGCAGATTTTAGTTCTTCCATTATGCCGCCCCTCTGCCGCTGCTCAGCCACTAATCGGCCGCTGCTCTGCTAATGGTAGCATATGAGCGAGAGATAGAGAACGAAAGAACTGTTAGGTGTGGGGTGGGGGTGCTGCACGCTCTTAGCTTCTAGTGTTGACTATGCAGTTCGACAGACGGCGCCACACAGACTCCGATTGTTAATGGGGGAATTTTGTTTGAAAATTGAAAATGTGTAACGGGTATCTAATAGTCGGGAAACTCGACTTAAGCGTTCTTTCTGTTTTTTAGTATAAAAGTGCAGTTTTGCGCGATTTCACTAAAATTTCACTTTTCAGATCCCAACCTCACATTTGGCAACTGCAAATTGCTCATATGGATATCAGAGGTGTAAAAAATACAAAGGAAATACATTTTCAAGTATACATATGTTTAAAAACATTGAAGCTATGATGACTCTCAGCTCAATTATTCGATCGTTCCTATGGCAGATATATGATACCGTTGTCCGATTTGAATTAAATTAAAATCGTAAATCTAAGCTAGCGAATCATTATCCAAAAGAATTAAAAAAAATAAATTTAAAAAGATAAGTTTTATTTTAAAAAAATTTTAATATTCTGATTGTTCCCATGGGAGCTATATGATATATTCGCCCAATTTTAATGAAATTTAAACCCTAGTTGTAAAATATTTAACGATTTTTGCATAAAATAGTACATTAGATGCTTACCCATGGACAATTTATATTTATTATGAAAAAAAGAATAAAAATAATATTGTAAATTATTTTTAGCGATAAAAGTGTTTTTTTTACAAAGCCAATTAAATTTCAAATTGAGGAAAATTCACTTTCGGTCACCTGCTTGAGACGATTGCATAAAATTGATTGAAACTTGAGATAAGGAAACACAAAAAAGTTCTTAAAGTATAATTTCAACAGAAAATAGTGCAAAGAGAATAACTGATAACAGTCGGATCCGAGTACGTACCGTTTTATAATGCGACATCTCTTTTACCTAATTTACAAAATTAATCTAATATAAAATACGTTCCTGTACCATAAATTGAGTTAAGTTTTAATAAGTGTTTTGTTTTGTTTTTTTATACTTGCTCATAATTTTACCACTACTTTATTGCTTTTGCCTACTGAAAACGATTTAATTTGTTGACTGTGTTTGTTTATTATACTGAGCATTTTACAACTCCTTTGTAATATTGTCCGTAACTAATCAGCGATTAATTTAATCGTAGGCTTAACCTGAATTGTGCGCACGTGTCTTTCGCCACGTGCATCAATTTGGGGGTAAGTATATTTATTTAAGCAGAGCGTTGCTATCGCTTTTGATTTTAATACTCACATTGTTGTTGCTGCCCAATCATTTCACCTAATGCTTAACGACACCACCAGACGTCAGGAATAAATTTTTCTTCGAGGGATGATAATGTGTGAAAAAATATTTGCCTAAATTTTTGAATTACAGTTGAGACTAATCAAAATCTACCAAAAACGCACGTGCATATAAGACTAAGTGAATATTGAGGGTTTAAAAAATCCAATTATTAACGTTTGTTTCTTTTGACCTTTTGCTTTGAATAATATAGATATTATTTTTTTAACTTTCATCAGAAAATGTTTGTAAATATTTGTCATTTATCAAAAAATTTACGTTGACTCATTATAAACATAGTAAAAATAGTAGTCAACTAGTACAATGCTGTGAGGTATACCTTGCAATTTTCCTTATAAAAGAATTAAAGACGCAAATGCATGTTGCTCAACACAACTCTTTAACTTAAATATGGAATTTCGTGGCGCGCCTACCAATAGAAACGTATACTTATAAGTTTTATTAACTCTTTATGAATATTCGGTTTTTATATTATTCCGTTCTAGATTATTAAACTTAATTGAAAGTGATTTTTTGTTGAAATGTAGAAAAAAATTGATTAAGTTTTTCCGTATTTAAAATTATTAACATAACATGTACCTGGGGGCGAGCGGCACATTTATTTTGTGGAAAAGAAGCGCTGGCCTCAAGCTGTTCCTAACTTACTTGTAAGGTATAGCCTACCAAAACCTACCTGTAAGAAATTTGCTTGAAAAGTGTATTTTAAATTGAAAATAGGTTGCTAATAGGTAGGATAACAATTTATCAACGTATTTATGTAGATGTAAACAAATAATAAAAAGCAAGTACTAGTCTAAATCGTTCAAAACGTATCGATTCTCACTTTTTAGCAATGTTGCAACCCCAGATAAATTGTATGTATACAATAATTTTAAATAAATCTTTCTTACAGACACAGATGTATATACAAACATAGACATTAATACATATGTACAATAACTAAATTATAAAAGAAGAATTCGAATTCCTTTGTAAAGTTCAGTTCATTTGTTGTAAGCTTTGCAACTATGAAATTGTTTTTCGTTAGCTACAAAAAAACAGTTTTTTTAATAAATATTTAAATCTTTAATTGACTTATGTTAAAAATCATTGAGGCTAAGCCAATTACTTTGAACTAAATAGGAATGTAGATGCAATGTATTAATAAAATTGACTTGTATTTAAAACTAACATTTACATATTTAATAATATTTTAATAATATTTGTCAAATGTTCCAACAGTAGCTGTATTATTTTAGTTTTTATATAATTCAAATGTTGTTTTATTATATAGATTTTCGTGATATTTTATACCAGTTACTCGAAGTGTAAAAGGGTATATTGTAATCTTTTTCGACCCTATATAGTATTCATAGTCTTGGTCAGGATCAATAGCCCAGTCGATCTGTCTGTCCGTCCGTCCGTCCTTCCGTATGAACGTCGAGATCTCGGAAACTATACAAGCTAGAGATCGAAAATTATTTCACATCACTCTGGGACATGCTAGAATTTAAGTTTGTGTTTCGCTGCTCAAACGGTGACCGCTGATGTAGAGAGGCGTTCTCTGAACTGTAAGCGGGAAGTTCTAGCTTGTAGAGGAATATTTGGTTTGAAATTTGTTAACTGAGTAAATATAGTCGAGGAACTTGGCTATGGCGATCTTTCTTTTTAAATATATAGTCAGGCACTTTGAGACATATCGTTTTTACACTTTCAAAAAATCGGTTTAAGTTTAAAAAAAACCGGCGCCTAATATGTGAAAAAATTGGTTGTCAGCATATACGAATATAACTAGAGGTCTAGTTTTTACGCTAACTAAATAAATTTTCCAGTTTTCACTTTTCCCAGACCTGTTTCCGTTTTCACTTCCGATATATATATAAATATAATATAAACTATGGAAAAAAACAAAAAAGCAAAAAAAAAAAATTATGTATATATATATATATATATATATATATTTCTTGAAGCTTCAATAAAGTGTCTATATAATTATTATTTATAAATTCAAAACACATAATTTAATAAAAATGTATATGTCATGAACTACTAATGAAACTCTAAAACCAGTTTTTGCTTCATCAAATATTAATGCGGTCCTAAGACGTTTGATGAAATATATTTCAAATATTTTCTAGAAAAATATTTTAATTTTGCTTAAACGTTTTATAAATATGGGAACTGATTATAGTTTCTGAAAGTAAATGTTTATATAGCCTAATAATACCATAATACCGAAAATTTATGACAGCGTAATAACGGACTAATAGACAGATGACATATATAGAACTAAATTCAGCTTAAGGAATGTTATTCGAAAACAACATAATCTAAAAACAAGAGGGAAAGCAAACTTCAGCAAGCCAAAGTTCATATACCCTTGCAGCTATTGCATTAATTAAATACTTTTGAAAACATTTAAATTATGATTTACTTGAGTATGTGCTGAAAAACATTAAAACTATGATGATTTGCAGCTCAATTATTAGATAGTTATTTTATATATTTTTACTATTTCTATGGGAGCTATATGCTATAGACGTATAAAATTTATACCATAATTCTGAAATAATTAAACATTGCTATATGTCGAAGAACTAAACAAAAAATTAAAAAACAGAAAAGTTATAATTTTTTTTCATTTATTTTTCCGATTGTTCCTATGGGAGCTATATGCTATAGTCGTCCGATCCGGCTCGTTCCGACTTATATACTACCTGCAATAGAAAGACAACTTTTGGGAAAGTTTCATGCAGATAGCTTAAAAACTGAGAGACTAGTTTGCATATAAACGGACGGACAGACAGACAGACGGACAGACGGACGGACAGACGGACATGGCTAGATCGACTCGCCTAGTGATGCTGATCAAGAATATATTTACTTTATAGGGTCGGAAACGTCTCCTTCACTGCGTTGCAAACTTCTGACTGAAATTATAATACCCTCTGCAAGGGTATAAAAAGTAAATTTAAAAATTTAATTTAAAATTTATATTAAGTCGTTTTATTCATAGCTATGGGAGATAGGCGTCCGATGGGAAGCCGAAGTTTTAATTCCCTTATAGACAAGGAATGGATCCGAAACGATTAAAACCATTAAAATAAAAAAAAGGACATATAACAATTATAAATTTTACCAGATTGTTCCAATGGCAGCTATGGGATAAAGTCGTCTGGTCGGTGTAAGAAGTACGGTTTTCGCAAATTAACTAAGCCACCAATTTCTATTTCAATCGAGCATGGGGAAATTATGTATGTGTTTTATACCCGTTATTTGTCACTCTGAGACATGCTAGACCGTAGGTATTGGACTCTGTGTGTGTGATTCGGCCATATCTATCGGTAGGCAAAAAAAAAATGTTCAAAACCGAGCTAATATCTTAAAAGTTATGAAGTTTTGAATTCCTCTGCCGCCGCTCTGCCGCGACTCTGCCACCCCTCTGCCGCTCTTCGGCCGCTGCTTGCCGGTAATCGCTGCAAGAAAGAACTGCAAGCGGGGGGTGGGGGTGCTGCGCGCACTTATCTTCTAGTGTTGTCTATGCAGTTCGACAGATGGCGTCACTTAAACTTCGATTGTTTTGAAGGAGGAATACTTAGTTTGAAGTTTGTTGGCTGAGTAACGGGTATCTAATAGTCGGGAAACTCGACTATAGCGTTCTTTCTTGTTTTTATATAGGGTTTAATAATTTCAGTCAGAAGTTTGCAACGCTGTGAAGGAGACATTTCCGACCCGAGTATATATATTCTTGATCAGCACCGCTAGGAAAGCCGATCTAGCCATGTCCGTCTGTCCATCCGCCTGTCCGTCCGTTTCCACGCAAACTAGTCTCTCAGTTTAAAGCTATTTGTATGAAACTTTCTTAAAAGTTGTCTTTCTAGGTAGTAGTAGTAGCAGGTAGTATTTAACTCGGAACGAGCCGGATCAGACGACTATAACATATAGCTCCCATAGGAACAATCGGAAAATTAAATGAAAAAAAAAGAAAGGAAGAAAACTTCGGCAAGCCGAAGTTCACACACCCTTGCAGCTATTGCAAAAACTAAATATTCTTGCGTATATGTTTAAAAACATTGAAGCTATGATGACTTGCAGTATAATTATTCGATAGTTTCTATGGCAGCTATATGATATTATTTTCCAATTTTAATAAAATTAAAAGCGTAATTCTAAACTGTCAAATTATTAATAGGTCTAAAGGAATTAAAAAAAAAATTACAAAATAGAAAAGTTACATTTAAAAAAAAAAATTATATATTTTTATTGTTTCTATTGGAGCTATATGATAAAGCCATCCGATTTTGATAAAATTTAAACCGTAGTTCTGAAATAGTTAACCATTACTATATGTCGAAGAACTAAGAAAAAAATTAAAGACAGATAAGTTATAATTTTTTTATACTTTTTTTCCGATTGTTTCTATGGGAGCTATATGAAATAGTCGTCCGATTTAGCTGAAATTTAAAACGTAATTCTAAAATAATCAACCATTACTATATGTCGAAAAACTAAAAAAACAAGAAAGGAAGCAAACTTCGGCAAGCCGTAGTTCATATACCCTTGCAGCTATTGCAAACATTAAATATTCTTGAAAACATTAAAATTATCATTTACTTGCGTATGTGTTTAAAAACATTGAAGCTATGATGATTTGCAACTCAATGATTAGATAGTTATTTTAAATGTTTTTATTATTTCTATGGGATCTATATGATATAGTCGTCCGATTTTGATGAAATTTAAACCGTAATTCTAATATATTTAATCATTACTATATGTCGAAGAACTAAAAAAAATTTGAAAAACAGCAAAGTTATAATTTTTTTTGTATTTATTTTCCGATTGTTTCTATGAGAGCTATATGATATAGTCGTCTGATTTTGATGAAATTTCAACCGTAATTCTGAAATATTTAACCATTACTATAGGTCGAAGAACTAAATAAAATTTTTATAAACAAAGTTATTCCTTTTTTGTATTTTTTTCCGATTGTTGGGAGCTATATGATATAGTCGTCCGATTTTAATGAAATTTAAACCGTAATTCTGAAATATTTAACCAAAACTTTTTGTCGAATAATAAAAAAAAAAATTAAAAAACAGCAAAGTTATAATTTGTTTTTATTTATTTTTTCGATATTTCCTATGGGAGCTATATGCTGTAGTCGTCCGATCCGTCGATTCCTACTTATATACTACCTGCCATAGAAACACAACTTTTGGGAAAGTTTCATGCAGATAGCTTTAAAACTGAGGGACTAGTTTGCGTAGAAACGGACGGACAGACGGACTGACAGACGGACATGGCTAGATCGACTCGCCTAGTGATGCTGATCAAGAATATATTTACTTTATAGGGTCGGAAACGTCTCCTTCACTGCGTTGCAAACTTCTGACTGAAATTATTATACCCTCTGCAAGGGTATAATTACAGAAAAGAAAAGTTACGTTAAAAAAAAAAATTATATATTTTTATTGTTTCTATTGGAGCTATATGATATAGTCGTCCGATTTTGATGAAATTTTAACCGTAATTTTGAAATATTTAACTATTACAATATGTCGAAGAACTAAAAAATTAAATAACAGCAAAGTTATCATTTTTTTATTAGTTTTTCCGATTGTTCCCATGGGAGCTATATGCTGTAATCGTCCGATCCGACTCGTTCCGACTTATATACTACCTGCAATAGAAAGACAACGTTTGTTTCTTTTGACCTTTTGCTTTGAATAATATAGATATTATTTTTTTAACTTTCATCAGAAAATGTTTGTAAATATTTGTCATTTATCAAAAAATTTACGTTGACTCATTATAAACATAGTAAAAATAGTAGTCAACTAGTACAATGTTGTGAGGTATACCTTGCAATTTTCCTTATAAAAGAATTAAAGACGCAAATGCATGTTGGTCAACACAACTCTTTAACTTAAATATGGAATTTCGTGGCGCGCCTACCAATGGAAGCGTATACTTATAAGTTTCATTAACTCTTTATGAATATTCGGTTTTTATATTATTCCGTTCTAGATTATTAAACTTAATTGAAAGTGAATTTTTGTTGAAATGTAGAAAAAAATTGATTAAGTTTTTCCCTTTTTTAAAATTATTAACATAACATGTACCTGGGGGCGAGCGGCACATTTATTTTGTGGAAAAGAAGCGCTGGCCTCAAGCTGTTCCTAACTTACTTGTAAGGTATAGCCTACCAAAACCTACCTGTAAGAAATTTGCTTGAAAAGTGTATTTTAAATTGAAAATAGGTTGCTAATAGGTAGGATAACAATTTATCAACGTATTTATGTAGATGTAAACAAATAATAAAAAGCAAGTACTAGTCTAAATCGTTCAAAACGTATCGATTCTCACTTTTTAGCAATGTTGCAACCCCAGATAAATTGTATGTATACAATAATTTTAAATAAATCTTTCTTACAGACACAGATGTATATACAAACATAGACATTAATACATATGTACAATAACTAAATTATAAAAGAAGAATTCGAATTCCTTTGTAAAGTTCAGTTCATTTGTTGTAAGCTTTGCAACTATGAAATTGTTTTTCGTTAGCTACAAAAAAACAGTTTTTTTAATAAATATTTAAATCTTTAATTGACTTATGTTAAAAATCATTGAGGCTAAGCCAATTACTTTGAACTAAATAGGAATGTAGATGCAATGTATTAATAAAATTGACTTGTATTTAAAACTAACATTTACATATTTAATAATATTTTAATAATATTTGTCAAATGTTCCAACAGTAGCTGTATTATTTTAGTTTTTATAAAATTTAAATGTTGTTTTATCATATAGATTTTCGTGATATTTTATACCAGTTACTCGAAGTGTAAAAGGGTATATTGTAATCTTTTTCGACCCTATATAGTATTCATAGTCTTGGTCAGGATCAATAGCCCAGTCGATCTGTCTGTCCGTCCGTCCGTCCTTCCGTATGAACGTCGAGATCTTGGAAACTATACAAGCTAGAGATCGAAAATTATTTCACATCACTCTGGGACATGCTAGAATTTAAGTTTGTGTTTCGCTGCTCAAACGGTGACCGCTGATGTAGAGAGGCGTTCTCTGAACTGTAAGCGGGAAGTTCTAGCTTGTAGAGGAATATTTGGTTTGAAATTTGTTAACTGAGTAAATATAGTCGAGGAACTTGGCTATAGCGATCTTTCTTGTTAAACATATAGTCAGGCACTCTGAGACATATCGTTTTTACACTTTCAAAAAATCGGTTTAAGTTTGAAACAAGAAAGGAAGCAAACTTCGGCAAGCCGAAGTTTATACACCCTTGCAGCTATTGCAAGAATTAAATATTTTTGAAAACATTAAAATTATGATTTACTTGCGTATATGTCTAAAAACATTGAAGCAATGATGATTTGCAGCTCATTATTAGGTAGTTATTTTATATAATTTTATTATTTCTATTGGAGCTATATGATATAGTCGTCCTATTTTAATGAAATTTTAACCGTAATTCTGAAATATTTATCCATTACTATATGTCGAAGAACTTATAGAAAAATTTAAAAACACCAAAGTTATAATTTTTTTTTATTTACTTTTATGATTGTTCCTATGGGAGCTATGTGATATAGTCGTCCGATTTTGATGAAATTTAAACCGTAATTCTGAAATATTTAACCATTACTATATCTCGAAGAACTAAAAAAAAAAATTAAAAAACAGAAAAGTTATAATTTTTGTTCATTTATTTTTCCGATTGTTCCTATGGGAGCTATATGCTATAGTCGTCCGATTTTGATAAAACTTAAATCATAATTTTGAAATATTAAACTATTACTAAATGTCGAAGAACTAAAAAAAAATTAAAAAACAGCAAAGTTATAATTTTTTTCATTTATTTTTCCGATTGTTCCTATGGGAGCTATATGCTATAGTCGTCCGATCCGGCTCGTTCCGACTTATATACTACCTGCAATAGAAAGACAACTTTTGGGAAAGTTTCATGCAGATAGCTTAAAAACTGAGAGACTAGTTTGCATATAAACGGACGGACAGACGGACAGACGGACGGACAGACGGACGGACAGACGGACATGGCTAGATCGACTCTACTAGTGATGCTGATCAATAATATATATACTTTATAGGGTCGGAAACGTCTCCTTCACTGCGTTGCAAACTTCTGACTGAAATTATAATACCCTCTGCAAGGGTATAAAAATCCGGCGCCTAATATGTGAAAAAATTGGTTGTCAGCATATACGAATATAACTAAAGGTCTAGTTTTTACGCTAACTAAATAAATTTTCCAGTTTTCACTTTTCCCAGAAATATATTTCAAATATTTTCTAGAAAAATACTTTAATTTTGCTTAAACGTTTTATAAATATGGGAACTGATTATAGTTTCTGCAAGTTAATGTTTATATACCCTAATAATACCATAATACCGAAAATTTATGACAGCGTAATAACGGTCTAATAGACAGATGACATATATAGAACTAAATTCAGCTAAAGGAATGTTATTCGTAAACAACATAATCTAAAAAACAAGAAGGAAAGCAAACTTCGGCAAGCCGAAGTTCATATACCCTTGCAGCTATTGCATTAATTAAATACTTTTGAAAACATTTAAATTATGATTTACTTGAGTATGTGCTAAAAAAAAACATTGAAACTATGATTATTTGCAGCTCAATTATTAGATAGTTATTTTATATATTTTTATTATTTCTATGGGAGCTATATGCTATAGACGTCCGATTTTGATAAAATTTATACCATAATTCTGAAATAATTAAACATTGCTATATGTCGAAGACAGACGGACATGGCTAGATCGACTCTCCTAGTGATGCTGATCAAGAATATATATACTTTATAGGGTCGGAAACGTCTCCTTCACTGCGTTGCAAACTTCAGACTGAAATTATAATACCCTCTGCAAGGGTATAACAAGAGGGAAAGCAAACTTCGGCAAGCCGAATTTCATATACCCTTGCAGCTATTGCATTAATTAAATACTTTTGAAAACATTTAAATTATGATTTACTTGAGTATGTGCTGAAAAACATTGAAACTATGATGATTTGCAGCTCAATTATTAGATAGTTATTTTATATATTTTTACTATTTCTATGGGAGCTATATGCTATAGACGTATAAAATTTATACCATAATTCTGAAATAATTAAACATTGCTATATGCTATATATATAATATAATATAAACTATGGCAAAAAACAAAAAAGCAAAAAAAAAAAAAATTATGTATATATATATATATACATAGATGACATATATATAACTAAATTCAGATAAGGAATGTTATTCGAAAACAACATAATCTAAAAGTAAAGTAAATTTTAAAAACATTGAAGCTATGATGATTTGCAGCACATTTTTCCGCTGGTTCCTATGGCAGCTATATGATACCGTTTTCCGATTTTAATAAAATTAAAAGCGTAATTCTGAACTGCCAAATTAATAATAAGACAAAAAGAATTAAAAAGAAAAAGAAGAAAGAAAGCAAACTTCGGCAAGCCGAAGTCCATATACCCTTGCAGATATTGCAAGAATTAAACATTTTTGAAAACATTTAAATTATGATTTACTTGCGTATATGCATAAAAACATTGAAGCTATGATGATTTGCAACTCAATTATTAGATAGTTATTTTAAATATTTTTATTATTTCTATGGGAGCTATATGATATAGTCGTCCGATTTTGATGAAATTTAAACCTTTAATTCTAAAATATTTAATCATTACTATATGTCGAAGAACTAAAAAAAATTTGAAAAACAGCAAAGTTATAATTTTTTTTGTATTTATTTTTCCGATTGTTCCTATGAGAGCTATATGATATAGTCGTCTGATTTTAATGAAATTTCAACCCTAATTCTGAAATATTTAACCATTACTATAGGTCGAAGAGCTAAAAAAAATTAAATAAGAAGTTTGCAACGCAGTGAAGGAGACATCTCCGACCCTATAAAGTATATATATTCTTGATCAGCATCACTAGGAGAGTCGATCTAGCCATGTCCGTCTGTCCGTCTGTCCGTCCGTTTCTACGCAAACTAGTCTCTCAGTTTTAAAGCTATCTGCTTGAAACTTTCCCAAAAGTTGTCTTTCTATTGCAGGTAGTATATAAGTCGGAACGAGCCGGATCGGACGACTATAGCATATAGCTCCCATAGGAACAATCGGAAAAATAAATTTAAAAAAATTATAACTTTGGTGTTTTTTAATTTTTTTGTTAGTTCTTCGAGATATAGTAATGGTTAAATATTTTAGAATTACGGTTTAAATTCCCATAGCTCCCATAGGAACAATCATAAAAAAAAATAAAAAAAAATTATAACTTTGGTGTTTTTTAATTTTTTTTTAGTTCTTCGAGATATAGTAATGGTTAAATATTTTAGAAATACGGTTTAAATTTTATCAAAATCGGACGACTATAGCATATAGCTCCCATAGGAACAATATATAGCTGCCATAGGAACTATCGACTACCTATAACTAATAGCCTGATTCCATTGGCGCATTAAAACGCATTTAGCCTAATGTGCATTTATTTACACAGGGAATCCCATAAGGCTAAATGCCGCATTTAAAATAAATGCGATTTTTAAATGCGATTAAAAACCATTCGCCCCGAACATTTTTAGAAAAAATACCGGAAAATACCGATGTTGAACGATATTTCGCTCGTGCCACCACTACAACAGCTGTTTTCTATATGCAAGGTTGGCGCAATTTTTGATGTCTTTTGAATATAAAATCTATTTTGTATAAAAATGACTGAAAGCTAGAGCGCACGCTGCAAATTCTGCTAGCAGTACCACAATGCATTACTGCTGGATCTCTGGCATAAAATAACTCCCACATAGACGGGGATCCTAGCCCTTTTTTGAAACTGTGGTAGTCTCCATTGCAAACCCGTCATAACAACGTAATCAGCTTCTCTTCCTTATCGTCCAAGTTAGCAAATGCCTCGGTCGCATTATAGATGTCCTGCTGAGCATTACAGAGTTTAGTAAACTCACTCATGTTCATTAATTTTGATTAATTTCTTTTGGATTTGCCAAAATGCAAAAGTAAACAAACCCAGATCAGCTGCTCGTGCCACTCACATGTCGGAGTAGCATTAGCTAAATGCTAATGCGCCAATGGAATCAGGCACATTTAAAAAGTCCACTAATGCGGCAATGGAATCAGGCTATAAGCTGCAAATCGTTATAGCTTCAAGAGTATTTAGTTTTTCAAGAGGATTTAGTTTTTGAAATAGCTGCAAGGGTATATGAACTTCGGCATGCCGAAGTTTGCTTGCTTTCTTGTTTTTTTTATTAGTTTTTCCGATTGTTCCTATGGGAGCTATATGCTGTAATCGTCCGATCCGGCTCGTTCCGACTTATATACTACCTGCAATAGAAACAGAACTTTTGGGAAAGTTTCATGCAGATAGCTTCAAAACTGAGAGACTAGTTTGCGTAGAAACGGACGGACAAACGGACATGGCTAGATCGACTCTGCTAGTGATGCTGATCAAGGATGTATATACTTTATAGGGTGGAAATGTCTCCTTCACTGCGTTGCAAACTTCTGACTGAAAATATAATACCCACTGCAAGGGTATAACTTTGATTTTTTATAATTTTTTTTTATAGTTCTTCGACATCTAGTAATGGTTAAATATTTCAGAATTACAGTCGGACGACTATATCATATGGCTCCCATGAAAACAATAAAATGTATATACAAAAAAGTAGTTATTAAATGTAATTTTTCTATTTTGTTATTTTTTTTAATTCTTTTTGACTTATTAATAATTTGACAGTTCAGAGTTACGCTTTTGATTTCATTGAAATCGGAAAACGATTTCATATAGCTGCTATAGGAACTATCGAAACTTTAAGCTGCAAATCATCATAGCTTCAATGCTTTTAAACATATACGCAAGTAAATCATAATTTTAATGTTTTCAAGAATATTTAATTTTGATTGGCTTTAAACTGGAATTATAAAGTAATACTTCGTGTTCAAATTAAAGCTGAGAGCGGGAGTTAATAAGCCAATGAAAACTGCTGGCTTTCAGTTTTAGGCAGGTCTTTTTTACTTCTTTCTCCTAGTAAGTCGCCTGTCCAGGTGTATACCAAGATAGTTGACTTCGTCTACATGTGGAATTGGTGTAGTATTGAGGGCTAAAGGTGGGTGTATACGCCAGTTAGATAGCCATTTTTTTTACAGCTACGAGATGGTTTTTTAAAGTCTCGCTGTTTGTATTTTATGTTATTGTTACCAATGGCCAATCTTTCAAGTTGAACCCAAAATTAATTGGCTATATCTTACATCTCTTACTACTATAGTTGCAAGGGTATAGAAACAAAGGCTTGCCAAGGTTATCTTAGTTACTCGTTTTCGTAAATGTTTTTTACCATAGTTTATATTATAATACATTTATAAATATATATATATATATATCATATATATCTTCGATGCGGAATGGCGACAACAAATCAGGGGGGATCGGTGTGTGATCTTGCGGTTGCCCGGCTTTAAACTATGTGACCACCTGCAAGTTGGTCGGCGGGCATAAAGCAAACTTTTTATGGGCCGCTATGTTCGACGATGACAACGACATATTGATGGGAAGCCATCGGTGGAAGTGGAGGAGATGAAGATGGTTCTGGCCATGGAGATCGGCGTTCTCGTTTGATGATAATGAAGATCTTTGCCAGAATGTTCTCACTTTTCGAGATACACAGAAAAAACAGCCAAGTACCTCGATTTCGATATTTCACTGTTAAACAAAAATGATTCTTACGACTTTATTTTCTGTGTGTTTTGTTAATATCAGAAGTAAATTAAAATATATTATTACGTTCCGGAGTTTGTAAATCCACCAGGAATATATATATATTTCTTAAAGCTTAACTTAAGTGTGTATATAATTCTTATTTATAAATTCAAAACACAAAATTGAATAAAAAATTTGTATGCCATGAACTACAGATGAAACTCTAAAACCAGTTTTTGCGTCATTAAATATTCATGCGGTCCTAAAACGTTTGATGAAATATATTTCAAATATTTTCTAAAAAAATATTTGAATTTTTCTTAAACGTTTTATAAATACGGGAACTGATTAAGTGTCTAAATAATTCTTATTTATAAATTCAAAACACAAAATTTAATAAAAACTTGTATGCCATGAAATACAGATGGAACTCTAAGACTAGTTTTTGCGTTATTAAATATTCATGCGGTCCTAAGAAAAATATTTTAATATTGCTTAAACTTTTTAAAAATACTAGAACTGCATATAGTTTCGGAAAGTTGATGTTTTTATACCCTATAATACCATCATACCGAAAATTTATGACAGCGTGCAGACCGTTAATAAACAGATGACATCTATAGAACTAAAATATCTTTTACAATGCTCGAAAATTCGGCGTAGATCAGGTCAGTATGACAGATACATGACAGATATATTTAATGTATTGAAATTGATAAGCTGAATAGCGATTATCTTATAGTCGGGGCACTCGACTATGGCGTTCCTTCGTGTTATATTTTTGAAATGGAGGTGTATGAAGTACGGTTTTCGCAATTAACTTATAGCCTGATTCCATTGGCGCATTAAAACGCATTTAGCCTAATGCGCATTTATTTACACAGGAAATCCCATAAGGCTAAATGACGCATTTAAAATAAATGCGATTTTTAAATGCGACTAAAAACCATTCGCCACGAACGTTTTTGGAAAAAATACCGGAAAATACCGATGTTGAACGATATTTCGTTCATGCCACCACTACAACAGCTGTTTTCTATATGCAAGGTTGGCGCAATCTTTGATGTCTTTTGAATATAAAATCTATTTTGTAAAAATATGACTGAAAACTTAAGCGCACGCTGCAAATTCTGCACCACAATGCATTACTTAGTAAACTCTCTCATGTTCATTAATTTTGATTAATTTCTTTTGGATTTGCCAAAATGCAAAAGTAAACAAACCCAGATCAGCTGCTCGTGCCACTCACATGTCGGAGTAGCATTAGCTAAATGCTAATGCGCCAATGGAATCAGGCACATTTAAAAAGTCCATAAATGCGGCAATGGAATCAGGCTATAAGCCACTAATTTCTATTTCAATCGAGCATGGGGAAATTATGTATATGTGTTTTAAACCCGTTACTTTTAGAGCTAAGGATTTCAGACTTGGCTTGCAGACTCTAGTACTTCCTACGCAGCGCAAGCTTATTTCAAAATGGAGCCTCGCCCACTCTAACGCCCACAAATCGTATGTACTGTCAGTCTGAGACATGTTAGACATTAAAAAATTTTCAAAACCAGGGTTTTGAAGTCCTCTGCCGTCGCTCTGCCGTGACTCTGGCTGTTCGGCCGCTGCTTGCCGGTAATCGCTGCAAGAAAGAACTGCAAGCGGGGGGTGGGTGTGCTGCACGCACTTATCTTCTAGTGTTGTCTATGCAGTTCGACAGATGGCGCCACTTAAACTTCGATTGTTTTCTTGGAGGAATACTTCGTTTGAAGTTTGTTGGCTGAGTAATGGGTATCTAATAGTCCGGAAACTCGACTATAGCGTTCTCTCTAGTTTTTTTATAATACTTAATTTAAAAATATTCAAATCTTATCATAGCAATGGTATTAGCTTAGGAAGGGGGGAAGGACGTTTCGCTATAATCGGGTATGGCTGTTGAGCCGACATAGCTGTCTGGCTAATTGATTTAGATGTATTGACAGTTTGGTAGTTAACTTTTATACTCTCTATTTCATCTTTAACGGGTGTTATATTCAGGTATCTGTGGCGTTCCGGATATCCGAGGGGGCCCAGTGACTGTTCTGAGAATTTTAGATTGCGCTCGTTAAATGATCCCTATGTTACTGCTGCTTGCATTGACCCTTGGCTCAGAGCGGTAGGTCCACATTGGCTTTAAACTGGAGTTATAAAGTAATACTTCGTGTTCAAGTTAAAGCGGAGAGCGGGAATCAATAAGGCCAATGAAAACTGCTGGCCTTCAGTTTTAGGCAGGCCTTCTTTACTTCTATATGTTGTCTCCAAGTAAGTCGCCTGTCCAGGTGCATACCAAGATAGTTGACTTTGTCTACTTGTGGAATTGGTGTTATATTGAGGTCTAAAGATGGGTGTATACGCCAGTCAGCTAGTCATTTTTTTACAGCCACGAGATGGTTTTTTAAGGGTTCGGTTGCTGTTTTTTGAGATTTTTGTCGGCAGCAAATTGCAGTGTCAGCAGCAAAGATCGTTCCTAGTACGCTTCCTTGGGGTACTCCAGTTTGATGTTATGATCGTTAGTTGTAAAAGTGTTTCATCTTATAGGGAAGAGTCAGCATGTGAGATACGAATCAAGCAAACTGTGAGTGTTGTGTGGCAGAAGGATCTTGATTTTATAAACCAAGTCCGATCGAATGCTTGGGATACAACTAGAAATGGAGCGCTGCAATATTCCCAGTGCTCGAAGGCCGCGAAATAGCTTTCAGTTCTCTTTAGAGATGTATTGCGGTAACTTCGATTTCCAATTAATGTATTTTTAATTTAAAATAAACGTCTGCCTTCATTAGTATTGAAATTCAGTATAATTTTATTGTGGAGTGTCGGTCCAATTGGAACCTCAGCGCGGAAATCTTGATGTGTGTTTTCTGTGTCTTTGCTAGAGCGAATGTTCGTCGTACAATTTGGCCAGAATGTTATGTGGGGCGATGAACGGCTAGCTGCCGGTCATCGTCCAGATACGAGGTAGCTCGTGGAGGTTTAGGCGGAGGAACCGATACGGTAACTCCTACCCCTCGAGAATGGAGCGATTTCCACATCTGTGGTATATCCAGAGCGACATTGTGTAGTATGGTGCTAGGAACAAACGTGGTCTTTGACTTCCTGATTTTCCAAAGCACTCCAAGGCAGAAAGATGTCGTTCCTGATTTCTTCGAAAAACAATAACATTCTTGGTGTGTCTTATATCTTCGAGATAGAGGGTCTCAAGACTTAGGTCCATTTTGGTATTGTTAAAGGTTAACTCTTTCAAAATTGTCGTTGTTAATTTTATTCTCTCTTCCCTTTGTATACAGTTTGGTCACTGTAAGTTAGTCCATTTATTTCCATTGAACAATTCATAAATTAACCGCAACAGATCCAGAACTGCCTTTCCATCTGATCTATGTCAAGCTCACAACCTTTAAGTTTAATGACATCATTAAATACTTTTGACTTTACAACAACTCTCGCAAGGCGTTGACTTATTTCTTCTGTGTTCCTTTCTATAAACAATATCTCTTTCCTGCAACTCAAGTGGTTTTTTTTTGTTTCTTTGTTCAATCTATCCGTTCTCATTTGCTTTACCTCATCTAGCTGCTCCCGAACTCTTTTATAAATCTCCTCTCGATACTCATTAAGCTTTGTTAAGTATTCGTGTTCTGTATCAAAGGATATTTATTTCCTACCCACAAAAGGGTCCAAATGGCTTTAATTTAATAGTTGCATAAATAGAACTGTTAAACGTAAAAAACACCTCGTCCTAAATTTCCTAATGGTCACATTCCAGTTTTCAAATTTTAAATCTTTCCTAGTCTTTAAGATTAGTCTGTATATTTCTGTCAGAGTCGAATAAGAAAAATAGTGGCTTTTCAAAATTTGATAAAGCAGTTATTTGCCACGCCCACAAAATTTTTTGAAAAAAAAATATTAAGTCTGGAAACTCCGTGCTTATATTCAGTGCTGTTAACCGCATCCCTATTAAAACCCCTTTGCTATAACGAGGATCGGATATTGACTAAATACCAGATAAGTCAATAAATACTAAAATGAAAAAGCCGCCACATCTGAGTTGGCTTTTTCCGGTCTCTTTTTTTGAAAGCTTGCTGCGAGCTAGTTAATTTGTTCTTAAATTTTTTTAAAGTCAGTGTTCATACCAAGATCATATACCATTTCCAAGAAGAGTTGCCAAATGTTCAAAACTAGAATTGTACTTAATCTTGTGGTGCATTCAATGTCTAACGCGTATATCATAACCTCAAGCACATTCCTGGAACTCGTAAGATGTTAATTGCCAGCAGAGACCAGCGTCACCATCACATCCATGGCTGGTAACGCATACATAGGACCGCTCTGTCAGCGTCCTCGCTCTGCGTGCAGGAGTCATGAGCAGTCTTTGCACGAATCGAAACGTTAGGTTCACCATCTCAGCCAGGGCTTGAAACTTATACATTAGAAGGCTCTGTCAGCGTGATCAATCCACGTGCAGGAATCAGGAGCAGTCACATTGCGTTTCCGTTTTCGATCTTCATACAACAGGAGTAGTCGCCGCATACATTCAAAGACAGTATCCAGCCACTCCCTACTGCAGGCATCACGCGACTGCTTTGAGGAGTGTTTGGTTTGCTAGACCAACGCTCATGCGTGCGTAATCATATCGACGAGTAGCTTAAATTTGATTTCCTGTGTTTACATAGTTAAGGACTCTTACTCATAAACCAATTCGGCTCCTAATAAAGTGTAAAACTTGGTCTGCATTCTTGACATTACATTTTATGTGTTCGTATGCGCATTTATTAAGATCTACAGCAAAGCTTCAACAGTCGCCAGTCCTGAGAACATCGTTGGACCGTGCGTAACTATTTTTTACATAAATCGAAGTGAAAAATTCGAGGTCATAGTTGGTTATAAATCTTAATAACACAACTCAGATAGGACTAGCTCTAGTTTCGTCTGCACGTCACCGCAGACTCATCAGCTATCTCTGAGTACAGCGGCTGAACGAAGAAGACTTCTCTTAGGCTCAGATCAGAAGCTTTGCAATTTTTGGAGTTGCCGTACACTTTTTGTTCCTTAGCTAAGATGCAGCTTTTGTCGTTAAAGCTTCTATAGTGTGTGAAAATTAAATGCATTGCCTATTTGAAAGCAATCTGCTTTCCGATATGTAAATTCGGAAAATATATTTTGTATACATAAATCGAAGTGAAAAACTCGAGGTCATAGTTGGTTTTAAATCTTTATAACACAACTTTTTTTGACAACTTTAATCACACAAGCATTCCCTAGGGAGTGTTTCCCGGGCTCAGGTAGGTCTAGCGCTAGTTTTGTCATTAAAACCAACAAATATAACCTATTTTATATACACTACTTTTAATTGAGAATTAGATAAACAATGTAGTCTCATACGACAATCGTCAAAGTAAAGCAAAATTTGTTTATCTAGACTGCTACAAATATAATCTCACACAAATAGAGCAGTTCAAAACAAAGAACGTTAACTAGATTTAAGTTCTTAGTAAATGTTAAACATTTAAGCACCATGAATTTCGTTTTTTTATTTATTTTATTTTATTCAATATTTTACCCCAGCGCTACAAGCATATGCTTATTGTTGGTCATTATACTATGAAAATATTAAATATTCCCGTTATTGACTTAAAACTAACACCTATAAACTATCTTATTTGAAAGAATTTTATAATAGTTTAATGTATATGTTTATTTTTATATATTTTTTAGTCCCTATATTTGTTTTATATTTTTTTTTATCGCCTCGCGTTTCAGCCGTCAGTGGTGAAGGTTGTGCGCTCTTGACTCAAAGCCGTGTGAATTTATTTGGCCGCCAAATTTCTGACAGTTTTTTTTTTTCCAAGAACGCTTGGATTTCCAGGAAGCTCGCGCTTTCGTTGGAAGAGCCAACGCGCCTAAAATTCCTTTGAAATGGGATTGACAAAGAAAAACGAAAAGCCACCACCAAGTGGTACCATCCCGAAAGTCAAATCAACTTATGTCGCATCAACTATTGCTACAAGGAGCAAAGGACCACAGGATTTAAAGAAAATCGTGAAAACCGCCCCAAAAATGGAAACTATAAGGGAACAGAAGATTGGAAAAAAACCGGGTGTAAGCCCAAAGCAAACTGTAAGTTCAACAAAAAGTTTTTCTCAGAACTGCTACGACGAAAATCATAAAGGACCGTTCGTGGTCTGTATAGACAAGCTAAGCATTACTGCAGAAAGGAAAGCCATTAATCAATTCCAATTGTCGGCTTCTTTGGAAAAGTTAAAAATTGGCGGGATTGAGGAAGTCGCCAGAATCGGTTATGGGAGGTGCAAGATCACGTGTGTTTCGGCCGTTTCAGCGAACAATCTAGCAAGCTGTAATGAGTTAGATGGAGAGGGTTATATTCCGAAGATTTTTAAGCATTTCACAAGCAGGACAGGCATAATATTTAATATTCCATCCAATCTAAAAAATGAAGAGCTCTTAGATCTCCTTAGCTCACAGATTCCTATTTTAGATGTTTGCAGAATTATGAAAAAGGATAAAAACAACAAGAATGAACTTGTTCCCACAGGCAGGGTCAAAATAACTTTTGATGGGCAGCAAAGGAGATTAAATTCTTGTACTCAAAGGTGGAGGTTCAGCCGTATGTGTATTTCGTGCAGTGTTTCAGGTGTTTCCGATTTGGACATACTGCAAAACATTGCAAGGGACAGAAGAAATGTTTCAAGTGCGGTTCTGTGCACAAAGAAGAAGCATGCACAAAAGTTGAGTGCGCTAATTGCAAGGAAAGCCACGTGGCTACATCGCCATCTTGTTCAGCCAGAAAGAAAGCGTATGCCATTCAGAAAACTAGGACTTTAGAAAACCTAACTATACAAGAGACGCGTAAGAAATACCCATCCCTATTTCGCAGAGGAGCGCCTGCAATGGAAGATCAGTTATCTTTCCCAACGCCATCATGGCAAATAATTCAGGCAAACAGTACTCTTAATTCATCAGCAGAATCAGCCAAGGGTATTCATTCTATAAACTCATATGCCAGTACAACCAAAGGGAACGGGATGAACAATCTGAGTTCCATTTCTCAGACTTGTTCCAATGTAGCTCAGGACAAACTAAATGCGTTATGCAAGAAAATCACGGAGTTTATTGGTAACACAGGAAATGAAGTAGGTACAAACACAATAGTTATAAAATTTCTAACTGAGATCAGAGACTTCGTGAACAAAAGCAACGCGGATTTGGATGCACTTCAGATTGCCAGTTCTTTTGAATCTCACCATCAAACTGTAATACCATAATGAAAATTCTTCAAATCAACATTCAAAGCCTGAACAAACTTAACAACAAGCACTTACTTAATATGTATCTAATAAATAACAACGTTGACATAGCTTTACTCTCAGAAATCTGGGTTAAGGATAATACCGATTGTAGTATCCCAGATTTCAAATTTCATTGCAAACCAAGAGATGACGGCTATGGCGGCGTTGGGATTTATATCCGCAACAACATCAAGTTTAGAATTCTAAAATCATTTGATCTAATAGAAAACATTGGCGTTCAAACTCTTAACCTTAAGAGGAATGTTAATATTTTTAGCTTATATATCCCCCCAACCACCACAGTATCCGATCTGAAACAGGGTCTTAAAAACATTTTTAACTACGCTTCTACATTGGCCAACCCCACCATTATTGGTGGTGACTTCAATGCGAAGTCAACAACATGGGGCAGCTTGACCAGTGATGCCAAGGGTCACACATTGGAAAGAGTATCCCTTGATACTGGTTTTGTTTGCCTAAATGATGGTTCGCCAACCTTTTCGCTCAGTCCTGTTCAGTTCTCGGTACTAGATCTCACCTTTTGCAACAGAAGGGACTTAAATATCTCATGGAGTTCCTCCAAAGTTAAAATTACCAACAGCAATCATTTCCCGATTGAAATTGTTATTAATAATGTCAGTACTGAAGTAAATACTTTTAAAATTCTCCACGACAAAGTGGCAATTGATTTCGAAAACACCAACTTTACCAGCATAGAAGCTATAACCAAGTCATTAGAAGCGTCAATCAAGTCAAACACTGTGAAAATAACAGGAAAAAATAACTACGAACCCAAAAAATGGTGGTGTAAGGAAGCTGAAAAACTTTTTCGTCTAAGAAATGCTGCTTGGCAGGAAATTCTACCGCTCCAAAAAGTTTGAAGACGCCCGAAAAACCCTAGAGGCAGAAAAGGCACTTCAAAACTATATAAGTAACAAAAGAAAATCCAATTTTCAATCATTTGATAATGAAATCTCGGAAAGCCCAAACATCTGGAATAGTATTAAAAATCTTAAAAAATATAAACAGATAAAACGAACTGGCAACACTTGGTCTGAAGAAGAAGACGAACAGTTTTTACATGCAATTAAAAATACACCATCTACAATAGGAGTCTCTCCCAACCCTAACAGGCATCAGCTATTCCATGTCCGAAATCCGTTTGAGTTAGATGACTTTTTGGAATTTATAGCTTCGAGAAAGCCTGACTCAGCAAGGGGACTAGATAAGTTATCGTACCGAATGATACAAATGCTCTCTCCTGGAAAGAAATCCGAATTATTTCATCTTATTAACAATGTATGGCTGTCAGGCCAGATACCAGAAAGCTGGAGGGAGATAAACGTGGTACCAATTCCAAAAATAAACGCAGACTCATCAGTTATAAATAACTATAGGCCAATTTGCTTGCTAAGCGTACTTTTTAAGATAACAGAGGTCCTTATTAAACTCAAGTTAGATCACCACATCTCACAAAATAGGCTGCTTCCAAATAGATCTTATGCATTTAGGAAACACAGATCCACATCCATGTGCATAAATGATCTAATAAACAAAGTGCAAGCTTTAAAAGCAGAAGGACTTCAGGTAGTGGCAGCTTGTTTAGATCTGCAAAAAGCCTTTGACTGTGTCGATATAGGAATCTTAGAGACCAAACTCCAAAATCTCAACTTCAATCAACATCACGTTGCCTGGTTAACTGACTTCCTTAGGAAGCGAGTGCTTGTCAAGGGGAAAATTCGCCTTGAAGTTGATAGAGGAGTCTGCCAAGGTAGTTCCCTTAGCCCCACTTTCTTTAATCTATACACTGCAAATCTTGACAGTTTGAATGACGAAAACTGCGAATTGTTTCAATACGCAGATGACTTCTTTTTAGTTTGCTTCGATGCTACCTTTTCAGGAGCAAGGGATATACTTTTAGAAAAAATAGCGGAGTTTGAAACAGAGTGTGGTGAGCTAAATTTATCCTTTAATCCGTCTAAGTCCAGAGTTATTCGCTTTAATCTGCGCAAACAGTCGCTTCAAGTTTTTTATAAGGGAATCCCAATTAAAGATGTAGTGCAAATCAAATATCTAGGACGAATAGTAACCGCCAATAATTCTCCATGCGCACACATTGAACACGCAATATCATCTGCAAACAAAACATGTGCATTTTTAAAATTGCTTAGTGGATGCACTTTCGGGGTAAATCCCAGGAAAGGTCTTCTGCTATACAAAGCGTTTGCCAGAAGTAGGCTAGAATATGCATGTTCCTCATTTAGCAAAATGTCCAAAACAGCTATGGATAAAATAAAAGTACAAACAAATTTCAGTCTTAGACGCGTACTCGGCTTAATAAAGTGTACACCGGTACCGATAGTATATCACATGGCAGCGGAGCTTCCGCCCGAGTACAGAATTTGTTTTCAAACGGCAAAAGAATTGATAAAAGTTTTTGCCCATGAGTTGCCAGCCAAAGATACACTTGTATCCAATAGTGAAATTAATACTAGTTGTGCCAAACTATATAAAGACTTTAAACATATCCTAGATCAAGTCAAAATATGTGATCCATTACCTGTACATAATAGTAAAATAAGGGTAGACCTAGATTTCTTTAAGGGAACAGCCAAATACAAATGTGATATGAATACAACTAGTATTTTACAAATATTTAAGGAAAAAAATGGGATCTCTTAGGAATAGGAACTTCGACATCATTTTCACAGACGGGTCAGTAACAGATAGGTATTCAAGCGCAGCGTTTCTAGTAAATAGCTCGAATTTTACAGCCAGTTACTATACGAACAAGATTTTGTCGTCGCTATCGGCCGAACTGCTAGCGATTGACAAGGCCCTCGACCATGTCGTTTCGGTGGGCATAACTCGCGTAGCTTTCATGGCGGATAGCAGAAACAGCGCAATTGCAATTCTTAAGTCCAGTCACGACAACTACATAAGCTGCAACATAAGAAAGAAAATTGCCAATCATCCTCAACTAGTGGCGGTTGAAATCCATTACATACCCAGCCACTCTGGCATACCCTCAAAACGATTTCGTGGACTTGGCTGCCAAAAACGCTCCTTCAAACGGTATCTTCACTGTAGTGGGATGGAGCATAAAAGATGCCACAGCTGAAATACACAGATTAATACAGGAGGACTGGGACAAGGAGTACGCCGAATTCGCTAGTGGTAAACAGCGGGGTTACTGCGAACTCTTTCCAACAACGCTAAACAAACCTTGGTTTAACAACTTGAACTGCAACCTCAGTCCTTCGGGTATAAAAATCATAAACAGATTAATGAGCGGTAACGCTTTTGACAATTATACTTTAAACAAAATGCACGTAGTAAACAATAACAACGATTTCGATAACGCATCGCACATCATATTCAGCTGTTCCAAATACAACTCTGCAAGACAAAATTACCCAACACTGAAAAAATACCACGACATTTACCATTTCTTTAAACACGAACCAACAAACTCATACCAAATTATAATTGAATATCTGGAAAAAATTAAGATTAGCACCTGAATAACTAACCAGTAACCAAATCAAGAGCTTGGCGATTTCCACGTTCGCGAGGGCGGCCAAATAACTCCACGGCACTTACGGGTGTTGCGGCCACTTAAACCACAAAAAAAGCTGATAAATCCGCAATGGAATCAAGCACGAAATCGTATGGTATTGTACTGTTCGGTCGATAGATACAGCCAATCAGTGTTTTCGTATTACATATGCCAGAGATTTCCACTAGTAAAAATTATATTAAGTTTGTTAATGACATAGATCGCGACACCACCAGAATTACTAGCACGATCAGCACGATAAACATGAAAGCCATCACACATAATTGACGAGTCGCACATATCAGACGTAAACCAGGTTTCTGACACACATATGACATCCATATTTGACTGAATAAAAATTGAAGTAAACTCATACATTTTTCTTAATAAGCTTTGTGCATTGATATGAGCAACTTTTAAACCATTTTTGAAATTGCTAATTACTTTTATCAAGCTACCAGTTATGGAACCACCTGTTTCACCCAACATTTTGAAGTTTAAGACTTATTAGGGGCGCAAGCTTAATTTCTAGATATTTATTAATAATAAATAATTAATTAATACTAAATTAATTAAATTGCTTAAGTAAATGAAGTTTAAACTGAATTAATTCGTATTGTAATTTTTTGAGGGCATACCCTTCGGGTATGAAGTGCAGTGGTTGTAAACGGGTTAAATCTAATTAGATTTCACAAGTAGGGTGTGTGTAGAATGAGGCATCTGGTTCTCAATATTCGATAGGTGCACGGTTTTGTCCGATTTTATTTATTGAGCCTGTTATCTTTTGCTATAATTTTTTTTGTCTTCTAATGTTAGTTCTGTAACACATCTCATTCTCATAAGTACACCACCACTCTCCCTGAACGTGCCGGTCAAAAATGTAGAGTGTGTTAGAAAGGACAACGCTCGATGAGTGTGTAACGAACACACTCTTCTAGTCTTGTTTCTAAAGGGTGATGTTACCGTCCTATTTAATTTCGGACCGATCTCAAAAATTAGTTGAATATTAATATCATTCAGCGTCTTTTCTGCCCCTTAAATTCATTCTTCAGACCAACATTTGACCATAGTGAGTCCAACTCACTATTGTTAATTTGTAGCTCTATTTAATAAGAGCGTCTGCTACTACATTTTGCGAACTCTTCTCATAAGCCACTTTATAATCATATTCCAATTGTTGCAGTTTCCACCTCACTAACTTGGAATTGGGCTCCTTTAAGGTCATTTACCAGTTTAGCAATTGGTGATCTGTGACTATTGTGAATTTGTGACCGAGCAAGTACGCACTTAAATGCTCTATATCCCAAACTATAGCCAACATTTATTTTCCCACCGTGGAGTAGTTGACATCTGCGTCGTTCTAGGTTCTGCTGCCAAATGTTGGACTACCCAATGCCTCTTTGGACTACACCCACGGCGAAATTGCTAGCATCCGTCTGCGTATTTTAGGAGGGAGTAGTTATAGAACAGGGTCTTGGAGTAATTAAACGTCCGAATATATTCGTCATCGACAACAACTTGTTGCTTCCTTTATAATCCTTTTTTTATGGGTTTTGTAACTCTTGCGAAATGCCTTATTTACTTCCTGTAATATCCAATCGATTTCAAGAATGATTTTACCGCTTAACATGTTTTTGGTAATGGAAAAAACCTTATGGCCTCAATCTTCCTTGGGCTTGGCTTAACCCCCTCCTGAGTCAATACATAACCCAGGAACTCTATCTCCTTTTTGAGAAACTCCGTTTTGTCTGTTTGTCATTTAAATCTTGCCTCATTAAATTGTTTTAATACCGTTTGCATGTGGCTCAGCAATAACGGTTAATAAACTATTATATCATCCATGTATACGAAACAGATTTTTTCAACTAACTCTCCCAGAATATTATTCATTACAATTTGAAAAGTAGCCGGAGCATTAGTTAACCCAAACGGTATCCTCACGTATCTAAAATCTCCATTTTCTGCAGTACATGCAGTCCTTGGGATATCTTTTTTTTCCATATCGACCTGATGGTAACCACTTGCTCAATCCAATACCGAAAAATACATTGCCTTACCTAGCTTATCAAGTACTGGCTTATCTATCCTTCACCGTTTTCTCGTTAAGCTTCGTAAAATCCACTTCCAATCGACACTTCGGTTTTCCTGACTTATCCATCTTCTTTTTACTATTATTTATCAACATTTATTTATGTATTTATATATTGTATTGTATATTGTATATGTAAATAGATGGATATATAAAAATACGTAAATTTCACTTCAAAATTTTTACTATTATTCATTAACATATTTGTATTTATTTATTTTGATATATAAGTGAAGACAAGACTATTTTTCGTTAGAATTTTTAATGTTTATTTATTGGAATCACTCCCGTTCGCTGATTGACATTAATTAGAAATCCGTATTTTTGCAACTACTCCCGTTTATTGTTATCTGTTTGGATTCCTTTCGAGCCTGTTAAGAACTAATTAATGCTAACTTAAATGTTCTCAAAGAAAGCTGGGCAGAAGGCCCGACGTCGGCAGCGATGAGCAGAATTGACGGCAGCGCTATGGGCAGAGTGCTAACCTTGTACTTCGCATCCGCTGCATAGCCCGCTGCATTACTTTCCCGTCTAGGTCAGCGGGTCTAACGTGGGACTGACTTAGCGCCTCGTGCCCGGTGCATTCCCCTACCACTCAGCGCCTCAGGTTTTGTATTTTATTCTTACAGACCGGTGATTTCGAGAACTGCATCCGGTCTTGCAACACTTTTGGGTTCCGTGTTAGCTTATACATTCATACATATACAGACAATACATGAAATATCCTCAAAATGCAAAATAGAGATCATTTTAATATGGGCATGTGATTTATATTTATCAATAAAACCATTAATCACCAAATCATCGGCAAAAAAAACACTTCGTTGCAATCGGCGTACTGATGAAAGTCTGGTGAATTTCGCGCGCAAAACAAATATACGATACATATCAAGTTATGTATCAGAGATCAGCATTGGTGCACGGCAACAACAAGTACACCGCACACAAACAATGTTTTTTTAAGCTCGTGTGTCAAAACACCTGTTTTTTTTACACGTTTCTTTTGTGCGTTGTTTCTGTGCGGTACCAAAAAGTAACTGCATCTATTGCTTTGTAGACTTTTTACTCTTGTAAGCGGCCACCGCATACAAATTGTGTATGCAAAAACAACCGAGATTTGATTAACGGTTTTGCCGCATGGAATTTTCCGTCTTCTAGTAGTGGTGCGAATAGGCAAAGACGAAACTGGAAGCCCGATGAACAAAGTAATTGAGATAATTTCGTCGATGAGGAATTTATCTCAAAGGGAGAAGTGTCACGAATATAAGTCCAGAAACTTAGATACGGGAATGATGTCTCGCCACTAGCGATTTGTGTTAACCCTAGCGGTCAAATCTAAGGTTGACACATTCAAACGAATTAGCAGATGTATGCGACATATTACTAGGATGGGGGTAACGACTTAATTCCGCCGTTTTAAACCGACATAATTTCACCAGCCGCGCCACGCCATAAGTCCGCTAAACAACATTAGTTCGCGCGAAATTATGACCTTTTAAAACTGCTTGTGGCGGACTTATATCGTTTTAAAGTGACCTTAGTCCGCCGTGGAAAAAACGACATAATTTCAGCTGTTAACCAGGCTTCTGACACGCAGATAATGTCAATCTCGGATCTAGGAACCAGGCTTTGTGCAGTTATGTGAATAATTGTCAAACCGTGTGCTTGCTTTTTAGTAATCTCAGTTGACATAATGAGAAAAACTGTACAATTTTATAAGGTATAAAAAAATAGTAATAAAAGCGATAAGTACAATACCAGATTGCTTAAAAACTAAATTTATGGTTAAGATACGTTGAGAATACATACAAATTATAGACCGTTAAATTACCAGAGTCATATAATTGTTAATGTGGTTTTCGAATTGACAACTCTGTTGATAGAAAGTTATGTGAATAATTGTCAAACCGTGTGCTTGCTTTTCAGTAATCTCAGTTGACATAATGTGTAAAACTCTACAATTTTATAAGGTATAGGAAAAAATAAAAGCGAAAAGTACAATATCAGATGATATCCTTGAATAGCTGCTAATTTATATAGAACGGCACTTCAGAGTCTAGTCCCATTGGTTTAAGCGTAAGTGGTTGTTATCTCTCGCGGCGATACATTTCCAGGGTCCTCAGTAACAATATTTTGTAGTGTGCATGCATACCGAGTACACACACTTACCATCGGCAACAATGTTAGCCAAATCTGCACGATCAGCACTCTTCAAGTGCAAACGTAATCTGACCACACACACCATCAGCGAGTGATAAGTCGCGCCAGCTTATTCCCAAAGTTGGCGACTGCAACAATTAAACTAAGACAAAACTAAATTAAGCTAAGAACAGAGGCGTGGTACTCGAAGAAAGATATCGAATCGATAAACAGAATAAAAAACTAATTTCAATAAAATATAAAAAATTGCATTAGACAATATTTTTGGTGTGAACATGGCGACCGTGACAGAGTAACAACTATAGAAGAACCCTGCAAAATAGAAGCCACCGGCCAACATAGCCTATGAAGATGACTTGGAATTGATTCAAATATTTTCGGCTGGGCTATAAAACATCTATACACCTTCGAAGAAGATAAATTAAACGGCACAGGATGGAACGGAATGAAAAATATCTGAGTGAGTAGAGTGCGATAATGGGTAGCACACATAAAGTGGTTACTCTTCAGCAGTTCAACACCTCCAGCGTGGGCTACATCCCAAAAATTACAAAAATTTGATCTGCAAATTATATTTGTTTCACAATAAATGCCTGATAAAAAGAATCCAAAGCAAAGCTAAAGATTTTGACAAAATCTAAAAAAAAATATATTGCAGAACAAAAACAGCACCTATTATAATCATTATAAACAAGAAAGGAAGCCAACTTCGGCAAGCCGAAGTTCATATACACGTGCAGCTATTAAATATTCTTTATTTTTCCGATTGTTCCTATGGGAGCTATATGCTATAGTCGTCCGATTTTGATGAAATTTAAACCGTAATTCTGAAATATTTAACCATTACTATATGTCGAAGAACTAAAAACAAAATTAAAAAACAGCAAAGCTATAATTTTTTTTCATTATTAAGAGAAGAAAAAAATATTTTTGATAGATCTTATAAGTCTATGACGAATAACAGGTCGATTCAGAAAAAACCATAAACAAACATGCAGAAATATTATTAACTTGCTTTTACAAAGCTTGTTCACTAATATATTACCAACGAGACAAGTTAGAAAACGCACATTGGTCCCAAGTATCTACATTTTTGATCAAATTTGATAAGTATAAAAAAAAAATATAGTTTGGATTTAACAGTTCCGACTATCCTAAACACACCACTGACTTTGGAACAAGAACCGAAATCAATAGAAGCCGAAGACATTGACCTAGAGGAACAAGAAGAGTTTGATTCCGATAACGCGGAAATAAATTAAAAATATTTAAACGATCTAACAATTACCGCCATCCGAACGAAGCAGCCGCCCAAAGGGCGTACATCAAAGATATTTAAAATGCAGTACCTGAATTCGATGGAAGAATAATAAATCTTCAGCGATTCATAATTACAATAAAATTAGTCAACATGACAAAGGGACCATACGAACAAATTGCTATAGAAGTAATTAAGTCCAAAATAATTGGGTCAACGCCTTACGAGGTTCAAAATGAGCTTACAATTGATGCTATAATCACTAAACTCCAATTATTGGGGAAACCTCAGAGGTACTAAAAGCTAAAATGGCAAATATCTACCAAAAAGGAGAGAGAAAAAAACAGCCACTCTATTCACAAACGAACTTGATTACCTTCGCAAATTACTAGAAGCATCTTATATCGACGAAGGGCTAAATGCAGAACAGGCTGACAAATTCAGAACAAAAGAAGCAATATTAACTTTGAGTTACGAAAGCGGAAAAACCAAAACAATTTTGAAAGCTAGCTCATTCAATAATATGAATGACGCAATAACTAAATACATTAACTGCAGTACCCAACAAACAAATAACCACAGTGTAATGTACACAAACAACCGAGGTAGTTATTCTAGAGTCAATGGTAGAAACTATCGAGGTAATAATTTCATACGCGGTAGAAATAACTTCTACTAAGAAAATTATCGCGGTAGAGGCCAATATTACCAATATAATAATAATCGAGGAAATTATGGCCAAGGCCAATATCAAAACCAGAATTAATACGGAAACCAAAACCAACATAATAACAGCGGAAACCAACGAGGTTCTTTCCGAAATAACTCAAATAATAGAGGAAACTCAAATGCTCAAATAAGATCTATTGAAACCGAACAGAAAAACTAAAAAATTCCCTTAAGAAGAAAAGGCCACACAAAGCAACTACACAGAGAAAATTAATCAAGTATATTGCACTCAATCTGAGAATATTCGTACTCAAAAAAAATCCAAGAGCAAAAATTCTCACTTTGAGACCATTTTACTCAGTTTGAGTACAAATTTTCAAGAATGAAAAAACTGAAAATGAGAATCTACAAAAATAAATCGGCCAAAAATGTAACTAACATTTTTTCATGCAACTCTTAACCTTAAGCCTTAACCGCTCTAACTTGTCAGTTAGCTAAAGCCGCACAACTATTTTATTTCAAAAGAAGAATTCGTAAATTAAGCAAAATATTTGCGGTATTTTTTAAAAATGATAAAGAGTTACATAAATAAGCATTAAAAAAATATAAGCAAAAACAACGATAAACAAAAAAAAAGAATCACACAACTCGAAGTGAACTTGAAACCTCAAAACCTTGGGTGTTGGCTTCCTGGTCCGGACATCTCAGACAAATATTCTTAATGTGAGTTTTTGGGCAAAATCAGTACTCAAAATGAGTAATTCCTCAAGTTGAGAATTCCAATTCTCAATTTTCGAACGTCAGAATGTCTGGAATAGGAGAAGGTACTCTTAAATCAAAAGGTTTAACATTTATAGAAATACAAACAGGAAAATTTATAATCCCTTTCAAATTCCAAATAGTTAATTACGACTTTCCAATACCCTGATGGTATAATAGGAATGGACACTAGCCTTTTCGATACTAAACCCATCACAAGCTTTCCTTTACACGGAAGACCTGGTAGGAATAGGTTGTTCTTAAAATCATATGATCAAAAATTTTACTAACGTATTTAACCTCTGCCGAAAACACAATCTCAAACTACACCCGGTAAAATGTTAATTTTTTATGCACGAAGTCAAATTCATGGGTCATAAATTCACAAATAGAGGAATTTTACCTGATGATAAAAAATATTACGTAATAATTAAATACCCTGTCCCTTCTAATGCAGATAAATCAAGAAGATTCGTAGCTTTTTGCAACATTACAGACGTTTTATACCAAATTTTTCTCACTACTCAAGACACTTAACTCACCTTTGCAAAAAAAATGTTACATTTCATTGGACACCTGAATGTCAAAAAGCCTTGTAATATCTTAAAAAATGCATTAATTCAACCAACTCTCTTACAATACCAAGATTTCAATAAAGAATTCAGTATAACAACAGATGCCAATAAGCAAGCTTGCGGAACAGTTTTAACCCAGTCATATGATGGGGTAAACCTCCCAATAGCATACGCCTCTAGACCATTTACAAAAGGCAAAAATAATAAGTCAACAACTGAACAAGAATTAGAATCAATACATTGGGCTGTAAATCATTTCAGACCATATTTTTACGGTAAACAGATCATAAGCCCTTAACAAATTTATTTTCAATGAAAAACCCAACTTTGAAATTAACAAGAATGAGACTAGATCTAGAAGAATTTCAATTTACGGCAGAGTACCTTAAGGGGATGAACCATTATGTGGCAGATGGCTTGTCAAGGATAAGCATCGAAGAACTTAAAGATATTAATAGACAAATTTTAAAAGTCACTAAAAGTTTACAAAGTAGACAGAAAAATAAAAACTGCGCAGTTTCAAAATCAGATTCGAATTTGCAAAAGCAACCGACAGCTTCTAAGCACAACATTTTTAACGTTATTCGCAATGAAGATGTTAAAAAGTGTGACCTTGCATTTAATAGCATCAAATTGTTCCTTTAAAAAAGGAAAAAAGATATATGCAAGAATAAAAGTTGAAGATCTATATAACAATGGAATATTCGATTAAGATCAATTTTTCCAAATGCTTGAAAAAACAGCCGGTATAAATAAGATAAACCAACTTAAGATGGCACCGAGCGAGAAAATCTTCGAAATTAATTCAATAGATATATTCAGAAATATGGGCAACAAAATATTAATGGGTTTAAGCATAGCGCTACTCAAGCCGGTGACCACAATAAATAACAAAAATGATAAAAGAAGCTATACTGTCTATAATCCAATACAAGGTGGACATGCAGGAATTACGAAAACGCTGGCAAAAATTAAACAACATTAATTATTGGAAAAACATGACACGTGACGTTGCAAACCACGTGAAAAAATTTATTCAATGCCAACAGGCCAAAACAACGAAACATACAAAAACGCCCTTGACCATTACAGAAACACCTCTTAAGGCATTTGATAGAGTGTTAGTGGATACGATCGGTCCATTACCTAAATCAGAACAAGGAAATGAATACGCAGTCACCTTAATTTGTGACTTAACAAAATATGTATCTTGTTGCCATTTCAATCCCGGATAAAAGTTCAAAAGCACCAAAATATATATTAGAATCATTTATTCTAACTTACGGTCCAATGAATACATTTATTACGGAAATGGTAACCGAATATAAGAATTCAGTAATCTATGATTTATGTAAATATCTAAACATTGAAAAATAACTTCTACCGCACACCACCACCAGACTTTAGGTACAATCAAAAGAAGCCACAGAACATTTAACGAATACGTTATATAATACATTTCGTTCGACAAAACAGATTGGGATGTTTAGCTTATATACTTTACATATTGTTTTAACACTACACCCTCTATGGTACATGACTACTGTCCATATGAGCTTGTGTTTGGTAAAACGCCTAAATTAAACATTTTATTTAACACTATTGACAATATTACACCTCTATATAATATAGATGATTATGCCAAGGAATCAAAGTTCAAACTCGAGAATGCATATAAAAGAGCACGATCAATGATTGAACTAACTATAAAAAGGCAAAAACAAATATATGACAAGCATACTAAAAATTTTAACTTAGAAGTAGGACATAAGGTTTTATTAAAAAACGAAACAGATCATAAATTAGATAACCAGTATTTAGGACCCTATGTAGTAATTGAAATCAATCCAAAAGATAATATAAAAATAAAAGACAATAAAAATAAACAGCAGATAGTACATAAAGATAGGTTAAAACCGAAGTAATAACATTCTTGTAATTGAGACAAATACCTTTAAGAAAATCTAATAATCAGGGAAGATATGAAGTACGGCCAGCAGCGCCGACATCAACCCAGCAAATAGTACCATACACGGTCCTCCCATAGCGCCGAGATAATTATAATTAGAAACGTAGCCCTAACCAATCGTATTAAATTTGTTTAAGAGATGCGCTTCTTTTTATATGTTGCCGTTCATGGCTCTAACATGGCATAACATCTGTATAAAGTCTAAAATTACATCTAACATGAACCTTTAAAGACATATGTTTGTTTGATATTTCAACAAAAAGATTCTCAATGAGGCTTTCCGCTGGATGTATACGAATGACTTGTAACCTAACTTATTTTGTACATATATAATAAAACCACCATTATGAATAGCACGACCAGAACGATACAACAGATAACCATCATAGGCAATAGACAGATCACTAATTTCAGCTGTTAACCAGGATTCTGACACGCAGATAATATCAATCTCGGATCTAGGAAAAATATATATGAACTCTTCCATTTTGTTTACCAGGCTTTGTGCATTCATGTGAATAATTGTCAAACCGTGTGCTTACGTTTTTAACACTCTAACCAAGATGTCCGCGATGGAGTTACCTATTATAATAGGAAATAAAATAAGTAACAAAAGGGCTAATCTCAGTTGGCATAAAGTGAAAAACTTTACAATTTTATAAAGTACAATATCAGATTGCTTAACAACTAAAGTTATGATTAAGATACGTTGAGAGAACATACAAATTATAGACCATTTAATTACCAGAGACATATAATTGTTATTGTGGTTCTCAAAATGACAACTCAGTTGATAGTAAGGCCTCCGTGAACTGCTGCATTCTTTAGAAGAAATGAAATGTTTCATCTCCAGCACACTTTACATGAACCAGGCCGCGACTCGTAAATACTGCAGTCACTTTCTTCGCCTTTTTAAGGTGCATAGCTTTTTTGAAGATGGTATATTGCTCCTTGAATAGCTGCTGGTGTATATAGAACGGCACCTCAGAGTCGAATCCAATTAGATTCGCCGTAAGGGGTTGTTATTTTCAGGGTCCTCAGTATCAATATTTTGACCCGCTGTGTTTAACGACCACGAAAATTTCTATGATCCGTGGTGGTGGTGTTAGGCTTAAGGAGTAACAGTGGGAGATTTAGAGTGTTAGGTTCTAAGAGAATTATTGGAACATTAAATTTAGTTATTATTTGAACTCTATCGAAACCACCCTTTCGTCGTCGCATTTTCGCAAACTTTTACACAAATAAATCATCCAAATACTACCGCAGTCCCACAAGTTTCGCGTTCGTTAATACAAACTAGTATTAAATTTTCATGGTGACCCCAACGTGATCGCAGTAGAGTTCGCTATTTGTCTACTTATTTTATCTGTGAATAACTAGAAGAATTACCAACAAACACACAAGCAAATTATTCGTACCGGTTCGGCTAAAAATTTAACAATTTTAATCTTCCGAAATAAATTTTGTCGCTGGAAGTTTTCTGCCGTTTCTTTGGTTGTTGCCTAAGCCGTTCTTCGTCGCCGCTGCAACTTTAATTGTTTAATTGGCTGCTTTCGCTGGAACATGAATTCAAAAAGGGAAGTTGCAATTGTCGGGTCGGCCAACCAGGTATAGAGTGCTAAAAGTTGAAAGTTAATCTGTGGCGTTTTGTTAATTGTGTTTTAGCCCATCTTACAACTTTTTGCATTCGTGTAAAAATCGGTAGATAGTGAGCATTCTAACCAAGAAATAAAAATTTGCATGTACTAACAACCAAAATTTTGCAATAATTATTATATATTTCGAATTATATGTGAATCGCTTTGGCCCATAGACAAGCAAATAAAATACTCGTCGTCGACACAATTAGTGCAAACTTAATTCCCCCAATTTTCGTCGTAGTGACCACCAATTAAGGGTATAAATAAAAAAGCTGGAAAAAAGTGCAAATTGTGAAAAGTGTAGTTCTAAAAAATTAGCGGCAAAAACATTCGTTGCAATTTGTCTGAACATTTTCCCGCGCTTAAAAGAACCTTCCCTCGCTTTTTACAATTTTCCCGCGCTTTTCATAATTTTTGCGCGTTCTTCGGCATCAGGCTTATATGTTCGTTACCCTTAGTCAACGGTCAGTGTATCATTCTCCGTTAGCATTTGCCTAGGAAGAGCCGCTAGCCTCGTACACATACTCACGCACACCGACACCGCTGCCGCTATTTCGAGATATCTTTGGTCGTTTTCGTTCTCGATCGGTGCAGCAGTGCAATTTTTACCTGCTTAAATTTTTGTTCGTTTTTTCGGTATGCTTGAGCAGGGTTTATATAAAAAATATTAAAAACATATTTAAATATTTTTTGCTGTACTTCTCTTGGCACTTAGCTGCCAAAAAACCGCGTGCAATCGGTATATAACTCGTTGGTTTTTTTTAGACTATTGAACAAATAAATAATTGTAATAAAAATAAATATTTATCACCTCTTCGATACCAACAAAATAAATACAAATAAACTGAATCACAACAGCAGTTGCAGGAATGACTCGATCCGATGCAGTCGCATGCAAAAAATGCAAAGTGGATGTAGTCTACTGCATGAGCGTGGGCTGAGAAGGGGGTGACAACGCGAGATTTGTGTTTGGGGAATAAATGTGTAGCAACGTGTGATGTGAGGAATTGCACACTCTACATATTTTCGACTTGCATTTTTTGACCTTTCTTAAGCAGTAAATGCATAAGGGTGCTCTTTTAGCGAAATCGAATCTTTGCTGAACTGTTAGGCCTGCGAAGGAAGCGCAGTTTCCAACCTGATGTTCAGCTGAGTTGCAATACACGCATTGAACAGATTCGTTCCTGGCAGCGAATGCGTCTATCATCCCCAATAGACAGCAAGGAGTCATACAAAACTGTGACCGTATTGATGAGGTTCTCAAGGATGTTGCTGAAGGCTGGGAAATTTATTGCAAATTAAAAAGTATCGACACTTTCAAAAAAAATAAGACAATCGAACACCCGCTTCAGGCTAGCAAGGGCTTGGGCCCTAACTTTTCCTAAAGCGTCTCCAGCTTAACACGAAATTAAATGATTGAATTTTTCAATGTCGTGTAAAGTGTCGTCTTTGTCAACGAAAGTTTTGAAAAGGCTTACAAAATTTATAAATTCGGAGTGTTTTCCGCTAAAAGTTGGAAGAGCGACCCTCGGCAGGCGGCATTGAGGCGGGCGATTTGCTGGCGGAGCGGGTTTCTCGATATTATTTTGTTGGCATTTATTTAAAATCGAAATCAGCCATGATTTTGTCAATACGGCCCTCTCTTCCAACTCTTAGCGGTTCACATCTTTGTTTTTGAAAGAGTGAAGCATTTTCAATGTGCGTATTTAGAATCTTTAATCGACACTCAAGCTCAACCGGATTCACAGATAATTCAGCTTCATTTAAATAGCGATACGTTCGATTAATACTTTTCATGCAAACATCTCGTTGGTGATTAAGCTCTTCGATATCAAAAAAGAGATAAGCTTATCGGCGCTGATACGTTCTTTGAGAATTCCAATTCTCAATTTTCGAACGTCAGAATGTCTGGAATAGGAGAAGGTACTCTTAAATCAAAAGGTTTAACATTTATAGAAATACAAACAGGAAAATTTATAATCCCTTTCAAATTCCAAATAGTTAATTACGACTTTCCAATACCCTGATGGACACTAGCCTTTTCGATACTAAACCCATCACAAGCTTTCCTTTACACGGAAGACCTGGTAGGAATAGGTTGTTCTTAAAATCATATGATCAAAAATTTTACTAACGTATTTAACCTCTGCCGAAAACACAATCTCAAACTACACCCGGTAAAATGTTAATTTTTTATGCACGAAGTCAAATTCATGGGTCATAAATTCACAAATAGAGGAATTTTACCTGATGATAAAAAATATTACGTAATAATTAAATACCCTGTCCCTTCTAATGCAGATAAATCAAGAAGATTCGTAGCTTTTTGCAACATTACAGCCGTTTTATACCAAATTTTTCTCACTACTCAAGACACTTAACTCACCTTTGCAAAAAAAATGTTACATTTCATTGGACACCTGAATGTCAAAAAGCCTTGTAATATCTTAAAAAATGCATTAATTCAACCAACTCTCTTACAATACCAAGATTTCAATAAAGAATTCAGTATAACAACAGATGCCAGTAAGCAAGCTTGCGGAACAGTTTTAACCCAGTCATATGATGGGGTAAACCTCCCAATAGCATACGCCTCTAGACCATTTACAAAAGGCAAAAATAATAAGTCAACAACTGAACAAGAATTAGAATCAATACATTGGGCTGTAAATCATTTCAGACCATATTTTTACGGTAAACCCTTCACCATTTAAACAGATCATAAGCCCTTAACAAATTTATTTTCAATGAAAAACCCAACTTTGAAATTAACAAGAATGAGACTAGATCTAGAAGAATTTCAATTTACGGCAGAGTACCTTAAGGGGATGAACCATTATGTGGCAGATGGCTTGTCAAGGATAAGCATCGAAGAACTTAAAGATATTAATAGACAAATTTTAAAAGTCACTAAAAGTTTACAAAGTAGACAGAAAAATAAAAACTGCGCAGTTTCAAAATCAGATTCGAATTTGCAAAAGCAACCGACAGCTTCTAAGCACAACATTTTTAACGTTATTCGCAATGAAGATGTTAAAAAGTGTGACCTTGCATTTAATAGCATCAAATTGTTCCTTTAAAAAAGGAAAAAAAGATATATGCAAGAATAAAAGTTGAAGATCTATATAACAATGGAATATTCGATTAAGATCAATTTTTCCAAATGCTTGAAAAAACAGCCGGTATAAATAAGATAAACCAACTTAAGATGGCACCGAGCGAGAAAATCTTCGAAATTAATTCAATAGATATATTCAGAAATATGGGCAATGGGTTTAAGCATAGCGCTACTCAAGCCGGTGACCACAATAAATAACAAAAATGATAAAAGAAGCTATACTGTCTATAATCCAATACAAGGTGGACATGCAGGAATTACGAAAACGCTGGCAAAAATTAAACAACATTAATTATTGGAAAAACATGACACGTGACGTTGCAAACCACGTGAAAAAATTTATTCAATGCCAACAGGCCAAAACAACGAAACATACAAAAACGCCCTTGACCATTACAGAAACACCTCTTAAGGCATTTGATAGAGTGTTAGTGGATACGATCGGTCCATTACCTAAATCAGAACAAGGAAATGAATACGCAGTCACCTTAATTTGTGACTTAACAAAATATGTATCTTGTTGCCATTTCAATCCCGGATAAAAGTTCAAAAGCACCAAAATATATATTAGAATCATTTATTCTAACTTACGGTCCAATGAATACATTTATTACGGAAATGGTAACCGAATATAAGAATTCAGTAATCTATGATTTATGTAAATATCTAAACATTGAAAAATAACTTCTACCGCACACCACCACCAGACTTTAGGTACAATCAAAAGAAGCCACAGAACATTTAACGAATACGTTATATAATACATTTCGTTCGACAAAACAGATTGGGATGTTTAGCTTATATACTTTACATATTGTTTTAACACTACACCCTCTATGGTACATGACTACTGTCCATATGAGCTTGTGTTTGGTAAAACGCCTAAATTAAACATTTTATTTAACACAATTGACAATATTACACCTCTATATAATATAGATGATTATGCCAAGGAATCAAAGTTCAAACTCGAGAATGCATATAAAAGAGCACGATCAATGATTGAACTAACTATAAAAAGGCAAAAACAAATATATGACAAGCATACTAAAAATTTTAACTTAGAAGTAGGACATAAGGTTTTATTAAAAAACGAAACAGATCATAAATTATATATATATATAGATAATATAAAAATAAAAGACAATAAAAATAAACAGCAGATAGTACATAAAGATAGGTTAAAACCGAAGTAATAACATTCTTGTAATTGAGACAAATACCTTTAAGAAAATCTAATAATCAGGGAAGATATGAAGTACGGCCAGCAGCGCCGACATCAACCCAGCAAATAGTACCATACACGGTCCTCCCATAGCGCCGAGATAATTATAATTAGAAACGTAGCCCTAACCAATCGTATTAAATTTGTTTAAGAGATGCGCTTCTTTTTATATGTTGCCGTTCATGGCTCTAACATGGCATAACATCTGTATAAAGTCTAAAATTACATCTAACATGAACCTTTAAAGACATATGTTTGTTTGATATTTCAACAAAAAGATTCTCAATGAGGCTTTCCGCTGGATGTATACGAATGACTTGTAACCTAACTTATTTTGTACATATATAATAAAACCACCATTATGAATAGCACGACCAGAACGATACAACAGATAACCATCATAGGCAATAGACAGATCACTAATTTCAGCTGTTAACCAGGATTCTGACACGCAGATAATATCAATCTCGGATCTAGGAAAAATATATATGAACTCTTCCATTTTGTTTACCAGGCTTTGTGCATTCATGTGAATAATTGTCAAACCGTGTGCTTACGTTTTTAACACTCTAACCAAGATGTCCGCGATGGAGTTACCTATTATAATAGGAAATAAAATAAGTAACAAAAGGGCTAATCTCAGTTGGCATAAAGTGAAAAACTTTACAATTTTATAAAGTACAATATCAGATTGCTTAACAACTAAAGTTATGATTAAGATACGTTGAGAGAACATACAAATTATAGACCATTTAATTACCAGAGACATATAATTGTTATTGTGGTTCTCAAAATGACAACTCAGTTGATAGTAAGGCCTCCGTGAACTGCTGCATTCTTTAGAAGAAATGAAATGTTTCATCTCCAGCACACTTTACATGAACCAGGCCGCGACTCGTAAATACTGCAGTCACTTTCTTCGCCTTTTTAAGGTGCATAGCTTTTTTGAAGATGGTATATTGCTCCTTGAATAGCTGCTGGTGTATATAGAACGGCACCTCAGAGTCGAATCCAATTAGATTCGCCGTAAGGGGTTGTTATTTTCAGGGTCCTCAGTATCAATATTTTGACCCGCTGTGTTTAACGACCACGAAAATTTCTATGATCCGTGGTGGTGGTGTTAGGCTTAAGGAGTAACAGTGGGAGATTTAGAGTGTTAGGTTCTAAGAGAATTATTGGAACATTAAATTTAGTTATTATTTGAACTCTATCGAAACCACCCTTTCGTCGTCGCATTTTCGCAAACTTTTACACAAATAAATCATCCAAATACTACCGCAGTCCCACAAGTTTCGCGTTCGTTAATACAAACTAGTATTAAATTTTCATGGTGACCCCAACGTGATCGCAGTAGAGTTCGCTATTTGTCTACTTATTTTATCTGTGAATAACTAGAAGAATTACCAACAAACACACAAGCAAATTATTCGTACCGGTTCGGCTAAAAATTTAACAATTTTAATCTTCCGAAATAAATTTTGTCGCTGGAAGTTTTCTGCCGTTTCTTTGGTTGTTGCCTAAGCCGTTCTTCGTCGCCGCTGCAACTTTAATTGTTTAATTGGCTGCTTTCGCTGGAACATGAATTCAAAAAGGGAAGTTGCAATTGTCGGGTCGGCCAACCAGGTATAGAGTGCTAAAAGTTGAAAGTTAATCTGTGGCGTTTTGTTAATTGTGTTTTAGCCCATCTTACAACTTTTTGCATTCGTGTAAAAATCGGTAGATAGTGAGCATTCTAACCAAGAAATAAAAATTTGCATGTACTAACAACCAAAATTTTGCAATAATTATTATATATTTCGAATTATATGTGAATCGCTTTGGCCCATAGACAAGCAAATAAAATACTCGTCGTCGACACAATTAGTGCAAACTTAATTCCCCCAATTTTCGTCGTAGTGACCACCAATTAAGGGTATAAATAAAAAAGCTGGAAAAAAGTGCAAATTGTGAAAAGTGTAGTTCTAAAAAATTAGCGGCAAAAACATTCGTTGCAATTTGTCTGAACATTTTCCCGCGCTTAAAAGAACCTTCCCTCGCTTTTTACAATTTTCCCGCGCTTTTCATAATTTTTGCGCGTTCTTCGGCATCAGGCTTATATGTTCGTTACCCTTAGTCAACGGTCAGTGTATCATTCTCCGTTAGCATTTGCCTAGGAAGAGCCGCTAGCCTCGTACACATACTCACGCACACCGACACCGCTGCCGCTATTTCGAGATATCTTTGGTCGTTTTCGTTCTCGATCGGTGCAGCAGTGCAATTTTTACCTGCTTAAATTTTTGTTCGTTTTTTTCGGTATGCTTGAGCAGGGTTTATATAAAAAATATTAAAAACATATTTAAATATTTTTGCTGTACTTCTCTTGGCACTTAGCTGCCAAAAAACCGCGTGCAATCGGTATATAACTCGTTGGTTTTTTTTAGACTATTGAACAAATAAATAATTGTAATAAAAATAAATATTTATCACCTCTTCGATACCAACAAAATAAATACAAATAAACTGAATCACAACAGCAGTTGCAGGAATGACTCGATCCGATGCAGTCGCATGCAAAAAATGCAAAGTGGATGTAGTCTACTGCATGAGCGTGGGCTGAGAAGGGGGTGACAACGCGAGATTTGTGTTTGGGGAATAAATGTGTAGCAACGTGTGATGTGAGGAATTGCACACTCTACATATTTTCGACTTGCATTTTTTGACCTTTCTTAAGCAGTAAATGCATAAGGGTGCTCTTTTAGCGAAATCGAATCTTTGCTGAACTGTTAGGCCTGCGAAGGAAGCGCAGTTTCCAACCTGATGTTCAGCTGAGTTGCAATACACGCATTGAACAGATTCGTTCCTGGCAGCGAATGCGTCTATCATCCCCAATAGACAGCAAGGAGTCATACAAAACTGTGTGTATTGATGAGGTTCTCAAGGATGTTGCTGAAGGCTGGGAAATTTATTGCAAATTAAAAAGTATCGACACTTTCAAAAAAAATAAGACAATCGAACACCCGCTTCAGGCTAGCAAGGGCTTGGGCCCTAACTTTTCCTAAAGCGTCTCCAGCTTAACACGAAATTAAATGATTGAATTTTTCAATGTCGTGTAAAGTGTCGTCTTTGTCAACGAAAGTTTTGAAAAGGCTTACAAAATTTATAAATTCGGAGTGTTTTCCGCTAAAAGTTGGAAGAGCGACCCTCGGCAGGCGGCATTGAGGCGGGCGATTTGCTGGCGGAGCGGGTTTCTCGATATTATTTTGTTGGCATTTATTTAAAATCGAAATCAGCCATGATTTTGTCAATACGGCCCTCTCTTCCAACTCTTAGCGGTTCACATCTTTGTTTTTGAAAGAGTGAAGCATTTTCAATGTGCGTATTTAGAATCTTTAATCGACACTCAAGCTCAACCGGATTCACAGATAATTCAGCTTCATTTAAATAGCGATACGTTCGATTAATACTTTTCATGCAAACATCTCGTTGGTGATTAAGCTCTTCGATATCAGTTTGCAGATCCATTTTTCTTTAAGCCCCAAAAAAGAGATAAGCTTATCGGCGCTGATACGTTCTTTGAACTTTTATCTATTGGCCAGATAAAGCAGGGGCTGAACTCCCCATCTTACAAAAGACAGTTCTCGGCTGGATAGTGTCAAGGAGATGTGCCTCTGAAAATAATGTAAAGGCTGGAAAAATGGTACATCTAAGCTGCCAGGAAGTAGCGTTGGAGTTAATCGACACAACCCTGCAGAAATTTTGGTCTGTGGAGGATTGGCCGCCCAAGGCTTAAGTCCATACTCCTAAGCAACAACTCTGTCAACAACACTTTGAGAAAAATACTTAAAGATTGTCGTCCAGTAGATTTTCGGTTCGATTGCCGTTCAAATCTGACCCAAAATCTCTTGGTTCATCATATGAAGTTGCGAAACGTAGATTTTTGTCGCTAGAAAGGAAACTGTCAAAGGACACTTTTGAAGAAGATGTATCTTGAATTCATGAAGAAATATTTTTAATGGGCTACTTGTCCTCCACCAATGACAAAATTCACCCATTTTGGCGATTCGGTGCTTAATACGGCTAGGAGAGATGGCGCAAGCAACTCATCCAAAAGCCGCAAAGGTTATTCAGAATGATTTTTATGTTGACGATTTGTTGACTGGCGCCGTATGCGTTGATGACCTGCAAAGTCTTCGAGACGAAGTTTCTCAGGTCTTGCAAAAGGCAGGATTTGAATTGTCAAAGTAGTTTTCAAAATGCCCAGAGTTATCCGCATCTGATAGCGCTGTTATGCCACTTATGGCAGACCCAGACGTAACTAAGACTTAGCGTGGTTTGGTTACCGGTTAAAGATTACTTTCAATTTTGGTTGGATGACTCTTTCCTGGATCTTCGCGCGACTAAGGTAAATATTTTGTCGGTGACTGCTCGACTTTTCGACCCACTTGCCCTCTGGTGTCCTTTGGTTACAAAGCCAATAATGTTGTTACAGGAACTGTGGTTTCGAAAATTAGACGTGACGCTACCGATGCAGTTGCTCACATCGTAGGAGACGTTTAAAGCGACGCTTCTGCAGCTGCCGAAATTTAAGGTACCGCGATTAGTCAACACAGATCCACAAGTCCCGATTCAAATACATGGTTTCGCTGAAGCTCCCATGCGAGCGTATGGAGCGTGCATCTACGTTGTACTCAAACTGCTAAAGTTTTGAAAGTGTCTTTATTGACCGCCAAATCGAAAGTAGCTCTCCTCAAGACAAAAAATTGGCTCGCTTTGGTGTGTCAGGCCATTGCTAAATTTTCCCATTGAGAATGTTTTCCTGTGGACAGACTAAGAGATCACTTTACACTGGATCAAAACCCATCTCTCGTGGTTGTCGGTTTTAAACCGGGTTGCAGAAATTCAGGAGTGGTCGGAGAAAGCAATTTGGAGACACGAAAGTCAACAGTCAGCAGACATAGTGTCCCGAGGATGTGACGTAGAGAAGCTTACAACGTCCATTTGGTTCGGTGGGCCTCCGTTCTTGCTAGACTCAGAAAATAATTGGCCTGTATATAGACATTTCGATCTGCTACGATAATCGGCACTAGCTCTCGTAGTCAACCCAGAGCCAATTTGTTTGCTTCAGAAAATAGAGTCCTTTTCGTCACACCTGAAGCTTCTGAGAGTGTTCGTGTGGGTTTTCCGTTTTATTCAAAGGTGCAGAAAGGTGTCGAAGCCGTTTGAAAGGTATTTCGAAAAGAGAACTGGATTTCACTTTTGAGAAAATTGTTGAAGTTATCCAATATCACGAACTCAGGGACGACATAAGTACAATTCGGAAAAATAAACCGGTGGCAAAGAATATTCAAAAGCTAAACCCTTTTCTTCAGGAAAATAAATAAGATTAGTGTTCCTCGACATTGCTACGAGTTGGGGGTTTTTAATGCTCCTATCTTGTACGAAGCCAAATTCCCGTTGTTGCTGTCTAAAAGCTCACAGTTCGTCAGATCCTATGTTTCATACCTGCACGTTACGAACTGTCACGCTGGCCCACGAGTTCTCGTAAGTCGTCTGCGCGAGAAAATCTGGCTAGTTAATGCTTTCGCTGTAAGCCGCAACTCTTGACGCAGATTATGGGGAACTTGCCAGCAGATAGACTTCGAGCTCTCCGCCCTTTCAATATCTGTGGCGTTGATTTTTGTGGTCCCTTCAGCACAACGTATCGTATCCGTGGTAAGCCTTGTTCGTCTGTTTTGTTCAAAGCCGTCCACTTAGAATTAGTGTCTGATCTAAACACTGATGCGTTCTTGTTGGCATTTCAAAGGTTCGCGAGTCATCGCGGGATTCCGGAGAAGGTGTGGTGCGACAACGCCACCAACCTGTCGGCGCAGATTGGCACATGAGGGACTTCCGAACCCGTCTGATGGAGCAGGGGGCGGTATCGAAACATTCGCATCAAAAAAAGGATGCGAGTTTGCGTTCATACCGCCCAGAGCACCGCACTTCGGCGGACTATGGGAGGCAGGCGTGAAGTCTGCAAAGCATCTGTTCCTTCGGACGGTAGACCAAGACCTCTTGACCGCGGAGGAGCTTGGAACTCTCCTCACCAGCGTGGAAGCCGTGCTCAACTCCAGGCCCCTCGGAGCTCTTATCAGCGACCCGAACGACGGCGAAGCCCTGACCAACGGTCATCTGCTAATCGGCGGCCCTCTTCTGGCCAGGACCAGATCAGCCTGACCTGCTTGCGACGTTGGAGAGCTGTCTCGTGTCTTCCGCCCCACCAGTGGAGGATAGGGCGTGTGGTAGCGATGCACGCCGGCGCCGATAGCCAGATTAGCGTGGCGGATATCAGGACGCAGGAAGGGGAGTATCGGCGAGCAGGCCACCGACTGGCCCTGTTGCCCGTTCTAAGCTGAAGGACGTCGTAGTTACTAGATGAAAGGCGAGAGCAAGAGCCAATAAAGCTTTCGTTCGGTCGCTCTTGCGAATTCGTTCCGTCTCTCGCCACCTTACCATAAGTTAGGTTCTAAGAGAATTAATTGGAACATTATATATAGTGATCATTTGAACTCTTATCGAAACCACTCCCTTTCGTCGTCGCATTTTCGCAAACTTTTACACAAGTTATTATCGCAAATAAATCATCCGAGTACTATTGCAGTCAAACAAATTTCGCGTTCGTTAATACAAACTAGTATTAAATTTTCATGCACTATGAACTAGGAAGTGGTGTCGTGTAAAATAAATACACCAAACCCAAAGCGACGTAACAATAACCAAAACATTGGGGGGGGGAGTGTGACGGCCCACCGTCACAACAACTCATAAAACTAAATACATTGACATTAAAATTAAACATAAGAACATTCCAAATGCTGGTATTTTATTTTGAAAATTTATTCGCACGCGCGCTCAAAGCCAGTAACACCCAGTCACACTTATTTGATCGAGTTATCGATCGCCGATAGTTATCGCCCAATAGCCCGATTACCCCAATCAGGATTAACGTCATCGTCCGATCTGGTCACACTAACCGGCACTTATATAAGCGGAGACACATTCCCAGACCAGTCACTTGCGTTCCGACGACATAGAGTAAGGAATGTATAGAGGCACAATTTGCTCAGCAAACCTCTGCCCAAGCTCTGCTGAGAGCCATGTTAAAAGCTAAACTTGATTTCCCACCCCACTTTTTAGTTTTTGATTCGAACTTGCAATTCGCTCCCGCAGCGAACTTGCAACTGCACTACTCGCACCAGCCCTTAGCAATGGGAGCGACCAGTTCAGCTGCAGAAACTCACCGCGGGACCGAATTACAAGTTCGAATCGAACCGTGAGAGACTGAAATTTTCTCCTTTTTTAGTCTAGGTGGCATCACTGGAAAAGTCACTCGAGAGAGCGGCAGAGCAAATGGTGCCTCTATACAGTTTCTTATTCTATGTCGACGACTATCGAGGGAATATCGCTAAGGAAGAATATTTGGGTAAGTGTTCTGGTAGATAGTGTTGGTGGATTCGTAAGAGTGCGATTTTAAGTCGGCTCTGCGACCTGGTGGGGCTTACGAATACGCACCCAGGCCCGGCCTTGAATTCAGGCCCATCTCAGTGAGTTCTTCCCACAAAGCAGTGCACAACCAGTGATATCAAGCCGTGCGGCCCTCCAACAGCGTCGACACCACTTAGCAAGCAGAGATATACTGGACCCTTCCACTAAGAAAATGATATACTCGGCCCTTCTACAGCGTCGGTATCACTCAACAAGCAGTCCTGTACTCGGGCCTTCTACAGTGCCGACATTAATTCAGCAAGCAGTACTACCCACGGCACTTCAGCAGCGCCGGCATCAACCCAGCAAGTAGTACCCCACTCGGCCGTCCCTTAGCGCCGTGATAAGTATAATTAGAAACGTAGCCCTAATCAACCGTATTATCAAATATAACCATACTCTGTAGCATTCGATTAGTTTTATTCTTTGGGAAAGGGAGGTAAATTGATCCAAAGAGGATATACATTTCTGTCTTGAACCCTGTCCACGGCGAGCTATACCGCCTTCGGGTCGTTACAAAGTCATTTAGAAAGATTACGTCAAGTAATGTATCACAGTTGTTAGACAAGTGTGTAGGTATTACACTGTTAATTATATTTAATCCGAGTGATTTAAAGTAGTTTAAGAGATGCGCTTCTTTTAATGAGTTGCTGTTCATGTCTCCAGTGAGTATAACATCTGTATAACGTCTTAAATTACACCTAACAATAACCTTCAAATGCATAAGTTTATTTGATACTTCCACAAAAAGAAGGAATTATTTCGACTTGCATCAATAGACAACAAAATAAGTTACAAAAGGGCTTATCTCAGTTGGCATAATGTAAAAACTACAATTTTATAAGGTAGAGGAAAAATAGTAATAAAAGCGAAAACTACAATATCAGATTGCTTAATAACTAATGTTATGGTTAAGATACGTTGAGAATACATACAAATTATAGACCATTATATTACCGAAGAAAAATAATTGTTATTGTGGTTCTCAAAATGACAACTAAGTTGATAGAAAGGCCTCCGTAAATTGCTGCATTCCTTCGAAGAAATGGAATGTTTCATCTTCAGCACACTTTACATGAACCAGGCCACGACTCGTAAATACTGCAGTCACTTTTTTCGCCTTTTTAAGATGCATAGCTTTCTTTAAGATGGTATATTGCTCCTTGAATAGCTGATAGTTTATATAGTACGTATTTCAGAGTCGAATCCCATTTGATTCAGCGTAAGTGGTTGTTATCCTTCGCGGCGATACATTTACAGGGTCCTCAGTAACAATATTTTGTCCCGCAGATTTTTCATTTTTTAGAATATTACAGGATCCACATTACCGCGCTGCGTTTTACGAGCACAGAAAATCTCACTGTTCCTTGGTGGTGGTGTTAGGCTTAAGGAGTAACAGAGGGAGTTTTAGAGTGTTTTTACATTTTTGCCGTTTTTGACGTTTACCAGGCGTCAGGCAACCGAGCCATCTAAAGCTTTGAGTTGAAAACGCGATAAAAAGATTTCGAGGGATTAAATAAAAAATTTTAATTGATTCGCTAACTTTAACTCTAAATAAACAAGAAAAGAAGCAAACTTCGGCAAGCCGAAGTTTATATACCCTTGCAGCTATTGCAAGAATTAAATATTTTTGAAAACATTAAAATTATGATTTACTTACGTATATGTCTAAAAACATTGAAGCAATGATGATTTGCAGCTCATTATTAGGTAGTTATTTTATATAATTTTATTATTTCTATTGGAGCTATATGATATAGTCGTCCTATTTTAATGAAATTTTAACCGTAATTCTGAAATATTTATCCATTACTATATGTCGAAGAACTTATAGAAAAATTTAAAAACACCAAAGTTATAATTTTTTTTATTTACTTTTATGATTGTTCCTATGGGAGCTATTTGCTATAGTCGTCCGTTAAAAAAACAGAAAAGTTATAATTTTTTTAATTTATTTTTCCGATTGTTCCTATGGGAGCTATATGCTATAGTCGTCCGATTTTGATAAAATTTAAATCATAATTCTGAAATATTAAACCATTACTAAATGTCGAAGAACTAAAAAAAAAATTAAAAAACAGCAAAGTTATAATTTTTTTTCATTTATTTTTCCGATTGTTCCTATGGGAGCTATATGATATAGTCGTCCGATCCGGCTCGCTCCGACTTATATACTACCTGCAATAGAAAGACAAGTTTCATGCAGATAGCTTAAAAACTGAGAGACTAGTTTGCATATAAACGGACAGACGGACAGACGGACGGACAGACGGACAGACGGACATGGCTAGATCGACTCTACTAGTGATGCTGATCAAGAATATATATACTTTATAGGGTCGGAAACGTCTCCTTCACTGCGTTGCAAACTTCTGACTGAAATTATAATACCCTCTGCAAGGGTTTAAAAAGGTATAAATCCCCGCATAGCGAAATAGGCTTAAGAGCTTCAAAACTATGACTATGAGCTTGAGCACATATCGGAAAAAAAGCAACTTATAGCGTATTACCACAGAGATTAAGAGTTTTGCCGTTCCAAAAACTTTCCAGTTGGTCCGCCGTTAAAATTTGACGGACTTTCACGGACTAATGTATGCGATAGTAAGCCGGTGTTTCTGCAATGCAACCCTCTTTCCATCCCTGATAAACCGTTGAGATTTTTGAAAAAAAAAGTGAAATTCCGGTTTTCACAGAGCACATCCACCTTCCACCTTCCGATTTCAGCTGATCTTATCAGCTGTAGCTCATCAAAACATAAACAAAGATGGTTAGTCAACAGGTCAACGTTTTGTTAACGTTTTGACGAGCCACAGCTGTTCAGATTAGCTGAAATCGGAAGGTGAATGTGCTCTGTGGAAATTGGAGCTTCACATTTGATAAAAATTCCAACCGTTTCCTACGGATGGACTGTGTGGAAAGAGGGCATTGAAAGAAAGTAATAACATTCTTGTAATTGAAACAAATACTTTTGAAGATAATCTCATAATCAGGGAAGATATGAAGTATACAAAAAGTCAAGGAAATATTAATTAATCAAGAGGATGAGCACTATGAACAACGAAATGGTGTCGTGTATAAAAAAATTAGTGGAAGGCTGCTGTTTTGTGTCCCACAGTCAATGGAAGAAAATGTTATGTACAAGTACAATAACGAAATGGGGCATGTAGGGATTGATAAAGTTACATACTTAATAAGTAAAAGTTATTGGTTCCCATCTGTAAGATAAAAGTGTATAGCGTTTTCTAATAAAACAGATAAAACGGAGGGTTTTTACATTCTATTCCGAAAGGAACAAGCCCGTTTGAAGTCCTTATTTCGTTCACTATGGTCCGATAAATAGCAAGGAAACGAACATACCTATACTAGTAATAATTGACGCATGTACAAAATTCACCGAACTATATCCAACCAAAACAACTAGTTCCAAGGATGCAATCGAAGCATTTCAAAACTATTTCAGACCACTTGTTTTACATCAAAGGAATTTAAGGAATTTGTTAAACAAAACAAACAATCTAACGAACAACTAGAAAGAGTTAATAGAGATTTAGTTATGCAATGAATAGTATACAATGAATAACACAACACAGATTTAATCAATACCCAAGTGTAATGTTGTTTGGAATTAGGCAGGATGGTTTTTATGTTGACAGTCTAAAAGAAAATATTATTGATGAAAGTCATGAAATTTTAGACACAAACTTAAGCGAAAATACGACAACAAGCATAAGAAAAAGGCATAAGAACATAACAAAAACTATGTTGATTTAAATTGCCAAAAACATCAACAGTTTTTGGAGGGAGTTCTAAACTTTAACACGCAGCAATGTGTGTTTAGTAAGTTCATTGTCCAAGGTGTTAGATAATGATAGTTATTTTATTGAAGACTTAGAGAACTTTCAGCAGTCCCAAATGCCATATTCTGCCCATATACAGTGCATAAAATAAAACCCTGGCTTAAAGAAAAAACTAAAGTTAATGAAAATTCAAATTTAGAAGATAAGGAATTAGATGATGCGGACTATTTTGGCAATACAAATAAAATTAATTTAAATAAAAACGAAGCTAGTTATACAGAAAATAATAGTAAAAATATAGATGTAAACGACACTTTGAGAAAAAATAAATATGGCCAAAGTAGCATAATTACTAGAAGTAAGTCAACGAGTATCAGGAGATCCTCATAGTCAGGAAGGACGAATTTTAGTAATAAAAAGAACATATGTAAGCTAGTATATGGCCAAAGTAGTTTTAAGTTAACTCTGTAACATTTTATCCCTGAAAATGAAGTATCCTTGTATATATTGTATCCCTGAAAATGTGCCAGCCCTGGGATGAAAAGAAGGGAAGAAAAGAACATTCCACGAAACGTGGTCGGTGTAAACTGTTTAAAAACTGTACTATAATAGTCAAAAATATACCTATGGCTAGATCTTATGTTTGGTGGCCCAAACTTGACAAGGATATAGAAAACTTGGTAAAATGTTGCCTTTCTTGTTAAAAACTCGTATCTAGTCCAGAAAAAAGTCCAATAATAGCGTGGAATCCACCAAATTCAGTTTGGAACAGAATTCATATTGAAGTTGCGGAACCAATTAGTAATTTTTTTTTCGTTCTCCAAATTATTTTTTAAGGTGGGTTGAAACCAAAAACAAAGTTAAGAGAATTATTTTGTAGTTTTGGAATAGTAAACTCAATTGCCAGTGACACTAATAGACAATTTACTTCGGATGGAGAGAGATAGAGAGCAATAACAACAAGTCAGACGCGTCTGACAGCGAAAAACTTTATTAGAATTCGGCTTTTTTTGTACCATTCGATAGATAAGCACTTGGCCTAGTTGAGAATTATTTAAAACTTCACTTGTGGGCCACTTGCTTTAAAACAAAACATAAATTCTTATTGGCAAAGTAGAACCGCCAACAACTGGAAAACTATAGATAAGCAGAGAAATAAGTGAACTGTGAACTGCAAAACAAAAACAAAACCTCATAATGTCTTCTTCTTCGACGGCCAACAAGTGAAACCGCAACAACGCTGGGACTGTCAGTGAGCGCAGCTCTGAGGCCTCTTCGCCCCAGCTTATGGCCTTACTCACTTTACGCCTTAAGGAACACTCCGATTTGATGTCCACATCACTACGCGAAAGCCTGCAGGAGCACACCAATAAAATTGCTACCCTGGGTCGGGAGGTGGAGACGCGCATCCTCAGCAGACCCGGAGATTGCGGACATGCGTGCAATGAAGGAGAAATGGGTAGCGTAGAGGCCAAACTTGCAGCACACAGCATGACAAATAATTTGGCTGACCTCCGTATGCATGGCGTGCCGTACATGGAAGGAGAAAACCTTAGAACTCTGTTCAACCAGCTCTGCTTTTCATTGCATCTCACTACATACAGTTTAAATTAACCAGAGGCAAAATTTCCAAAACAATAAAAAATGCGCGATCACTTTTAAAATAAATTTGAAAACTCTGCCTCCGCTAGACAAACTTTGAGGGATATTAATAACCTTGGAATAGAGAAATGTAAACAAATGATTGACCACTACGTTGATATTGAGGTACTTTGCCGTCCATTCTCACAACTTGAAGTACCTGAGGCTATGTGCAATAATTACCTGACTATTAACCCTACTGTGATAATAGTTTTAGCTTTGTGTGCGTCAATGAATGTGATGTCTTAGAGTGTATCCTTTAAATATAATCGAATTCTGAAGGATTAGACAATATTAGCCCTTATTGCTCAAAATTCTGTTGCTGCTTCTTCTTTAAAAAATTGTTAACACATCCATTAAAACGTCTGTTTTTTCTTCAATTTGGAAGAACGCTAAAGTTATCCCACTTATTAAACCTAATGAAAAATACAGGCCCATTTCCATTCTACCCTTCCTAGCCAAAGCTCTCGAAAATGTAATGTCCTTATAAATTCAGACTTTTCTTGAACGGAACTCGTTGCTTTCGCCAAAAGCAGTCTGGGTTTAGAAAAAAAAGAGCTGTATAAGTGCAAAAACAGACATCGTTGAAGACATTCGCTGCCAACTGGGCAATAATTGTGCAACATTCTTAACGCCCCTTGACCATAGCAAAGCATTTCACTCGGAGAACCACTACATTCCTAGTAGTAAGCTAAAAAATCTGTTCAAACAGATACAGATACTGCTGAACACTTTAATTCTTCATATCTTGCTGGCGGGCAACAAGCAGTGGAATCTGGGAGTTATATGTCCAGCTTTAGAGATTTAACTAGGGGAGTTCCTCAGAGATTTGTCCTAGGAGCTCTATTGTTTCCAATATAAGTCAATGACTTACCTAGTGTATTGTCCGGTTGTGAAGTCCATTTATATGCAGATGATGTCCAAGTTTATGTTAGTAGTCCGATAAATCAAATAAATGCCTGTGTTAGTAAGAGTAATAATGTTCTGTGTCTTGTTGACAATTGGGCGAAAGACAATGGCTTAAGCATAAATCCATCCAAGTCAAAATGCATATTAATTAGCAAAATATCATTGGATACCAGATGCTTAGAGAGCCCGACAATTCATAACATGCCTATAAAAGTTGAGGAGTTTGCAACAAATCTAGGTATCACATTTGGCAATACCTTGAGCTGGGGTAAACACATTTTCAAAGCAACTGGACGTCAGCTTTCGGCTTCAAAAAACTATCTGCCACAGCATATTAGGATGAGAGTATCTAAAGTAATCCTAATTTCCACACTTTTTTATGGGGTTAAAATTTTGGTCACTGTGATACTAGAGATTTACACAAGTTAAAAGTAGCGTAAAATTCTATAGTCAGATATGTATATAACCTGAAACGACTTGACCATGTTTCGCACTTGACCATTAACTTTCTAGGCCTACTCTTGACCACATGGATAGATTATAGGATTCTTGTTTATTTCCATAATATTGTAAATTCTCAGCAACTATCGTATATCTTAATTTTATATGCCCAAGATTTAAATCACTTTGTTCAAATAGACAATTTTTTATGAATGCTATACGCCTCTGGAACAGCATACCACATAACTTAAAAACTATTATATTAAAAACTCAGTTAATATGTAACATTAAGGACTATTTAAAATAAAACAAAATATATTTAAAATAAAAAGTATCAAATACAAAAATATTAAATTAAAGAAACAAACAGAATAAAAATTAGTTATATCAGAAATATTAATGCAACTTATTAATTTTAACAATAAATAACAAATATATATAATATAATATCAATTTTTTAGAATAATATAGATCTATAGTGATCAAACAAAATTTTAATGTTTATTTTTAATTTTTAAGCACCCTAGACAGATAAAAAAACATCTAACTTTAACATATGGAGCAACACTGTTCTGCTGACGAGCTGTTAAAGTCAGCTGATTTTGTACAATCTGTTTTGTATGAAATTGGCGTGAAAAATTTTGTGACTTAGATCGTTTGTTGTGGCAAAAGTTTGATGAATAAATATGGGAAACGATTGTCCATTTATGTAATACTAAAGTTTACCAATGTTTGTGTCGTTGTTATATGTTTTTGTCCAATTGTACCGTGTTTTGTTTATGTGTATTTTTAGAACGAGCTTAACAAGTGTAGTTGTGTTTCGTGGATCAGTACTTTTGCATGGCAAAGTGTTGCAAAAAGTTATAAACGAGATTAAAGAGAAACTAACCGTTTCTGTCCAGCACCACGTGCTGGAATGACACTTAGGTCGAACCGAAACCAGCTAGAGGATCGCCATGAGCGAAGTTTAGACACAGACTCAGTGGTAGATGTTTCTAGAGCGGAAAATTTGGAGGATATAGAGAGAGTAGTTGGCACTGCTATGCAAGCGCAGCAGCAAAGCTTTAGGCAAGAACTGTCTGAGCTAATTAGAACGCAAATAGCGAGTCTACGGATCGGCAGTTCAGTTCAAACTCCCAATAGGAGGATGACCGATAATCAAGAACGACCAGCGGAAATAAATTCAGCAAGAGCTGTGTATCAGGATATTCGTCTGAATACTCAGCGTGTCGATAGGTCAATTTCTTCGATTCAGCCAGACAAGGTGCCGAATATTATTCAGAGCTGGCACACCAAGTTTGATGGATCAAGGGAAGGTTTACAGGCTGAGAAATTTCTTTATCGAGTGCAAGCATTAGCTAGACAGAATTTAAATGGAGATCGTCAACTGTGCGATAAATTGCATTTATTTTTCGTCGGCAAGGCTAGTGAATGGTACTGGAGATTTCATCGGACGTATCATCAATTCAATTGGATAGAATTTTGTAGGGAGTTCCGTAATAAGTGTAAAGAGAGTGATACCGATATGGATATTTGGGAATCAATAAATAGCAGACGTCAAGCAGATAAAGAGCCATTTGAAGAATATCAATTTCAAGTGGAAAAGCTTATTGCTCGTTTGAGTAACCCAATCTCAGAAGAATCCTTGGTTAGACTTCTTATACGGCATTCTAAGCCCTCTCTTCAGTATGAACTTATGCATTTACGCATAAACACTTTAGCTAGTCTTAGAGAAGAAATCAGGACTCACGAGCAGTTTTGCAAGCAAATTAAAGCTCAACCAGCGAAGAGTAGTCTTCAGCAACGCTCGGTTGTCTCTCAGATAGAACAAGATTTTAGCGTTAGCGAATCGGCTGAAATAGCAGCGATACGCAAGCAATTTAAATGTTGGAATTGTGAGCAACTTGGACATCGTTCTGACGATTGTCTTGAAGTTCGCACTATCTTTTGCTATGGATGTGCGGCGAAGAACACATACAAGCCCAAATGCCAAAAGTGCAACCCTTCGGAAAACTATCTAATGGATGCGCCGGTCAAAAACCACGCGTCGCATCCGAGGCAGTAAAATCCGATAGTGGTACCCAGACAGAACAATATATAAAATTAAGCACGGATATTTCTAATAAACAACCGGACAGAATATTACCAGCTATCGTCGAATACCCAAAGCCATATCATGTTAGAATAGCGAAATACGCAGCAGCAAGAAAACGAATCTTTGGAGATTTTAGCTCTTGCAATTTCATCAAGAACACCAGACGTTCAACCAGTCGGATGCGCAATTTCTGGAAAAAGGTTCTAGGAAGCCGAAAGAAACTGATCTCCGCAATTTTTATGAACTCTGACAATCGACTTTATACTGATATAAGCATAGCTAATCATCAATATGTAGCTTTATTGGACTCAGGTGCGTCCATAAGTTGTATAGGTGGTACAGCAGCTAAAGAATTAGGCCAACATCCAAAAGTGAGTAGGTGTTCAGGCAGAATTCGAACGGTAAACGACGCCGAATGTTCAGTTACAGGAAACTAATAGTTGAAATCAGTTATCGCGAGCTTACCAAGCCAGTAGAGTTCTTTATAATCCCAGACCTCAAACAAGATGTTTATCTTGGGATTGATTTTTGGCGTGACTTCGGTTTACTCAACAAAATAGTCGATGACAAACAAGCCGTCTTGGAGTTAGACGTAGGCCGAGAGGACGACGTTTTGGATGTGCATTTACTGTCAGCAGGACAAAAAGAAAAACTAGATGCAGTTATAACTAAGTTACCTTCTTACGAAAAGGATGGTCTTGGTAGAACTCATTTAATGGAGCATGTTATCGATGCAGCTGACGCGAAACCAGTTAAGCAACGCCACTGGCCAATCTCGCCAGCCAAAGAGAATCTGATGTTTTCTGAATTAGAAAATATGTTAGCGTTAGGCGTGATTGAAGAATCTTAAAGTCCATGGAGCAGCAACTGTGTTCTCGTCAAGAAAGGAACAAAAGTTCGCTTATGTCTCGATTCGAGAGAGGTGAATAAGTTAACTGTAAAAGACGCTTATCCACTCCCTCATAAAGACGGGATATTAAGTCAACTACCTCCTGCACGCTTCATCACTGGTATTGATATGAAACAAGCTTTCTGGCAAATACCGCTTGAGGAGAAGTCCAGACAATATACAGCTTTTACTATACCGAACAGGCCTCTGTACCAGTACAAGGTGATTCCTTTTGGTCTTTGTAATGCAGCTCAAACCTTGTGTAGACTAATGGATGTAGTTATACCTGCTAAGTTGCGTACTAGAGTGTTCGTATACTTAGACGACCTTTTGATTTTGTCAGATGATTTCGAGTCGCATATGGAACTTTTAGAAGAAGTCGCTTCGTACCTTCGCAGCGCAAATCTTACAATCAACATAGCCAAGTCGAAGTTCTGTATAACTGAAATTAATTATCTAGGTTTTGTCATAGGACATGGTGAACTGAAAGTTGACCCAGGCAAAGTAAGCGCGATTGAACAATTCCCAATACCAACCACCGTCATCAGCTACGTAGATTTCTAGGTTTAGCGGGCTGGTACAGGCGTTTTGTGGATAACTATGCCACGATTGCCGTTCCTTTGACAGACCTGTTGAAGAAAAACAAAGTTCTTACTTGGTCTAAAGAAGCAGATGAGGCGTTTACTCAGCTAAAAGCCAAATTAATTTCATCTCCAGTTTTAAGAACGCCGGATTTCAAGAAGCCATTTATATTACTTTGTGATGCTAGCTTATACGGTCTAGGTTGCGTTTTAGCTCAAGAAAACGAAGATGGAGTCGAATTGCCTATAGCATACATGTCGGAAAAGCTAACGAAGCCGCAGCGAAATTACTCAGTCAGTGAATTAGAGTGCTTAGCAGTTATAAAGGGCATTAGCAAGTTTAGAGCGTATATCGAAGGAAAAGATTTTTGTGTGATTACTGATCATTCAGCATTGCAATGGCTGATGAGACAGAAAGACCTGACAGGACGTTTAGCGAGATGGTCGATTCGTCTGCAGGGTTTCTCGTTCACGATCAAGCATCGCAGTGGATCTCAAAATGTGGTTGCGGACGCATTGTCACGTCGCGAAGAGGAATTAATGAGATAAATGATGGAGGACCTGTGATTGATCTGGCTTCAAAGGAGTTTCAGTCAGAACAGTATAATGAAATAAGGAAACAAATTCGTGGATGATTTTGTGTATTAAAGGACCGAACCAGCCAAGGGAAATTTATTGCAGAATGAGGAGTCATGGAAACTCAGGGTTCCCATGAACCTTGTAGGCGAAGTTTTAGCCCGAGCACATAAGGCACCCGATGCTGCACATATCGGCATGAGCAAGATGATCGATAAGATCAGACGGTATCTATTCTGGCCAGGAATGGTAACGCAAATACGCAATTATGTGTCAGAATGTTCCGTTTGCAAGTCAACAAAGAGCCCAAACCGAGTTTTTAGACCACCCATGGGCAGACCAGTAAATTCAGATCGACCTTTTTAGAAGCTCTATATGGATCTTCTTGGTCCATATCCGAGGTCCAAGAAAGGAAATATAGGTCTACTAATGGTCCTTGATCATAATAAAAAGTTTCATTTTTTGCAGCCGTTACGGAAATTTACTTCTGAGAGAATTTGTGAATATTTGGAAAAGCACGTATTTTATACTTTCGGAGCACCAGAATCCATACTGACAGATAATGGCTCTCAGTTTAAATCAGGTTATTTTAGAGCATTTCCTAATCGATTTGGTGTAAAACACGTTTGTACAGCTATCTATTCGCCACAAGCCAACGCGAGTGAGCGAGTAAATAGATTCGTTTTAGCAGCAATTAGAGCTTACGTAGGCGCTGACCATACGAGTTGGGATTCAAAAATCGACGCGATATGCGCTTCGTTAAGATCGAGCATACATAGGAGTACAGGATTTTCTCCGTATTTTCTTTGTTTTGGACAGAATATGATAATCAACGGGCGGGAATATGAGTTGCTTAGGGATTTAAGCGCATTGACCGACGATGTGGCATTAAAAACTGCCGACATGTTGCAAATAGCGCGCCAACAGGCTAAAAAGAAAATCTCGGAATCTCACTCAGCAAATGCTAGGGTATATAATTTGCGGAGTCGATCGGTACATCTGAAAGTTGGAGACTCTGTATTCGCCCGCAGTTTCGCTCAAAGCAATGCGGGGAAAAAGTTCAATAGCAAGTTAGCCCCTGTTTTCATGAAAGCATCCGTTACAAAGAAGATCGGCCCGACTTATTATGAGTTAGAGAATGAAGCCAAGAAATCATTAGGCGTATATCATTTAAAAGACATAAGGACGTGATATATTCGATAGATAATGCACAATGCCCCTCGGCGAGATGTTACTCTGGCTGAGTTAACTGTGGTTGTGGGGGCCAGAACTTATAGGAAAATTAATTTCAATGAATTTAGCGAAATGTATTTTGCCCTTCAAATTCGTATATTCCTCGAGTCACAAGTAGTGTATATCGCTGACATGATCGAATAGCGCTCTCTCTTTCTCTCAGAACAGTTGCGCGCGTAGGCAGAGAATAAGCGAAAGAAGTTTAGGAAAATTCCATTGAAGTTTGGCAACGTTGCGTTAAGCAGGCAGACGAGCGTCAGCTAGTCGCAATGTTCTCTCGCGTTGACGGAGTCGCATAGCGCGATCTCTTTCGCGCGTCAGCGAAAGCGCATAGGAGCCAGAAACGAGAAAAAAACCTGGAAGGATTCCGTTATTTGAAGTTTCGCAACCTCGCTTAGTGCAGACAGCAGCGCGTGCCAGAATTTTCGTTCACTTCATTTCAAATCGTAAAACAGTACACACGTCTACGCTGCGAGCGCAATTTTCAAAGTGAATAAAAATAACGCCACGTGTAACTAGTGAAAAGTGTTTTATACCGGCGAGACAGCCAATATTGAGTTATGGTGCTACACATTTTATTAAAAAAAAAAAAAAAAAAAAAACTACAGAAGGTAATTGTGAATACGATAGGCAGGTCAGAAAAAGATAGTGTTATTTTGTTGCAGAAGGCCAATATCGTCGTGGTAGTAAAAGCTGGCCAGGAAGTACCGAGCTTGCTACTATCGCGCTCGATTACTGGTCGGCGGACAGCTTGAGGATCAGCATTGTGAGGCAGCGGTAAATTCTTGTGTCCAAGATTGTGTCGGTTACGTCACCGGAACACCGCACGCCACGTGCGGCTGGATTATATACATCTCTTCCTCATCAAAGACGCCCAAAAGGAGACCGAGCCAGCAAATATATCTGGCTTGAAAACCCCTGCAACTAGCCCGCCTAACGGATACGACTTCTGACCGCAGCATGCCAAGTGCTGCGTGGTGATTATCAACATTACGTATGTGTGGCCAAGAATAACAGCCGTCTACAAAGTATACACTGCGCTGAGACCGCTGCGCAAAGCCACCAAGATGTAGGATCACCCCAATCTTATGGAAGGCGTTGAGGTAGTCATCTGACTGCAGCTTCATAACCTCACCAGCACGCGCCACGCGCGGCATGAATGAAGTATAACTGACGAAACCCAGGATTTAGCAAGTTGCCCAAGGAGGATCTTTTCTTCGAGCAGTCTCTGGTCTAAGAATTACTGGAAGATGTTGTAAATTTAAAAATGTGACGAACATTCGAGTTTTTCTTTTTTTTTTGTAAATATAGTTTAGATTTTTTTTTATAACTCTTGTATTTTAGGTTTTTGATCATAGCCGTTTATTTAGGATCCATTTATACGAGATAAATTATGTTATAATCCCCAGCCGTGCAAATCACACACATGTTCAGCCCACTGTAAAAACCAATTTTTCTGATAACTTTACATAATGTAGGTTGCTGCAGCATCTTCGATGGGCCCAACGAAAATGCGTCAACGGATATGTACGTAAGTGAACGAAAACCTTATTCGCATTTCATGAATATAATATTTTTGGGGATTTGATTGTGTGTCGTTTAATCGTTTATATATGTGTATACATAATTTACTTTGTATTATAATCTGCTATTGAATAATGATAAGGTTAAGGAAAAATATCCCGTTAATAACTGATCGATAATAAGTTAAAGCATATAGAATGAAACGCACCGGACGCGTATATGTGAATATTTTGTTTGATAATAAGTAATTTGAATTTAAAAATGAAAATGCTTGATTAATTTGGACCACATATGTCCGTGTTTGAAATACAATGCTGCTGTTGCATGAATTAAGTTTGTGAATTTATAAATAAAATCAAATAAGGGATAACCGCCAAATTTCTCACGTGTTATCAAGGTAGGGAGGGTACAGAACGGGGAGTGAATATCACCTAGCTACCCCGAACTCTTGATTAATCTTGATCTACTTAGTCTTCATCGTCCGTCCGCTTATCAAAAAGTCTGTTTACATCCCTATTTGTTTGGAACCTGTTAGATTACCGCTTAGTGCACTTAAAACTTTTTTTTGTTTTGTGTGACAGTGTTTATCATATAGAGGACGAGGAAAGAACCACCCCCCATCCGGCGAGTTTAGTATCGAGCAATGCTAGAAGTGCACGACTCCGACTCTTCTATACACTAGATGGAATATTTTCCGAACATCTTTTGCTGTCTAAATCAAAACGGCACTCCAACGCGCGGCGTGCTGTACACTACACAAATAAGAAAATGGCGCCCAACGTGGGGCCACCAGAAGCTTAATGTTAAACAAAAAGTAATTGGGAAATTCCATTTCCAAGTACGAAAACCCTAGGAACCGAAACCACCGAGAAATCTGTGCATTTCAAAGTGCAGGACGCTGGGAGAAGCTTTTGCTTCACGGAATTGCTTTACTATTTTTGTTTTTTTCTGGTAGATTCAGCTTAAGCTTAGTTTCATTTCTCAGTTGTTTGAGGCATACTATAAATTTGTTGTTTGGAGACGCGTCCACAGTCCGAGAGCTTACGGATTGGGACGACCACACAAATCTAGGAACCAGCGCAATCTACAGAAATCGGAGTTAACATGAATCAGAAATTTTCTGTGAATTATGGTAAAGATAACTAGGTGTCTAGGAATCGCGATTGTATTTCGAGTTCTTACGGAAAAGTCGACCAGAACCAACCGTTACTTTATACCTCGTTTTCAGATATTTTTCGTTAAACTCGTTTCAAAAGCTGATAGTCTATGCCAGGAAATGCAGAGTATTGGAGACACTTCGATCTCTGACCAGTGTAGAAAACGTCATTTGAGAGGCAAGAATACAAAAAAATTTTGATTTAATTGATTTAATTTGACAAGTGATCAAGATATAATTAAGAGTATTTTATGTAACAAGCAAGCAGTTGTAAAAAAAAACACGGACCAGAGTAAATCAATATTGGTGTAGCCAATTTTAAAAAATTTGTCGAAAATGTCTGTACGTCACAGTAATCTCGATTTATCACTCGCGGTGGACGCTGAGATAACATCCTGTACAATTTGTACACAACCATTGATCGCGAACGATTTAACAGCATCTACGCCGTGTGGTCATACATTCCACCACCAGTGTATCAGAGATTATGTGCTTGAGTCGAGTGGATGCCCAGTTTGCAATCGTGAGTGCACGGTGCAACAATTATCTTTGTCAAACAACAACCTGTTAGCAGAATTTTCTGCTGCTGATAGAAGGACAGGAGAAGTTAATGCGGTAAACAATATTTTATCGGCCGGCAGAAACGCAGGTAGAGGTAGAGCAGGCGGTAGAAGAGGTAGAAGTGGAGGACATCAGAGACGTACAGCACCACGTGCTGGAATGACACTTAGGTCGAACCGAAACCAGCTAGAGGATCGCCATGAGCGAAGTTTAGACACAGACTCAGTGGTAGATGTTTTTAAAGCGGAACATTTTGAGGATATAGAGAGAGTAGTTCGCACTGCTATGCAAGCGCAGCAGCAAAGCTTTAGGCAAGAACTGTCTGAGCTAATTAGAACGCAAATAGCGAGTCTACAGATTGGCAGTTCAGTTCAAACTCCCAATAGGAGAATGACCGATAATCAAGAACGACCAGCGGAAGTAAATTCTGCAGGAGCTGTGTATCAGGACATTCGTCTGAATACTCAGCGTGTCGATAGGTCAATTTCTTCGATTCAGCCAGACAAGGTGCCGAATATTATTCAGAGCTGGCACATCAAGTTTGATGGATCAAGGGAATGTTTACAGGCTGAGGAATTTCTTTATCGAGTGCAAGCATTAGCTAGACAGAATTTAAATGGAGAGCGTCAACTGTGCGATAAATTGCATTTATTTTTCGTCGGCAAGGCTAGTGAATGGTACTGGAGATTTCATCGGACGTATAATCAATTCAATTGGATAGAATTTTGTAGGGAGTTCCGTAATAAGTGTAAAGAGAGTGATACCGATATGGATATTTGGGAATCAATAAATAGCAGACGTCAAGCAGATAAAGAGCCATTTGAAGAATATCAATTTCAAGTGGAAAAGCTTATTGCTCGTTTGAGTAACCCAATCTCAGAAGAATCCTTGGTTAGACTTCTTATACGGCATTCTAAGCCCTCTCTTCAGTATGAACTTATGCATTTACGCATAAACACTTTAGCTAGTCTTAGAGAAGAAATCAGGACTCACGAGCAGTTTTGCAAGCAAATTAAAGCTCAACCAGCGAAGAGTAGTCTTCAGCAACGCTCGGTTGTCTCTCAGATAGAACAAGATTTTAGCGTTAGCGAATCGGCTGAAATAGCAGCGATACGCAAGCAATTTAAATGTTGGAATTGTGAGCAACTTGGACATCGTTCTGACGATTGTCTTGAAGTTCGCACTATCTTTTGCTATGGATGTGCGGCGAAGAACACATACAAGCCCAAATGCCAAAAGTGCAACCCTTCGGAAAACTATCTAATGGATGCGCCGGTCAAAAACCACGCGTCGCATCCGAGGCAGTAAAATCCGATAGTGGTACCCAGACAGAACAATATATAAAATTAAGCACGGATATTTCTAATAAACAACCGGACAGAATATTACCAGCTATCGTCGAATACCCAAAGCCATATCATGTTAGAATAGCGAAATACGCAGCAGCAAGAAAACGAATCTTTGGAGATTTTAGCTCTTGCAATTTCATCAAGAACACCAGACGTTCAACCAGTCGGATGCGCAGTTTCTGGAAAAAGGTTCTAGGAAGCCGAAAGAAACTGATCTCCGCAATTTTTATGAACTCTGACAATCGACTTTATACTGATATAAGCATAGCTAATCATCAATATGTAGCTTTATTGGACTCAGGTGCGTCCATAAGTTGTATAGGTGGTACAGCAGCTAAAGAATTAGGCCAACATCCAAAAGTGAGTAGGTGTTCAGGCAGAATTCGAACGGTAAACGACGCCGAATGTTCAGTTACAGGAAACTAATAGTTGAAATCAGTTATCGCGAGCTTACCAAGCCAGTAGAGTTCTTTATAATCCCAGACCTCAAACAAGATGTTTATCTTGTGATTGATTTTTGGCGTGACTTCGGTTTACTCAACAAAATAGTCGATGACAAACAAGCCGTCTTGGAGTTAGACGAAGGCCGAGAGGACGACGTTTTGGATGTGCATTTACTGTCAGCAGGACAAAAAGAAAAACTAGATGCAGTTATAACTAAGTTACCTTCTTACGAAAAGGATGGTCTTGGTAGAACTCATTTAATGGAGCATGTTATCGATGCAGCTGACGCGAAATTAGTTAAGCAACGCCACTGGCCAATCTCGCCAGCCAAAGAGAATCTGATGTTTTCTGAATTAGAAAATATGTAAGCGTTAGGCGTGATTGAAGAATCTAAAAGTCCATGGAGCAGCAACTGTGTTCTCGTCAAAAAGGAACAAAAGTTCGCTTATGTCTCGATTCGAGAGAGGTGAATAAGTTAACTGTAAAAGACGCTTATCCACTCCCTCATAAAGACGGGATATTAAGTCAACTACCTCCTGCACGCTTCATCACTGGTATTGATATGAAACAAGCTTTCTGGCAAATACCGCTTGAGGAGAAGTCCAGACAATATACAGCTTTTACTATACCGAACAGGCCTCTGTACCAGTACAAGGTGATTCCTTTTGGTCTTTGTAATGCAGCTCAAACCTTGTGTAGACTAATGGATGTAGTTATACCTGCTAAGTTGCGTACTAGAGTGTTCGTATACTTAGACGACCTTTTGATTTTGTCAGATGATTTCGAGTCGCATATGGAACTTTTAGAAGAAGTCGCTTCGTACCTTCGCAGCGCAAATCAAAACATAGCCAAGTCGAAGTTCTGTATGACTGAAATTAATTATCTAGGTTTTGTCATAGGACATGGTGAACTGAAAGTTGACCCAGGCAAAGTATGCGCGATTGAACAATTCCCAATACCAACCACCGTCATCAGCTACGTAGATTTCCAGGTTTAGCGGGCTGGTACAGGCGTTTTGTGGATAACTATGCCACGATTGCCGTTCCTTTGACAGACCTGTTGAAGAAAAACAAAGTTCTTACTTGGTCTAAAGAAGCAGATGAGGCATTTACTCAGCTAAAAGCCAAATTAATTTCATCTCCAGTTTTAAGAACGCCGGATTTCAAGAAGCCATTTATATTTCTTTGTGATGCTAGCTTATACGGTCTAGGTTGCGTTTTAGCTCAAGAAAACGAAGATGGAGTCGAATTGCCTATAGCATACATGTCGGAAAAGCTAACGAAGCCGCAGCGAAATTACTCAGTCAGTGAATTAGAGTGCTTAGCAGTTATAAAGGGCATTAGCAAGTTCAGAGCGTATATCGAAGGAAAAGATTTTTGTGTGATTACTGATCATTCAGCATTGCAATGGCTGATGAGACAGAAAGACCTGACAGGACGTTTAGCGAGATGGTCGATTCGTCTGCAGGGTTTCTCGTTCACGATCAAGCATCGCAGTGGATCTCAAAATGTGGTTGCGGACGCATTGTCACGTCGCGAAGAGGAATTAATGAGATAAATGATGGAGGACCTGTGATTGATCTGGCTTCAAAGGAGTTTCAGTCAGAACAGTATAATGAAATAAGGAAACAAATTCAAAGTACAGGATTTTCTCCGTATTTTCTTTGTTTTGGACAGAATATGATAATCAACGGGCGGGACTATGAGTTGCTTAGGGATTTAAGCGCATTGACCGACGATGTGGCATTAAAAACTGCCGACATGTTGCAAATAGCGCGCCAACAGGCTAAAAAGAAAATCTCGGAATCTCACTCAGCAAATGCTAGGGTATATAATTTGCGGAGTCGATCGGTACATCTGAAAGTTGGAGACTCTGTATTCGCCCGCAGTTTCGCTCAAAGCAATGCGGGGAAAAAGTTCAATAGCAAGTTAGCCCCTGTTTTCATGAAAGCATCCGTTACAAAGAAGATCGGCCCGACTTATTATGAGTTAGAGAATGAAGCCAAGAAATCATTAGGCGAATATCATTTAAAAGACATAAGGACGTGATAAATTCGAGAGATAATGCACAATGCCCCTCGGCGAGATGTTACTCTGGCTGAGTTAACTTTGGTTGTGGGGGCCAGAACTTATAGGAAAATTAATTTCAATGAATTTAGCGAAATGTATTTTGCCCTTCAAATTCGTATATTCCTCGAGTCACAAGTAGTGTATATCGCTGACATGATCGAATAGCGCTCTCTCTTTCTCTCAGAACAGTTGCGCGCGTAGGCAGAGAATAAGCGAAAGAAGTTTAGGAAAATTCCATTGAAGTTTGGCAACGTTGCGTTAAGCAGGCAGACGAGCGTCAGCTAGTCGCAATGTTCTCTCGCGTTGACGGAGTCGCATAGCGCGATCTCTTTCGCGCGTCAGCGAAAGCGCATAGGAGCCTGTAACGTACACACTTAGGCGTACGATACAATTTTTGAATAATAATATGTTAGGTTATAGGTATAAGCGTCGGACCGTGAATATTAAATATTAAGTTAGTAGTATGTAAGTTATAGGTGTAAGTGATCCATAATGAATAATAAATTTTAAGTTGAAATTGAATATTAAGCTAAGTTCCTAACCCGAGTGGCAACGCCAACAGATTTTTAGTGGGTAAGGAAAAATACTAGAAATTAAGAAATATACTAGAAATCCCGAAAGCGGGAAAAAGAGAGCGTGGGGAAGGTGGTCTCACACCGATCGAGCAGGCGGTCTCTGGTGCCGGAAAAGTAGAACGGAGCGGACGCGCCTCCCTTAACTCGCTTGCCAGATAATTCGAGTTGCGCCTCGACCGCGCGAAGGCACGCGGTTCGTGAAGAAGTGGACGAGTGATTGTTTTGAGGTTAGTGTATGCAAAATTCCTATCCGTCAAACAAAGGCGGTGTAGCGGACTCGTAGGAAGACAGTAGATAAATAAAAAAGGATAATAATAATAATAATAAAATAGAATAATAAAACAAAGTAAATTCCATGATCGTGATTCTTTTTATTTATAGTAGCCTAGCTCCCTTCCTCGTAGTGCATGTGACCTGTACGTGGACATCCATCCCGTCCGGTCTAGTATCCTAACCTCACTCCCCGTAGTATTTGGGACCTGTACGTGGACACCCGGCCCGTCTGGTCCAGTATCTTGGTTCCCCACATCGTAGCATTTGAGACCCGACGTGGACGCCCATCCCGTTCGGTCTAGTATCATAGATTCCCCCCCCCCCCCTCGTAGTGCATGGGGCCTGTACGTGGACATCCGTCCCGTCCGGTCTAGTATCTTAACCTCACTCCCCGTAGTATTTGGGACCTGTACGTGGACACCCGGCCCGTCTGGTCCAGTATCTTGGTTCCCCACATCGTAGCATTTGAGACCCGACGTGGACACCCATCCCGTTCGGTCTAGTACCTTAGATTCCCCTCCTCGTAGTGCATGTGACCTGTACGTGGACACCCGGCCCGTCTGGTATAGTACCCTAGTTTTCCTCCTCGTAGCGCATGCGACCGGCACGTGGACACCCGGCCCGTCTGGTCTAGTACAATAGCTTTTCTCTTCGTAGTGCATGTGACCTGCGCGCGGACATCATTCCCGACTGGTCAATCGTACCGCCATCCTTTCACCTCGATCCCCCCTCGTGTCTGACAAACCCTATCCGGCTTGGCCTCGCCCGAAGGTCCAGCCCGGTGGATTTTTGGCATCCGATACATCGAGAACGACTTGCGCGCGACGCAACTCCCCGGTCCTACTCTCGCGAAATAGCATCCTGGCTTGGCCTCGTCCGAAGGTCCAGCCCGGTGAATTTTTGGCCTGCGACACGCGGAAAGCGACTTACGTGTCCCAATCGCGGAAGTGATCGGCGGGACTACCCGGCGTCCCCATACTCGCGAAACCGTTCGTCTGGCTTGGCCTCGCCCCAAGGTCCAGCCCGTGGAATTTTTCACCCAGGGGCAAGACACGGCGTGACCAGCTCCGACACCAACTCTCTCTCCCCCGGCGTCTATGAGAACCTTCGGCGTGACTCCCCAAACGACTCATTCACTCGTTGAATGATACTCTCTAGTCCGGTGTTTCGGTGATTTACAAATTTCTTGTAAAGGACTCCTGGATCTGACTGAGATCTGTACCCCGGCCAGAGAGCATCCTTACAAGTGGCGCCCGAACAGGGACACCGAGACTAGCTAGAGAATCACCCAAGTGGCTTAAAGACCCACTGAAGAAAAGGAAGGGTAGAGTCACCCGAACCGATCTCCGGAAGGATCTAGAAGACTTGAAAAGGAAGTTCACGCCAAACTAAATCGAAGAGGATAACCAATGATGAGTAACCCTAAGGAATCTGACGGTGAGTACGAAGAAGCCGATTTTGTTAAGAATCCAGGTATAGGAGTCCGCTGGATATACGCTCGCCGAAAAGATGAACTCAGCGCTCTCGCCCTGGAGTTTGGTTTTAAAACCGACGGAACCGTCGAGGAGACCAGGAAGGCATTCGCCAACCTCGTCAACACAGGGTCGTTCCCACAAAGTGTGTGGGACCGACTGGCTCAGTTGCAGGTGCAATATAGTAGCCGGGCCCCAAGTCCGAACCCTCCAGGCAGGAACGGTGAGACGGGACAGTTCGCAGAATCCCTCACCATTCCCATGACGACCGGAGCCACATCGATCGAGACACCAGCCCGCCATCGAGGGATCCACCCAGGATCGACGAACGGTAGCTGGATGCCACCGGTAGACGCCCGCTTACCCACCAATCTACAAGGACAAGACACACGGAGCAGCACGGCTCCATCTCAACATCTGCTCCCCGAGAAGATGCACAAATGGAATCTACGGTTCGATGGGAGTTCGGATCCGTTGACTCTCATCGCCGCGCTCGAGGAAAAAATGATGACATACAGGATAAATCCAGAGGAGGTACCCCGCGTTATGTCCGAGATCTTGGAGGGCCCGGCGGCACGGTGGTTTCGCACGAGCCACCTACAGTCGGCCTCATGGGGAACTTTCAGGAGGGAATTCCTCGACTTCTTCCTACCACCTCGATATTTCGAGCGGTTGGAAGATGAGATACGGACCCACGTGCAGCGGAGAGGAGAGCCTTTCAAGACCTACTTGATCGAGCTCAGAACCAAGATGCAGCAAGCCGGTTATCGAGAAGAGGAAGAATTGTACCGGGCATATGAAAACATGGCTCCAGAATACCGACTGTACATTAAACGCAGTGAATTCGCGACTTTGACACAGTTGACCCATATGGCCACAGAATATGAGAGTGTCAAACAACTCGAGACGACTCGACGCGAGCCAAAAGCAACCATGGACAGGAGGCAAGAAGAACCTCAACTTCGCCGATCGCCGAACCCATTCCGGAATCCGGTGAATTTAACGCAGACAGGACACGTGACCCATCAGATGATCGGTCAAGGAACCTCTCGAGTAGATATAAGGCGGGCTTGTAATCGCTGTGGAGAGAACGGACATCTCCAAAGGAACTGCCCCAATCCACGTCGGGATTTCTGTTGGGACTGTGGACGATCAGGAGTTTTAACGATAGAATGTTGCCGTCGAAATGCGTCGGGAAACGGAGAACGCCTCCGCCGGAACCCGGGTGCGGCGGAGACGAACGGAGCAGCAACCCGACCCCAGTAAAACCCCCGTTGAGATTACACGGCGGGCTCATCACAGCAGCGATAGAAGTCGGAGGACAACGTGTGGACGCCACCATCGATACAGGGGCATCGAGGAGTTTCGTCAGTGAAAGTTTTTCTCGACTGGCCGCGCGTGCAGACGAGTTACAGGATGTTGTCACTAGAATAGCGTTGGCCGATCGGTCATGTCTGGATGTGACAAAGCTCTGGCGAACCTCGGTTACGTTGGCCGGCACTACGGTGCTCTTACCCATGTTAGTAATGCCCACCATGTTAGATCGTATAATACTTGGAATGGACTTCCTCAAAGTAGCGGGAACTCAGGTGCGATGCGGTCGAGCTACCCTCGACTTGCAAAATGAAGCCCAAGCGGCGGGAGACCATTTTTTACAGCCAGTACTTATAAAGGCGCGGGGCAACCAGGAGAAAACGGTACACCCTGTTGCGGTTGGTGCCCATTTGGGAACTGCCAGGCCAGAAGAAGCAGAGGCACCCAGTCCTATTCCTACGCGAACTATAACCCCGAACATTAATGCCGGCGCGCCCATTAGGACGGAGACGGTAGAAAACGACGAACAGCGACGGAGCACATTATTGAGTCCGGCGCAACAAAGCTTCATCGATCGGGAACTGGCCGTATTCGAGAAATTGCACGGGGTGTCTCACGTCGCCGAGCACACCATCGTCATGCGCGACGACAAACCCGTAAAACAAAGATATTATCCCCGGAATCCCGCGATGCAACATGTCATCGATGCCCAAGTAGACGAACTGCTCCGTGACGGGGCCATCGAACCCTCCAGAAGCCCACACAGCGCTCCCATCGTATTGGTCAAGAAGAAAACTGGCGATTGGCGCATGTGTATAGATTACCGTCAGTTAAACGCACACTCAGTGCCCGACGCCTACCCAGTCCCGAGAATCAATCACATTTTGGAAAAATTACGCCACGCCCGATATATCTCCACGTTGGACTTGAAGCACGGCTATTGGCAAATTCCCATGGCTAGGGATAGTCGCCATTGTCGGATTGTATCAATGGAAGGTCATGCCCTTCGGGTTGCATTCTGCCAGCGCCACGTTTCAACGCGCTCTGGATAGTGTAATCGGCGTGGAAATGGAACCGGTCGCCTTCGCTTACCTAGACGATATTATTATCATAAGCGCGACAGAAGACCAGCACTTTACTCATCTCTCGGAAGTTTTCCGCAGATTGCGGGCCGCGAATTTAAGGATAAATCCAAAGAAGTGTTGCTTCTTCAAGCAGAAACTCGTCTACCTCGGCCACGTCATCAGCAGTGACGGAATCCAGACTGATCCCGAGAAGGTGTCTGCTATCAACGGGTTGAAGGCCCCCTCTAACTTAAAGGAACTCCGCCAATGGATCGGGATGGCCTCGTGGTATCGGCGATTTGTCCCTAGCTTCGCGACTATCGTGCAACCGATGACCGCGCTACTAAAGAAAGGACGGAAGTGGACCTGGGGACCAGAACAGCAAGCCGCCTTGGAAGAAATTAAAAGATGCCTGACTACTGCTCCCGTATTAGGCTGTCCGGATTTCGACCAGAAGTTCATCTTGCAAACAGACGCGAGTGACGTCGGCTTGGGCGTAGTTTTATCACAGGGCTCCGAAAGTCAAGAGAAGGTCATCGCATACGCTAGCCGCCGATTAACCTCCGCGGAACGAAATTACACTACCACGGAGAAAGAGTGTCTGGCCATAATCTGGGCAATCAGGAAGATGCGGTGCTACCTGGAAGGGTACCGATTCGAGGTCGTTACTGACCATCTAGCTCTCAAGTGGCTAAATTCTATTGAGAGCCCTTCTGGCCGAATAGCGCGTTGGGCGCTAGAATTGCAGCAATTCCAATTCGACGTACGCTATCGACGAGGTAAATTGAACGTCGTGGCCGACGCACTTTCTCGACAGCCTTGTGAGATACTGCAGGGTGCTGTCGAACTCGAGGACCACTGCGACTGGATCAAAAGGATGAAGGAGCAAATACAGGAGGAACCCGAGAAATTCGCGGACTACATGATCGAAAACGACCAGCTCTACAGGAACATGGGTTACCGAGCTGACGATGAGGACTACTTCCCGTGGAAGCTCTGTGTGCCAACTTCTCGTAGAAGCCGCGTCTTACGTGAATGTCACGATTCCCCGACCGCAGGACACTTGGGAGTCCGAAAAACAATTACGCGTCTGACCCAGAGGTATTTCTGGCCCGGTATGTATCGCGACGCGAAACGCCATGTTCGCCATTGTGAATCTTGTCAAAAGTTTAAGACGGAACAAACCAAAGCGGCAGGTAAGATGCTAACCCGGGTTGTCAGCGAACCTTTCGGCATTCTCTGCGCGGATTTTGTAGGCCCGCTACCCCGGTCAAAACAAGGTAATACCATGCTTCTGGTGTTTCACGACGTATTTTCGAAATGGGTAGAACTGATACCACTCCGGAAAGCCACCGCAGCTCAAGTGCAGAAAGCGTTTCGGGAACGTATACTTGCACGAGTGGGCATTCCCCGGAAGTTCGTGTGCGACAATGGAACCCAGTTCACAAGCCGGGTCCTGAAAGACTATTTCACCAAGCTCGGCGTAGAAGTCCAGTACACGGCTCCATATTGTCCACAAGAGAATCCCACAGAAAGGACCAACCGCACTGTGAAGACGCTGATATCCCAGCTGTCGGAAGGCGACCAGAGTTCGTGGGATAATATGCTGCCAGAGATATCCCTCGCGATCAATAGCAGTGTATCGGATTCGACGGGGTATAGTCCCGCGTTCCTAACTCAAGGACGGGAACCACGCTTGCCTGCGATGCTGTATGATGAACTGACCCCCGGATCGGCGGTCGTGCATACAGGTCCTGAAGACAAGGCGTCTCACCTCAAAGGCATCTTCGACATCGTACGAGCGAATCTTCAGCGAGCGTCTCAAGACCAGGCGAGACATTATAACCTACGAAGGCGAGAATGGAGACCCACGCTCGGCGGTCAAGTTTGGCTGCGTCAGCATCCCTTATCGAAAGCAGTCGAGGGATTCGCCGCCAAACTTGCTCCCAAGTATGACGGCCCTTATACCGTTACGAAGTTCACATCTCCGAACTTGGTACGCCTGCAACGTCCCGGAGATCGACGGCGACGCATCGCCAACATATCCCAGCTCAAACCGTACTACGCAGAAGCCCCTCCGGATAGGATCGACGATAGTATTGTCGGATCGAACGACCCGATGCAGTAAGCGGCGTACAGCCGCAGAATAGTATAACAACTAGTCTAGTAAACATTGTATAACCACGGTATAACCACTGTATAACCACCGAATAACCATTGTGTAACCAGTCGAGTAACTATTGTATAACCATTATAATAGATTAAGGCCGAGTCCTTTGTTAGCTACACCGTCAGGTAGGGAGTTCGAAGAGGTGGGGCAATATCAATAAGTTAAGTTTACCATTTCAGATGGATGAAGTAATTGTGTTGTCGGACGACTCCAACGACACGGAGGTCTTCCACATGGAGACGGGTCATCATGACGGAGCCGACGAAGCGATGGAAAGGGAGTTCCTCACGTCGGACGGTGAAGCAGACGGTAGCTCGGTGGAGATAGACGACTGTTCCCAGACTCCGGAAGGATCCCGGTTCGCAGGACTCCGCGGAGGCTTGTGGAGCCCCCGACCCGACGGGTCGCGACAATATCATCATCCGACGTCGCCCCAGTCCGCTCCCTACCGCCTGGAAGACGACGAAGACGACGCCAGTGACCAGGATTCGGAGATGTTCAGCAGGCCCCCACGTTCCAGGGAAAGCTCACCAGGTGGGTCCAGCGGTTACCCCAACGGACGACGACCAGGGGAGCCGTACTATACGGAGTCCCGACGGCCCACCTCGGGGGAGGAGTACCCGTGGACCCGACGCGACCCTCGGTCAGGCCATCCGGGTTACCCAAGGCCCAGTCTTCCGCGATTCCCGGACGTGGAACATTCGTACCATCATACGTCCGAAGACCAGGTCTGCCGGTATGCGGGACACGTCTCGTTCATGCGCATCGACGTCCGCTCGGTGGTAGTCAAAGTCCCGGTGTTACCAGCAGAGGGACCCTACGTCGACGAGCCGCCATCCCCGCCTCTGCCCCCGGCGTTGGAAAACAGCAGAGTGATAGATCCCGACGTTGATGTCGAGAAGGCAGTCGGCGAGAGGATAGGACAACCGAGGACCCCGCCCCGACGTACTGTAGTGCCCCCCGTGTCGGTTTCTCTAGGGGTTCAGACATCCCCAGCCGTGGAGCGGGTCAAGGAGACGAAAATGTCTAGCCAGAGTACCCAGACCTCTCCGGCTAACCAAGTTCGGGTACAGGAGGTAGAACCCGTACAGGAAGCGGGACTCCCCGAACCCAGGGTCATAACATCAGACTCCCCGGATCCCGTATACCTGGCGGGATTCGAACTGATCTCCGACAGCGAGGACGACGAAGGGGAAAGGCCATTATTCCGCCGGTGCTTCCAGACGTCGCCGCAGCAGGATCCGCGGGACGTGGACACCTCGGCCAGATCTCGGCCAGATTACCCCTATCGAGGCGACGCTGGACAGCGGTGGGACGGGGACGTAGATCCCCAGCACTTCCCTAGCTGTGCTCATCCAATCGACCAGCTGACCGAGTGGGAAGATCGCTTGCTGGACCAGGTCCTAATGGACATTTCGGAGATCGATTCGACCGAATCCGCCGCTAGGAATACCCCACCGAATGCCACGACGACGGACGGCGTAGAAGCCGTATCGAATTCCGCACTGAGGTTGACGGAACCCACAGGAGGGGAGGACGACCTCTGCCCGTTGCCGGAGGGCTGGATTGGTGGTAGCGGTTTACGTTACCTACCCAGGCGTATCGTCCGGGAGATCGAGAGGAAGGTAGCGACCCGGGCCGGCCGCGGACGCCGAGTCCGCATAGCCATAGGAGGTGACGGACTCCGCTTCATCGTCACCATCAAGAGCGACGGGCGCCTCTTTATCGCGCCGCGGGAAGAAAGGGGGGGGTGTAACGTACACACTTAGGCGTACGATACAATTTTTGAATAATAATATGTTAGGTTATAGGTATAAGCGTCGGACCGTGAATATTAAATATTAAGTTAGTAGTATGTAAGTTATAGGTGTAAGTGATCCATAATGAATAATAAATTTTAAGTTGAAATTGAATATTAAGCTAAGTTCCTAACCCGAGTGGCAACGCCAACAGATTTTTAGTGGGTAAGGAAAAATACTAGAAATTAAGAAATATACTAGAAATCCCGAAAGCGGGAAAAAGAGAGCGTGGGGAAGGTGGTCTCACACCGATCGAGCAGGCGGTCTCTGGTGCCGGAAAAGTAGAACGTAGCGGACGCGCCTCCCTTAACTCGCTTGCCAGATAATTCGAGTTGCGCCTCGACCGCGCGAAGGCACGCGGTTCGTGAAGAAGTGGACGAGTGATTGTTTTGAGGTTAGTGTATGCAAAATTCCTATCCGTCAAACAAAGGCGGTGTAGCGGACTCGTAGGAAGACAGTAGATAAATAAAAAAAGGATAATAATAATAATAATAAAATAGAATAATAAAACAAAGTAAATTCCATGATCGTGATTCTTTTTATTTATAGTAGCCTAGCTCCCTTCCTCGTAGTGCATGTGACCTGTACGTGGACATCCATCCCGTCCGGTCTAGTATCCTAACCTCACTCCCCGTAGTATTTGGGACCTGTACGTGGACACCCGGCCCGTCTGGTCCAGTATCTTGGTTCCCCACATCGTAGCATTTGAGACCCGACGTGGACGCCCATCCCGTTCGGTCTAGTATCATAGATTCCCCCCCCCCCCCCTCGTAGTGCATGGGGCCTGTACGTGGACATCCGTCCCGTCCGGTCTAGTATCTTAACCTCACTCCCCGTAGTATTTGGGACCTGTACGTGGACACCCGGCCCGTCTGGTCCAGTATCTTGGTTCCCCACATCGTAGCATTTGAGACCCGACGTGGACACCCATCCCGTTCGGTCTAGTACCTTAGATTCCCCTCCTCGTAGTGCATGTGACCTGTACGTGGACACCCGGCCCGTCTGGTATAGTACCCTAGTTTTCCTCCTCGTAGCGCATGCGACCGGCACGTGGACACCCGGCCCGTCTGGTCTAGTACAATAGCTTTTCTCTTCGTAGTGCATGTGACCTGCGCGCGGACATCATTCCCGACTGGTCAATCGTACCGCCATCCTTTCACCTCGATCCCCCCTCGTGTCTGACAAACCCTATCCGGCTTGGCCTCGCCCGAAGGTCCAGCCCGGTGGATTTTTGGCATCCGATACATCGAGAACGACTTGCGCGCGACGCAACTCCCCGGTCCTACTCTCGCGAAATAGCATCCTGGCTTGGCCTCGTCCGAAGGTCCAGCCCGGTGAATTTTTGGCCTGCGACACGCGGAAAGCGACTTACGTGTCCCAATCGCGGAAGTGATCGGCGGGACTACCCGGCGTCCCCATACTCGCGAAACCGTTCGTCTGGCTTGGCCTCGCCCCAAGGTCCAGCCCGTGGAATTTTTCACCCAGGGGCAAGACACGGCGTGACCAGCTCCGACACCAACTCTCTCTCCCCCGGCGTCTATGAGAACCTTCGGCGTGACTCCCCAAACGACTCATTCACTCGTTGAATGATACTCTCTAGTCCGGTGTTTCGGTGATTTACAAATTTCTTGTAAAGGACTCCTGGATCTGACTGAGATCTGTACCCCGGCCAGAGAGCATCCTTACGAGAAAACGAGAAAAAAACCTGGAAGGATTCCGTTATTTGAAGTTTCGCAACCTCGCTTAGTGCAGACAGCAGCGCGTGCCAGAATTTTCGTTCACTTCATTTCAAATCGTAAAACAGTACACACGTCTACGCTGCGAGCGCAATTTTCAAAGTGAATAAAAATAACGCCACGTGTAACTAGTGAAAAGTGTTTTATACCGGCGAGACAGCCAATATTGAGTTATGGTGCTACACATTTTATTAAAAAAAAAAAAAAAAAAAAACTACAGAAGGTAATTGTGAATACGATAGGCAGGTCAGAAAAAGATAGTGTTATTTTGTTGCAGAAGGCCAATATCGTCGTGGTAGTAAAAGCTGGCCAGGAAGTACCGAGCTTGCTACTATCGCGCTCGATTACTGGTCGGCGGACAGCTTGAGGATCAGCATTGTGAGGCAGCGGTAAATTCTTGTGTCCAAGAATTGTGTCGGTTACGTCACCGGAACACCGCACGCCACGTGCGGCTGGATTATATACATCTCTTCCTCATCAAAGACGCCCAAAAGGAGACCGAGCCAGCAAATATATCTGGCTTGAAAACCCCCTGCAACTAGCCCGCCTAACGGATACGACTTCTGACCGCAGCATGCCAAGTGCTGCGTGGTGATTATCAACATTACGTATGTGTGGCCAAGAATAACAGCCGTCTACAAAGTATACACTGCGCTGAGACCGCTGCGCAAAGCCACCAAGATGTAGGATCACCCCAATCTTATGGAAGGCGTTGAGGTAGTCATCTGACTGCAGCTTCATAACCTCACCAGCACGCGCCACGCGCGGCATGAATGAAGTATAACTGACGAAACCCAGGATTTAGCAAGTTGCCCAAGGAGGATCTTTTCTTCGAGCAGTCTCTGGTCTAAGAATTACTGGAAGATGTTGTAAATTTAAAAATGTGACGAACATTCGAGTTTTTCTTTTTTTTTTGTAAATATAGTTTAGATTTTTTTTTATAACTCTTGTATTTTAGGTTTTTGATCATAGCCGTTTATTTAGGATCCATTTATACGAGATAAATTATGTTATAATCCCCAGCCGTGCAAATCACACACATGTTCAGCCCACTGTAAAAACCAATTTTTCTGATAACTTTACATAATGTAGGTTGCTGCAGCATCTTCGATGGGCCCAACGAAAATGCGTCAACGGATACGTACGTAAGTGAACGAAAACCTTATATCGCATTTCATGAATATAATATTTTTGGGGATTTGATTGTGTGTCGTTTAATCGTTTATATATGTGTATGAATAATTTACTTTGTATTATAATCTGCTATTGAATAATGATAAGGTTAAGGAAAAATATCCCGTTAATAATTGATCGTTAATAACATAAAGCATATAGAATGAAACGCACCGATGTGAATATTTTGTTTGATAATAAGTAATTTGAATTTAAAAATGAAAATGTTTGATTGATTTGGACCACATATGTCCGTGTTTGAAATACAATGCTGCTGTTACATGAATTAAGTTTGTGAATTTATAAATAAAATCAAATAAGGGATAACCGCCAAATTTCTCACGTGTTATCAAGGTAGGGAGGGTACAGAACGGGGAGTGAATATCACCTAGCTACCCCGAACTCTTGATTAATCTTGATCTACTTAGTCTTCATCGTCCGTCCGCTTATCAAAAAGTCTGTTTACATCCCTATTTGTTTGGAACCTGTTAGATTACCGCTTAGTGCACTTAAAACTTTTTTTTGTTTTGTGTGACAGTGTTTATCATATAGAGGACGAGGAAAGAACCACCCCCCATCCGGCGAGTTTAGTACCGAGCAATGCTAGAAGTGCACGACTCCGACTCTTCTATACACTAGATGGAATATTTTCCGAACATCTGGTGCTGTCTAAATAAATAATGCTGTACACTACATCTGGTTGACATTTGGAGCAACAACAATCGCTCAGGAGACGCCGTACAACAGCACATATTGAGAGTGATCGCACAAAAACATTTAGATAACGAAACCATAAAGTCGATTAAGGAAAAAGTGAAAGGCTTTGTCAGTTACGTAAATAAACGCTTGCCTAAATGTAATTCAACTCTAGAAAGATTTAAGGGAAAGCACGCAAAAAGGCTTGGGAAAAGCTTGTTCATAGAAATCACTGGTCATTATGCATTGGCAAATAAAGTGGGTCGCCCAAAATGTGATTACGAAAGCGGTGATCCTCGTCTGAAAAGAAAATTGGCCGCGGAACTTTCAGCTAAAAAATCGAACGAAAAAGACTTGGCTGTTGTTTTAAAAGCAGCTGCAAGTTCTAAGAGCATTAAGAAGAAAAAGATTTTTGCGGATGGGCCCAAACAAATGTCAGCTGAAATTTTTAATGGAAAATGGATTTACAAAACGTCAGTATATAAATATACAACGAAATGGAAAAATGCACGGATGTGATATATACCCGGCATATCCGGCCGTACTTAATTCTAAATTAAAACTCAGACCAAAAGGAATAGAGTATTTTGAAAATAAGGCACTTGTATCATTGCAAAATCTTTTGGCTCATACATCATTCCGTATTCTTGAATTGCAACACGAGGTTTTAGAAACACTTCCCAACGTGGTACATTGCAAGTTATTCTTCAGCTATGGATATGATGGTTCGTCCGGCCAGAGTTTATACAAACATAGTTTTCAGATCCACGATAATAGTCCTTCAATATTTGTTACTACAATTGTCCCATTGAAATTGACAAATGAAACGCAACAAATTATTTGGCTCAATAAGACTCCGCAATCTGTTATATTTTGCCGCCCATTGAAGATTGAATTCATTAAGGAAATTACCTCGCTTATATTAAAAGAAAATGAAAATTTGGATGCCCAGATTCGCAACATGCTAATATATTTGTATAAATTTAAAGAAAAAAATATATAATATATATATTGGTCACATGACACTAATAGATGGTAAAGTCTTAAACTAAGACACACACTCTTCAGTATGGAATCAGTCCTTTACATGGTTGGATCCGCTTTTTCGAGTTGGTTTTAAAAATCTCATATAGAATTTATCTTAAGAAGTGGCATGTCAAGGGCAGCGATAAGCCTAAACTAAAAGAACGAAAAAGACTTTTACAATTAAAAATGATTAAAGAAATGGGCCTATATGTGAACAAGCCTCTTTCAAATGGCAGTGGAAACTCCAATAACGGCAACACTGCAAGAAGAGCATTTTCCAATGCAGCTTTACTTTCATCAATTCTTGGTTTATGACTATGATATTTTACATTTTCATACAATTCTAATAAAAATTAACTGCGAGTACGAAATAAACTCGGAAAAGTTTAAAGACTTCTGTGCTAAAGATTTTGTGGCATATCACAAAAAATATCCTTGGTATCCGATGTCGCCCAGTGTACACAGAGTCTTAGGCTTAGACACTTGTTCAATTCCTGTAGAATGCCTTTGTGAACATGCATCAGAGTCCCGAAATAAGTTATACAAGAACGATAGAAGAGGCCACGCTAGAAAATGTAGTCGATTAGACAATATTACAGACGTTTTCAAAAGGTCCATGGATAGTTCTGATCCATTGCTGTCCAGTACATTTCTAAAAGATCGACTAAATACAATTAAAAAGAAAACCATTCCAGCAGCAGTTATATCTCTACTACAAGCACCACAGTTGGAAATTCATTATGAAAATGATGATCCAGATTCCACACAGAATTCGTCCGACGAAGATTTTGAAGAACTGGACGGACTTGAGGTTATTGCTGCAGAATGTGAATACTTTGAACTAGAAGAAAATTGAGTAACTTCTATAGTAAGTAACATAACCATACTTATTTAAAATTTTGTAAAATGTATCTTTACTTTCAGAATGAAGCACTAATAATGGAGATGAATACTAAAATGTGATCTTAGATAATTGTTTTTTTTTTCATTTGATATAAAGAAAATATGAAATAAAAATGTTTAATGGAGCTTTTTTGCATGTCGGCCAGATTGGTTATATGACAGCTATATGAAATAGTGCCCCAAATCATTTGAAACTTGGTAGGCCATCTTGGGAGCTTAAAAAATGTATACAAACCAAATTTCAATTCAATAGGTTTAAAATTAGATTTTATTCCAAAAAAACGGAAAAAAAAACCATAGTGGCGCTGCTAAAATACATCAGCCAACTCTAAAATAATCTTCTGCTGGTATCAAGCATACCAAGAACGTTCCTGTCTTCTGATTGCAGAGAACCATTATACTTTGAAATCACAGCTAAACTACATAAGTACAATGGCAGCGTCAAGTTAGGACTCTACTAGAGTTTAAATTATATGAGCGTGATAAAGTTAAATATATTTGTCGCAGAGAACACAGAACGGATCAAAACGGGAGTACTTTGATCTGCTCACGGAATTGACGAACATTCCAATTAAAGGAGCTTATCAGTTGAGATGAGTCCACAACGCCAGTTATAAAGGAAATTCACTCCACCACAAATACGATGATCCTTTAATGTTGGCAGGTCCAAAAGAAGCAATCTGTCTCTGTAGGAAGGAAGTCGGCGTCCTGATTCCCAGTTTAAGTTTCGGAATGCAAATAAAAGGAACTGTTTCTGGACTGATTCTACCACTACTACTGAGCGTTGAGCGAACTAATGAAACATAATGGAGCTTTATGATATAAGGTCATCAAATTCCTTGGACCAGACTTTTAGCTTTGTTGGAAATGGTAATGTGTCGATTAAAGCATATCAAAAATAAATAAATAGAAAAAAATATAAAATTAAAATTAGTTAGATTATTGCAACATAGTAATTTTAGCAATAAATAAATGTGAAAGAAATAATAACATTTTTGTCAGATTAAGAAATATCTTAAGTTATCAAACAAATTTAAAAATGTTCAATATAAATATAAATATATCTTATGATCGAACAAGTCACCTAGATCTTGGATAGTTTCAATACGTTCGAGCACGGATTTTCCAATAGAGCATGTGTGAACAATTGGATTGAATCGATAAAATGACATGGATTTACATTTATTTCGATTGAGCAGTAGGTTATCGACTTGGCACCAGGATTGAAGGTAATTTAAGTCGAGCTGGAGCTTTATGTAAGAACCAGACGATGCCATTTGCATACTCAACCTCACATCATCCGCATACAGGACCCAATTATGTGAGGAAGATAATAAATAAATAAGCCAAATAATAATGGACCAAGGTAACTACCTTTGGGATACATAACAAAAAGACTGTTTTAGAATATATGCCATTGTATTGGACCTATTAGGACCATCAAAAGAGCTGGGTGGAATCTAAGGATGAGGCGCCTATGGCAGGCTTTGCTGAAGTCAGTAAAAATCACATAAGTTTGTTTTGAAGATAAAAACCCTTGACTAATGAAGGTAGTGAATTCTAGTTGGTTATTTTTGATGCTGGAGTTCTTCAAAAATAAGTTTTTCAAAAAGCTATGGAATAAGTTTGGCTAAGGAATAGCGCTAAGTTTGGCTATGCCTTGGTAGTTACTAATAGTCCGATGCCTCTTTTGTGGAGTGGAATAATGAAGGTTTTTTTTCAAAATTGCTGAAAGGGGATAAGGGGACTTATCATTGGCAGACGGTTCTCTTTCGTAAAAAAGATCAGTTGCTTACTTTTTAATGAGTGATAAACCTCACTCACTTTGTTCACTTACTTGTTCAGCTTCTCAGTTGTTTAGTTATTAAGGCGCTCACTTGTTAAGTTTCACACTTGGTCAGTTGCCCAGTTTTTCAGTTCCTCAGTTAATTAATCTTTGCTCCAATGGCTTTTTGCTTGGTTGGTGAAAAGTTTCACTTGCTGAACACTTGTTTGCTACTTTACTTACTTTCTTATGTTGTTCTTAACATTCCCTATATCAAGATTATAAAATCAGTATAATATAAAATCGCGTAATTTTTAGATCATAAATAGCTTTATTTAAGAGTTATAAGAAACATGCTTCCCACCCTAAAATCCTCAACAACCACTGCAACCGAAATATTTATGGATGATAATTTTTCAAGAGATAGTGAGAAAGAGAGTATCATTTTTATTAGGACGTGTTTCTAGTGTTACTTGATAAAACGCTTTCAGTAATGGTAATCGATTTTCAACTATTATTTTTATTAACTTGTTTTTCATTATTTGAAAAAATTATAAAGGAAATCAAAATTTTAAGGAACACATTTTGAAAGAGTCTTACTAGTCGGCAACTCGCAGCCAGGGCAATGGGACACGTTTTGGACAAATTTCTCTAAATCGGGTTCCTCAACTATTTTTAAGGCATGAAGTCCCGTTGCCACCACTTGAACTTCACATTAGCGTGCCAGTGGGAGTCGATGCACGAAATCAACGACCAACGAACCAACGAACCACTGAGTCACAAAACATTGAGAAATAAAGAACAAGAACAATAAAGCAATTAAAGTGAGTAGACAACGGAGCAATTGTGCGAGCAAAAGCAGTTAGGAGCTCAAGTCTATTAAATAGTTCATTTATTGAGATTTTAGAATACCAATACAAGAATAATAAACCAAAATATTATTAATAAAAAAAAAACAATGGTTAAACTAAAATTTATGATAACTTATCAGAAAAAATAGTTTACAAACTTATCACAAACAAAATATTAGTGTACAGGCTTATTATTATATATTGATATTCTTAAAAATTGTTATGTCCTAAATATATTAAGTAATAATGAACAACATGTTCAGTTCACTCATTTAAGTGAACAACTATTTTTTGTTTACACACTCATGAGCAACCCAACTCTTCACTATTCAACAAGCAGCCACCTACAGCATTTTTGCCGCTCTAACCATAAATATTTTGAAGCAATCTCATTTAGACGCAGGCACATAATAAAATTCACAACCACTGAAGCCCCGAACTCCGCTCCGGCCTCTACTCCGGTAACGTTTTTCTGGCCGTCTTTGTACTCAAAGGGGTAAGGATTTGAAAAATAAGCCCACCCGTGTCCGTCTTCATTTCAAGTCCGGCCCTGGCCGCCTTCGTCCAACAACACCGTCGTCCAGCCAACGTCAGCTTTTCATCGAGCTGACTCCAATTATTGCAATAGATAACGAAATCAGCGGAGACATCTTAATCATGGATAGTGAAATGCAAATGGGAATCTTTCAAACATAAAATTCCACTGGACTTTACTGGTACGAGATTTCTATTTTATATATTTCAATGAATTCCTTTTTAAGGTAGTTTACCGGATCAAAAATTCGGTCATCCATAAATATTCCAATTCTTCATTCAATTTTAACGAGCTCTAGCACACGGTCTAAAATTTTATGAAACTTTTTAGACATAGGTTTTTTCCTCAGCTGTTGCCAAGGTATTTTGAAATATTTTTTGTGTAAAAAGAACGCAAAACGGTAAAACAGCTGATTGCAATTTTAAAATATGTATTTGTAACCGCATAAGCCATTGATATGATTTTATGGATTAAATTGGTACACAAATATAAAGAGTCCAACACGAAAAATATGCTTTTCAAAATGGGAATAAAAAAAAGGGTTTGATACTTTGCATATATGTATTTGTAATGGATAGCCCCAACATTGCGGTTTATTTGTGGAAGAACACTTCATTCGTTTTCAGTTCGCGCAACAGGCAGAAGAGTGCTTGGTGGAAGGAGATAATTTTTTATCAAAAAATAATCTTTTCAGATTATTTTCACCAAGATGGTTGCTTCAATACTTGCCGCATTTGGGGATAGAAAATCTAGGAAAAGCCAATGCATTTACAACGAGTGACTGTTTGGTGCGGTATGTGGTCAGGCGGCATTATTGGTCCGTTTGTGTTCGAAAAAGAATCAGTCAATGGAGAGCGCTATCAAGACATACGGTACGTTCAAAATTCGAACAATTAGCCGAAAAGGCGATGTCAACCGCCTCACAGCTGCGATTTCATCCCTTTAAATTTTTTTTTTTTTGGGGTGCCGTCAAGAATTAAGTGCTAAGCCAACCACCTTGAGACGATTGACTACCTAAAGCACAAGGTTAAAGTCGTCATTAATGCCATTAAGGATCTTTTTATCTGAAATTTGGTTCGAAGGGATGACTTAGTGTAAGGCCTCCAGGGGCAGCCACATTAACGAAGTGCCCATCTAAAAAAAAACGCAGTGTTGACGCTATTCAATAAAAAAATGTTTTAAAAAATCCAATGATTCTCAAGAAACTACAATATTCAATTTATAAAGTCTTTATTTAGGGTTTTATAAGTTAAACATATAAATTAACTAGCTTGTGTAGTCGAACACCAGCTTGGTTTCGAAAACGCTCTGCTTTAATTTGGTGCAGTTCGTGTCCTTTTGTACAAGCATAGAATGGTAAGATAGCCTTTTGTTTTAAAACAATTTTATTTCCTAAGGTAAAATGCATATAGTCAGCGACTTGGGTATGAACGGAAGTTGAATTGTAAGACGGGATTCCTTTTACTTCTGTGTATCCATTCCTCGTCTTTTGCTGTTCAACAATGTTAAAATTGGTTTTATTAGCAATGTCTTGATAAGACCTTTGACTCATTAGACCAATAAAAAATGCCTTAACAATGTGCTGAAGGTTCGTTGACCCCTCAATTTTGGCATACAAATCTTTTATACCTATAACTTTACAAATTGTTTGTATTGACCGATGGCAAACTAATCCATGTCCATCAGGTTTTTGAAAACAATAAATTTTTGTTTTTCCAAAGTCTGTACGAAAATCATGGTAAATAGTCCTGTTTTCACAAAGGTTTATGTTGATTAGTTTTTGTCCTGCTCGATTCTTAGACTTTCGAAGAGCCGTTCGAACTTCTGGCGCTTTAGCAGTAGCAAATCCTGCCAAGCCCTTACCATTTCCTGTGACCGACAAGACAGAATACCTTCGTTTCCTTCCCATATTTCCTTTCATAATAAAAACAATTTTGTTTTCCAAGACTCGAGTATCAAATGAAATAAATTCTTCTTCACCAATAGGGTCAGGCGACCCAATACTTCGTCCAGGCATTTTACTTCCAGACCAACCTCGATCTATTGGATTTAACTTCATTAATCTGAAATTTCCCATTGAATCACGTAATTTCATAACTCCATTTTCTATATCTAAATTTTTGTCAAGCTTCTGCTGGTGAATAAGTTCATTTCCACGTATAACAGGTGAATTTAGTCCAGGCCATATGCGACTGCTTTTTCCGAGGCCGATGGTTTGTCCTTTGTTTAGATCCTTTGCAACTTTCTTTCCACTTCCTTTTCCGCGGCCTCTTTTCTTTCCAGCATTGCTAACCGCAGTTACTCCACGCCAAATGTCTTCAGCAGGAACTAAAATTAAAGAAAAATAATTCCCATAAGTGATTTTCAGTTACTTAAAGCAGACAGCCAGACCCTTTTAGGGCAACCTTCATACCCTTGAAAACTAAATTATAATTTTATTCTGAAGTTTGCAACGCAAGGAAACATATCAGCATCATTTGGCAAGTCAAAAAAGATGTATGTCTGCCTGTGCGATACTACGCAAATTTATCTTACAATTGAAATGTTTTTAAGATGAAACTTTCCTAGTAGGGGGTATATATAAATAGGAACGGCGGAATTTAATTAAATCGGACAACATCATACAGCTGTCAATTGTATAAAAATTTGTGCAAATGTGTGAAACTTTGTTGTTCAAAAATTTTTAAAGCAGTGAAATTTACATTTCCTTAAAGAGTCGGAAATGTGTTTTTCACTGCTTCAAAAATTTTTAAAAACAAAGTTGTACATGTATTCTTCATCAGAATAACTTGACGAGTTGATATAGACAATTGTTTTTGTAAATGCACAATGCTAATGGAGATGTGAGAGCCAATACATATGTGTGCTGGGCACAATTAGCTATACTCTAAAAATGTTTCGTTTCTTTCTTGCGGTCCAATTCGTTACTGATAAGTCTTAATGGCTACACTCACTTTGTTACTTGTGTTCGCGATCTATTTTAAATGTGTTGGTAAATGCACAGCCACGAGGCAGCTTTGAGCACCCCTGATCTTAATAGTTAAACACAATACTCATTCACAAATTTGTTTTTAAGTCGAACCTGTTTGTTGCCAACATAGCATAAATTCGGTAAAAATTTAAATTTTTGATGGCTATAAGGCTATAGAAATCAAAGCCATGATACTTTTTGTTGCGGTGGCAATTAACCGATAGTTAAAATACCTTTGTGTTTTTTATTGTACAATACATTATGGTAATTTCGGACGCGACTTAAATATCTTTTAAACATAAATATCTTAAAATCTTATCTTAAATATCTTTTAATCATGTAATGATTTGTCCGTCTGTCTGTCCGTCAGTCAGTATAAACGTCGAGACTCCGGAAACTACAAAAGCTAGAAATTAAAGATTTTTTCATTCCACTCTGAGACAAGATAGACCTTGGGTTTTGGGCTCTGCGTGTGTTTTTTCGGTCATATCTATCGGTAGACACAAAATTTTACAAGATCGAGCTATTTTTTTAGTAGGTTTTTAGTTATAAACTCCTACGCCGCTGCTCTGCCGCTAAAAACTATCCTTTGCTCATTAGATAGGGCCGTGGTGATCGCTGATGTAAAGACAGAACAAAAAAACTGTTAGCGGGGGTGGGGGTACCGCACGCTCTTAGTTTTTAGTGTTGGGAAAGCAGTTTGACAGATGGCGTCACCTAGACCCCAATTGTTTTTGAAGGCCATATTTATTTTGAAGCTTGTAAGCTGATTAAAGTTAAAATTTTTAGGTCAATAAATTGAGATGTTTTTTTAAAAAATATTCAAAAAAAATTCGTTTTTTTCGGCCTTCCAACATTTTATAACCCATAAACGCATTAAATCGAAGGAACTGGCATTGGCGGCCACAAATACTCATTTTCTAAAGTTCGTAATTGTGACAGCAGCCTTTTAGCCATTACTGAAAACTTTTGGTGGCAGTGTTGTGAAAGAGTTGCTGAAGGAAATAAAAAAAAGTCCAAACAAAAAACTTCCAGCACAAATAGTACATTTAATTAAGTTGTTAAAAGAAAAACAAAAAAGCTTTTAAATTTTACTTACATTAAATTTCTTTCCACATTTAAAGAACACAAAGGGACTTGCTTGTACCATGACAACCCTTGGCTTAAATTCGTTTTGAAAGTAGAACAAAGACGGCGGATTTGCAAAAATGATGAAGGCTAATACCAAACTGATTCTGAGACACAAAAACATAATAATTTATAAATTTAGTAAGCAAAGCATTTTTCAATAATTAATTTATCTGCTTGCGGAATTGAGTCCAGACAATTGCTTGGTAGAAAGCTTCAGTGTTTTTATTCGAAAGAATTAACAAAGAATTAACAGAGGGAATTTAGATTCCGTATGAATCTTTCGGAAGTGAAAACTGGAACGGGTCTGGGAATCCGTGTGAGTCAAAGTGTCGCTAGTAATGGTTCAATATTTTAGAACCTACAGTTACTTATTAAAATTACTTTATTAAAATCGGACGATTATATCATATAGCCCCCAGAAAAAAAAGAAGTCCGCTGTTTTTTAATTAATTTGAATAATCTTCGATATATGATGATTTGCTTCCTTTCTTGTTATATATTATTGAATAAAACGGATAAACAAATGAAGTGACATATAAACATATATATGTTAAAATACTACTGAAAAAACCGCATTTGAGTTGAGTCAATAGTTTATTTAAAATTTAGGTTTGGAAAGATATAATAGCAGAGTCGTAGAAGTTTTTTTTTTTACAAAACATTAATGGGTTGCGATACACAAAAAACATATACACATAACATCCAAAAAGACCTCCTGCGAACGGTCACAGAATTTCCTTAACTATATCGCTCTAATCGCACTCTAATCCAAGTTTTGGATAAACAAGCCACTTCGTGGGACATTAGAAAAAAGATAATAATCACTATTATAAGATTCACAGATTGCCAATGGATCTAGAGCCATAATTTACGAACTGTTGCTTAAACCATGTAAGGGAACAGTTGTTAGCACTTGTAATCTGTCAGAGCAGGCCACACGAGTCTTTAAATTATTATCACTTAAAATGTTTCCCATTCTGCACAAAGGACTTGTGCGGTGGTCAAAGTTGCGGTCTCTGCGTAGGTCATATATAAGACTAGAATACGAATCTCATCAATGTTACCCGCTAAGAAACTTAATGAAATAAAACACATTGAAATTATTACTGAGCAAATAAAGATGTCTTATTATTTGGTTGTTTTTTTTCATCCCTAATTGTATTGAAAAAGTATTTGGAAAAAAAGTTGAACGTTTATTAACATACGTTTTTTTGTAACTCTAAGGAAATAGGATTTAAAATGTACGAATAAAATATTAGCACGTCTTAAGTAAAAAAACTAAAAAAGGTGCCTATTACAGGGTGGTCCACGAAAAAGTTGCGTTTTAAAATGGCTATAAGAAACGGGTTGATATTTTGGAAATATTTATTTTTTATTGAAAAGCCCCAGCATTGCGGTTTATTTGTCAAAGTTTGCGCAATGGGTCCAAGAGCTCTTGTAGGCCGGCGCTACGTGCCAAATTGCCAACTTTACAGCCGAACTTCTGCGAACGTTCAAAAATCGAACAATCAGCCGAAAAAGCGTAATCCTTTACTATACCTTGTAGTATCTATATATAAATAAATAAAACACAATTTTTTTCCGATTTTTCCTTTGGAAGCTGTGTTATACATATACATTTATATATAGTCGTACGATTTGGCCCGTTGCACCTTATATACTATTTAGCGTACAAGCGGACGGACGTACGGAAAGACAAGCCATTACAATGTGCACTTCGTCCTCCTTTGCACAAAGAAGGTAAGTCCACCCTTCAGAAACTATAGGAAAACTAACTGGGATAAGTTCTATAGCTATTCTCACTCGCCAGCTTGAGTAGCTACCAGTAAAAATAGTGATGGCATTCAAAAAGCTTACGAAAGACCTCTGCACATTCTACCTTAAATTCTGCACTAAAGTCGGCCTAAGGTCCAAGCATGGTGGACACCGGACAAATAAGAAAGGAAACGACCAGTTTATTTAACAGAGCAAAGTGTAGAAACTGACAAGATGATTGTGACGCCCACAATAGCTTAGACCTCACTAGCTCCACTTAAGCTTCCAGAATTTAAAGTCTGTTAGATAAAGAACCAGCAAGGCCTTGTTTGCTATGCTAGAAAAAATATTATAGCTGAAGAAAATACACTATGTGCCATCAAATCTTTCCACACCTACAAAACGCCAGGATCGGAACACATAAGGCCGGCAATGCTGGAAGCGGTGTGGAACGACAACCTGGCTGATGGAGAGGCCTACGTACCGAGTTTACAATGATCCTTAAGGCTAGAAAGATAAACCAAAAATACTTTTGACCCATCAGTCTATCCTAGTTTTTGTTGAAATCGATGAAAAAACTTCTATGTATATTCCTCAAAGTTAAGCATTTATTTGTAAGAGCCCTCTTCCCCTCGGGGCGTAAAAACGAAAACGCGAGGGAGGAAAGAAAAGGGGCAGTAAATGAACGGACAGACTAATTCAAAATAAATACCAAACTAAAAACCAACTACATATACCTATTACGTGTTAAGTAAGATAAGATTAATGCTTTTTAAATTGGAAAAGAGTCACTAATAAAAATAATATGGTAGAGTTTACTATAGTCATTAGTTTGATCTACAATGTTTCAAAATAAGAGGAATCTAGTTTCTAGTGATACGATTAGGCACTGAGAAATGTAGGCGGCCCAGTAACTCGGTACTCCCCACATCCCCCAGAATAAGTTTACAATTAAAAGTAATACCAAGCGTCGTCCTACGGATGGATAAATATGGTAAATAAATTAGGTGAGGTCTACTAGGGTTAAATGGTAAAATTAGGTTTGCATCTCACTTAAGGCCCCAAAGACCAAACAGTAATAAGTTCTTTTGCACAGACTCTTTCCAGTCTATATACACATCATATTGGGGACTACAAACTGGAGAGCTAAACTCCAGGATTGGACCAACTAGTGAAATGAACAAAGTCTTTGTGTCATAGGGATCATCAAATCAATCATTTTTATAAATCCAAGCACTACCCTGGCTTTATTTACCATGGAAGTAAAATGGTCAGAAAACTTACGTTTTGGGACCAGAAGGACGCCAAGGTCATCAATTTGTTAAATTCTAGTCAACTCACAACCACCCAAAGTATACGTGGCATACTGTGTATTGGCCCGAAAGAAGTGTGGCAAGGTGGCTTTCTGCGGCACGCCTGAGGTAACTTGGATCAACTTAGAGACCGAGTTTTTAAAAAGGACTCGTTGTATCCTACCACTGAAATAACTCGAAATCCATGTAAGAAGAACGCTAATAAGTCTAACTTCCGTGCAAGGAGCGAATGATTTACGGAATAAAATCCGTGTACACTATGTCAGTCTGATAATTATTTCTAAAGCCCTTTATAACGAACAATGATAGCTCCAAAAGGTTTGTCGTAGTAGAACTGCGTGCTACAAATGCATGCTGACAAGAAGATATAATCGATCTACAAAGATGTTGCAAATGGAGGGTAATAACGTTTTCGAAAAGCTTGGGGATAGTGGACAACATGCAGATACCTCTATAATTGCTAGTTTTTGATTTATTTTTTTTTTTTGAAGGGGAACAACAAATGATTTATTCTAAATAGATGGGAATTCACTAGATTCTAAGGATTGGGTAATCAATTTGTGAGTGGGTCTGCACAGAGTCTCTGAGCAGTATCTAAGCACACAGCCAGGAACACCGTCAGGACCCGGTGAGTAGACTGGCTTTACGCTAGAAGAAGGAAGCTTTCACTCAGACTCGGACAAAAAATTATGTTAGACTTCGACATTCCTTCTGAATAGGACTGATTAGGACTGCGCAAAAAGATTGGCAATTGCCTGATCAGTGTTTGCCGAAGAATTTGCAATGATGATCGAAAATGGCAACAATATAAATTGGAACTAGCCTCCTATAAGAAGGCCATAAGAAAAGGAAAACAATCAGCTTGGTATACCTTTGGCTCAAACATAGAGGAAACAACCGATGCAGCTCGGCTGAGGAAGATCCTCTCCGAAACCAACCCCTTCCTTGGGATACCTTAAAAAACCAGATGGCTCATGGTCAGACTCTAGTGAGGAGATTAAGGATAAGGATTTTAGTGCACTATGAAAGACATAAAAGGCGGCAGACATGTTAGTGCATAAATAAAGTTCGGACCATTTAAAGCCAGATATACATGTATTTAAGCGGTCAAAGTTAGTCTTGCGAAAGCAGTGGATTCGTTCAACAGACTTTTCAGATTTATCTTTAAGCTCTAATCCTGCAGTGGTGACATTCTTAATAAACACACGTTTCTGGATTTGACACAAAGTAAGCGACCAAAAGAATTCTTAACATGGATCACTTCAGATAGCGCAATGTCAAGCAAGCCGTCAAAAGTCATGCTGTCATTCAGGTGTTTGCCTACAAACCATTTTTATCTCAGCGTGCCTAATGGAAGCATTTAAAAAGAGTTTTTATTTAGTCGAATTCTTTATCATTTTTCGTCAGAAAATTGTATTTCAGATATTTTGTATCGTCACGAATTTTTAACCTCGTTAATAGGTGTTTTTAATTGATATCAGAAGTTTTTGTCCGAAATATAGTCAAAGTACCCCAATATTGTGACCATGATTTTTACAAAAAAAAATTATACGTATACTTCAGTACTAATTTTTTTTTAACAAATTATGTTTGACAAGACTTTAAAGCTTATCTAACAAGTTTTAGCTAATCCAAAAATTAAATCCTTTAATGATTAACAATCAACTATCAGGACTGTTCCAGTTTTCACTCGGAATTGAATCCGTTAACATTGGCGGATTTCCGTTTAACATAATCAAAGTTCCCTATTTCAGATATTTTGTATCGTCACGAATTTTTAACCTCGTTAAGATGTGTTTTTAATTGATATCAGAAGTTTTTGTTCGAAATATAGTCAAAGTACCCCAATATTGTGACCATGGTTTTTACAAAAAAAACGTATACCTATACTTCAGTACTTATTTTTTTTAACAAATTATGTTTGACAAGACTTTAAAGCTTATCTAACAAGTTTTAGCTAATCCAAAAATTAAATCCTTTAATGATTAACAATCAACTATCAGGACTGTTCCAGTTTTCACTCGGAAGTGAATCCGTTAACATTGGCGGAGTTCCGTTTAACATAATCAAAGTTCCCTTGTTTGATAGCCAAATTCCTGGGGAAGTTACTATTTGGAAGGAAATAAAACAGCTGACTGCCGCTATTGCTCTTAACAAAAGCCTATTATTTGCCTAAGTTTTCCAACCCAATCACTGATCAACATCTTCTGGCCCGGTGCTGCTCCTAATCTTTATGCATTGTTGGTGCTCACATTTAATGTCTAAAATCAGTCAAAAAGTCATTGGTAGCCAAAAATAACATACTCGTTTGTAAATCAGCTGTGTTGCCCGAAATAATTCAAAGATTGTTGGTTTGATTTTAACAATGCTTTTGCAACTTTTGCCAAATAACGTGTTGAGAGGACAACAACTGTTGGACATTAAACGCAATAACCGGAATTTAAGATGCAAAGCGAACATTTTTTATTTGCCAATTCGCCATCAAGTAACTATTATTTCGAAATTACAAAGATCTATTTCATTTCCTTATTGAGAAAATTGGACCCGACTTAAGCATCCCTGGATTGCACATGTTACCCAGCTTGCGGCAGTCTTTTGTTTCCTGGCAACCGGGTCGTACATTTTGTATTTTAAATTTTGTGCGTGAATCATATGCTTGGTACAAGTGTTGCAAATTTTCAAAAGTAGTATTCGGGATCGAAGTTGCCAAAGACGATGAAAAAGGTCCCAAAACAAAACGCTTTGCACAATGAGTACATTAAATTAAAGGGTAATAGGAAAAACAAAACTAAACTTAGATAATTTACATTTCTAACCATACAAAAACAAACCGAAAAACGCTTGCTAAATATAAGTCCGAAAAAAAAATTTTTTTTTTCGTACCATGACAACACTTGCTTTGTTTCTATCAAATTTCTGAGGTCCCATCAGAAAATAATTTTTAAAAAGTCAAATATGTGACGATCAGCCAAATCTGTTAAGCTTTTATAACTTTTTCTTCAAACATCAAAGAATAAGGTAAAAATTTTATTTGCGCTTTAGGTTATCGCAAAGTATTTTAACAGAATTAATTTCTGTTCTTGCGGATCTAAATCCGTCAGCCAAATGCTTGGCGAAAAATTTTCGTGGGTTTTTTGCTGAAGCTAACAGAGAATTAACAGAGGGAACTTAGATTCCGTGCAAATCTTTTGGAAGTGAAATTTGGAACAGGGCAGTTTATGATATTTTGTATCGAAGTGTATTTAAATCAATTGAAAAACAACGAAGGTATAATTTTTATACCCTTATAATTTTAGTCAGTAGTTTGCAAAGCAGTGAAGGAGACATTTCCGAACCTATAATGTTTATATGTTCTTGATCAGCATCACTAGGAGAGTCGATCTAGCCATGTCCGTCTTTCCGTCCGTTTCTACGGAAATTAGTCTCTCGGTTTTAAACATATCTGCATCAAACTTTCCCAAAAGTTTTTTTTCAATTGCAGGTAGTACAGAAGTCGGAACGAGCCGGATCGGACGACTATAGAAACAATCGGGAAAAAAAAAAAATTATAGCTTTGCTGTTTTTAATTTTTTTTTTAGCTTATCGACATATAGTAATGGTTATATTAGAATTTCAGTTTAAATTTCAGTAAAATCGGACGACTATATCATAAAGCTCCAATGGCAACAATAAAAATATAAGAAAAACAAGAAAGGAAGCAAACTTCGGCAAACCGAAGTTCAAATACCAGCAGCTATTGCAAAAACTAAATATTCTTGAAAACATTAAAATTATGATTTACTTGCGTATATGCTTAAAAAAATTGAAGCTATGACGATTTGCAGCTCAATTATTAGATAGTTATTTTATATATTTGTATTATTTCTATGGGAGCTATATGATATAGTCGTCCGATTTTTATGAAATCTAAACCGTAATTCTGAAATATTTAACCATTACTATATGTTGAAGAACTAATAGAAAAATTTAAAAACAACAAAGTTATAATTTTTTTTGTATTTTTTTCCGATTGTTCCTATGGAAGCTATATGATATAGTCGTCCGATCCGGCTCGTTCCGACTTATATACTACCTGCAATAGAAAGACAACTTTTGGGAAAGAGACTAGCTTGCGTAGAAACGGACGGACAGACGGACATGGCTAGATCGACTCTCCTAGTGATGCTGTTCAAGAATATATATACTTTATAGGGTCGGAGATGTCTCCTTCACTGCGTTGCAAACTTCTGACTGAAATTATAATACCCTCTGCAAGGATATAAAAAATGTTTTTTAAATGTAACTTTTCTATTTTGTATTTTTTTTTAAATTCCTTTTGATTTATTAATAATTTGACAGTTCAGAATTACGCTTTTTATTTTATTAAAATCGGAAAACGATATCGTATAGCTGCCATAGAAACTGTCGAATAATTGAACTACTTATCATCATAGCTTCATTGTTTTTGAACATATTCGCAAGTAAATCATAATTTTAATGTATGACGCAAATCTTGCCGAAGTTTGCTTCCTTTCTTATTTCTTATATTTTTCCTATTTTTCCCATGGAAACATCAAAGTGGACGGCCTTCCACGTAGTGACGATAAGCATCGGAAAGTGTGCTATATATAGCCGCAATATTAAAAATCAGCAAAGAATAGTCCGATCTTAATTAATGATATAGCAAAATAAAAAAGTATCGCTTTTATAAAAGTTTTTGAATACTAAGAATTTTAGAAAGTCATTTGGTTCTGGAGAAATGGGGGTGAAAGGGCGAAAAAAATGTTTCTTTATTGGAGCAGTTGGAGCTGGTGGGGCAAAAAGTCTGACCATAAATACGCTTCCAGCGACACCCCAATCAAATCAATACTACGTTTAATGACTGCATTTTTAAAAATTAAATCTTGCTTAAAATATTTTTTTTTAAATTAATTTTAAAAAAGTTATTAAAAATTATTTTTAAAAAAGTTATTAATATTTTAAAATTTAATTTTAAAAAAGTTAATATTTTTAAATTTAATTTTAAAAAAGTTATTAATATTTTAAAAATATTTAGTAAAAATTTGTATTCATTTAACTTGAAACTATGTTACAAAATGGTGATGCACACTTTTAGGAGAAAATTCTTGCCCAGGCAGCGATAGCTTGTCTGAGCTGATAAAAAGTTCCCGTTTCTGTTGAATAACATTTAAAAAGTGTATTTACTTAGTCGAATGCTTCACAAAATTTTATATCAGATATTTTCTATTTTGAACGTGCGATCGTCACAATTTTGTACCTCGTTTTTGTTTGATATCAGAAGCTTTTGTTAAAATATAGTCAAAGTACCCAATATTATTGTCACGACTTAAAAAAAAACTTTAAGCTATACATCAGTACTAGTTAAACTATTACAAACTACGTTTGGCAAGACTTTAAAGCTTAACTAAGAAGAAGAGAATCACACTTGGGCAAGCCGAATTTTATATACCCTTGCAGCTATTCCAAAAATTTAATATTTCCTAAAACAGCAATATTCCGTTTTTATGATTTTATGATCTACAAGCAGCTATTTGACATCGTTGTCCAAATTTAATAAAATTAGAAAAGTAATTCTGAAACAAAAAACCATTTATTTCTATCGAAGTATATTCAAACCAACAGCAGTCGTTATAATTTGTTCATTTATTTTTTTTTTTCGATTGTTCCCATGGGAGCTGCATGATATGTTTTCCGATTCGGCTTGTTTTTACTACTACTAATAGCTTTATAACTGATATGGCAATATCGACTTTCCTAGTGATGCTGATAGGATCGGGAATGTGTCTTTCTGACTGAAAATATAATACCAATTTCAAGGATATATAAATTATAAATTAACGAGTAAGTTGTCTGGCTCCCAACAGAACATTACATTTTTCGTAAGCTGTTGTTTTTAAGATATTTACATCTGGCTCAGTTTTTTGCAAAGTATCTGATTTCATATTAGTTTGCTTAAATAAAGAATTGTTTTCAATTTTATTTAAAAAAAAAATTAATATTTTACAAATATTCTTACACGAAATAAGCTTCGAGTCACTGTATAAATATGAGAACTGATACTTTTTTTCTTCAGCACTCCGTATTTGTTTCCAGGCTCATTGGTTTTGGGCAATACCTGTCGATTTCGCCAAAGCCTTTTTAAATTCTTTTATTTTACCCCGAACCTTCTGCTTCATCATCCGAGTCTACCTGAATTGTGTTTCCAAAAGCTGTTAGTTGCAAATTTTACATCCCGACAAATTTGTTTCTATATAAAAATTTTGAATAGTTACACCCATATTGAGACCTGTATCACCCTGACAGTTTAAAATTACAAAATTGATACCATAAATGACCATTTGGTATAAAATATCAGATTTAATAGAATTATAAAGCAAATAAAATAAAAAAAAAAATGTATTTCGCACAATAGCGCACTTTAAATAAGTTTTAACATATTGTAAGGGCTTGTTTTCGAATGCTGAAATATTTTTCTTGTGTGGGTATTTAGCGTGAAGTCGGCTAGAAATAGCTAATCTAGGCACGCTCATTTTAAAATGTTCCAATTCGGCACGATGAGATAGGAAAAAATCAAAACACCTGGACTAAGCGTGACGAATAGAAACAATTTTGTAGTGTTTACATTTTGTTGAATGTTTTGTTCATTTTAGTCAAGAAAATTGGAATCAGAAATTTTGTTTGTTGTAGGTGCGTTCGTCACGTCTTTTTTACCTGGCTAAGAAGTTTTTCTGTTTGATTTAGCATACCCATGTAAATAAGGGGGAAAAAAGTTTAAGTGCACTGTGTACTGAAGTTTACATAACTTTGCTACTTATTTGCCCACTGTACTTATTTAGCTTTTAAGTCACTTACGTTTGTTAAAAAAACTAGTATTGCGTAAGCAGAAGTAGTTTTGTGTAACCTGTTGTTTGGGATTAAAAAAATGTTGACCACAATACAATATTTTCGACCTCCAAGCCTCCACAAAAAATCTTCCAACAAAATTCTGATTCATTTTGATTAATTTTTGTATACCGAAGAATACTTAAAACATCGGAACCGAGTAGCCCGGAATAAATCGCAGCGTAAGCGGATAAATTAACCGGTTCATTAAGTAGATGTACGTCAAAATACCATCAGCCGGTTAGCAACGAAAGTGAAACGATGAAACTTGGAAAACGTTTCTAATTTTGTCAATAGTCACAATGGTGGCTCCATCAAAAAAAAAAAAATGAATTAAACAGTCACAACGGCGTAGGAAAAATTTTGAAAACATCGTTTCAACTAAATCAATCTGTTTTTAATATTCTTATCCCTTCTTATATATTCTTAAATTTTATGGAATAATTATATACAAATTTTGTCAGTTTTATATAATCATGTTTAGAAATCGCTGTGTCAGATAGCTTTCCTTTTCGACCACGCCTCTGGTTTAAATTGTTTCGCATTAAGTGCTGCTGGAACAAACATGAGCATAAGTGCGATACGGAACGTAATCCAATTTGTAATACCATCTTCCCACACAGTCCATCCGAGGAAAACAGGTGGAATTTTTGGCATATGTAAATTGATGGTGGCTCCATGAAAACACATGTCTTACATCAGTCAAAAGCACAGAAAGCTAAATGATCTGGTAAATAGAGCAATTGTTCAATTGTTCAATTTGCAATATATGCAATTAAAGTTCAATTTTTTATGTTAGTTTTCTTTCAAAAAGGACCCTTATAAACTATTTGTTTGGTATCTTTGGAAGGATAAAATAAAATTTTATTTAGGATAGAACCAGTATTTGTTTATAAACAGTAGCTTAGAGGTAGTGCGATATGCCTTCTTTCCATACATTCCTGCAGTTGGAAACGGTTGGAATTTTAAGAAATGTGAAAATCCGATTTCCACAGAGCACATCCGCCTTCACTTTTCGTCAAAACGTAAACACGCTCAACAGGTCAACCATCTTTGAGCCACAGCTAATCAAATCAGCTGAAATCGGAAGTCGGATCGGAGTTTCACTTTTTTCTAATATCTTAACGGGTTTTCAGGGTGGGACTGCGTTGGAACATCGTCTAACTAGCGCATAAATTAGACCGGCAAATCTTAACGACGGACTAATTGGGATCCCTTCAACGGATGGTGGAAGGTGTATGGATCTCTGTGGAAATAGGCTATTAGGCTTTATTTAAGCCCGTCGTTCCCAAATTGTATTTTTAAGACCGGGATCCAACAATCGTTACTATCGATGATATCATAAATTTTTTTTTGCAACTCTAGTCCAAGCCGTTTCGCTTGGATGAACTCTGTGGGTCTGGGGTATTAGGAACGTTATTTTAACCATCTAGGACCAACTAAAAAAATGTTGGCACGGCAAAACCTTATGGGTTTTGCCCGCCATCCGATGTGGCTCATCAAATCTTGAACATAGATTGTTAACGTAGATTCTGCAGGACTAAAACGAATAATAGTTAACCAACAATTTTATTTGCTTTATAACACAAAAGCCTTGGGTTGCAGCTGATTTTATTGGCAGATAATTTAGAGGAGTTGAATGATGAATTTCAATTATACATATAATAGCAAACTTAGTTGTGCACTCCTCTTTCCTTGGAGCCTTCCAATTTTCATTTGTTCCTTGTCATTATTGAAAACGTTTTTGTAGAGAATGCTCAAAAAAACAAAAAAAAAACATATCCCATCTATCGCAAAAATAAGTCAGTCAAATTTGGATGGCGGACTAATAGCCCAGTCCCACAGAGCCCATCCAAACGAAACGGTTGGGATTTTTGATGGATAGAGCTCACACAGATCCACCTTCCACCATCCACCGTCCATCAAAAGTCGGCATGGCGTGCCGTACATGGAAGGAGGAAGCCTTTGAACTCTGTTCAACCAGCCCTGCTTTTCATTGCATCTCACGCATTGCGCATTGAGAGTATGGAGGAGCGCTTAAGCCCTAATTGCGATGATCTCACTAGTGCTACTCAGTCCGCAATGATGCGGATGTTGTTGAATAATTGTTCTGCGGCACTGGAAGACTTTCGCTCTTAAATATAGATCTTGGCTCTCTTTATTAGATATAAGTTTATGTGATTTATTTACACATTTCTTAATTATTTCCTGGTGCTACAAGGATTTCCTTAAAATTAATTAAAACTAGCAAATTGTGTAGATCCCTACTTAACTTAACATTGGAACTTTGTGATTTTAAAAAAGGTAAATAAATTCTAAATTGCTTTGTGGTTGTGATCGTTTTGAGGCGTTGTGGCAGTTCGTTCCACAACCGAATTTTATATATATTTTTTTAATTCCTTTACTTTTACTGAGGTTGCGTACCTAAAATGTCATCATTAAAACAATTCAGGATGATAAATAGGGTTAGGATAGGTAAAAATACTAGCAAATTATAAAAAAGCCTGAAAGTAGTTCATACAAATGCAGAGAGCCTATTGAAGAAAATCGATGTGTTTAGGTGTATGTTTAAACAGTCTAAAGTTGATGTTATATGCGTTTCAGAAACATGATTTACGTCTAATATGAATAACCTGCTGGCAGCTTGTGATGGTTAAGTCTTACACCGTTCTGATCGCGATTGTCATGCTGGGGGTGTAGCCATATATGTTAGTAGTAAACTTAAATGTAAAGACAAATGTATACAGCAAAGACAGTGCAATAGAAAATATATATTCTGAGAGGTGGGCAGCAAATTTCAAAGCAACAAAGCACTTATTGGCTGTATATACCCACCAAATCGGTTAATAGACAATGCGCCTTTAGTTGACTTTATAACTGAGTTATCAGTTGCCCACGTGGATATTAACATTGCTAGCGACTTCAATAGTAATCTTCTTAGCGAAAGTCGACTTTTGGATAGTTTTGCAGCAATTGTACTGAATACTGTTAATACCACGACTCCGACGGACTTTAATAATGGTAAATCAAGGTTAGCTTCGAACATGGCTCTCAGCAGAGCTTGGGCAGAGGTCCGGGCAGAGCAAATGGTGCCTTTATATAGTTCTTACTCTATGCAGAGAGCAATGCTCTCTGCTCACCATTTGCTCTGCCCGGACGGAATATTCATATTTTTATCATAACCCAATAGTAAATACGCCCATATTCTTAAGGTTCCAAGTTTGAAAAGTGGCAAAAGACAAATATTCTTGATGCGCCGAAATGAAATAAGCGCACACATGCTCCCGTGTATGAGAATGACTGGACTCGTGCAATGAGTGCGCGAGTATAATAATGAGAATAAGAATGAGAGAGTAAAAAACCCGAACGCACACGAAGTGCAGGGGCCTGCTGCTGTGAGCACGGGGGGCCTCGCCCGATCCGTTTATTTTTGTGTCCAAATGCGTTGTATGAAATGACCAGTCTATATGTTTTTTGGTTAGTGCTATGTGACGCTCAGGAGCGCACAGAATAAACATAATATATAAGAATAAACAAATAATAAACATAAGCAGTAGTTATAGATTAAGATAGTAGTAAAATGCAAGAAGCAAGAAGTTAAGTAGGCAAGAAGCCGAAATAAATATAAGTTAAAACGGAAATATTCAAATTTAAATATCCGGGCGGGCGCGCCAAACAAAAGAAACGATCACACTGACCAACGGCCACCACAAGCCACACGCGTTATGGCACTGGCTATAGGATTAGGAAACTACAGTCACACTAATTGTGACTGGCAAGGGCCGGGAGGGATATAAAAAGGGCGCCGGTGGCCCATACAGATTCACTCTGCGGCCGACGGCGAGCGGAAAAGGTAAGGCTTACGCATTGGTGTGAGCAAACTTCTCTGGGGGTAGAACCCCGTCGGCCCAATACATTGTAGTTAGCTTTCCCCCCACAGTACGCCCGCCGCCACCGCCGCCGGCCGCGACGACGACGCCGAACGACGACGCAGAAGTCCCCGGCATCCTACGGGCGGAAGAGCCCCTGCAGCACGAACTCTATCTATCATATGTACACGATAATTCTTAATAAACGCATACCGATTCGATTTCACTGAACCCCGCTTACGTGTCATACTCTGGGAACCGGGTCGAACTCTTCCAGCAACCACTCCTGACATAAATAAATGTTGGAACAAACACCTGGACACCGTTGAGCTACCTCAGCAAAGCAGGATCGTTACATGGCGCCCGAACAGGTTAAAGTGGTTGCAAAGAGAAAGACACCGGTACAGAGTTAGGTCGACGTGGGTGTACCTAGCAACAAAGGCGAATCTGATCGAGTACGCAAGGGAGTTCGGATTAGACGCAACAGGAAAAGTGGAGGAGCTAATACAGATACTATCAGCATTCGCAAGGAACCCAAACCACACGGAGACGATCAGGCGAAGACTGGGAGAGCTAGCAGAGAAGCACAAGAAGGAAAAAGGAGCAACGGATCAGAGCAGCATACCAGCGGAGGAACTCAACACAATAGCGAACCAGATCGGCCTACTGGTGAAACAAATCAACACCCCACCACGGCAGGAATCACAAACTCCAGACATGCCGGACAGGAAGGAACAAAAGGTAGAAGTGGAGATCCTAGACCGAGTAAGGAGTTGGGGGATCCGCTATCAAGGAACAACCAATCCCTTGGAATTCTTCAGCAAGATGGAGGAATGGGCCAAAGGCTACGGCATACACAAAGATGCCCTGATCCAGACGATGCCATTCATCCTAGAAGGAGTGGCAGTGGACTGGTGGAACACCACACCAAGCCAGATAAGGACATGGGAGGACCTCAGGGAGGAACTGTTAGAATACTTTTTGCCACCAAGATATCAGGAACAGTTGGAAACACAAATAACGCAACTACGGCAGCGAGAAACAGAGCTAACAAGAGAATACGCAATGAACCTGAGGAAATTGATGAGATTCACAGAGTATTCAGAAGAGACAAAGTCGGACCGGATATACAGAAACTGCAGAAGCAAAATAAAGCTCTACACGAGACGGTCGGGATTTAAAACATTAACAGAATTCCTGAGGTTGGCAGAAGAGGTGGAAGAAATAGAAACAATGGAAGGAACCAACAGACCAATAACAACAGGAAACCAGAACTTGACGTCGGAAATCTGCATGAGATGCGGAGGAACATGGAACGCCGCAAGAACCTGCAAAAACCCCCCAAGACTGTTTTGCTGGGTATGCGGCAGAAATGGAACAAGAAGAACGGACTGTTGCAGAGCTGGAGCGGGAAACACCAGAGGCCTGAGCAGATAACGCTGGCGGCTCAGGACCAAAAACAAATACCAGCTACATGGGAAAAATTAAGTTGTGACGGATTTCAAATATTGGCCACAGTAAAAATCGGACCAGTAAAAGCAAAAGGAACAGTGGACACAGGAGCTTCACGGAGTGTGATCAGCAAGAGAAGATACAACGAATTGAGAAAATATGGAAAATGGAGGAAGGGAAGGACAGAAATAACATTGGCGAACGGATCAAAGCAAAGATCGGATGGAGATTTTACAACCAACATACAGTTCGCAGGAGAAGAATTCGAGTTTGACTTTCTCATCTTAAATCAGGTGACAGGAGGAATATTATTAGGAATGGACTTTCTGGCCAAAACTCGCACAAGAATCCAATGCGGCAACCTGGAGTTAGATATCACCGAGGCAGAGACAATACAAGAAGAAAAAGAACCCGGGCAGAGCACAGACGATACGGAACCGACGGAGGAGGAGATCAGCAAATTTCTGGAACAACAAAGGCAAGTATTCCAGGGAATGAAGGGAAACAGTTATATCACGACACATAAAATTTACATGAAGGACGACAGACCGGTAAAACAACGATACTACCCACGAAACAATAGGCGATAATAAATGAGCAAGTGGATGAATTGCTGACACTAGGATTGATTGAAACATCACACAGCCCATACAGCGCGCCAGTAGTATTGGTAAAAGAGAAGAACAACGAGTGGAGAATGTGTGTGGACTATCGACTGTTGAACGAAAGAACAGAAAAAGACGCCTACCCGGTACCGAGAATGGACTTTATCTTAAATCAGCTAAGAGAAGCAAAGTTCATAAGCACGCTAGACCTGAAATCGGGGTATTGGCAGATACCAATGGAAGGTCTCAGTCGGCAATACACAGCGTTCACGGTACCGGGACGAGGCTTGTTCCAGTGGAAGGTCATGCCGTTCGGACTCACAACCGCACCTGCCACATTCCAGAGAGCTTTAGATACGGTCATAGGCCCAGAGATGGAGCCATTCGCGTTCGCATACCTGGACGACATCGTGGTAATCGGAAGGAACAAAAAAGAACACTTGGAGAAATTAAGAGAGGTTTTCAGAAGGCTACAAGCGGCAAACCTAAAAATAAATGCGGAAAAGTGTCATTTCATCCAAACCGAGCTAAAATACTTGGGACACATTATAACCGACAGAGGCATCAGAACGGATCCGGAGAAAGTGGCAGCCATTCCAGAATTACCAACCCCAAAAGGCACTAAGGAAGTACACAGCTTTTTAGAGATGGCATCATGGTACAGGAAATTCATCCCTGGGTTCACTGAGAAAGCAAGTGCCTTACAAGACCTGGTAAAGAAAGGAAAAAAATTCGAATGGCTGACCCAACATCAAGAGGCTTTCGAGAAGATTAAAGAAAGTTTAACAATGGCACCAGTACTAGCATGCCCAGACTTCACAAAACCATTAAAGCGATCTGGGGATAGGAGCAGTACTAAACCAGGAAGACGCCGAGGGGGAACATGTCATCTCGTACGCAAGCCGGAAGCTGAGCAAGGAATGATACCGAAAAGGAAAGTTGAACGCAGTAGCAGACGCATTGCTCCACCAGTAGAAATAAAAACCGCGAACTGCGCAGAAAGACCCAAGCAACGAGGAATTCAGAGTAGAAGGAGAAAGGCTATACAAAAGATGCGGGAGAGAAAGGGATAGACAACCATGGAAGCTGTGCATTTCAGAAAGCGAGATTCAAACGGTGCTTAAAGAAAACCACTGCAACACAAAAGCGGGGCACATGGGGATATTAAAAACGCAGAGGAAGGTTATGCAACGATATTTTGTAAAATTCGTAAAGGCTTGCGAGAGCTGCCAACGATACAAATTGTCTCAACAAAAAACAGCGGGGAAAATGCTGACAAGAATAACCGAAGCACCATGGGAAACCTTATGTGTCGACTTCGTCGGACCTCTACCACGCACGAAGCATGGAAACACCACACTAATAGTGATAGTGGATAGGTTTTTAAAATGGACCGAACTCGCGGCAATAAGGAGCGCAACGGCAGAGGCATTCCTGAAAATATTTCGTGAACGGATAATCGCCAGAGTTGGTGCGCCAAAAACACTGATATCAGACAATGGGGTCCAGTTTACGGGAGGAAAAACAAAGACCGCCATGGAACAGTGGGGCATACAGCAACAATTCACGGCACCATATACGCCGCAGCAGAACCCAACTGAAAGAACAAACCGAACCATAAAAACCATGATATCACAAATGGCAGGGGAGGAACAAACTAGGTGGGACGAGAATCTGCCGGAGCTAGTGCTAGCATATAACAGCAGCGCATCCGAATCAACGGGATTCAGTCCAGCACAAATACTGTACGGAAGAAAACTCCGACTGCCGGGAGCACTATTCGATAGGGTCACCAAAGGGTCAGGATTAGCGACAGAAACAGTGGCAGCGAGGTGGAAGAGACTACGAGGCATCAGAAGCGAAGCGATCGAGAACATACGCTCAGGAGCGCACAGAATAAACATAATATATAAGAATAAACAAATAATAAACATAAGCAGTAGTTATAGATTAAGATAGTAGTAAAATGCAAGAAGCAAGAAGTTAAGTAGGCAAGAAGCCGAAATAAATATAAGTTAAAACGGAAATATTCAAATTTAAATATCCGGGCGGGCGCGCCAAACAAAAGAAACGGTCACACTGACCAACGGCCACCACAAGCCACACGCGTTATGGCACTGGCTATAGGATTAGGAAACTACAGTCACACTAATTGTGACTGGCAAGGGCCGGGAGGGATATAAAAGGGCGCCGGTGGCCCATACAGATTCACTCTGCGGCCGATATCCGGCCGTGTGGGGTGTGGGATCCCGTCATCAGTGATATCCGACCTTTGGGATCCCACACCCCAAGACCGACCGTCATTAGTGACACCCGATCTTCTGGGGACTCCACCACTCGGTTCTCCGAGGCGCTCCTCGGCCGTCTGCCGAACCGATGGTAGACCCAAGCGGCCTCCACCCTCTTCTCGGAACTGGTAGACCCAAGCGGTCTCCATCCTCTTCTCGGAACTGGTAGACCCATGCGGTCTCCACCCTCTGCTCGAAACTGGTAGACCCGAGCGGCCTCCAAACTGTCTCATCCTCATAGACATAAGCATAGCCAAGAGGGACGACGTGGCCTTTTCTTTCTCACCCACAGTACGCCCGCCGCCACCGCCGCCGGCCGCGACGACGACGCCGAACGACGACGCAGAAGTCCCCGGCATCCTACGGGCGGAAGAGCCCCTGCAGCACGAACTCTATCTATCATATGTACACGATAATTCTTAATAAACGCATACCGATTCGATTTCACTGAACCCCGCTTACGTGTCATACTCTGGGAACCGGGTCGAACTCTTCCAGCAACCACTCCTGACATAAATAAATGTTGAAACAAACACCTGGACACCGTTGAGCTACCTCAGCAAAGCAGGATCGTTACATGGCGCCCGAACAGGTTAAAGTGGTTGCAATGAGAAAGACACCGGTGCAGAGTTAGGTCGACGTGGGTGTACCTAGCAACAAAGGCGGATCTGATCGAGTACGCAAGGGAGTTCGGATTAGACGCAACAGGAAAAGTGGAGGAGCTAATACAGATACTATCAGCATTCGCAAGGAACCCAAACCACACGGAGACGATCAGGCGAAGACTGGGAGAGCTAGCAGAGAAGCACAAGAAGGAAAAAGGAGCAACGGATCAGAGCAGCATACCAGCGGAGGAACTCAACACAATAGCGAACCAGATCGGCCTACTGGTGAAACAAATCAACACCCCACCACGGCAGGAATCACAAACTCCAGACATGCCGGACAGGAAGGAACAAAAGGTAGAAGTGGAGATCCTAGACCGAGTAAGGAGTTGGGGGATCCGCTATCAAGGAACAACCAATCCCTTGGAATTCTTCAGCAAGATGGAGGAATGGGCCAAAGGCTACGGCATACACAAAGATGCCCTGATCCAGACGATGCCATTCATCCTAGAAGGAGTGGCAGTGGACTGGTGGAACACCACACCAAGCCAGATAAGGACATGGGAGGACCTCAGGGAGGAACTGTTAGAATACTTTTTGCCACCAAGATATCAGGAACAGTTGGAAACACATATAACGCAACTACGGCAGCGAGAAACAGAGCTAACAAGAGAATACGCAATGAACCTGAGGAAATTGATGAGATTCACAGAGTATTCAGAAGAGACAAAGTCGGACCGGATATACAGAAACTGCAGAAGCAAAATAAAGCTCTACACGAGACGGTCGGGATTTAAAACATTAACAGAATTCCTGAGGTTGGCAGAAGAGGTGGAAGAAATAGAAACAATGGAAGGAACCAACAGACCAATAACAACAGGAAACCAGAACTTGACGTCGGAAATCTGCATGAGATGCGGAGGAACATGGAACGCCGCAAGAACCTGCAAAAACCCCCCAAGACTGTTTTGCTGGGTATGCGGCAGAAATGGAACAAGAAGAACGGACTGTTGCAGAGCTGGAGCGGGAAACACCAGAGGCCTGAGCAGATAACGCTGGCGGCTCAGGACCAAAAACAAATACCAGCTACATGGGAACAATTAAGTTGTGACGGATTTCAAATATTGGCCACAGTAAAAATCGGACCAGTAAAAGCAAAAGGAACAGTGGACACAGGAGCTTCACGGAGTGTGATCAGCAAGAGAAGATACAACGAATTGAGAAAATATGGAAAATGGAGGAAGGGAAGGACAGAAATAACATTGGCGAACGGATCAAAGCAAAGATCGGATGGAGATTTTACAACCAACATACAGTTCGCAGGAGAAGAATTCGAGTTTGACTTTCTCATCTTAAATCAGGTGACAGGAGGAATATTATTAGGAATGGACTTTCTGGCCAAAACTCGCACAAGAATCCAATGCGGCAACCTGGAGTTAGATATCACCGAGGCAGAGACAATACAAGAAGAAAAAGAACCCGGGCAGAGCACAGACGATACGGAACCGACGGAGGAGGAGATCAGCAAATTTCTGGAACAACAAAGGCAAGTATTCCAGGGAATGAAGGGAAACAGTTATATCACGACACATAAAATTTACATGAAGGACGACAGACCGGTAAAACAACGATACTACCCACGAAACAATAGGCGATAATAAATGAGCAAGTGGATGAATTGCTGACACTAGGATTGATTGAACCATCACACAGCCCATACAGCGCGCCAGTAGTATTGGTAAAAGAGAAGAACAACGAGTGGAGAATGTGTGTGGACTATCGACTGTTGAACGAAAGAACAGAAAAAGACGCCTACCCGGTACCGAGAATGGACTTTATCTTAAATCAGCTAAGAGAAGCAAAGTTCATAAGCACGCTAGACCTGAAATCGGGGTATTGGCAGATACCAATGGAAGGTCTCAGTCGGCAATACACAGCGTTCACGGTACCGGGACGAGGCTTGTTCCAGTGGAAGGTCATGCCGTTCGGACTCACAACCGCACCTGCCACATTCCAGAGAGCTTTAGATACGGTCATAGGCCCAGAGATGGAGCCATTCGCGTTCGCATACCTGGACGACATCGTGGTAATCGGAAGGAACAAAAAAGAACACTTGGAGAAATTAAGAGAGGTTTTCAGAAGGCTACAAGCGGCAAACCTAAAAATAAATGCGGAAAAGTGTCATTTCATCCAAACCGAGCTAAAATACTTGGGACACTTTATAACCGACAGAGGCATCAGAACGGATCCGGAGAAAGTGGCAGCCATTCGAGAATTACCAACCCCAAAAGGCACTAAGGAAGTACACAGCTTTTTAGAGATGGCATCATGGTACAGGAAATTCATCCCTGGGTTCACTGAGAAAGCAAGTGCCTTACAAGACCTGGTAAAGAAAGGAAAAAAATTCGAATGGCTGACCCAACATCAAGAGGCTTTCGAGAAGATTAAAGAAAGTTTAACAATGGCACCAGTACTAGCATGCCCAGACTTCACAAAACCATTAAAGCTACAGACAGATGCAAGCGATCTGGGGATAGGAGCAGTACTAAACCAGGAAGACGCCGAGGGGGAACATGTCATCTCGTACGCAAGCCGGAAGCTGAGCAAGGAATGATACCGAAAAGGAAAGTTGAACGCAGTAGCAGACGCATTGCTCCACCAGTAGAAATAAAAACCGCGAACTGCGCAGAAAGACCCAAGCAACGAGGAATTCAGAGTAGAAGGAGAAAGGCTCTACAAAAGATGCGGGAGAGAAAGGGATAGACAACCATGGAAGCTGTGCATTTCAGAAAGCGAGATTCAAACGGTGCTTAAAGAAAACCACTGCAACACAAAGCGGGGCACATGGGGATATTAAAAACGCAGAGGAAGGTTATGCAACGATATTTTGTAAAATTCGTAAAGGCTTGCGAGAGCTGCCAACGATACAAATTGTCTCAACAAAAAACAGCGGGGAAAATGCTGACAAGAATAACCGAAGCACCATGGGAAACCTTATGTGTCGACTTCGTCGGACCTCTACCACGCACGAAGCATGGAAACACCACACTAATAGTGATAGTGGATAGGTTTTTAAAATGGACCGAACTCGCGGCAATAAGGAGCGCAACGGCAGAGGCATTCCTGAAAATATTTCGTGAACGGATAATCGCCAGAGTTGGTGCGCCAAAAACACTGATATCAGACAATGGGGTCCAGTTTACGGGAGGAAAAACAAAGACCGCCATGGAATAGTGGGGCATACAGCAACAATTCACGGCACCATATACGCCGCAGCAGAACCCAACTGAAAGAACAAACCGAACCATAAAAACCATGATATCACAAATGGCAGGGGAGGAACAAACTAGGTGGGACGAGAATCTGCCGGAGCTAGTGCTAGCATATAACAGCAGCGCATCCGAATCAACGGGATTCAGTCCAGCACAAATACTGTACGGAAGAGAACTCCGACTGCCGGGAGCACTATTCGATAGGGTCACCAAAGGGTCAGGATTAGCGACAGAAACAGTGGCAGCGAGGTGGAAGAGACTACGAGGCATCAGAAGCGAAGCGATCGAGAACATGGAAGGAGCAGCAGAGACACAAAAATACCATTACGACCTAAAAGACGCTCAGGAGCGCACAGAATAAACATAATATATAAGAATAAACAAATAATAAACATAAGCAGTAGTTATAGATTAAGATAGTAGTAAAATGCAAGAAGCAAGAAGTTAAGTAGGCAAGAAGCCGAAATAAATATAAGTTAAAACGGAAATATTCAAATTTAAAAATCCGGGCGGGCGCGCCAAACAAAAGAAACGGTCACACTGACCAACGGCCACCACAAGCCACACGCGTTATGGCACTGGCTATAGGATTAGGAAACTACAGTCACACTAATTGTGACTGGCAAGGGCCGGGAGGGATATAAAAAGGGCGCCGGTGGCCCATACAGATTCACTCTGCGGCCGATATCCGGCCGTGTGGGGTGTGGGATCCCGTCATTAGTGATATCCGACCTTTGGGATCCCACACCCAAAGACCGACCGTCATTAGTGACACCCGATCTTCTGGGGACTCCACCACTCAGTTCTCCGAGGCGCTCCTCGGCCGTCTGCCGAACCGATCCCACCTGGTAGACCCAAGCGGCCTCCACCCTCTTCTCGGAACTGGTAGACCCAAGCGGTCTCCACCCTCTTCTCGGAACTGGTAGACCCAAGCGGTCTCCACCCTCTGCTCGAAACTGGTAGACCCGAGCGGCCTCCAAACTGTCTCATCCTCATAGACATAAGCATAGCCAAGATGGACGACGTGGCCTTTTCTTTCTCACCCACAGGACGCCCGCCGCCACCGCCGCCGGCCGCGACGACGACGCAGAAGTCCCCGGCATCCTACGGGCGGAAGAGCCCCTGCAGCACGAACTCTATCTATCATATGTACACGATAATTCTTAATAAACGCATACCGATTCGATTTCACTGAACCCCGCTTACGTGTCATACTCTGGGAACCAGGTCGAACTCTTCCAGCAACCACTCCTGACATAAATAAATGTTGGAACGAACACCTGGACACCGTTGAGCTACCTCAGCAAAGCAGGATCGTTACAGCTATATCGAAGGATCGTTTACTTATAAGGACTATTAAGGGATTGAAAACAATGAGCTTTGGAATAAATACAGTGCTTGTGACTGGTTTCCTATTTGTCAAAGCCCTTATGTTGAATGTCAACTTAATTTACTTAACAATAACTTGCAATATATAGCTTAAAAGAAAATTGTTAAGACCTAAACAAATCCATAGTAACGAACGAATATACGATGAAGCCTCCAAATGTGGAAGCGCTATAAAACAGAGTCGCATAGGATACAGTGGCATAGCGTCAGATCTCCGCGCGACATATCTCCGCCCTTCTACAAACGACATACCTCCGCGCGAAGATAAGACGTTTAAAAACGACATATTTCCGCGCGGAGATATGACGTTTAAAAAATAAATATTTTACCACCGTGAAGATGGATCATGCCGTCCCAATTCAAGGAAAAACCTTGTCATTTATATGTATTACTTCAAACTGTTTGTTTTTGGATTTATTAACATCACTTTAGTTGACTTCTTACTTAATTGTAAATAACAACATTTCGAATTGCCTCATCAACAGGCTGATTACAGCTGGGACATTTCGGTTTCAAATTTCCACTTTCATCATCTTCAATCCCATTTTTTTTAAGGAATCATTTCGACAATTTTATCCCAACATAAGCCGCAGATATTTACATGATTACATGGTCGCAGCAACACAGATTTAGGCTTCAATAGGCACACATTACATGGGTTCATTTGGACAATAGCAGTATCCGACAACTGACTTAAATTGGAACCGTCTGGGGAAATAGATGACATTGAAGAATAAAGCTCAGCCAAATTAGTTTCCGTGTCATCCACACTGTTAAAGATATCCTGCTTCTGAAGAGGATCGTTAAGCGAAACCGTGCGAGTTAAAAGTCCCTGAAAATCTATTACTCCGTTCTCAAACAACTCCATTGCGTCCATGATTTTTTGAGCAAGATTCTGAAAAAAAAAATTGTTCTAAGGTCCTTCTTAAAATACTATATACTCAAACATAACTGTTTCGATATTGGTTGATTTCCAACACCTCAGTTTTGGAACAGGAGGGCGAATTCGCGGCTTTTCTCAAATTCTGCATCAATTAAACATTGTACAAATTTAAAAAAAATGTCCTTTTGCTCGAATCTTATTGCCTTAATTCGAGTTCAACGCTTAAAAACCGAAATGTTCTCAGGTCCTTCCTAAGAATAGAAATAATCCATTATAATATACCAAAGAACTAAGAAAAACACAAATTTATAAGTAATAGCTTATAATAAAGAACCAACCTTTTTAAGCCACTGTTTCTCGAAATATGTTAAAAATGGAGAAAACATCTTCTTTAAAAAAGATTGTGCTTGGCATTTCAGCATATTAAAAGCTTCGACTATTTTTTTAGCGGGTAGAAGCGGTAAATACAAAAACTTGAGAAAGAGCACACATGCATGTTTATTGCATTTTAGCATTTTTTCGAATCCGGACGTCTTTTCTGCATGCTTGTGTAAAATGGAACCAACAAGCAAATAAGTTCATTGAGGGATGCAATTTTTTTTAGAGCGTTTTAAGCTTTTAAGCAACAAATGTTGCAATCAACATACATAAACATGTGCTGGTAGCACAGCTCAGTTTTTCGCGTCATTAATACGAATATAAACGGCGTTATCTAAAGCAATGCAAAAAATAATATAATCTATTTATATTAATTAGCATATGCTTAATGTAAATTATTAAAAGTTGCCTAAAATCTCCAAAAGGACCAACTTTAAAAGTGGCATCAATTACGATTTTGCTCCTCAATATTATTTTCAATTAAGCCGAAGAAAAAATGCAATACGCAAATGAGCTTGATACGTAAACTTTTTTGAAAAAGCGTTGTGGAGAATTTCCTTTGGTCATAACAAAAAGGCTTATGACGTTTTCATCTTCAAACATTAAATGAACGCTCTCTGGTTGTCAGAGACTTTGGCAAGATTGGCTGCCTTATTCTTTGTAGAGTTCGTTTGACAGTGTCGTAGTTGATCTCAATTTCCTCCTCACCTTTTGTTTTTCTTTATCAAAGAGAAAATTTAAGAAAGGAATAATTAAATTTTATTATCGAATTTTACTAAAAATACAAAAATATATAAGTGTGTAATACATTTTATATATAAATGTATATTTGCAACCAACTTAATCTACATAGTAGGTACATACACAAATAAGCATGCAAGTTATATGACACATAACTTAATTTATAAACAACTTTGAGCCAAGAGCCTTTTTTCATTCTTTAAACAAAGCCTCCAATCGATTCCCACCCAGATCAGTTTCATATTCTCCGCTTCAAACGGATTCTGTAAACATCCAAGCCGATATTGTAAACACCCGAGCCCCAAAAGGGATCCCCAAGTCCGCTAACGTAAACATCGATTTCCGCCTGAATTTTAATTCTGCAAAATTTAAATTTCAAATTTAATTGACAAATTTCATCATCCTATTTTCCGACTCTCTTGGATGACTCTCTTAATCGGATTTTTGAGATAAATCTCTTAAGCCGAGGTTTGATTATTGATTATTGAACCAAAATCAGGCAGTCCGTTTTTGAATCCGAATTGACCGGTCGTCAAACAGAATATCGTTAGCAGTGTAAATTAAGTTCGGTATTAATGACAATTGTGTAAACTAGTAAATAAGAAATAAAAAATTAATTTTTTTAAAAATTCACTAAGTGATTATTTAATTTTTACGTTTTAATTTTAATAAAAGCGCCACTGATTTCTTTTATGAATCAATAAGTAAGTTTATTTTGCTTATTCTTATTGGATACTTCTGAAGTTCGTGTTTCTACATGTTCTTTGACAATTTCTAAATGACAAAAATTTAAATACAAGATGTTATAAAAACAAATTTTAAACAGTTTTAAAATTCTTAAACATTTTTAATATTAAAAAACAAATTTTGATATAATATTACCTTTTTAGAATTGTTATTTTTTACAAAAAATTTTTACTTTCAGAAACTGTTAAAATACTTATAACTTTTATTTGTTTCATTTAGAAAACTTCCAAGCACATCATATAAGTATCCAATAAGAATGAGCGAGATGGACTACTTACTGCGACGTGCGTTTATTATAGAAATCTGAAAAATTTTTACAAAAAAATCGATACCTTAAAAAATAATACACTGTAGGGCAGCGATCTTCACACAAATATAAAACAGAAAGTATGTAAAATGCAATTTTGGCGCGTGACCTGCGTTTTATTTATTGAATCTTCTCTGAATTGAGACTAACAATAAGTATATAAAATCTTAAATTAAAAAGCTATATCTGACAGTCAAGTTGACTGACGCGGGATGTAAGGGCTCTAATAACTGTTGCTGAGCTGGAAGGTCATTTCGTTGCAATCGGGTCTGGCGAGCTGGTTTGGATGAGAAGTTAGCTTGGTGTGGTAGGACGCCTTTTGTTTTGATATTTCATCTTTTACGGGTAGAATGCCAAGATCTCTGTGGATGTTGTCGTTCCGAAAATACCAAGGTGCCCCAGTGATAGTTCTCAGGATTTTTGATTGTGCTCGCTGGATAATGTCGATGTTACTGCTGCTCGCGTTTCCCCACAATTCGTAGCCGTAAGTCCAGACTGGCTTAAGCGTTGCATCTCACGGCGAAGGCTCTGTTGTAAAGGTACTATTCAAGTATCCTGTGAGTGTTTTCCGGTAGTAACGTTCTGATTTTATGCATAAGGCATCGAGCCAGACTCGGTCGAAAGCCTGCGCAACGTCAAGGAATACCGCACTGCAGTATTCCCGAGACTCGAATGCAGTTCGTATTTCTGTTGTTAATCTGTTAACTTGCTCTATTGTTCCATGGCTTTCTCGAAAGCCAAATTGATGCGCCGGAATAACGTTGTGCTCTTTAAGATGTAGGATTATGTGCGTCAGAAGGCAATTTTCGAGCAGTTTTGACAGACAAGAGAGTAAACTTATCGGTCTGTATGAAGCTGGTTTTGTGTGTTCTTTTCCTGGCTTTGGGATCTAATGATTACCGATGAAAAATTTAATACTATTTTGTATTAACAACGCGAAAACTTTGTGAACGCAGTAGTTCGAGACGATTTTAATTTGCGAAAAATTGTGAAACTATGTCGAAAGCGCGACGAAAAGGAGTGGCTACGATGATGTTCGATGGATCACTAACAATTATATTTCAATAATTTCTCTTAGAACCTAACTTATGCTACGGTGGCGAGAGACGGGGCGAATTCGCAAGAGCGAACAGACGAAAGCTTTATTAGCTCCCGCTCTCGCCCTACAACTAGTGATTTAAATACAAGCGCTGAGTGCGCAAACACCGCCCCCTCTGAAGGGACGACGTCCTTCAGCCCAGAACGGGCAACAGGGCCAGTCGGTGGACAGCTCGCCGATATTCGCCGTCCTGCGTCCTGACGTCCGCCACGCGAACCTTGCTATCGGCGCCGGCGTGCACCGCTACCACTCGTCCGATCCTCCACTGCTGGGGCGGAAGATTGTCTTCTGCGACGACGACGAGCGCTCCCACGACGAGGTTGGGCTCCCCCTGGTGCCACTTGGACCGCTGCTGGAGGCTGGAGATGTACTCCCGGGACCATCGCTGCCAGAACCTGTGCCTGAGAGACGAGACACCTCGCCATCGTCGCAAGCAGGTCAGGCTGATCTGGTCCGGGAGCGCCGCTGATGGTGGGGCCAGAAGAGGGCCGCCGATGAGCAGATGCCCGGGGGTCAGGGCCTCGCCGTCGTTCGGGTCGCTGCTTAGAGCGCCGAGGGGCCTGGAGTTGAGCACGGCCTCCACGCTGGTGAGCAGAGTTCCGAGCTCCTCCGCGGTCAAGAGGTCTTGGCCTACCGTCCGAAGGAACAGGTGCTTTGCAGACTTCACACCTGCCTCCCATAGTCCGCCGAAGTGCGGTGCTCTGGGCGGTATGAACGCAAACTCGCATCCTTTTTTTGATGCGAATGTTTCGATACCGCCCCCCTGCTCCTCCAGACGGGCTCGGAACTCTCTCATGTGGCGATCTGCGCCGACGAAATTGGTGGCGTTGTCGCACCACACCTTTTCCGGAATCCCGCGACGACTCACGAACCTTTGAAATGCCAACAAGAACGCATCAGTGGTTAGGTCAGACACTAATTCTAAGTGGACCGCTTTGGACGCAAAACAGACGAACAAGGCCACGTACGACTTGTACGGTGGCTTACCACGGATACGATACGTTGTGCTGAAGGGACCACAAAAATCAACGCCACAAATATTGAACGGGCGGAGAGCTCGAAGTCTATCTGCTGGCAAGTTTCCCATAATTTGCGTCAAAAGTTGCGGCTTACAGCGAAAGCAGCGCATGCACGACCGAACTGTTCGTCGGCAGACTTCTTGAGCATTAACTAGCCAGATTTTCTCGCGCAGACGACTTACGAGAGCTCGTGGGCCAGCGTGACAGTTCGTAACGTGCAGGTATGACACATAGGATCTGACGAACTGTGAGCTTTTAGACAGCAACAACGGGAATTTGGCTTCGTACGGGATAGGAGCATTCAATAACCGACCCCCAACTCGTAGCAATGTCGAGGAGCACCAATCCGATTTATTTTCCTGAAGAAAAGGGTTTAACTTTTGAATATTCGTTGCTACCGGTTTATTCTTCCGAATTTTACTTATGTCGTCCCTGAACTCGTGAAATTGGACAACTTCGACAATTTTATCAAAAGCGAAATCCAGTTCTCTTGGCGAAATACTTTTTTCAAAGGGCTTCGACACCTTTCTGCACCTTTGAATAAAACGAAAAACCCACACGAAAACTCTCAGAAGCTTCAGGTGCGACGAAAAAGACTCTATTTTCTGAAGCACATAATTTGGCTCTGGGCTGACTACGAGAGCTATTGCCGATTTGCGTAGCTCCATCGACATTACATCAGCCGGCAGTTCGAAATGTTTATTTACAGGCCAATTATTTTCTGAGTCTAGCAAGAACGAAGGCCCACCGAACCAAATGGACGTTGTAAGCTCCTCTACGTCACATCCTCGGGACACTATATCTGCTGGGTTGACTTTCGTGGGAACGTGTCTCCAAATTGCTTTCTCCGACCACTCCTGAATATCTGCAACCCGGTTCGAAACAAAAACCGACAACGACGAGGGATGGGTTTTAATCCAGTGTAAAGTGATCTCGGAGTCTGTCCACAGGAAAACATTCTCAATGGGAGAATTTAGCAATGGCCTGACACGATTATAGAGATCTGCTAAAAGGTGAGCTGCACACAGCTCAAGGCGAGGCAAAGTTTTCGTCTTGAGGGGAGCTACTTTCGATTTGGCGGTCAATAAAGACACTTTCAAACCTTCAGCAGTTTGAGTCCGAATGTAGATGCACGCTCCATACGCTCGCATGGAAGCGTCAGCGAAACCATGTATTTGAATCGGGACTTGTGGATCTGTGTTGACGAATCGCGATACCTTAATTTTAGGCAGCTGCAGAAGCGTCGCTTTAAACGTCTCCCACGACGTGAGCAACTGCATCGGTAGCGACTCGTCCCAATCTAATTTTCGAAGCCACAGTTCCTGCAACAACATCTTTGCCTTTGTGACCAAAGGACACAAGAGGCCAAGTGGGTCGAAAAGTCGAGCAGTCACCGACAAAATATTTCGTTTTGTCGCGCGAAGATCCAGGAAAGAGTCATCCAACCGAAATTGAAAGTAATCTTTAACCGGTAACCAAACCACGCCAAGGGTCTTGGTTACGTCTGAGTCTGCCATAAGTGGCATTACAGCGCTATCAGATGCGGATAACTCTGGGCAGTTTGAAAACCACTTTGCCAATTCAAAGCCTGCCTCTTGCAAGACCTGAGAAACTTCGTCTCGAAGGCTTTGCAGGTCCTCAACGCATCCGGCGCCAGTCAACAAATCGTCAACATAAAAATCATTCTGAATAACCTTTGCGGCTTTTGGATGAGTTGCTTGCGCCATCTCTCCTAGCCGCATTAAACACCGAATCGCCAAAAAGGGTGCTGGCGAAGTTCCATATGTAACGGTGTTCAACTTAAAGATTTTCAGGGACTCAGAAGGATCTCGTCTCCATACTATGAGCTGGAAGTTACGATCAGCTTCGTCCACCATCACTTGGCGATACATCTTTTTGACGTCGGCCGCAAGGGCAAACTTATGCAATCTAAACCGAAGCAGAGTCGAGTACAGCTCCTCTTGAATAGTTGGGCCTACCATCAAGATGTCATTCAACGCTACCTGCGTAGAAGTACGGCTCGATGCATCGAAAACTACTCTCAACTTAGTTGAAGTACTTTGTGGCCGTAAAACGCATTGGTGCGGAATGAAATAGTGCGGAGTATTCGGAATTTTGTCATTGGTGGAAGACATGTGGCCCAGTGAAACATATTCCTCCATGAATTCAATATACATCTTCTTCAGCGAAGGGTCCTTTGACAATTTCCTTTCTAGCGACAAAAATCTACGTTTCGCAACTTCGTATGACGAACCAAGAGTATTTGGGTCAGATTTAAACGGCAAACGAACCGAAAATCTACCGGACGACAATCTTTGAGTATTTTTCTCAAAGTGTTGTTGACAGAGTTGTTGCTCAGGAGTATGGACTTTAGCCTTGGGCGGCAAGTCCTCCACAGACCAAAATTTCTGCAGGGTTGTGTCAATTGACTCCAACGCTTCCTCCTGGCAGCTGAGATGTACCATTTTTTCAGCGTTTTTATTATTTTCAGAGGCACATCTGCCTGACACTATCCAGCCGAGAACTGTCTTTTGTAGGATGGGGAATTCAGGCCCCTGCTTTATCTGGCCAATAGATAAAAGTTCAAAGAATGTTTCAGCGCCGATAAGCATATCTATTTTTTGGGGCTTGAAGAAGAATGGATCTGCCAACTGAATATTTTCAGGCACCCTCCACCCGCTGGTGTTCACCGCTTGATCCGGATGATAACCAGAAATATTTTTCATAATCCAAAAATCGGACGACAATTGGCTGTTCCCTATTCGCGACTTCACAATCGTGTGTATTTTTTTTGTGGCTTGGGCATTAGTTCCACCAATGCCTCGCAAGCTCATGCACACGTCCTCTCTTGTAATTTTGAGCCTCTGAGCGAGCTCGTCGGTTACAAAGTTAAATTGTGAACCAGAGTCGAGCAACGCTCGAGCTAATACAAACTCGCCGCTTTTTGTTTGGACGCTCACAACAGCAGTTGCAAGAATGACTCGATCCGATGCATTCGCATGCAAAACATGCGAAGTGGATGGAGACTCCTGCATGAGCGTGGGCTGAGAAGGAGGTGGCAACGCGAGATTTGTGTTTGGGGCATATATATGTAGCAAAGTGTGATGTGAGGAATTGCACACTCTACATCTGTTCGATTTGCATTTTTTGACCGTGTGACCCTTTCTTAAACAGTTAATGCATAAGGGTGCTCTTTTAGCGAAATCGAATCTTTGCTGAACTGTCAGGGCTGCGAAGGAAGCGCAGTTTCCAATCTGATGTTCAGCTGAGTTGCAATACATGCATTGAACAGAGTCGTTCCTGGCAGCGACAAACGAAAAACTCCTATTTCCATTCTTCTTACGGTTAGATTGGGCCTGCTGAACAGTTTTGGGCTTGGAAGCCTCTTCTGCTACCATGTGTTGGTATCGCCTGTTGAGGGCCGCCTCACATTCGCTCCAAAGTGGAAGCGAAGTATAATCTAACTGTTCTTCCCATTTTCTTTTAGTTCCTGCATCGACCTTGCTCATTACCAGATGTATTAAAATGGCATTAGTAATGCGTCTATCATCCCCAATAGACAGCAAGGAGTCATACAAGGCTGTGACCGTGTCGATGAGGGTTCTCAAGGCTGTAGCTGAAGGCTGGGAAATTTTTTGCAAATTAAAAAGTGTCGATATGTTGTCAAAAAAAATAAGACAATCATTATCGTACACCCGCTTCAGGCTAGCAAGGGCTTTGGGATAATTTTCCGCAGTGACTTGGAAGGCCCTAACTGTTCCTAAAGCGTCTCCAGCTAAACACGAAATTAAATGATTGAATTTTTCAATATCGTGTAAAGTGTCATCTTTGTCAACGAAAGTTTCGAAAAGGCTTATAAAATTTTTAAATTCGGAGTGTTTTCCGCTAAAAGTTGGGAGTGCAACGCTCGGCAGACGGCATTGAGGCGGGCGATTTGCTGGCGGAGCGGATTTCTCGATATTATTTTGTTTGGACTTATTTAAAATTGAAATCAGCAATGACTTTGTCATTACGGCCCTCTCTTCCAACTCTTCGCGGTATACATCTTTTGTATCTTTCACTTCTATTTGGTTTTGCAAAAGTGAAGCATTTTCAATGTGCGTATTTAGAATCTCTAATCGACACTCAAGCTCGACCGGATTTATAGATAATTTAGCTTCTTTTAAGTGGCGATAAGTTCGGTTAATACTTTTCATGCAAACATCTCGTTGATGTTTAAGCTCTTCGATATCCTTAGTTGCCATTGCGTTTATTTGTATTTATTTAGTTGGTATCGAAGAGGTGTTAAATATTTATTTTTATTAAATTATTTTTTTTTTTTTTTTTGTTAAATAATAAAATAAAATCAACGATCGCACACGGTGTAAGGGAGCTAAGTGCCGAGAGAATTACAGCGAAAAATCTAAATAGGGTTTTTATATTTTTTTTTTATATAAACCCTGCGACAGTATATGCCGCACGCACGCACTGTAGGGGAGTTACCGCTCAAGCTCAAGCGTACCGACAAAACGAACAAACGTTTAGGCAGACCGAAAATTGCACTGCTGCAGCGATCGAGAACGAAAACGACAAAAGATAACTCGAAATAGCGGCAGCGGTGTCGGTGTGCGTGTGTATGTGTACGCGGCTAGCGGTTCTTCCTATGCAGATGCTAACGGAGAATGATACACTTACCGATAACTAAGGGCAACGAATATATAAGCCTGATGCCAAAATGCGCGCAAAATTATGAAAAGCGCGGAAAATTGGAAAAGCGCGGGAAAATTCTGAAAAGCGCGGGAAATGTTCGTACAAACTGCAGCGAAAGTTATTGCCGCTAATTTTCTGAGAGCTTCAATTTTTACAATTTGCACTTTTTTTTTTTTTTTCCAGCTATTTTTATTTATACCCTAAATTGGTGCTCACTACGACGAAAGTTGGGGGAATTAAGTTCGCACTAATTGGGTCGACGACGAGTATTTTATTGCTTGTTCTTTGGCCAAAGCGATTCACATATGTATAATTCGAAATAGATTATGTTTATTGTAGAATTTTGGTTGTTAGTACATGCAAATTTTTATTTCTTGGTTAGAATGCTCACTATCTACCGATTTTTACACGAATGCAAAAAGTTGAAAGATGGGCCAAAACACAATTGACAAAACGCCACAGATTAACTTTCAACTTTTGGCACTCTATACCTGGATGGCCGACTTGATAATTGCAACTTCCTTTTTGTCTTCCATTGGCGGCAGCAGCAAATTGAGCAATTAAAATTGCCGAAACGTCAGGCGCAACTTCAAGAACGGCAGAAAATTTCCAGCGACGAAATTATTGAATTTAATTTGTTGGCCGAACCGACACGAATAAATTGGTTGTTGTTGGTATTGTTTATAGTTTTCACCGACAAAAAAAATTAAAACTCGCGAACTCTACTGCTGATCACGTCGGGGTCACCATGAAAAATTTAATACTATTTTGTATTAACAACGCGAAAACTTTGTGATCGCAGTAGTTCGAGACGATTTTAATTTGCGAAAAATTGTGAAACTATGTCGAAAGCGCGACGAAAAGGAGTGGCTACGATGATGTTCGATGGATCACTAACAATTATATTTCAATAATTTCTCTTAGAACCTAACTTATGCTACGGTGGCGAGAGACGGGGCGAATTCGCAAGAGCGAACAGACGAAAGCTTTATTAGCTCCCGCTCTCGCCCTACAACTAGTGATTTAAATACAAGCGCTGAGTGCGCAAACAACCGACTTTTTCCATTTTTTTGGGAAGTAGCCAAGTCGTGTAATCCCGTTAAATAGTTTACAAATTACCTCAGGTCAATTAGCATCTTAGGAGTTATTAGATCACCGCCTGGGGCCTTTTTTGTTTTTAATTGCTCGCTGATGACTTTTGCAACTTCGTTTGTTTGGAACAGAATTGGCGCCGTCTCAGTTCCACCTCGAATTGACGGCGACGGTAGTGTGAATGAATTATTTGCAGGGTTTGGCTGAAAAACATTTCGAAGGTGTGAAGCAAATGTACAGGCTCTGTCTATGTCGCTTCTGGCCCAGCTGCCTGAAGAGTCTCTTACGGGAATTACTGTTTCGGCCGGCGCACTTAGATTTGGGTGGGCCCTCCACAGGGGATGCTTGGTGCTGGTGGGTGAAAGTTTCTCAATGTACTGGCGTTGTGCTTTTTCTTCTTCGTGCCTTAGAGCCCTGGTAAGTCTGCGACCAGCTTCCTTAAGACTATGTTTTGAGGATGGCGATCTGCTGGTTTGCCAAGCACGCCTCAAACGTCTTTTCTCCAAAACAAGCTGTTCGATTTCAAGGTTAGTTTTGTGTTGGTGTGTGTGCCCATCCCCCCCTTGCGGTGTAGAGACTTTGGCTGCTGCGACGAGTACAGACTCCAGTGCATTGGCATAGCAGTCGATGTCATCCTTGAAGTTGAGCTGTGGAGTTAGTTCGATGTGGGAACTTACGTACTTTTTGAACTTCAGCCAGTTGGTTCGATGCGACGTCAGCCTGCAAGGGTGCTCGATTAATACCGGGCTTTAAAGGAGAGTTATTAGCACTGGTGAGTGGTCCAATGATAGATCCAAAAGCGATTTTGCAGATATTAGATTGCGAGAAATATTTTTTGTCACAGCAAAATCAATTAAATCAGGTAGTTTTCTAGGATCTGTTGGCCAGTATGTAGGATTGCCTGGTGAAACGTAGTCCAGTTTGTTGCATGTTTTGATGAGTGCATTATATAGTTGCCTTCCTTTGGGGGTCACAAGGCGGGACCCCCAGTGTGTGTGCTTGGCGTTGTAATCACCTGCTGCTATGAATCGCTCTCCAAGTGAATTGTAGAAGTCCATGAATTGGTCTTCGGAGACTGTAAAGCGGGGTGGGCAGTAGACAGCGGCAATGGCAAGGTTGCTGGTGCCCAACTGTAATTTTATCGATGTAGCTTGCAGATAATTTTTTGCAAACCGTTGGTGAAAGTGGTGTTTGATACGGTCTCTTATTAAGATGCCGGTTCCGCCATGTGCTTTACCATCTGGATGATCGGTGCCGTAGAACGTGTATCCTCGTATTTGAAAGTTATATTTGCTGGTGAGATGCGTTTCTGCCAGCAACATAACGTCGATGTGATTTTCGTTCAGAAATTGAGTTATTTCAGGTATATGCCGTGAAACACCGTTGGCGTTCCACAGAGTTATTCGGAGGCTAGGCATAATTTATTTGAACTGCTGAGCTGCAAGCATTTGTAACAAGATATTTTGGTTTTGCATTAGAGTTTGCATGGTGGTTTTCATGAAGGACATAAATTCCATAATATTTTGTTGCATATCATCATAGTTTCCATGTTACTTTGTGGCTGTCCCATGGCCTGCTGTATGTTATCAGTTTTCGGCTCTATGTGAGCTGTGCCTGATCTTAGAGCACTGGTGTAGGAAATGCTGTTGGTGGTAATTGAAGGGCCAAATGATGACCTGGCTGCTTTTGCGAAGAAAACTTCGGGTGTCGTTTGTGATTTCATGTACATGTTCTGGCGTGCCGTTGTCGCTCTTTGCATCCGACTTTTCATCTCCTTGTAGACTGGACAGCCTCTGTAGTTTGCTGTGTGGTTTCCTTGGCAGTTTACACACTTTTTAGTGAGAGAGTCTTCCTTGTTGGCAGGGCAGGGTTCGGAGCCGTGGCAGTTTCCACAAGCTACACAAACTGACCTGAGGGTGCAGTAAGCCCTGGTGTGTCCGTATTCCTGGCAGTTTGTGCATTGCACTGGCCCGTTCCGTTTGTGCGGCTCTTCTACTGTGATCCTACGGTGCAGAAGGTACTGCAACTTGTAGATCGGGTGCACTGCGTTTTTTTTTCAAAGTTCTGCTGTCTGGCTCCAGCTCGACCTTGAAAAGTGGTTGCGGCTTCTTGTTTTTGTTCATAATGTTTATAACATTTTTGGCGCAAAAACTGTTTTCTTTTAAAGCCTCTATAATTTCGGAGGGGGTCACATCGGGTTCTATTCCCTTGAGGACAACTTGTAAGCCCTTGCAACTTTTCAGCTAGTACGTGTAGAAATTCTTTTTGGCATCGTTTTGGTACTTCGACGCTGCTCGGAAATCATTTTCGGTTTTGGTTTGCAGTTTGGTTTCGCTTATATTCCCTTTCATAAGCGGAATAACTTGAAAGTTATCCTTTCCGACAAGTTCAACTATTTTATTGACTAGGACGTTGGAGATCTTCTCCCTAATAAAGATATTTTCAGGGCCTTTGCTGGTACGTTTAGTTTGGGCATATTGCCGTCAGATTTTTTTGGGGGGGTTAGCTTGCGCTTGGAAATATTAATATAGCGATACATGCCCGCTTGCGGAATTGTAATTTTTTCTACCGTAGCTTTGTTTTTGCCGTTTGACCCGATTTTTGCACTTGGTTGTGTTGTTGCTTTACCCGCTGCAGAAGAAGAGAGTGGAGTCGTTATTGCATTGTTGGCGACAGAGACCGTTGTAGTTGACGTAGTAGTTGCTGTTGTTGTTGCACTAGGTGGCAGAAGCTCGGTTGGAGTTTTGCATTGCTCACTCCATGGTGTTTCTGCGGTGAAAAGCAGGGCGGGAGAGCAAGAACTAGCTCTCTGGTTTTCGGCGGTCAGTAAACTTGCACTTTCTTGCACTTTCGGTTCTAGAGTATTACTCGTGAACGAGAAATAAGCATTGTTTTGGGCCAAAGAGAGACGACGTTTGTTTTGCTCTCTATGAATTTTTTCACGGGCTTCGTCTTGTTGTTTTTGGCGTTGAGTGCGCTGATCCACATTCTTACTCATTTATTGATAGAGCGTAATATTAATTAATTAATTAACTAAAACTTTAGTTTACGATATGCGAATTAGCATCGCGAATCGCAAAACCTCGCGTTTATAAATTTTTTCGAACGTTTTCGACTTAGTGGCTTATTGTTTTTCCGGAGCGTTAAGAAAACACGTCTACACGCGACCGAAGTTGACTTGATTGTTACTTTTAAATTATTACAATATATGCATGTTTTTTCATAATGATCAAAATATTTGTATCTGAACTTGATTTAATCCAATAATGATTTTTAATTTGTTTTTTTTCCTCTGTTTCACACATAGGACATCAAATTCAAAAGGGAATGTGACAAAATATTTATGTGTGTATGTATGTTTGCGCTCTATAATTTGTCCTTAATTTACATGCACAAATATGAATACAAGTTTTCACAGCAACACGGAAGCTCCCAAGCTGATCATGCATAACCGACTAAAATAATGCAAGACCAGCGACACCTACGGATGTTGCACAACGACGTCGCCAAAAACCCAAGCTTCGGTCAGCGCAATCAGCGCAATGCACTCTGATGCAACGGCGGCTACCCAGATCATGCATGGGCAGCCGGGTCAGCACTTCTAGGGCACAGGGCTAGCTTTCGCTATAAGAATTATTGTACTTAGCAGTTAGTTGAATTTTGGAAACAAACCGTGACGGTCAAACCTCGCAATTACCAAGTCTTCTCATTCGTACAGTACAGTGCGTCTTAAATTAAATCCTTAAACAGGACTTATAATTAATTAACGCCCGTCGTGGGGCAAGACCCTCGACCCGTGTTAAATAAAAAAACGCGATCGTAAGACCCTCGATTCAACGTTAAAATAAAAACATAAAACAAATATTTAAAAAACGCGTTCGATTCGTAAAAAAAAAGACAAAAAACAACAACAAATCAACCAAACAAAAACAACCAGGAACGCCTACAAGAGCGAAACTGAATTAAAAGAAGGAAGACAATGACAGTGGCAACAACATTTAGTTTTATAATTAAATTAAAACCATGTAAGTAGAGTGTTCATTGATATTTTCAAATTGCAAAATATTTTTAAAATATTCGTACAGTAAAGAAGTGATTTTTAAGAGTCTCAGTCAAAAGTAAAAGAAGTTCGGAAACCTTTTTCAGAAAAAATTAAATACGAAAGGAACAAAATTCTTTGTTCTCTGTGTTAAAATCATATGAGCGTTAGAGAGATAGAGGAATTATTAGATAGATTTCAAAAACTAAATACCGCGGAAAGTTCACAACAAAATAGTTCAAGCATGGCACTAATCATTATAAATAATCCATTATAAAAGGCGCAGTTGCGAGCGCACTTGCCGCGCAAGAAAAGAGCTTTGAGAAAAAATTACAAGATGTTCAGAAGCGATTAGGCGGTGTAAATATCGGCACACCAGAAGTAGAAACGAATAAGGATGCCGAAATCATAATAGGTATCGCTTGCTGCGAAACGTTAGATATTATGAAGTCCCTACCGGACTTTGAGGGAAAGCATGAGACATACGCCTCTTGGAGGAAAGCGGCGCATACCGCCTATAAAGTATTTGAAAAATATGATGGTAGTTCCAAGCACTACCAAGCCTTAGGCATTCTCCGAAACAAAATAAAAGGCTCAGCCGATATCGTTCTTTCGTCGTTCGACACGCCTTAAATTTTAAAGCTATTATTAACAGGCTTGACTTTACATACGCGGACAAAAGACCGATATATTTAATAGAACAGGATATGTCAACACTCCGTCAAGGAAACATGACACTTCTGCAGTACTATGACGAAGTAGTGAAAAAACTGACTCTACTAATAAACAAAACAATTATGACCTACGACAACATGGTAGCTGCCTCACTGAACGAAAAATACAGAGCGAATGCGCTACGAGTATTTATTTCGGGCACAAGGAAATCGCTTAGCGACGTTTTTTTTTCGGCAAGACCAACCGATCTTCCTTCCGCTTTAGCTTTATCCCAAGAAGTAGACGCTAATCATGAGCGATACATGTTCGCAAGTAGTTTTGCACGTAGCACGGAGGGAAAACACCAAAGGGCTGAACAAAGAAGTGCATCGACAGACGCTAAGTTTAACCCAAATGGTAAAAACCCCCACTTTAATAGAATACCACCAAAACAACCACCCAGACAGGATCCGACACAACCAATGGAAGTTGATCCGATCTATATTTAATAGAACAGGATATGTCAACACTCCGTCAAGGAAACATGACACTTCTGCAGTACTATGACGAAGTAGCGAAAAAACTGACTCTGCTAATAAACAAAACAATTATGACCTACGACAACATGGTAGCTGCCTCACTGAAAATACAGAGCGAATGCGCTACGAGTATTTATTTCGGGCACAAGGAAATCGCTTAGCGACGTTTTTTTTTTCGGCAAGACCAACTGATCTTCCTTCCGCTTTAGCTTTATCCCAAGAAGTAGACGCTAATCATGAGCGATACATGTTCGCAAGTATTTTGCACGTAGCACGGAGGGAAAACACCAAAGGGCTGAACAAAGAAGTGCATCGACAGACGCTAAGTTTAACCCAAATGGTAAAAACCCCCACTTTAATAGAATACCACCAAAACAACCACCCAGACAGGATCCGACACAACCAATGGAAGTTGATCCCTCATTAACCCGTTTTAGACAACCAACCCAAAACCAACAAAATGGACCGTTTTTAAGGCAAATTCAAAACACTTACCAAAATATTCAACCCAACGGTAACAATAATCAGGGGCAGACGATTAAAAGGCCTATTATTGTAGTAGCGCTAGATATACAGGACCAAAACACCAGAGGATAAAGCATCTGGCTGTAGAAAACGGCCCACAAAATGATGAATACCCAGCAGTAGCCGAAGAGGAATGTGAGAACATCGACGATGACCTAGTACAATACGATGAAATACATTTTTTAGGCATAACTCCCTGCTCCCATTCATAGAAAGGGATATCGCAGGGAGAAAAATAAAACTTTTAATTGACACAAGGGCTTCAAAGAATTACATCAAACCTATGAAAGAACTAAAAAACGATCTATATTTAATAGAACAGGATATGTTAACACTCCGTCAAGGAAACATGACACTTCTGCAGTACTATGACGAAGTAGCGAAAAAACTGACTCTGCTAATAAACAAAACAATTATGACCTACGACAACATGGTAGCTGCCTCACTGAACGAAAAATACAGAGCGAATACGCTACGAGTATTTATTTCGGGCACAAGGAAATCGCTTAGCGACGTTTTTTTTTTCGGCAAGACCAACCGATCTTCCTTCCGCTTTAGCTTTATCCCAAGAAGTAGACGCTAATCATGAGCGATACATGTTCGCAAGTAGTTTTGCACGTAGCACGGAGGGAAAACACCAAAGGGCTGAACAAAGAAGTGCATCGACAGACGCTAAGTTTAACCCAAATGGTAAAAACCCCCACTTTAATAGAATACCACCAAAACAACCACCCAGACAGAATCCGACACAACCAATGGAAGTTGATCCCTCATTATCCCGTTTTAGACAACCAACCCAAAACCAACAAAATGGACCGTTTTTAAGGCAAATTCAAAACACTTACCAAAATATTCAACCCAACGGTAACAATAATCAGGGGCAGACGATTAAAAGGCCTATTATTGTAGTAGCGCTAGATATACAGGACCAAAACACCAGAGGATAAAGCATCTGGCTGTAGAAAACGGCCCACAAAATGATGAATACCCAGCAGTAGCCGAAGAGGAATGTGAGAACATCGACGATGACCTAGTACAATACGATGAAATACATTTTTTAGGCATAACTCCCTGCTCCCATTCATAGAAAGGGATATCGCAGGGAGAAAAATAAAACTTTTAATTGACACAGGGGCTTCAAAGAATTACATCAAACCTATGAAAGAACTAAAAAACGATCTATATTTAATAGAACAGGATATGTCAACACTCCGTCAAGGAAACATGACACTTCTGCAGTACTATGACGAAGTAGCGAAAAAACTGACTCTGCTAATAAACAAAACAATTATGACCTACGACAACATGGTAGCTGCCTCACTGAACGAAAAATACAGAGCGAATGCGCTACGAGTATTTATTTCGGGCACAAGGAAATCGCTTAGCGACGTTTTTTTTTCGGCAAGACCAACCGATCTTCCTTCCGCTTTAGCTTTATCCCAAGAAGTAGACGCTAATCATGAGCGATACATGTTCGCAAGTAGTTTTGCACGTAGCACGGAGGGAAAACACCAAAGGGCTGAACAAAGAAGTGCATCGACAGACGCTAAGTTTAACCCAAATGGTAAAAAACCCCCACTTTAATAGAATACCACCAAAACAACCACCCAGACAGGATCCGACACAACCAATGGAAGTTGATCCCTCATTATCCCGTTTTAGACAACCAACCCAAAACCAACAAAATGGACCGTTTTTAAGGCAAATTCAAAACACTTACCAAAATATTCAACCCAACGGTAGCAATTATCAGGGGCAGACGATTAAAAGGCCTATTATTGTAGTAGCGCTAGATATACAGGACCAAAACACCAGAGGATAAAGCATCTGGCTGTAGAAAACGGCCCACAAAATGATGAATACCCAGCAGTAGCCGAAGAGGAATGTGAGAACATCGACGATGACCTAGTACAATACGATGAAATAAATTTTTTAGGCATAACTCCCTGCTCCCATTCATAGAAAGGGATATCGCAGGGAGAAAAATAAAACTTTTAATTGACACAGGGGCTTCAAAGAATTACATCAAACCTATGAAAGAACTAAAAAACGATCTATATTTAATAGAACAGGATATGTCAACACTCCGTCAAGGAAACATGACACTTCTGCAGTACTATGACGAAGTAGAGAAAAAACTGACTCTGCTAATAAACAAAACAATTATGACCTACGACAACATGGTAGCTGCCTCACTGAACGAAAAATACAGAGCGAATGCGCTACGAGTATTTATTTCGGGCACAAGGAAATCGCTTAGCGACGTTTTTTTTTCGGCAAGACCAACCGATCTTCCTTCCGCTTTAGCTTTATCCCAAGAAGTAGACGCTAATCATGAGCGATACATGTTCGCAAGTAGTTTTGCACGTAGCACGGAGGGAAAACACCAAAGGGCTGAACAAAGAAGTGCATCGACAGACGCTAAGTTTAACCCAAATGGTAAAAACCCCCACTTTAATAGAATACCACCAAAACAACCACCCAGACAGAATCCGACACAACCAATGGAAGTTGATCCCTCATTATCCCGTTTTAGACAACCAACCCAAAACCAACAAAATGGACCGTTTTTAAGGCAAATTCAAAACACTTACCAAAATATTCAACCCAACGGTAACAATAATCAGGGGCAGACGATTAAAAGGCCTATTATTGTAGTAGCGCTAGATATACAGGACCAAAACACCAGAGGATAAAGCATCTGGCTGTAGAAAACGGCCCACAAAATGATGAATACCCAGCAGTAGCCGAAGAGGAATGTGAGAACATCGACGATGACCTAGTACAATACGATGAAATACATTTTTTAGGCATAACTCCCTGCTCCCATTCATAGAAAGGGATATCGCAGGGAGAAAAATAAAACTTTTAATTGACACAGGGGCTTCAAAGAATTACATCAAACCTATGAAAGAACTAAAAAACGATCTATATTTAATAGAACAGGATATGTCAACACTCCGTCAAGGAAACATGACACTTCTGCAGTACTATGACGAAGTAGCGAAAAAACTGACTCTGCTAATAAACAAAACAATTATGACCTACGACAACATGGTAGCTGCCTCACTGAACGAAAAATACAGAGCGAATGCGCTACGAGTATTTATTTCGGGCACAAGGAAATCGCTTAGCGACGTTTTTTTTTCGGCAAGACCAACCGATCTTCCTTCCGCTTTAGCTTTATCCCAAGAAGTAGACGCTAATCATGAGCGATACATGTTCGCAAGTAGTTTTGCACGTAGCACGGAGGGAAAACACCAAAGGGCTGAACAAAGAAGTGCATCGACAGACGCTAAGTTTAACCCAAATGGTAAAAACCCCCACTTTAATAGAATACCACCAAAACAACCACCCAGACAGGATCCGACACAACCAATGGAAGTTGATCCCTCATTATCCCGTTTTAGACAACCAACCCAAAACCAACAAAATGGACCGTTTTTAAGGCAAATTCAAAACACTTACCAAAATATTCAACCCAATGGTAACAATTATCAGGGGCAGACGATTAAAAGGCCTATTATTGTAGTAGCGCTAGATATACAGGACCAAAACACCAGAGGATAAAGCATCTGGCTGTAGAAAACGGCCCACAAAATGATGAATACCCAGCAGTAGCCGAAGAGGAATGTGAGAACATCGACGATGACCTAGTACAATACGATGAAATAAATTTTTTAGGCATAACTCCCTGCTCCCATTCATAGAAAGGGATATCGCAGGGAGAAAAATAAAACTTTTAATTGACACAGGGGCTTCAAAGAATTACATCAAACCTATGAAAGAACTAAAAAACGATCTATATTTAATAGAACAGGATATGTCAACACTCCGTCAAGGAAACATGACACTTCTGCAGTACTATGACGAAGTAGAGAAAAAACTGACTCTGCTAATAAACAAAACAATTATGACCTACGACAACATGGTAGCTGCCTCACTGAACGAAAAATACAGAGCGAATGCGCTACGAGTATTTATTTCGGGCACAAGGAAATCGCTTAGCGACGTTTTTTTTTTCGGCAAGACCAACCGATCTTCCTTCCGCATTAGCTTTATCCCAAGAAGTAGACGCTAATCATGAGCGATACATGTTCGCAAGTAGTTTTGCACGTAGCACGGAGGGAAAACACCAAAGGGCTGAACAAAGAAGTGCATCGACAGACGCTAAGTTTAACCCAAATGGTAAAAACCCCCACTTTAATAGAATACCACCAAAACAACCACCCAGACAGGATCCGACACAACCAATGGAAGTTGTTCCCTCATTAACCCGTTTTAGACAACCAACCCAAAACCAACAAAATGGACCGTTTTTAAGGCAAATTCAAAACACTTACCAAAATATTCAACCCAACGGTAACAATTATCAGGGGCAGACGATTAAAAGGCCTATTATTGTAGTAGCGCTAGATATACAGGACCAAAACACCAGAGGATAAAGCATCTGGCTGTAGAAAACGGCCCACAAAATGATGAATACCCAGCAGTAGCCGAAGAGGAATGTGAGAACATCGACGATGACCTAGTACAATACGATAAAATAAATTTTTTAGGCATAACTCCCTGCTCCCATTCATAGAAAGGGATATCGCAGGGAGAAAAATAAAACTTTTAATTGACACAGGGGCTTCAAAGAATTACATCAAACCTATGAAAGAACTAAAAAACGTTATTTTCGTAAGTAAACCATTCTCTATAAAATCAATCCATGGTCGCAACACAATAAACAAAAAATGTATAATGCACCTTTTTAATATAAATACAACATTTTTCTTGCTACCAAACTTAACAACGTTTGATGGAATAATTGGACTGGACCTACTAAAAAATACTGACTTCGTACTTGATCTAAGAGAAAAAAAGTTAATAACTAATAGCAGTTCGGAGGAAATTAAATTTTTGAAATGTGCTGATGTTAATTTTACAAAAGTTGAGGATATAGTGGTACCACAGGAAATATTGGAAAAATTTCAGGAAATGTTAGGAAACCGTACGGGTGTATTTGCAGAGCCAAACGAAGCGCTGCCGTACAATACTAACATTATTGGTACTATCCGGACAGAAAATGAAGATCCGATATATTCAAAATTGTAGCCATACCCAATGGGCGTGTCCGACTTTGTAAATACAGAAACACAAGCGTTATTTCGAGACGGCATAATCCGACCATCTCGGTCTCCATATAACAACCCTGTTTGGGTTGTAGATAAAAAAGGGGACCGATGAACAGGGAAACACAAAAAAACGCCTAGTAATAGACTTCAGAAAGATTAATTTAAAAACAATAGATGACAAATACCCTATCCCGAACGTAGTTTTTATCTTTAGGAAAGGCAAAGAACTTTACCACATTAGATTTAAAGTCTGGTTTTCACTCGCCGAAAACGACAGAGAAAAAACGGCTTTTTCAGTAGGAAATGGGAAATATGAGTTCTGTAGACTACCCTTTGGATTGAAGAATGCACCCAGCATTTTTCAGAGAGCCATTGACGATGTGCTCAGGGAACAAATAGGGAAATCATGCTTCGTCTACGTCGACGACGTAATTATTTTTTCAGAAAATATGCACGAGCATGTGAAACACATAGCAAGGGTCTTACCTAGACAAATTATATGAGGCCAACATGAGAGTTTCGCGCGAGAAATCTAATTTTTTTTAAAGAAAATGTAGAGTATTTAGGTTTCGTGGTTTCACGCGGAGGTATAAGAACATGCCCTAACAAAGTAGACGCAATCCGTAACTACGAACAACCGACCACACTATTTAATGTCAGGTCATTTCTCGGACTAGCTAGTTACTATAGGTGTTTTATTAAAGACTTTGCATCTATTGCAAAACCTATAAGTGACATTTTAAAAGGAGAAAATGGCAAGGTTAGTGCAGGACAATCAAAGAAAATACCTGTTAGCTTCGACGAAAATCAACGTCAGGCATTTGAAAAACTTAAGAGTGGTCTCGCGTCTAAAACCTAATGCTATTATATCCAAATATAATATCTTTTGGTTTGGGAGCAGTCTTGTCACGGGACGGAAAACCCATAACCATGATATCACGAACTTTAAAGGACAGGGAACTTTATTTTGCAACTAACGAAAGGGAGTTATTAGCAATAGTATGGGCCTTTAAAAGCCTCAGGAATTATCTATACGGCGTTATAAATTTAAACATTTTTACCGACCAGCAGCCACTTACTTTCGCCGCCTCAGATCGCAATCCAAACGCAAAAATTAAGCGCTGGTAAGCTTTCATTGACGAGCACAACGCCCAAATTTTGTATTAGCCAGGAAAAGAGAACTACGTCGCTGACGCACTGTCTCGACAGCACATTCACGCGCTAGAGGAGGATGCCCAGTCAGATATTGCCACAATACATAGCGAGCTATCACTCACCTACACTATTGAAAAAACAGACAAACCGGTCAACTGCTTTCGGAACCAGATAATCATAGAAGAAAGCAGAACTGCCTTAGTTAGAACGGTTATTATGTTTGGTGAAAAAACTCGACATCTCTTATATTTCTCGGATAGAGAAACACTTATACAGAGAGTATGCGATGTTGTCAAAAAAGACGTGGTCAATACAATTTTATGAGAACTACCAGTACTGGCATTTATCCAACATAAGTTAATAGAAACTTTCCCGACAACCACATTCCGTTACACGAACCGTTTGGTGACTGACATCCTAGACAAAAATGAGCAAAAAGAAATTACGGTGTCAGAACATAATAGGGCTCATAGGGCCGCTCAAGAAAACGTGAAACAGATTTTGCAAGACTATTTCTTTCCCAAAATGACTCATATGGCTAATGAGGTGGTCGCAAGTTGTAAAATATGCCAGAAGGCAAAATACGATAGACAGCCTCAGAAACAGATTCTCGGAGAAACACCCATTCTTTCGTACGCAGGCGAAATCCTACACATTGACATATTTTCAACAGACAAAAAATACTTTTTATCTTGCGTAGACAAATTTTCAAAATTTTCAATTGTCCAACCAATCGCTTCCAGAACCATTGCAGACGTGCAAACCGCGATTTTACAAATTATTAATTTCTACCGGCGACCGAAAACAATATATTGCGACAATGAGCCCTCTATAAAATCCGAAACAATTAGGTCTCTTTTAAGCAACCGGTTTAACGTGCAAATCGTTAATGCACCGCCGCTTCACAGTACATCGAATGGACAAGTGGAAAGATTCCACAGTACACTAACAGAAAAAGCACGGTGTTTAAAAATCGAAAGAGGTATTGAGGAAACGGTTGAATTACTACTCCTCGCGGCTATAGAATACAATAGAACTATTCACTCTGTAACAAATAAACGACCCATCGACATAATTCATTCATCAACCATAAAGCTTAACGCAGAAATTAGAGATAAAGTCCCAAATGCACAGAACATCCAACTACAAAGATTAAATAAAACTAGACAAGACACACATTTTCAAGTAGGAGACAGAGTTCTCGTAAAATCAAATAAGAGGTTGGGAAACAAACTTTCCAACTTGTACACCGAGGAAACCATAGAAGCAGACTTGGGGACCACAATCTTAATAAAAGGGAGGGTGGTCCATAAGGACAATTTGAGGTAATTAAAATAAAGTTTATTTTTCTTCTATTCTTTTATTTTCAACACGCCAGGATTTGGACGATACTTCTTCTCGCCGTATCAATAACAGCCGAAATTACCGATTACACGGCCTAAAATTTCATACCAATCATAGACGGAGACGTGACCATTTGGAAAGACTTCCAGTACCTAAAACATTCGACCAATTAAACAATGTATTCGGAGATAGTAAAGGACACGGAAGAAATGAAAGAACATTTCTCTCGGTCACATATGAGGCAGATATTAGACTCGGATTTACGACACATTAAAACTCTCATAGATAGACAGGTAATGTTTACCATAGACTTATTAGGCACCGCATTAAAAATCGTAGCCGGTACTCCAGATTTCGATGACTTCGAGAAAATTAAATTCACGCAGAAAGAACTCATAGAATCAGAAGCCTCAATGTTGTCAGTTACACTTGCGAAAATTGGAATAATCAACCCCGCAATTTTAGATTCAAATGATTTACAAAATTTACCCAATGAACATTCTTCAAATGTTACTGTTACATATCTAATGGAAGTTGCTCAAATTAAAGTTTTATTAAATAATAATTTTTTACACTTTATATTAAAATATCCTAAGCCGTATGTAGCTTGTAAGAAAATAATCTTGCACCCCGTTGAAAACAACGGCACTATTCTTAATTTTGCTGAATACAATACTATAGCTGACTGCGGTAACAAAATCATGCCGATTGGAAACTGCAGCACCGTCCTTACAACAACATTTTGCAGAGAAATGCCCTACACAGCCTGCGCACAGCAACTTCACTCAGGAGGCAACGCACACTGCTCGACTCGCACCAGCCACCTTGAACACCTAACAATCATCGATCAATGGACAACTGGTAAGCAGAACGTTCCTCATTACATTCGAAGACGAGGTAAAAATAATTAACACCGTATACCAAAACTTGAAGAGCTACGTTAAGAAGTCACCAGCCCCAGCTGCATCAACAGTCCTTAACATTACGGGCTATCAAGAAATACTGAGCTTACCATACTTACAAAAATTAAATATGAGAAACCTACGTTACATTGGCGAAAAGGGACTGGAAACACGGCCTATAATATCTGGAGTTGCCACGATCACCTACTTGGTCACCTGCTTTACTATTTACAAGCTCTACCAAAGATGCCAGCGAGATCAACGTCAGCGTGACCTTCAAATTATCATTGACAGCTTCAAGAAGTCCGAGGACGTCCTTCATCTAAGTAAGGAAGGAGTTAACATGGTTTCACAGCAACACGGAAGTTCCCAAGCTGATCATGCAAAACCGACTAAAATAATGCAAGAACAGCGACATCTACGGATGTTGCACAACGACGTTGCCAAAATCACAAGCTTCAATCAGCGCAATGCACTCTGATGCAACGGCGGCTACCCAGATCATGCATGGGCAGCCGGGTCAGCACTTCTAGGGCACAGGGCTAGCTTTCGTTATAAGAATTATTGTACTTAGCAGTTAGTTGAATTTTGGAAATAAACCGTGACGGTCAAACCTCGCAATTACCAAATCTTCTCATTCGTACAGTACAGTGCGTCTTAAAAAAAATCTTAAACAGGACTTATAATTAATTTACATATATATAAAAAATCAACTTTGTAGGTATTAAAACTTCGCGCGGATATAGGTCGTTTTAAAACATAACTCCGCGTTAGTCAATGGGGGAGCTATGTCGCTTTTAAACGACAGAGCTCCCCCAAATAAATCACGACATATCTCCGCCAACAAAATACACTGGGCGGAGATATGACGGCCAGAGCCAATGTTTCCAAAACAGTTAAAAATGTTAAGACCGATCACTTTAAAAAATAAATTTGAAAACTCTGCCTCCGCTAAACAAACTTAGAGGGAAATGAATAGGCTTGGAATATGGAAATGTAAACAAATGAATGACCACTACGTTGATGTTGAGGTACTTTGCCTACCATTTTCAAAACTTGAAGTACCTGAGGCTATGTGCAGTAATTACCTGACACATCAAACCTACTGTGATAATAGTTTTAGCTTCGGTGCGTCCATGCATGTTATGTCTTAGAGTTAAGACAATATGAGCCCTAAATTTCTTAAAATTCTGTTGCCGCTTCTTCTTCCACACATAACAAATTGGAAGAAAGCTAAAGTTATCCCAATTGTTAAACCTAATAAATATCATAGAGTAAGAAATATATAGAGGCACCATTTGCTCTGCCCGGACCTCTGCCCACGCTCTGCTGAGAGCCATGTTCGAAGCTAACCTTGATTTCCCACCCCACTTTTCAGTTTTTGGTTCGAACTTGCAATTCGGTCCTGCAGCGAACTTGCAACTGCACTGCTCGCACCAGCCCTTAGCAATGAGAGCGAGCAGTTCATATGCAAAACTCCCCGCGGGACCGAAGTACAAGTTCGAATCGAACCGTGAGAGACTGAAATTTTCCCCTATTTTAGTCTAGGTGGCATCACTGGAAAAGTCACTCGAGAGAACGGCAGAGCAAATGGTGCCTCTATATATTTCTAACTCTATGATTCGAGAGAGCGGCAGAGCAAATGGTGCCTCTATACATTTCTTACTCTATGCCTCCCGCTAAGAAATTTTGTTGTCCATTTTCATTGTATGAAATTACTAGTCTATATGTTGTATGGTTAGAGATACAAACTTGCCGCCCCGAATTTTTTCAAAATATTACACCGTCAACCTCTGCTGTCCGTATCTTGTGCTGTTTCACACAGTATATTTGGTATATTTTTATACCATCACTTAATAACTGTCATTTTAATTTATTCTTACAGTATTTTTTGAGAGAACAATGAGAAGACCGTCTAAACAAAGTGAAATTCAACCAAACAAAAAAAAAAATTTAATTTATAGGATGTTATTATTATTTTGCCCGAAATAACCTGCCCAAAATAACAAAAAAATAGTTCATTAGGATCCTAACCAACCATTTGAACTTTAAAAGTAAATATTGCAAATTGTAAGTTGAGTATTTGCACTATTTTCAAAAGATAATTTTTCTGCAGTAATTCCCTTTCTATACTCGTTCATGCGTGAATACCCCTAAAGTTTAGCTATGAACGATATTAAAACGATAGTAACGATGTTTAATCCACAAAATAACAAAAATATCGATTGTGCTAATATCTAATGTTTTTGCAGTACCCTTTTGCGTGAAAACAGTTTTTTGATATTGTTGGTTGTTTTTAGAGGTGAAAGTTGCGCACGATAGTGGAGCGAAATGTTAAATATCGATTAGATATAAAAAAAAAGCTACGAGGTCAACGCCAAACACAACTTACACACATTTTTTCCCCATCTTTAGCTGCATATGCAAAATATACAGTTGCGGACTAAAGTCTACATACGACCCTTTTATTTGGAGTTTAACCAGCTCTGTAGAAAATAAATTCCTGTGGCTGTGCGAAAATTGGTACTTTTTTACAGCTTGCGGCAGTTTTGCCGTCGATGGAAATAACACGTCTTGTTTTATAAAATTTTGTCTTTAGCCTCTATCAAAATTATTAAAAACAAGAAAGGAAGCAAACTTCGGCAAGCCAAAGTTTATATACCTTTGCAGCTATTGCAAAAAAAAAATATTCTTGAAAACACTTAAATTTTGATTTATACGAGTATAAGTATGTTTAAGAACATTTTGTCTATCATGATTTTCAGCTCAATTATTCGACCGTTCCTATGCCAGCTATATGATATCGTTTTCCGATTTAAATTAAATTAAAATCGTATATCTGGAATATCAAATAATTTCTGTTTTCAAACGAATTTAAAACCAAATTCAAAATAAAGAAGTTAAATTTTTAATTTTTTTTTTATTTTTTGATTGTTTTGATTTTTTTTACGGAAGCTATATGATATAGTCGTCCGATTTTAATGAAAATTATACTGTAATTCTGAAATATTTAACCATTACTATATATCGAAAAACTAAAAAAATTTAAGAACAGCAAATTTATGTTTTTTTAATTTTTTTCCGAGTGTTCACATGGGAGCTATATGCTTTAATCGACCGATCCGGCTCGTTTTTAAGGTTTTTGTTGTTCAATTAATGTTAAGTCATCTATACCAATGCACACTGGGCCAGCAAGCCCGTGTTTTGGCCAAAAGTTCGTTTTTTTTTTAGCAATTTAACAAAATAAGTTATTTGATCTACCAAAACTAACTACGAAAATCATCCGCCGATTTCACGCGATTTTGATTTAGTTTTCGAGATTCGCGGTTTTAAGTATGAACTTTATTTGAAGGAGAGGCAGTTTTGAATGTTTTATGCAGCCCACTGAAGCAAAAATGTATGCTGCATTTTCACATACTCATAAAATACATACGCAAAACATATACAGACCTGTTCCAGTTTTCACTCGGAAGGGAATTCGTTAACATTGGCCGATTTCCCTTTAACATGTTCAAAGTTCCCTTTCTTGCTATCAAATTTCCTAGGGAAATTACTATTTGGGGGGAAATAAAACAGCTGACTGCCGCTATTATTCTTAACAAAAGACTATGATTTGCCTAAGATTTAATCTTTTATCAACATTTGGCCCGCTGCTGTTGCTAATCTTTGTGTATTATTGGTGCACACATTTGTTATCTAAAATCAGTCAAAAAATCATTGGTAGACAAAAATAACAAATTTCACTTATTTTAAAGGCAGTTATGGAAACTGAATCAGTTGCTTGGCATTAGTGTTGCAAATTTTTCACATGTAGTTTTCGGGAACAAAGTTGCCAAAGACGATGAAAAAGGTCCCAAAAGCTTTGCAAAATAAGTACATTAAATTAAGGGGTAATAAGAACAAAAACACTTTTAAGCTAAACTTAGATCATTTTCATTTCTAACGATACAAAAACAAACCGAAAAGCGCTTGTTAAAATGAAATAATTTTTTTTTTTACCATGACAGCCCTTGCTTTGTTTCTATCAAATTTGTTCGGAAACTAGAACCGGGGCGGCGGATTTGCAGAACTCCAGTAGGTTAGACTGGAAGCGATTCTGAGGCTCATCACAAAATAATTTTTAAAAAGTCCAATATGTTACTACTAACCAAATCTGTTACACATTTATAACTTTTTCTTAAAACATCAAAGAATAAGGTACAAATTTCATTTGCACTTTAAATTATCGCAAAGTTTTTTAAAAAAAATAATTTCTGTTCTTGCGGATCTGAATCCGTCAGCCGGATAGTTCATGGATAGTTAGTCCAATCCAAAGTCGGAAAATATTTCTAGTTTTTGCATATTCTATTTCTAGAAAAGTAGAAAACGGATTCAATTCATTTTGGCACTCAATTAAGTATAAGCTACAACATTAAAAAAAAAATGTAAGCAATTAAAAAATATTAATTTTAATTATCCGATCTGGGGTAGACAGACAAAACATAAACATCGATATCGAATCGAATAAACGCACTTTTTTAAAGCTACGCTTAAGCACCGAAAAATACCTTAAACAAGGCTTAAAAAAAATAAAAACTGCTTACTGCAGCAGCATAAATAAGAGTAAAACACATAAAAATTCATTTTGCCCGGAATATATCGGTTTTAAGCTATAAAAATCGCTTCCTAATAAATCCACAATTTTAAGTGCAACATAACACAAGAGCACAGAGACAAAACCCTCAACACATCAAAACACTCAATCGAAAAACTCTCGTCACCAACACAACACCAACTCAACGAAGAATAAAAACAAAACAAAATAGAAACCTCTGGCTCTAAGCGCGGGCGCCCCTCTGACGCTGCCAATGACACTGCATCACCAATGGTTATTTGTGGAAGGAGAGAAACTAAGGCCGCTGTTTAACAAGCTCTGCTTTGCGACAGACCTTGTTTCGGTGCCGAGAGTCCGCGACATTTTTAGGGTCCGAAAATCGCAAAATTCACTGGTTGACCCGCCAATTCTGAAAAAATTGGAAACTACGAGGGAAAAAGTTTTACTTCTTCGCGCACTGGCTGATTTCCGACGAACAACAAAACAGCAACTGAGCATACACCTGTTGGGTTTTGACTCGCCGGCCGCTCTCTACGTTAATGAGCAGCTCACGAGAGATAATTTCCTTATATTTAAAGAAGCCATGCGTTTGAAGTAGCAGAAATCTCTTGCTGCTGTTTTTACGCGCCGTGGGATTGTGCACGTGAAGTGCAGTGGGAGAGAGGACATTTACATTATCCAGCAGCTTGATGAGCTCTCAGCGATAACGGCGCTGAGTCTGCTCTCCCCCTCTCTAGATCCAGCGCACTGGTTGCCGAAGGTACCCCTCGTGCTGCCCAAAATAGCTTTCGTAAATAAGATCTCTTATGCAGCTAACCTCTTTATTTTTATAGTTTTTAAAGGTAATTTGGGTTTTCTAGTGGAAATCTTTTTTCGTTCAAATCTAGCTTGTGCCTTCTCAATTCATATGTGCGTTTCCCAATTTACCTTATACCCCACTATTAATGCAGGTCAATACAAATAATGCAACAGCGAGCAGTCTGCTGAGAATTCTGTGCAAACAGAAAGTTGGTCTGAATATTGTCCACATAAATGCTCAAAGCTTGGTCAGAAAAATGGATGAGTTTAGGGAACTATTTGTAAGATCAAATTTTAATATGTTTCAGAAACATGGTTTGTAAGTAGCTACAGTGACGTCCCTTTTGAATGTGATGGCTACGTGTTGCATAGGTCCGATAGATTAAAGCACGCAGGTGGTGTAGCGATTTTTGTAAGCAACAAATACACTTCAAAGCTTATTAAATCAAACCCGATCGAAGGTAGAGTTGAATATTTGTTTGTGGAAGTCGTAGATCCTAGTTTCAAGTCAAAAATGTTAATCTGTTGTATTTATAGACCCCATCAAAGGACCGAATATACTGATCTCTTAGTTTCCGTATCAGACATATCTGTGGAGATCTTAACAGCAACATGATCAGAAAACAAAGTGTACAAAATGACTTTAACTTTCTTAGTCTAAACTTGGTAAACTGCCAACTACCTACGCATTTTACAAGTACCTGAAGCTCTTTGTTAGATGTTTTCTTTGTTAGTGAACCGTCAAAAATCCTTCTCTATGACCAGTTGTGTGTGCCAGCGTTCTCTAAACATGAATTGATATTTATGACATACGATTTTATCTCTGACAATTCAACACGATTTTTTTTTCTATAAATCAATCAATTTCAACAACCTACTAACTGAATTTGACAATTATGGACAAACATTTATGACTTTCTGCCCGTCCCGAAATCAAAAAATAAATTTAGACCAATTTCCATCTTGCCTTTCCTTGCAAAGTCTTTTGAGCAATTAGTTGCCCTGCAGATGCAAACTCACCTGGAGAACAATAATCTTCTAAGTTGCATGCAATCAGGTTTCAAAAAGCACAGAAGTTGTACAATGCCATTTTAAAGATATCCGAAGACATGCGCCAAAAAATCGATGACAGCAAAGTAACCCTCCTAACACTTATTGACTTTAGCAAAGCATTTGACTCGATAAACCACTAAAGACTCTGCACAAAGATTCCAACACTGTACAATTTCTCTTCAAGTGCAATAAATTTCATCCGAACATATCTCACAAACAGGGTGCAGGCCGTCGTCTCCGGGTCGCAAAAATCTTCATTTCTGCCTCTCACACAAGGAGACCCACAAGGCTCAGTTTTAGGTCCACTGCTTTTCTCGTTACATGTAAATGATCTCCCTGATTGTATTTCTGTTTGTGATGTGCACCTATATGTAGATGATGTCCAGTTATATGTTAGCCGTCCCCTAAGTCAAATTAGTGAGTATATTAGAATTAGCAACAATGAAATTAAACAAATAAATGATTGGGCTGATGCTTACGGGTTAAGACTCAATCCATCCAAATCAAAATGCATTTTAATTCATAAAAAATTAATTGACTTTAGCTGTCTTCCAAAGATTGAGGTAAAAAATGTTGAAATAGAATTTTTTAAACGAGCCACAAATCTGGGAATAGAATTGTATTTAAACCGCAGGGAGCACATAACATGTTACTCAAATAAAATTTTTGAACTTAGCTTTGAGTCATGGATTAAATTAAAAATACTCTTATTTCTGTATAAACTCCTGACTAAAAAAGAGCCGCAGTACTTAATTGAACATGTGCAACTGGCTTCATCTGCTAGAACCAACAACATTGTCTGCAAAAGATTAAAATGGGCGATGACGGAAAAACACTTTCATACAGGCTGCTCGCTATAGGAATAACCTCCCAATCAATATAAAATGTATAAGAAATGAAACGAACTTAAAAACGAACTTATAAACTATTTAAAGGGCACAAGCTAATTCTTATTCTTATTTTAATTTTAATTATATATTTTTAATGCTAATCTCATTTTGCCTCAAATTCAATTCATTTCTTTATGTTACTCATGTCACCATAACCTATTAAATGTATTAATCTGTAAATGCTAAAATTAGTATTTTTATTGTAACGTAATGTGATGTAATTGTACTTGTAAAACATAAACTCTTGCTTCAAAAAATATGGTCTTAAATAACTCCTATTTACAATTTGTGTTTTGTATTTATTACATTTAAGTTAGCAAACATCCGCCAACATAAACATAGTACCCGACTCACATCAAGTGGGAGGGGGCAAGGACAGGTGAGTTAGAATGTTTGCTACAATTAAATTAACAGAGCACTCAGAAAATATCTGAAATTTATATTGCGAATATAAAACGCGTAATGGATCATGTACCTCGAAATTCGTCTTGCAAATATCGAGGACAATAGGAGAACCGTATTTGACCCAGTAGGTAGATTAAATGTACAAGTCCAGTTATTAATATGTAAAGTAACATGACGCCATGGCAGGTCCGACGATCCTTCAGGTTCAGTAGACGCAGTCTATCTACGTAGGATGGTAGGTGACGATGAGCATCCCAGTATAAGCCACGTAAAGCAAACAAAAGGAACTGTTTCTGTACCGATTCTATAAGGTCCTGATAATTGGTTTATTATGATAAGGAGACCAAACATACGAGCAGTATTCAAGAATTGGACGTACCAAGGAAATATATAAGTGTTTCGTGGTAAAGGGGTCCTCAAATTCCTTAGACCAACGTTTAACAAAGGGAAAAACCTCTTTTGGGGTACAGTTTTCGCTCTCAGTTTTGCAATACCACGGTAGTTTATAATGTCCGATTTGCTTCCTTTTTTATGAAGTGGAATGATAAAAGATCCTTTCCAAACTTCAAACTTAGATAAATGTTTACACAAAGCATCGGAACATTTTTTATAACACAGATTTTGTAAAACATCATCCTCTCTAATTAGGGGCGTGAAAATACAGTTGGAGTGAGGGGGTCCCCAAATTCCTTAGACCAACGTTTTACAAAGGCAAAAACCCCTTTTGCTTTACTAACTATAATGCCAATGTGCTCAGAGAAATTTAAGTTGTGATTGAATAACACTCCAAGGTCTGCTACGAAATTAATGCGTTCAAGATTATTCGACCCAATAGACTATGAAGTGAGGAGAAGCCTCTTCCGATAAAAGAACATAAAGTTACATTTCGAGTTGTTTAAAAACAGCAAATTCTGGATGCACCAAGAATGCAGATTGTTGAGATCGGCTTGCAGAAGTTCATAGGAATTTGGGTTCGATAACGGAAAACAAAGTTTTACGTCGTCAGCATACATCATGACATGAGAAGAAAGAACTACTTGAGGCAAGTCATTTATGAAAATTCCAAACAGTAGGGGTCGTAGGTGGCTCCCTTGCGGAACACTTGAGGTCACGTGAACAAAGTTAGAGAATGTGCTTTTAAAAGCTACTCTCTGATTCCGGTTCGACAGGTATGTTGAAATCCACTTAGTCAACGTGATCGGGAATCCTAAGAATATTAGTTTTTTCAATAATTACTGATGGTCCACGGAATCGAAAGCCATACTGATGTCCGTAAAAATAACATCAGTTTGATTTAAGAAGATTTGTAGTCGTTGGCCTTCGTTTCATAAAGCCATGCTGAGTTGGGGACATTACTGAGCTGCATTGGTGCTGTAGCCGAGCGGTAATAAGCTGTTCAAAAAGGTTGGGGATCGCGCTCAGCTTTGCAATACCGAGGTAGTTTGTAATGTCCGATTTGCTTCTCTTTTTATGAAGTGGAATGATAAAAGATTCCTTCCAAACTTCAAGAAAATACGAATGTAGATAATGGCTTACACAAAGCATCGGCACATCGGCCCGAAGAGAAAGACGTCTTGATTGTTAACAGATTTTGTAAAACATCATCCTCACTAATTAGGGGCGTGAAAATACAGTTGGAGTGAGGAAGAGGGTATGGGTAGGATGAAGTGTTATCGTAACTAAAAGACGAGTATGTGGACTGGAAAAATTTTGCAAATAAGTTCGCAATGTCAGAGACACTAGAGGCGGATTTCGTATCAAGGTAAAGGCAAAATGGAAATTGTTGCTATATTCGCTTCGAATTAACAAATGCGTAGAGCTGCTTATCTGCAACACTTTAGATAACTGTTGTAACATTCGGAATTGAGGACTTAGAAATTTGAACGAACAATTAGATACCTCGAATGGTCAACTTGCAGTCCGCTTCGCTTAAATTTCTTAAAATGTCTGGAAATGGAGTTTTTCAGGAAAGAGAGTCTTCGAGAGAACCACGGTGGCTAATGAGACGCATTTGCAGAGGGAAATGAGGGAACGAACGTATCGAAAGCTGAATAGAAAATACCATAAAGCTGCTCTACAATGTGTAAGGGATCATCGTTCAAAACGACAAATCGAGTTCCGATAAATGCTTATTCATTTCATCGGTTTCGGGAGATGACAGTAATGGAGCTGATGCGTCGAAAGTGACCTCAAGTGTAAGATGGTATGCGTCTTCAGGATTGGAGAGAGGGCTAATTCGAGTTACGTAAGCATTGGCGAGCTCCGAGACAAAATTAAGGTCTAAAACTTTTCTGGAGCAGTTCAAGACTGAGTTAAGATGTCTTTATGAAAGATCAAAAAGACCGTGAACAACCTCATGGGCCGTGGTGGGAACGAGAGCAATTGAATCAGTTGATTGCATCCAAGATATGAAGGTAGAGGCTAAGATCAGAACAAGGGGGAATATACGAGCATGATATAAAAACGAAATAATCGTGCAGCTTAATCTGAACTGCAACAAACTTTATTATGCTGTCCGTATTAATGATCGGATCGCGTTCAGAGACAAGTTCGGACTTGACGGCAATAAGAACACCACTGCCAAGACGCATTGTGCGGTCACATCTGTATATAACATAATTTCCAGCATATATTTCAGACACAGAGGAATTAAGCCACGTTTCGGTAAAAGCAATCACATTGGCATCGAAGGAGACACTGTTGACGTGCAGCTTACTAAGTTCTGGTACTGTAGGGAAAAAGAATTATTTAGTTTTTTGGAACGTTGGCCCATGGTCTCGAGGATTAAGCATGTTTACGCACTCGTGAACAATAACATATTCAGGCCATATAGAAACCTCCAGAGCCTTATTAAGATGTTCCTCAGGAAGTCCAATTTTAAACAAAGATAATTCACGTCTTTGCTGTAACTTGAACTTCAAGACGCTTATTTAGGCTCGAAGAACATTCAGTTTGCTGCTCAGGTAGTTTTTGACGTGATCTTCAAAAGCACCAGGACTAAGGCGGGAGACAAAAATAAGCTTCTTTAGTGCAACGCCCCATAAAGGCTTAGGTTCCAGATGAGCGTCTCCATTTAAGGTTGACTGAGGTGGTTCCGTGTTCGTATTAGAAGGCGTCAAAATTATGCCAAAACCAACTGCAGCGGATCAGAAGGTGCGAGTCGATCGGGCGGTCCAGAATAGGCAGCGGCGGGTGAAGGACCAGAGGAAGCGTTTGCCGTGCGTCCGTCAGCAACATCAGTAGAGGCCATCCTGGTAGTTAAACGGCTTTTAAAGTTGGATTCAGCCTTTTCAAACCTAGTGGAAAAGTCCTTAACACCGGCGAATAAAGACTGGTACTCCAGATCGGCTTGCCTTACAAAAGCCATAATATCGACTTTAATATGCTGCCAACTGGGGCAGGTCTAATCCAGGTTAGAATTGGATTTAGTCCGGTGCCCAAGATCGGCACATTGAGGGCGAGCAATGTAGTCACACATCCAGCAACCAATTGTGGGATGTCGAGAGGAGATTTTACGATTTAAAATGCAAGGCTTGATGCATCAGGCAGACATAGTAAATTGTTATGTTGTAGTCTGATATATACGCGTATAGAAACCACGTAGGATGTAGAAGCGCGGCTTGCAGTTGGGACAGTGATAAGCTTTACGCGCGATGTGAGTGTTCGCGACGAAACGATGAGCAAGCAAATGCACCAACAACAAAACACAAGTGAAGAAGTTTGCGGTAAACTTAAGAATAGTGTAAAGCAACAAAGCAAACACGAAAAACGTTTTCAGATAATGTAATTATGCAAATTACGTATAAGTCATTGTGTTTTTGCGATCAAAACTTTTCGTTATGATGACGATCACCGAAAACTCGTCAAAATTACAAAAATCGATGTAGCTTACACGGGTAAAATTTGATCAGATGGAGGAGCGATAAAAATACACGTCCGACAACGTCAAGGAATCACTGGAATTGAGATAAAAAATAACAATAACAAAATTAAGGAGAATATTTTATAAGGTACAGCACATTGAGTTCAATTTTTTTGTAATACTTATCACAATGTATTTAGTAATGCATTAAAGAATCTATAAATCCATTCAATACATAAAAAACCAATCTGTATTTAATGATATTAAGAAAATGCGTTCATTTACATGCTGGTCTGTCATACGACTGCGTCACATACATCACACTTTATAGTAGAGGTCAACCTTTTTGACGAAACGGAACTAGCCGGCGTAATCAGACAAATTAATGCCACCGTCGCTAGCTTAGGCAAAGTTGACATTTCCAAGACGAGAATTCTATTGGATTTTCTGAACCATAGTAGCATTTCCTTTTTAGGGTCTGTAAACTACAGACTCTCGGAGTTCTATTGTCCTTTTGTGCTTTGTGCTTATCTTTTAGGTGGGAAGTCAGGTTGCCTGTGTTTTCAATTGTTTTGATATCCTCAATTTTACGATTTTAGCTTACCGGCTTATACTGATATTCGATATATCGGCTCAAAAAATATGGCAATAAGAACATGTTTTTCCGAGAAAAAATGTCGACATTTTGATATTTTTCCCACATTCCTACCAGTTTTGGAGTTTCGTCAACTTTAAATCATGTTTAACACAAAATTTTGTATTTAAATAATATTTGTTTGACTCGTGATTAATATCAAAAAGGGATATCGTTATGAATTTTTGGTCTATAGGCTGTCTTACACACAAAACAAGCCACAGCAAATTCAGTTCGCTTAATTTTTTTTTAATATAATATTTTTTTATAAATTAAGCAACCAAGAATATATTGTTATTATAAATTGAAAAACAGACACTGTACTTACCCGCACTGACAGCTCTTTTGTTAAGAAATAAGAATGTAAATGAAAGAACCATTTCAAGTGCACTTTCTTCATTAAAATAGACATAAATTATAGCAAATAGAATTTAAAGAAAAAACGATTATTATAAATTATTATTATACAAAAATGCAAAACAAAACGATAATAAAATATTTTGTTGTTGTAGTTTTATTAATTTTATTAATAAAAAGCTTACAAACCATTCTCATTCTCATTCATGCTCTTGTACATTGAAAGTAACAAAAAAATAATGACATAATCTAAATGATAATAACCATTTACCCCCAAGGATTAATAATTAAATATTTTGTAAAATTTGCAAAGTGTTACACAACAAATATTGATTTGGGTTTCCTAATTCAAACCCGAGGAATAGCAACGACAATGAATAAGATCTTTTGTGAAAATTTTCAACAATACAAAAAAGTTAACCACCCCATGAACCCAGGTTCCTTATGCCATTTATAAACAATTTATCCAACTTCAATCTTAGCGAAGTTTTCGCATTTGTTTTTGCCTTTGGCTTTGAGGTCCTCTCTTAATTCCCCAGCCGAGATAAACAATTCAAACTTGAAGTAAACAACAGCTGCTGACATTTCTATTCCAAAGCCAAATAAATTGCATTGGTCAGCTTTTTGTATTATAAGCTTTTACTAAAAACAAAAAAAGGAACTTCTGAAGCTCCAGAAAAGGCATCTGGGCGAGGTTCTTTGAATTAGATTTAAGATTTTATCGGCAGTCGTATTTTGACCCGAACCGAGATCAGTATAAGTTTTACTTTAATTCAATGTCATGCAAGACATATGTGTAAAATAATTTTAATAAAGGTTTAACATCATATAGTTTTTGGAAATAAAATTTATATTTGTTTTTTCTATAAATTTCCGGGGAAATAATTCATTTACATACATGTTTCTTATATTGTGTGAGGACAATTTTATTCTATTTTTATTCCTTTTTGGGGAATGTGAATGTTTTGAAATTGTGGGCCTTTACCAAAAACATATTTATATTGCAAATTGGTTTTCGTGACTTATATCCATAATAACATTATTTGCCTAGTTAAATTATGTTCTGTGCACGAAATTAAATTTCTTTAAAATAATTTTTGGACGTCCAGTTTTGCTAAAATGACCCCTTAAGTCTCTAACAATCTGCATTAACATATGTATCTTCATTACATTGGCTTGAACAATGTTCCTGTAGGGCTGGAAGGAGAGTAGTCGCTGATGGCTGACTGTGAATAATTAGAAGAATAACTAAGAAAGTTTTATTTAAAGTGAAGTTTTTTTACCTGTCTAAAAACCTGAAATATGAACCTGGTGCCGAGTTAGATCTTCCCGCCCGGACAAATCTTTCTATACGCGAGCCACTTGGTTCTGGGGATTTTTCAGAGGATCCTTTTGTGAATGGATTACCAAATGAATGTTTTTTTAACATGGTTTTTATTAATATAAGTGTGTCTAATTTTGGAATGCTGCGAATGACGGAGTTTATGTCTTCATCATCAACTTGTACCAAGCAACAGTTTTCTTCTTCTGTGGGCAATGGAAAGTCCCCATCAGAGGTAACCCAGTTATTAACCTATAAATAATATAATATAAATTATTATTATTGGAGCAAAAATTATTTTTGTATACCTTTAACTGTGGAACTGTTATTCTGAGTTTAACGTCTTTTTCCAACATTTGAACTAAGCAATTTCTTAAATTTTCAGTAACTAAATGATTTTTTGGAAATGTAACACAATCATGTTTAATTTTTTCGTACAATAAGGGAACGGAATCAGCTAAAAAGGGCACATTTCCAAATATTAAGGAATATAGAGTTGCACCTAAAGCCCAGACATCTGCTGCTTTTCCACAATATTCGTTCTAAATTAAATTTATATTAAAAATTATAAAATTTTAAATTTTATATTATTTAATGAATACTATACCTGTCCTAAGATGAGGGTTTCGGGTGCTCTAAAGGCTGGAGTTCCAGCCGTCGATCCATTGCTTATTTTTGCATCTTCTCCGAGAAATTCATTGCACACACCAAGATCTGCTATTTTGACATGTCCACATTCAGTTAATAATAAATTTCCAGGCTTGATGTCGGCATGAATAATTTTTTGATGGTGCACTGTTTAAAGAAAAGTTATTCAAATATACATAAGTTCCTTGCAAGATATTTGTAATGTTAAACATATGTTTTCTTTGGCTAGCCAAAGTTTGGAATTTTTAATATCTTAATAAAGTAAATGGACCAATTTTTAAACCAGTATTTTTTTTTAGCCTACTCGATAGTTTAAAATTTCAACAAGAGAGAACGGTTTAGAGAGAGTGACAGTAAATACTTTCACGACTTTTGGGCGTTAGAGTGGGCGTGGATTCGTTTTGAAATAAACTTGCGCTGCATAGGAACTTTAAAAATTTGCATGCCAAGCTTTTATAGTTCCGTTCATACAAACGGACAGACAATAGATGTTCCTCAATTACAGGGTATTTTTGCATCTTACATAAAAATGTGTTGAAAAGGTTTGTTGTTGTTGAAATGCAATTGGCCCAAGTCCTAGGTTAGTTCCCTCGAACACCAGTTGTAACTAGGTGGAGTCCTTTATACATATGACGCCCTTAAAGAAATTGTGCGACTCAAAGATCATTTCGACGACCTATGAATGTATCCAAACTGAAGACCAGCGAATTTGAATATTTGTAGAAGTACTGCAAGTTAATGGAACCTTTGGCAATTTTCTTCAAGGTGAACAAACTATGTTTTATGGTTATTTTGTTCCTACAATTTTAACACTGAAGGTAAAATGGTGCGTCCGAGGACCTAAAACTTCCAAATGGTAAAACAGTAGACATAGTTAAAGCGCTGGAGGAAACATGTCACCGAAATGCAATGATGCTTTTGTCCCAGCGATTTTTTGTCCATCAAAAAAGCTGAAGTTTCTACCGGCTTTGTATCATACTGCAGCGGAGTGGACAGAGAAAACAAATGCATCAGTATATGAGTATATTTTGACAAATCTATTCGAACATATACAAGAAAACAGTACTTGAATTTCTTTGATTTATTGATTTATTTAGGTTATAGGCAACCTCTAAAGTAAATAAAAATTAAACCGCAAATTCTTAAGAAGAGGAAGGTCGTACTTTGTTTATTTTGATCATAAGTGGATTACAAAAACTACAAGTTATTTAGACATTGACGAAATATACAATTGTATAACGAATCTACTGAGAATACTTTTAGTCTACCAAACACAATATATTTGATATTGGGAAGGCATAAGAAGGTCATTGTAAAAAAAACATATATACAAATGTTTTGTATGTATGTTATCAGTGTTGCTGCTTTGCTGTTAGTTACAGTTATGAGCGTAGGTATGAGCTACGGCAGGCGTCGAATTTGGGAAGTCTTTGGAAGTCGCAGTCGGGAAAGTTAATGCGTTCCACTGCTGGATGACTTTGCTTATAGTCGCTTTTGTTTTAATTTAGCAGCGTAAGTCTATAAAGTAGCAAGCAAACGATTGTGAATTGTTTACTTATTTTCATTTGCTTTGACATTAGAGCAACGATTGGCACACGACATAACCCAAATAGCTAATAATCGCTTTTCTTTATTTATTTATTTAAGATCCAAGGCATCAATGGCTTTGTCCAAAAAGCTGGGATTTAGTCTTAAATTCTCAAGAAAATCTTGGCCTAAGCGATTGCGGTGGTCAGTAAGGACCAGTCTTAGGGTAGAGAAGGTTCCTTCAATCGACATCTGTTACAAAATAAAGAAATTAATTAATTATAAGTAAACTTCAATAATTCATAGATTATCTAACCTGAATTGGCGTACGGCATAACAAACATAAATAATTGCTTATAACTAGTCGGTGTACTGTTTTACCTTCCAAAACGATAATACGTCTATTTTAATCCTTTGATAAGGAAGTAGAAGATTTTCAATTTTCGTATATATGTACGTCCAATACACTGTTTTCTCCCGTCCAATACACTGTTTTTTCTTAACACCTTGTGATAAGTATGCATCTAGTAATGCGTCTTCCATGTCAAAAAAAAAAAACGCTGTCTATTTGGTTTGAGCTGGAGCTCGGGGTTTGGGCACAAATTTCCAGTAGAGCTAAGCCTGTATAGTCTATCCCAAATGGATTTCAATTTCAGTATGCTGAAAACGGGGATCCAAAAACAAGCAGGAAACTACGAACTTTGTATTTAACAAAATTTTTGTTCGTTTTTCTATACAATCTAAAATTTGTTCTCCAAAAACTTTTTTTAAAGCATGACTTGAATCTTTTACTATTGTTTCTGTAGATATTTTCAGCGTAAGCCACTGGTCGTAAAAGTTACTGTAGTGTAATTATTCCTCTTCAAATTTTTTTTTATTGTTTTATGCAATGGATTGAAAACGTGTCAATAGCTCTCAATAAAAGCCCAAAACGAGGAATCCATGTAAAAAAGTTCTTTATCATTAATTTTTAATTGATTCAATTATTTAAAATATCTTTGGCATCCAATAAGCTTTTCAACATGTCCTACGTTGATCCCCATCTGGTCGGGCATAATTGTGGCATTTTCAATTTTTTTAACTTAAAAATTTTAGAATATTCGTTTGACGTTTTTCTTTTGTCATATTTCGACAATTAAACAATCTAGCGAGTAAGTCAGATGACTTAATTACGTCCAGCGCAACCAGCTGGGCTGTATGTTCGGCAGAACGACATACCTGTGTATTGCCGACTAGTACATTTGGCACCTTTTTATTGACTTAATTTTTTAAGTAATCGTCGTTGCTGCAGTCTTCGTTGTCCTAATTAAGTGGTTGCTCGGATACAAATGATACGATTTTGGTTGCTTTAAGCATACATATTTGCACCGTTATCAGACGTATTGGAGATGATTTGATTTATTATAAATATAGCACTTCAGCGGGAAGATTTTTGGCTCCACTTAATCCTGCCCATCTTAACTCAACCCTTCTTAGCTCGAATTCAAAACATTGAAAGGAATGCCGTCTTCCGTTACTAGCCCGATAATAAGACCTTATTATATATATCTTATTATTTTTTAGACGCCGTTTCAATGTTTTTCAAATTTCTGCAGCTTTTGTAAATTCGTTTTTATATCCATGCTGAGGGTATTATAATTTCAGTCAGACTTTTGTAACACAGTGAAGGAGATATTTCCGACCCTATAAAGTATAAAATATTCTTGATCAGCATCACAAGGAGAGTCGATCTAGCCATGCCCGTCTGTCCGTCCGTTTCTACTCACACTAGTCTCTCAGTTTTAAAGCTTTCTGCATGAAACTTTCCCAAAAGTTGTCTTTCTATTGCAGGTAGTGCATAAGTCGGAACGAACCGGATCGGAGAACTATCGCATATAGCTCCCATAGGATCTACCGGAAAAAGAAATGAAAAAAATTATAACTTTGCTGTTTTTTAATTTTTTTGTAGTTCTTTGACATATAGTAATGGTTAAATATATCAGAATTACGGTTTGAATATTTGAAGCTCCCATAGAAACAATAAAAATATTAAAAATAAATAAAAATAAAAAAATTTTATTTTGTAATTTTTTTTAGAAATTTTTTTTTACTAATTACAGTTTAGAATTACGCTTTTAATTTTATTAATATCGGAAAACGATATCATATAGCTGTCATAGGAACTATCGAATAATTGAGCTGCAAATCATTATATGTTGTTTCAATGCTTTTAAGCATATACGCAAGTAAATCATAATTTTAATACTTTCAAGAATATTTATTTTTTGAAGTAGCTTCAAGGGTATACGAACTTCGGCTTGCCGAAGTTTGCTTTCTTTCTTGTTAAGTTTGTAACTCTATTTTTTTTTTAACTTTTGAATATAATGCATATTGCTTGACAACTTCCGAAAGTCGATACCTGCCGCAGCAAAAGCAAAGCAGAAAGCAATGAAACGAAAAGCAGCAATTGTTGCTGCTTTCTGTTTTTCTCGCTTTTTGATTTTTGCAATTGCTTCGACTGCGACTTGTGCTTTTTTTTCAAGCGCAGAAGCAGAAGCAACAGCTCATTTTAAAAAGTCGCCCTCAGTTAAAGCAGCGAATAGCAAAAATTTTGCGACTTTTGCTACTTCGACTGCAGTTATTTAATCATTTTTTAATATTTTAATAATTTAAAACTTTTTTGTCATAACAACGTTTAATGAAAAGTATTATTAGCATTTTTTTTTTTTCCAAAAATAATGAATGTTTTTCTTTTAGCATTAGCATGATAAATTACACTGGTTGATAAATTTTATTTGATGAAATCCTTTAGAGATAAAATCTTTATTCCAAAAATGCATTTCAAAAATTATTGTATGGTGGTACCCTAATTTTTAAAGTGTAAATAACGTTTTTCACCTTCTTTCAGGCCAATTTTATTTTGTATCTCCACTTCTGCTTAACCATTTCCTTTCATCGACAGTTTGACTTTCATTTCAACATTTCCATTTTATATATACGACAAATCAGAAGGATTTAAAGTGCTGGAAGGCAAAGTAAAGGATTGCTTTTATTAAATCAGCCCAACTCAGCGGAGAAAGCCTGTGGTAAGATCGGAAATTTGAAATGCTGTTGTCCATTTTCAATAAAAGTGTCATGACGGTTCGTAGCGTTGGGTCATTAACTTATATCAATTATTGCGCCCTTTTACTGTTAATTAACATAGAATGCGCTCTCCATCTCTGTTATACCATGTTACCAGATAAATTAGAAGAAGATAGTAAAAGAGAATAGGAAAAAACCAAGACTTCAATTGTAACCTTCGGACGAGGAAGTTGAGTGCAGCCAATTTTTCCACATGTCATCATTAAAAACATACTTAAAACTAGCACTGCCTGACTTCTTATTCATACTCAAAAAAAAGCTCTTGTTTAAACATTTGGCGACCGTCACAGGACTATGTTAGTTTAAGAGCTAAGTCGCGTGGTGGTTTAGATTATGTTTTCTGCCGCTTAACTTTCCTCCTGGTTATCGCACGTGCTGATACGGCTCGCCCTGAGCTCTTCTAGGGTCCTTGGCTTGTTAACGTAAACCTTTGACTTCAAATATTCCCACAAGAAGAAGTCAGGCGGCGTCAAATCGGGCGAACGCGGTGGCTATTTTTTGCTTATTTACGGTCCCATTCAATGTGAAATGGGCTTCATCGGACATCATAATTTGGTTCCAAAATTGATCGTCATCTTCGGACATTTCGATGACTCTCGCGTGGCGTGTATTGTTTCATGGTAAAAATCTGCTTGGACTGACGCTTCAAACGCGGTATGTCATTAAGCGATCTGGCATCTCTGTCAAAAGTTATGGCGTCGTCAGATGGGTCCGTCGAATATGGGCAACCCTGTAGTCGTCTCGCTCATACCTGCATACCATGTATGCGTTTGTGTTACGCACAGCATTGTCGGATCGAATTTGCGTAAAGTCAAATACAATTAGCATGGCGTCAATTGAACAGCTTAAAACTTATCGTTTAAGTGCTCGCAAGAATCTCACTCGTATTGCCAAATGAGTGGATCCCGGCTTTAACTTAACCCCGTTGGAGCTATCATGCCGCTTGTCTTCATCTTGGAATTGTATTTCAAAATCGAAATTTCTATACAGGAATCCGTGGAGCAATGGGATCCAGCAGAGCTTAATCGCAATTATTGTAAGGAATTGGAGGAGGTGTTTATCCACGCAAAGGTCACTATTAAGGAGCAGCTTGGTCCCGACGCAAACAGCACCGGCATTAACGAAACAACTGTTAATCTGACTCAAATTACCACGGTTATCGTTGCCATTATTTGACGGCAAGTACTTCGAATACCAAAACTTCATCACATCGTTTAACCAAGTCATTGGGAATCAACTATCTCTGTAAAACATTGAGAAGTTCAACCAGTTGTTAAACTGTCTTCGAGGACCAGCTCTAAGGAAAGTTCGAGCAGTCCAAGTGACTCCGGATAATTATACAAAAGCGCTGGACCGCTTGAGGAAGCTTAATGACAATCCAACTTTAGTTTTCTTGGACAACATAGCGTCGCTTTTCGCATTGCCAACTGCCGCCAAGTTCAATGGTCCACAGTTGCGCAACCTCATTGATAATGCCTTCGCATTATACAACTAATTGCGCCCTCTGGGCACAGAATCGGAGATCACCCAAGCCATGCTCATCTCAATTGTCATGGAAAAGGTGGACCAAGAGACCAAAAGGAAGTGCAACGAGTCGGTGGATTACTCCACTTTATCTTCATGGGAAACCTGCATTCAAGTCGTGGAACGCCATTGCTAATATCTGGAATCAGGAAAAACCTACTGCTGACGTTGCCATGAGCCAACCAAGTGGCTTTAAGATCCACAACCTACAAGGTTTTTAAATGTTAAGAACTGATCAATTAACCCTAGAAAACCGTATTCATGTTCTAAAGCGCCTTAAGCTTTGCATTAATTGCTTAACGGTCATCTGCTTATTAGCGCATCATTCCTTTAACGCCTTCAACGGAATCACATCCAGATGTATCGCTAGTTACAGACGCAGTTGCCCATTCCCACAGCGGTACTCGGTCTGACTGTGTCATCATAGCCAGCGCCATCAAATCTTCGTTTTATGTTGATGACTTTCCTTGGTGGAGCCGATACAGTACAGAAAATTTATCAAATCAAAAGGGAAGTCACTGCTATTCTTAAGGACGGCCAATTCGTACTCGTGAAATGGCATTAAAATCACAGCAAGTTTGTCAAAGACACTACGATAAAATACCTTCATTTGGATAACAACACTGTTACACGCACGCTTGGCCTAAAACGGGACCAAGTGTCGGATACGTTCATATTTTCATTCTCGCCTAGGATCAACTCAGACCTTTTTACCAAGTGCACGATCCTCTCCATAGCATCCTCGCTGTTTGTTCCTTTGGGATTGGTAACAACCATCATTATAATTGCCAAAATCATCCTGCAGGAACTGTGGCTAATGAAGCTACACTAGGACAAGTCTGTTCCTCAACGCATACATACTGCTTAGATATCGCTTTTTTCATCACTCACGTCGTTGGAATCAGTAGCAGGCATTCTGTATATTCATGGATTTTGTGACGCCTATATAAGAGCGTACGGCTGCTGCATCATAACACGCCCAATAGGGATAGATGGTGTCACCAAGGTTCAGCTAATCAAATCCAAGTTCAGAATAGCACCAACCAAGAAAATTTCGTTACCTTCATTGGAACAATGTTGAGCCCAATTGCTTTCGCAACTTTTTCGGAAAATCATTGGAATATTTGCAGACACGAATCCAACCACATACTTATACTGTGACTCTCAAATAGTCTGACATTAAAATCCCAACACACTGCAACCCGGCAGACATCCTGTCCAGAGGCTCGCCAACTCCCACGGAATTGCAGCGGGCACTACATTGCATCGTTTGGAACAGTCAAGATAACCACTTCGCTCAAGAAAAGTCTTTGCTAAGAAAAGGCCTGGAACTCGCCTCCTACCCTGATACTCAATAGTACCCTTTTCTTCTACCTGCAAAAAATCATTTTACAAGACTGCTTGTTCGCCAGTATCACCTTCAAAATTATCTTGCCGGATCCAGGGTTCTCGTCGCACTATTTCACCAGCAATTCTGGGTAGTTAACGCACGAGATTTGGCGCGTCAAGTCCTTCGATCGTGCTTACGTTGCGTTCGCTATCGACCAACTCTAGAAACACACCTGATGGGACAGCTAACTAAGGAACGAATTACACAGTCTTGTCCATCCTCAAGATGCGGCATAGACTTCTGCGGGCCAGTGAACGACAAGGCTTATTTGGCAGTTTTTGTATGCTTCTCTACAAAGGCAATACATGTCGAGGTGGTATCGGACTTAACTACTGATAGCTTTCTTGCAGCACTTAAGCGCTTGATTGCTCGACGGAGACTTCCTTGGGTCATCTTCTGCGCTAACGCTACGAACTTCGCAGGAGCCAACAACTAGCTAGCGGATGTAAAACAATTTCTCTTCAAGGATGAGACAGTCCGCTCCATCAATAACTTTTACATCACGGAATTTATTCATTTCTATTTTATTCCTCCCAGGGCTCCACACTTTGGGGGAGCATGGGACGCAGCCGTCAAGCTTGTGAAAGGACTAATGAACCGCACTCTCCGAGAAAACAGACTCACTTTTAAAGAGCTAAAAACGCAGCTGCTGACGTCGAGGCCATCTTAAATTCGCGGCCTTCGACACCGCTATCGTCGGATCCAACCGACCTAGCCGCACTAACGCCTGGACACAATCACTCACTATCATGGGATCAGACAACGTTGTGGGAGTGGCTAACAATTATTTGTCGACCAGTACGGAAACTTTCACTATTACCTGTCTCTTGAATGTCAATCGCATACTTTGGGTCAAAAACGCAATTGTCCGTTTCTTATTAACTTATTTCAATTATTGGTCCCCTTTACTGTTAATTAACATAGATAGCGCTCTCCATCTCTGTTATACGATGCTACCAGATAAAACAGAAAAATAGAGTAAAAAAGTATAGAAAAAAACAAGACTTGAATTGTACCCTAATTTGTACTCAAGAAAAAGATCTTGTTTCAGCAATAAGTATTACATTTTAAAAATCGATTTTCATATAATTTTTAAATTTTGATTTTGTTGACTATTTTAAAAATATTACATTGTTAATAAACTCTCTTTTAATAAATAAAGGAATGTTATTATACCCGTTACTCGAAGATTAAAAGGCTATATTGTGTTCGTTGAAAGTGTGTAACAGGTAGAACGAAGTATTTCCGATCCTATATACCGCAGCTCGCCCGCTCCTCTGCCGCGCCTTTGGCGCCCATCTGTCGCTACTCGGCCACTGTTCGGTCGCTACTCTGGGGGTAATCGTTGCAGTATGGACACAAAACGAAATAACTGTTTGCGAGGGGAGGGGCTGCTGCACGCACTTACTTTTAGTGTTGGCTATGCAGTTCGACAGATGGCGCAACCTAAACTTCGATTGTTTTGTAGGGAAAATACGTAGTTATAAGTTTTTTAACGGGTATCTAAAAGTCGGGGAACTCGGCTATAGCTTTATTTCATGTTTGTTTTTAGCTTTTAAATAAAACAATTTAGTGGGTTTATTATAAAAAAAAAACTTAAATATATTTTTAGAAGAATTTTTTATAGTCGAATTATACTTCCATAGATTTCTGGGTTGCATTTTTAAACGCTGAATACCTCCCAAAATCGAGAAAAATGTGGTATATATTAAAAGTTTTGTAATCTCAAAAGCTATTAGGACTCGAAAATAAAAAGAAATCGTTAGTGACGTTTTCAAATTAAAACGCTAAAATGTGAACACAAAAACCTAATTTTGGCTATAATTCCGTAATTATTTTACTTGAAGAAACCGTGTTTGGATGATAGCTTGGTGTAATAAGTTGTAGAGCACGACCTTGTAGTGAAGTGAAGGCCATTGGCTTTTAGTTTTGTATGTATTTTCTTAGCTCCGACGTGTCTCGGCCACGTAAGTCGTTTGTCAAGGTGGACGCCTAAATACTTTACATCGTCGACTTGTTGGAGCTGCGTATTATTCAGAAATAGTGGAGGACACGTTTGCCTGTTGAGAGTGAATATCATATGTTTGCACTTTTGCTCATTTATTTTTATGACGAAAAGAATTGTAACAATCGCGCAACCTTTATGAACTCCAGCTTCTATTACGTACTCGTCAGATATTGTATCGTTGCATCTTACTGAAAAGACTCTATTGTAAAGGTAAGACTCAAGTAACTTGTGGCTGTTTTTAGGCAAGATCGTTTTAATTTTGTGCATTAGACCATCAAGCCAGACTGGATCGAAAGCCTGTGCGACGTTAAGGAATATTGCACTGCAGTATTCCCGATATTCGAATGCTGTCCGTATTTTTGATGTTATTCTGTTGACAAGCTCTACGGTTCCATGACTTTCTCGAAAGCCAAATTGATGTGCCGGGATAACACTGTGCGATTTCAGATATGGGATTATGCGCTTTAGAAGGCATTTTTCGAATAGTTTTGAGAGGCAGGAGAGTAAACTAATTGGTCTGTACGAAGCTGGTTGTGTACGATCTTTGCCAGGCTTCGGTATCATTATGACTACGGATTTCTACTTCTAGACAAGTATTTTTGAGTAATCAAGTCACCGCCTGGAGACTTTTAAGGTTTCAATTGCACTTTAATGACTTTAGCAACTTCGTTTGGCAGAAACATATTTGTTTCAGTCCGAATTGGAGGCAACGGTAGTGCAAACGATTCAATTGCAAAGTTTGGATGGATTACGTTGTTGTTGTTCTTGTTCTTAGAGGGTATGGCTGCTCCGCCAAAGAAAACTTCAGGTGTGGTTTGCGATGTATAGTGAACGCTTTGTTTTGTCTGAGAGAGTGCCATTGTTGCACGATGAATACGACTTTTTAGCTCCCTTTAGACAGGACAGCCTCTATAGTTTGCTGTGTTTGTTTCCACCACATTTACCACATTTTGTCATTAGTGAATTTTCTTTATTGACAGGACAAGGTGTGGAGTCGTGGCGGTCTCCACCCGCTACACGACTAAACTTAGGATTCAGAAGGACCTGTTGTGGCCGTATTTCTGTCAGCTTGTTCATTGTACTAGCCACTTCCGTTTGTGTGGCTTTTCTACGGTGATCCTACGGTGCAGAAAGTTCTGGAACTTGTGGATCGGGTGTACTTCGTTTTTCTTGGCTGACTGGCTCCAGCTCGACTTTAAAAAGGGGTTGTGGCTTTTTATTTTTGTTTATTATGTTTATCATGTTTTTGGCAAGAAATATTCGTTTTACTGGGGCTTTTGATTTTCTTCAAGCTAATTCTACAGGTTTGACTCAGACTCCGCCAAGAGCGAAAATTTAATTTTTAATTTTTATATAGCAACCCATACCAGTCCTGCCAAACCGGTGCCGCTTGTTGAATTTTGTCTTTGTCTGAAGCTTTGTTTTTGCCAGCGACGCCGGCAACTTTTGGTGGTGTTGTAGTTTTGTTGTAGTGTTTACCAATGCTGACGTAGTCGGTGCATCGACGATGAGAGGGGAGATGGGTATTGCGAGCACCAAAACTAAGCTGTTTCATTGTCGGCATTAGGTGAAATGTGGGTTTATTTGTTTTTCCCGGCTATTATATTTGCAAGGGAACTGTGCCCTTGCGATTTGGCATTGCTGCAATCGTCTTTTCGCTTTTAAGTTTTATTTTTGTTTTGTTTTTTTATTAAATTTTTAGAATTTCGCTTACGCCACTCTCGAGGAGCGATCGAAAACACGTCTGCACGTAGCAACTGTTGATTATCAATCGAAAGTTAATCTTTAATCATGGATCCAGTTTAGGGACTCCGCACAGGCGGAGTTTGAAGTCGCCTGTGACTTGCGTTGGCATGGGGTCCCACAAGTCCAGGGGGAAAATGTGAAAGCACTTTTTCACGTACTGTGCTTCTCTCTCAAACTGACCCCGCCACCTTAAGTACATTCGATTTTTCAAATGCGACCGTGAAAATTGGACCTTACAGTAGTGGATCCAATTATAATTATTAAAATAGAACAAGTGCACGATAAGGCGACACTGCTGCGTCCGATCGGGGCATACCGAAAAGAAAATAAAACGCAACTGAGCTTAAAGCTCATCGGTCTAGACTCGCCAGCGTTTATATATATAAACGAACAGCTGACCAAACCAAAATACGAAATCTTCAAGCGGGCGATGCATCTCAAGAGGCTCACTCACTCGGGCGAACTGGCTAAATGGAGATTTGCACCCCCGATGAATTAGCTGCTCTGGAAGCTGCTAGTTCTGGGACTTTAAATGATTAAATCATTTCGCGCCTGAAAGTCGTTTATATTTATATTCAATTTTTTGTGAAATTATCAGTAGTTTTATAATATTTATTTAGGATTAGAATCAGTCGCATTAATTTTATTTTGTTTCTTGGTATGGACTTGAACAAGACATGAATGTAAATGAACTTAATAAAAAGTTCTTAAGCTGCACAGTACCTGAAATCACTGATAATAAATATCTGAACCCACGATTTGTACTTGAAACTGTCTGTGCTATTAGATTTAGGTTTTTGTGTGTTAATCAGTGTGATGTCCTTCAAAGTATACTAAGAATTAAGAGTGACGCCACTGGGTCTGACAACATAAACCCTAAATTCATAAAAATTCTGCTGCCAAAAATCCTGCCATACATAACCTATACCTTTAATACTGTACTGACAAAATCTACTTATCCGGAGTGTTGGCAAGCGGCAAAAATTATTCCGATTCCTAAATCAAATAATGAGTACAGACCCATCTCCATTTTACCATACCTATCAAAGGTATTTGAGAATCTCATGGCTAATCAAATTAATAAATTTATGTCCTACAATGCAATCTTTAATAATAATCAGTCTGGTTTTAGGAAAAACAGAAACTGTACCTCAACTTTTAAAATTGCAGACGACCTATGGGAACAAATAGACGAAAACAATGTTACACTCTTAGTTTTACTGGACTATAGTAAGGCATTCGATACAGTAAACCATAATGTCCTTTGTGCAAAACTACGTAATATTTTTATGTTTTCTAAAACTTCTGTCAATCTTGTGTCTTCGTACCTACAAAATCGTCGACAATCTGTTGACCTGTCTAGCATTTCGTCTTCATATGAAAATGTTAATCGTGGTGTACCCTAGGGTCTGTGCTTGGTCCCTTATTGTTTACGTTATACGTTAATGACCTTCCCAATGTATGTGAGTTGTCCTTTAAACAGAATAAATGAGTGTATAGATGTTTGTAACAGAGGACTTGCACGTGTAAATGAGTGGGCCGGCAACAATATACTTGGGATCAACCCATCAAAATCAAATTGTCTTGCCATAAGTAAACGAAAGATAGTCTTTAATAATTTGCAGCCACTGAGTATAAATAACACGCCACTTGAGTATGTTGAAACAGCTTTTACCTGGAATGATCATATTAGAAAGTCTGTAGGGAAAACATATGGCATAATACAGACGTTATCCGTTTATACGTTTACTAATAGCTAAAACCTGCTTTGTTATGGAGTAGAAGTTTTTTCAAACACACTTTGACACTATCAGTACAAACAAAATTAAAGTTCTATTTAAATGCATATCCAGGTAAAAAAATTAAAAGTTCTATTTAAACGCATATCCAGGTATTTATAAATTGTCTGCAACTCCTAAAGCATTTGAGCGCTTTATTACTTCTCATTTGCAGCATTTGCGTTCCTCACTAATATCACCTTATCAACATGGTGTTGTTAAGCGAACCTACTTGAATTGGGATCTATTATAGTTAAAGAACTTAATATTAAAATTCAGACTGATGTTATATATACAGATTTTAGTAATGCGTTTGAATCTGTAAACCATTCTCTTCTTTTATTTAAATTATGTCAGCTCGCGTTTTCTTTTAACTTGGATTTAAAGGAGTGCCTCAGGGTAGTCATTTGAGCGCATTGCTATTTACTATATTCATCAATAATCTTCCTTCTGTCAAAACACATTCTCGAGTATTAATGTATGCTGATGATGTTAAACTTTGTTTGTCTTATAACACTATGCAATCGGGTTTTGGTTTACAGTCTGATATTGATTGTTTTCAAAAATGGTGTCAGTCCAACCTCTTAAATTTGAATTGCCTTAAATAGTAACGTAATGACTTTTTATAGGGGTACGGACCGTATATATTTGGTCAACGATTTACGAGTTCTTCTTGATCAAAAATTAAAATTCGACTGTCACATGAAGTCTTCTGTAAACAAGGCTATGAGTCTTCATGAGTTTATTTGACGATCCTTATACAACTAAATTATTGTTAACTTCCCTTGTCCGTCCTTATTTAAAATAATGCGCTCCCGTTTGGAGTCCCCAATATCAAGTACACATTGATCGTATTGAGTAGGTACAAAAAAATTTGTTCTTTTCGCCCTTAGTGGTTTTAACTGGGATCAAAACTTAAGGTTGCCTTCTTACTCAAGTACTTAGTACTAGTACTCTTGTAAATCGTAGAATTTTTATGCACAATCTTGTCAGAGGTGGTGTTGACTCCATATAACTGGTAAGCCGCTTTACTTTTGCCTTTAGAGCAACCCCCAACTCCCATCCACTTAACTTGCCAAGATGTACCTCAAATTTTAGACTGCATGAACCCTTACGTGTTCTTTGTAATAATTATAATAATCTAAATTATCAAATTTGCATTTTAACCTATATCCCTGTCTTAAAAACCACAATTTAAACATATTTGCAACGAACATAGTTTTAGTTTTTTATAAATGTTTCTATATATAACATGTTTTCCTCGCGAACTTGATAGCTAGGCTAAACGAGCCCGCGCGTAACAAGCTCTTGGTTTCGTTGGGCCACTAGTCTGTACTGTTTATAAGGCATCAACGTTCAACAATATATGTTTGGACTTGTTTCGTTAGTAAGTATCGATGAGACGACTGTTCGTGAAGGCGCGTTAAGGCTGTGGGAATGTCCGTATCAGTAATTTTTAATTAACTACTGTACTTGGTTACAATGTTTGGTAATGTTCCTGAGCTGTTACTTTCGTCGCCGTTGGTTAAGAAAGAACCAGGGATGGGATCTCGCAATCAAGCTTTTTCTATCGAGAAGTGCCATTCACGGAGAAACGCAGGATCAGCTTTTTCGCATTCACCGACAGACGCTGAGACGTGGTTGGACCTCATAAGGAAGTCTTCCACATTACTCCCCCCAGTAATCAGTACGGCTGATTGCAGGACCAGGAAGTTGACAATTAATTTGGGAAACGAGCCGGTAGCTGCACACGCCGTCCTCCTCGCGATGTCGTTGATGTTGGCTGCGGGACGTTGGTTGCTGGAGATGCAGCTGGTGTTGTCGGCTGATTCGATTCATGCTCTTCAATGGCCTAGTCGTCAGGCAGGAGTGCTGGCTTAAGTCGATCCTTGCTGACTCTTAGTCGTTTGTTTTTCACTTCCATGTCGAAATATTTGTCCTCTCGTTGACAAGATAGGTCGATCTTACAGCGTTTTAACTGGCGCGTACGGTGTCGTCTATGATGAGCACGCCTGCAGATGCTTGTGGACAAATGAGGTTCTTGTTGCAGCGTGGTCTGAAGTTTGCGGTGCCTGGAGCTGCGCATGATGCTATGCAGGCTCTTGCCGAGGTCGGAATGCAATCTTCAATCCGGCTTGTTTCGAAGAGGTCACCCGGCAGGCGTATGGTAGTGCAGTACAGCATTTCGGCGGGCGATGCTTTGATGTCTGTTTTGAGTGTCGCTCGCAGTCCAAGCAAGACGATGGGGATGCGGTTGTACCAGTCTACGGTGCTCTGACATTTCAATGCTACTTTTAGTGTGCGATGAAAGCGCTTAATGACACCATTCGACTGCGGGTGGTATGGTGTATTCCTGCTCAATTTTACGCCTAGGATGCGCGACAACTTTTTGAAAAGGCAGGACTCGAACTGGAGTCCTTGGTCGGTCGTGATCCTCACCGGTACACCATAATGTGCGATCCATCCGTGCAGGAGTGCGAATACTTCAGCAGTGATTTTAGTCAGTCATCTGCTGAATCGGTCGATGACCGTCAGGCATCGGGCACCGGGCACATCGAAACTGCCGAGGGCGTTTCTGTTGTAGCGGTGTATTTTGCATCGCTGGCACTGAAGGCAGGACGATGACCCTGAGGCGATGTCCTTGTTGAAGCTGGGCCACTCGAAGCGTTCAGTGACTAATTTGACAGGGGCACGTTCGCCAGAATGGGCCATACCATACCATATGGGCGAATACGGGACGACAATACATAACAATATAGGCTGATGTTAGATTTAGGCAGCTGAAGTTTACGCAATTGCAACGATGATTTGCCTGCCGTCGTCATCCGCTGTTAGCGGCACCAGTAATATGCTCGATTTGACTATAAAAGATAACTGTCTCACCTGTCGTGGCGATGCTTTCTCGGGATCCTGCCGAAGTGCATATTCTAGTGGATTGTGATCGGTGAAAATGGTGCAGTCGCGTCCTTCCATCATGAAGCGATTGAATTTGACGGTCTGGAAAATTGATAGCAGCTCCCGGACGTACGTACTGTACGTAGCTCAGTTATTGCAGTTGCCCTTCGTTAATATGGTGAAGCGCTGCACCGATTGCATAATTGTTGGCGTCGACATGAAGAGCAAGGGGCGCGTTGGCTATTGGGTGCACCAACCGCGTTGCGCTGGCCAAGTAGAATTCGCAGCGCGGCATCCTCGGTCCATACCAAAGGCGATTGGCCGTTCTTCTTGTTGCCAGGGATGAGCTCTTTAAGAATGCCTTGAACGACGGCTGTTTGCGGTAGAAAACGGCGGAAATAGTTCAGCATGGCAATGAATCTCCGCACGATTTTCACTCGTAGATCACGTCGGGGTCACCAATGTGGAAGTGTTGATTGAATTAAAGCCAGGCAATTAAACAGTTAATAGAATACATGATTAAAGAATGGGAAAAATTTGACTATAAAATGCTCTAAGGCCGAACCAACGCGTCCTGGAAAAAAACTTAAACTTTCTACATAGTAAAGGATGTTATTTTAAAAAATATTTTCCGGCTTATAAATGGTAACTAGATTTATTCTTCGATATTATAAATTTGTACTACTTATGTTTTTCGTTTTAAAATATTGTTATATATATAATAAAAACTTTTAATTTTTATTTTAAGTTAAATAAAATTTTTTGGTGCAGCCTTCAAATTTTTCTTCTTATACCATAAAATGTGCTGACCTACTTATTTACGGTATGGTTAATAAATACTAATTATAATTAACATTTATACTATAATTACTTTAATCGTCCTTGTTTACAATATTTTACATTTTCTATTCATTTTTTCAAATTTGTATCGTTTTGCAGAAAAGTTTATGTAGCAATATATGACCCTTATCCATTAATAAAGATGTGAGAAGTCGTAAAACTCCCCACAAATCCCGATACAGGATAGCGAATGAGTCGAGAATGCTGGAGGAGTCAAAGGCATACAGGTCAATCAGTACACATCGTGTCTTGGACCTACGCATAGCCGGTGCCACCCTGGACCTTGGTGTCACATACAAAATTAGTCAAAAAATGAACGATGTGGCATCGTAAAACCATATCTCCTGTATCTAAATTTAATTTTAAGATTAATTGGTATATTTATAGATTTTAAGTTCATATTTTAGACTCCGTAATCGCAAGGATTGACTTTGCGTTAAAAAAAAAAAAAAAAAAAAAAAAATTCAAGGCATATATACATTGAATAATCACTGTAGTTGGTGAAAAAAATCCCCTAATATCCGTTGGTGATTTTTACTTACCTAACCTCTTCTAGTCTCATTCAACAGATTCCAACATTCTTATTCCAAAGATAGGTTTTTATTATACAAATCTGTTGATAAACTTCAAGATTGACTCAGCTTATCAATTCAAAAGCTATATGGGAGCTATATGCTATAGCTATATATATACTACCTGCAACAGGAATACAACTTTTGGGAAAGATTCATGCAGATAGCTTTAAAACTGAGAGGTTAGTTTGCGTAGAAACGGACGGACAGACAGACGGAGAGACGGACATGGCTAGATCGACTCTTATAGTGATGCTGATCAAAATTATATATCATTTATAGGGTCGGAGATGTCTTCTTCACTGCATTTCAAACTATAATAATAACAAATAAGCCCCCAGTAAACAATTTTATGCAATAAATGTATGTACTAATAGTAAATATATTGTTCAAAATTTTGTTCAGCTTTTTCCCCGAAAAACTCAGTCAAAACCTGATACATACTTTTGAGCGAATACAAAATAGTTTAATATAAGAATGAAATGTATGGTACACAATTTCGTCTTCAAAGTTGAATATGGTTAAATGCATAATTTTTAGGAGCCGAAATGTATAGTTTAGCTATAATTTTGCGGCGTTACATTTTTAAGCCAAGTACTCGGATTAACAAAGTCCGTTTATTAGCTATGAGAGAGTCAGAGTCAGGGATCTTTTCTTACGATTTGCATAGCGTTGCCAACCATCTAAAATTCCCTTTGAATAAAAAGAGTTGATATTATCATATATTTTTTTTATTGAATAGTCCCAACATTGCGGTTTATTTGTGTGTTCAATTATATGGCTGCCCGGGGAGCGCTTGCAGAAGGCCAATTAACCGACCCGATTTTTCGGCCATTTTTTCGATTTAGAAAGGTACCGTGGCAACGTTGGCTGTGTAGCACGAAGTTCCGACCTGCTGCAACCATATGTTATCGATTTCTTTAACTTCAATTCTAGGAAGAGAAAGTCTTTCTGGTTAATAAAAAAAACATAGTTTAAAAATATCAACCCGATTATTCAAAGCAAAAAAATATTTACAAAATATCACTGTGTCAAATAATGCTCAGACATAGATTCGATTCTTATTGACACAAACAAAAAAAATGATTCCACTCAAACACCTAAGTCCACTTAAGTCTATTTATGTTCGTCAGGCAAATTGTGCTGAAGTGGTCAAAAAATAACAGACCAAATTTGCGTAAATAAATGTCACGTCTATAACAAGAAAGGAAGCAAACTTCGGCACGCCGAAGTTTATATACCCTTGCAGCTATTACACAAAATCAATATTCTTTAAAACATCTAAATTTTGATTTATTCGCGTGTATGTTTAAAAACATTGAAGCTATGATGATTTTCAGCTCAATTATTATTTTTATTGTTTTCTTATTTTGATAAAATTAAAAGCGCAATTAAATTAATATTACCAAAACAATTTTTTAATAAAATTAAGAAACAAAAAAGTTAAATTTGCATTTGTTATACCCTTGCAGAGGGTATTATAATTTCAGTGAGAAGTTTGCAACGCAGTGAAGGAGACATCTTCGACCCTATAAAGTATATATATTCTTGATCAGCATCACTAGGAGAGTCGATCTAGCCATGTCCGTCTGTCCGTCCGTCTGTCCGTCCGTTTCTACGCAAACTAGTCTCTCAGATTTAAAGCTATCTGCATGAAACTTTCCCAAAAGTTGTCTTTCTATTGCAGGTAGTATATAAGTCGGAACGAGCCGGATCGGACGACTATAGCATATAGCTCCCATAGGAACAATCGGAAAAATAAATTTAAAAAAATTATAACTTTTCTATTTTTTAATTTTTTTTTTTAGTTCTTCAATACATAGTAATGGTTTAATATTTCAGAATTACGATTTAAATTTCATCAAAATCAGACGACTATAACATATAGCTCCCATAGGAACAATCATAAAAATAAATAAAAAAAAATTATAACTTTGGTGTTTTTTAATTTTTTTTTTTTTAGTGCTTTGAGATATAGTATTGGTTAAATATTTCAGAATTACGGTTTAAATTTCATCAAAATCGGACGACTATAGCATTTAGCTCCCATAGGAACAATCTGGCTGGCATAGGAACTATCGAATAATTAAGCTGAAAATCATCATAGCTTCAATGTTTTTAAACATACACGCAAGTAAATCATAATATTAACGTTTTCAAGAGTATTTAGTTTTTGAAATAGCTGCAAGGGTATATGAACTTCGGCTTGCCGAAGTTTACTTGCTTCCTTGTTTTTTTATTAATATTTTGTTTGTTTTCATGGCAGCTATATGTTGAAGTCGGTCGATTTTAATAGAATTAAAACCGTAGCTCTGAAATATTAAACCATTACTATTTCTCGAAGAAATAAAAAAAAATTAAAAAACAGAAAAGTTATAATTTTTTTGCATTAATTTTTCTAATTGTTTTTATGGGAGCAATACGATATAGACGTCCGAAACGGCGCATTCCGTCCAGCAACTGAAGGATAACTTTTGGGAAAATTTTATGCAGATAGTTTTAAATCTAATAGCATGAGTCCATTGCCGCATTAGTGGACTTTTTAAATGTGCCTGACAAGGAAGAGAAGCTGATTGCGTTGTTATGACGGGTTTGCAATGGAGACCACCACAGTTTCCAAAAAAAGCTAGGGTCCCCGTATATGTGGGAGCTATTTTATGCCAGAGAACCAGCAGTAATGCATTGTGGAACTGCGAGCAGAATTTGCAGCGTGCGCTCTAGGTTTCAGTAATTTTTATACAAAATTGATTTTATATTCAAAAGACATCAACCAACCTTGCATATAGAAAACAGCTGTTGTAGTGGTGGCACGAACAAAATGTCGTTCAACATCGGTATTAACCGGTATTTTCTGAAAATGTTTGAGGCGAATGGTTTTTAATCGCATTTAAAAATCGCATGTAAAAATCGCATTTATTTTAAATGAGGCATTTATCCTTATGGGATTCCCTGTGTAAATAAATGCGCATTAGGCTAAATGCGTTATAAAGTGCCAATGGAATCAGAGTGTAAGACACTAGTTTGCGTAGAAACGGACGCAGAAATGGACGCACAGACTGACGGACGGTCGGACAGACGGACGGTCGGACAGACGGACTTGGCTAGATCGACTCTCTTAGAGATGCTGATCAAGAATATGTTTTCTATAAAAGGTCGGAAATGCCTTCTTCACTGAGTTGCAAACTTCTGACTAAAATAAAAATACGCTCTGCATAGGTATAATAAGGGGTAACATAAGTGGGACAAAAATGCAAGTAAATGACGAACAAGATCATCGATCACTGACCAAGTACCTCGACACCGGAAAAATAAATTACTACACCTAACAACTTAAAAGTAGCAAAGGACTACAAGTAGTTATCAAAGGAATCGAATCAACAGTGGCTATCGACGAGATAATAGCTGGACTTAATGAAAAGGGCTTTGATGTTCAAATAGCTAAGAACATAACATATACAAATAAAATGGCCCAACCAAATGCACTATGGCGCCAACGATCATTTTTTGTGGCATTAATTGATAAATTTAGAACGAAGCAACATTTTCGGGCTATATTTTTTAACTTAATGCAGGAAGGAAGATATTTTGAGTAAAATGGTTAATTTTTGGTTAATATTAAAATTTTTTATAGTTTGAAAAAAAATGAAAAAAATAAAAGTTTTTTATTGTTTCCGATATATTTCGGTGGCACTTCGGCAACAGTCTTCGTGGCAAATTATTTACACGTCTGCATTGGTAAAGACATTGGTAATATATTACACTTTTGAAAAAAAAAATGGTCGTGGGCCTCCCTTTTTTTTCCATGAAATCGCAGTTTGTTTTTTTTTTCCCAAGTTTTATTTAAAACCAATGCAGAAATAGTGTTAAAAAATGAGTAAAAAAATCGGTAAGAACTTCTTTTTTAAGAATATTTTTATGTTGCATATTTATTGTTCTAGCCGAATATCCTATTAGCTTCACTAGAATATCAATATTTGACACTTTTTGAAGCTTAGACTTTGAGGATAAATAAACGATTTGACAGCTGATAGCGAAACCCCACTGCCACTATAAAGGCTGCACTGTCGATAGAGAGCTAAAAACTCGCCCAAGCCAACAAATAATTGCATCTCAAAAACCAGTCCCACGACAAAACTTTCCGAATATACCATCAGCCCCGGGAGTTTCTTTTGCTCAGGCGTTACAGCCAGCATCAAAGCAACTCAGCCTCTAATCCTACACTTCACCAAACTACTGCAGAAATAATGCAGAAACTGACATTTTATCAAGATTCAAAAATTAATTAATTAAAATTAAAAAAAAATTATTGTGTGCATCAGGCATTATCAATTGCCATTGTTGGCTATAGCCTATATACACATCAATACCTTGACGCTATTGACCGCGTTTCTCCATTTCCGAAGCAGAATTTGTAAAATTTACCTGTTAGGTGACCGCTTTGTAGCAGCTATAATGCAAAACGCTTAAAGGCTGTCTGAACAGTTCCTGTAAAGGAGTCATTGCTCAGAATAAGCGTTTGTGTCTTTTATGTCACTGGCTGTCCAACACTAAACTCCAGTTATAACTGCTTATAAACCTTCCAACCGCAGTTGTGCTTCTAGGCATGTTAAATAACTGCTACGCAATAAGAGAAGGCTTTGACGAAAGTGACCCATATATAACCTGACAGGAGATTCGGCTATCAAAGATATTTGAGAAGCTGCTCCTAAATCGTATCAGGCAATACCTAGAGACCTATATTGCCATCATAATGCACCAATTTGGTTTTTTCGAAAAACACGGAACCATTGAACCTCGGAGATACGAAATGCATTTGAACGTCGAGAGTATTGCTCCGCTGTTTATTTTGGATGTCTCCCAAGCTTTTGAATGCGTTAGGTTGCACGGCTTTATTCATAAAATTAAAAAAAAAAACTTCCACAGAACACCAAAAAAATATCTACGGAAAAGCAGTTCCGCAGTACGATACAAGGATTTTATTTCTGAATCTCATCCAGTTGAAGCTGGCGTACCCCAAGGTAGTAGCTGCATAACATTTACACAGCAGATCTACCGACACTAATACTTACAACATCATCATTTGTTGATGACGCAACGCAAAACTCAACAAGTCATCTCGTGCTTATAAAAAAATGACTAGCATATTGGTCAAACACATGAAAACGAGCAACCGGAAGACAACTTTTGGGAAAGATTCATGCAGATAGCTTTAAAACTGATAGACTTTTTTGCGTAGAATCGGATGGACGGACGGACGGACGGACGGACAGACAGACGGACGGACGGACAGACGGACGGGCGGACGGACGGACGGACAGACGGACATGGCTAGATCGACTTTCCTAGAGATGCTGATCAAGTATATATTTATTTTATAGGGTCGGAGAGACGGAAATTATAATACCCTCTGCAGGGGTATAACAATCTGGTTTGAAAATGGGGATAAAATTAATTTGTTTTCTGTTGACAATAAGCCCAGCTGACTGATAATAATACACAGGTTAGGATGAAATCTCAAAACTCTAGAAAGATTTTAATTCTCCCGCTGGCGAAAGTATTTTTCGACTTAAGTACTAGGCTTTTGAATAGAAAATCATTTTATAAAAAAATGCGCTTTGCCAGAGTAAGGAAAAATATTAATATAAAACTTTTACTTACAATATTCCAATCCAAGTAAAGATTCCCGAAATATACACCAAGCTCTTTTTTCAGATAACGGCTTATCTGTTGGAATTCTTAGAACTTCACCTTGCTTTACCAATTCAAAAACCATATATAGTGAATCCTCAAGTGGGTCATCCAACACTTCAACCAGCTTTACAACGTGGGGATGGTCAAGTTTTTTTAAAACTGCTATTTCTCTGTAAACCCGATCTAACGGTGATGTTGCTTTCCTGGGTCCCCGGCGCATAAGTCCAGCTTGCCGTAAGAGGCGCTTTTTCGAAAGAATTTTCATAGCGTAATGTGTTGAGTCTTCTTCGGAATAAGCCAACTTTACGAGACCGTAAGAACCCTATAATGACATAAATAAAAATGTATTTATCTTGAGAAGTGTTGTTCTTAAATATAAATTAAGGCCAAGAAATATTGTAAGAAAGTCCTGACAATGGCATTAAAGGTCCATCTGATTTAAAATTTTGTTATTTTGTGTTTTATTTTTTTTTTAGTCTACAAATATCAAGTTAGTTGGAGTTAAACTGAAGAAGTTTCTTTGGTTGAAGCAATTCGAGCAGCGTTTTTTTGGCTTTCGAGTAGTAAAAACTTAAAGTCCAAATGCCATTTGTGGAAACGGTGAACATTCTTGCGCAAAGGTATCAAAACAATTTTGAAATTTATTACACATTTTATATACATAAAGCAAAAGGTAATCCTTTAAAATAAGGTTTGGCTCCTAAGATGAGTTTTAGGCTATTTAAGGGGCATGACACAAAAAGTCCTAATTAAAATTTATATTTCTAACCTTCTTGATGTTATTTCTAGCGTCCCACAAAAGACCCATCTTAACTGTTTTAAGGAGAATTTTGTTCATTTTTTTCAAGTCAGATAAAAAAAAAACGAAAAATATTTTAACTAAACATTTTTGTATATGTTTTTTTATTGGCATTTAAAGAATACAAAAAAAACCAACAAAAAATAAGAAACAAAATTCGCCGAGAGTGTGTCTTCAAAAAAATCCTGGTTGACATGATTAAAAACCTTTTAGAGAACGGAAAAAAAATCAAATAAATTCTTCATTGATTAAGATGTTACTATCGAGTTGACTTTTTTCAAAAAAATTTAAAATAACAAAATGGACTTTGGTGCAAGGAGTACAAACATGTGGCTCAACGAAACCAAGCACGAGCGTTTTTAAGACAAGGATAAATGTTGAAATGAAAATTTGATTATATAGATTATTATAATTATTACAAAGAACACGAAAGGGTTCATGCAGGCCAAAGTTCAGAGGATGGCAGTTGCGGATTGGTTTGAAAGGCACATTAAACGTTGAGCGGCTTACCAATTCTATGGACTCAATATCACCTCTTACAAGTTGTGCATAAAAATAGTTCCAAGCCTTCTACGATTTACAAGAAAAGGTAAAGTAATAAATCGTTCTGCTTTGCAGACAATTTAGAATTACCTCTATAATTTAAAAAACATCCGACTTTCCTCTTTTTTATGGAGTGGTAAAAAAAAATCGTTCAAGATAGTTAAAAAGAACTGATTTTGAGGTAGACAATTGAAACAGTTTAAGAATCGGTTTACAAATTGTTGAGGCATAAAACCTAAGCACGCACCCAGTTTAATTGTACTATTGAAGACAAGGCGAAGTCTTTTGACTTGACATTTACAAAGTTTACAAACAGTTACAAAGTTATAAAGTTGCTTCGGATAATTTAAAAAATTCGGTTTTACACAAAATACATATAATAGCATTGACTGTTAAGAATTTTAGTAGAGCAACCACATATTTCAAAAAATCAGATGGCTTGCCCGTCCTTTTGTACTTTTTGTAAATGTTTGTTTTTAGGTTTTTAGGTCTTTGAAGCTCTTGTGTAAAGTACGAAGGTCTGTTATGTCTTGGAGGAAGACTGTCAGAAACGTATTCAATAAATAACGTGTTAAAAACTCTATAGAATAATTCAGTTTAACTTTGTCAAGTTGGTTTCGGAAATCAAGTAGTTTAGCTTATTAAAGTCACATTTACGGAAGCATATCGTTTTAGTTTTTTAAACTAAATAAGAATAGGTATCATGGCACGGCCGGGAACATGTGAATTCTATTGTGGGATAGAGGGTCGATTCTAGATGCAACGACTTCGGACGGATCCAAAACAAAAGCCTGGTTCCTCGCCTTAAATTGCCTACTTATAGAGTTATGGATAAAGCTGTTGTAATGGTAGGTCTAGAAGTCCATAAACAAAGTCATGATCCGGCAAAGTGTGTCAGTAGGAGATGACCAAGATATATCTGGGAGATTAAAATCTCCCAAAAACAATCAAATGATCCCTGTCAGAAAGTAGAGATAGAACATTTAGTAGCACACAAATGATGTTCATAAATTTAAATGTCAGACCCAGGGGGGACATAGAAAAGGTTACAAAAATAGTTAAGGCATGTAAGGAAACTTCTACACTAAGAAATTCTAATCAGTCTGAAATATCTCCGATGTAAGACTGGAGTTAACAGCAATAAGCACCAAACCTTCCCAATGTAAAAAGCGATCAGATATATAAAAAATATATATTTATAAAAAAAAATTTAAATTAAAAAAAAACAAGAAGTGTTTAATACTTTTGCAAGCCGAAGTTTATATACACTTGCAGCTGCTGCAAAAATTAAATATTCTTTAAAACATCTAAATTTCGAATTATACGCGTATATTTTAAAAACATTGAAGCTATGATGAATTAATACAGCCTTCCTATGGCAGATATATTATATCGTTTCTATATTATTAACAACTATTACAATATCCAGGAAAAAAAAATTGATAAGTTAAGAGATTGTTTAACTCATTTTGTTGACGCCTAGAAGGCGTTTGTATTTTCTGCCGGTTTAGAGCTACAGGTCTCTATCCGCAGTCTCTACCCTAATTCCACATCCATTTCATTTAAGACATATACCAAGTGTGTGTAAAAAAACTTTAATCCAGCCACAGTAAAATTTTCGGAACTCAATTTTCCCTCAAAAAATTTTTTTTCACTGTGTTCCCGCTGCGTTCGTTTTTATTTTATACATATTCCTATACAGTGTTTCTTTAAAACAAACGCCCTGCCATATACATATTTTTAATTTCTCCACAACTTCGTTGGCATACATTATTTCTGTTATTTTTCAACATTTACATACATGCAAGTTCACTGCAGGACCGAATTGCAAGTTCAAACCAAAAACTGAAAAGTGGGGTGGGAAATCAAGGTTAGCTTCGAACATGGCTCTCAGCAGAGCTTGGGCAGAAGTCCGGGCAGAGCAAATGGTGCCTCTATATAGTTCTTACTCTATGCCTAGGAGACAATGTCCCATGAATACTCCAATTAGGGTAGCAATATTCTTTCTGATAAATTTTATGCGTGCCCTAGTTCTTTTAGAGTTAATTCAGGCCCATGTTACTATCGTTTTATAGTGATGGAGTTTCATCTGCTGCCTGACATTCTGGTGACGGATTGTTTTAGTACCAAACGATCGAGAGGATAGACGCGAGATATGAAAATTGGGATAAAATTCCGGGGAAAAAGTAGGATCTAAATATACGTTACTAACGTAAGAATTAAAGAGCGGCATAATAATCTGAAAGTCTCATGCAAGTCATAATTAGATCTACAATGATTTAATATTAAGGGAATATAATTTCTAGTTAATCAGGACAGTACTCCAGAATCGGATGAATTACCGAAATATATAAAGTCTTGGTGACAAAGGAATCCTAAAATTACTTTAACCACTATTTAATCAAACAAGGCACACCCCCAGCTTCATTGACCATCAATCTTAAGTTTTGGTTTTAGATGGACGCCAAGATTGTTTAAAAGAGCAATTCTACCCAAAGAGCAGTCAACTAGGGTATGATTCACGGTTTTTGGGTTAACACGATAAAAATTACCCGGCAGCAGTTTTGGAAAAAAATTAGATCGGATTTTAAGTCCTTGTGGCAGAAAATATCCTTACTCTGCAGACATACCTAAATTAACATTATCTGCGTACATAAGTTCGCGAGAATGGCTTATAAATAAAGAAAGAAGTATCGGACCGAGATGTCTCCCTTGTGGGAGACCGGAGGTAGCTCGGAGAAGTTTAGAAGTCGAATTTTTAAAGAGGACTCTTTGCCACTCAGATAAATTAAGATCCATCAAAGCAGATCAACTGGAAACCCTAACAGACCTAGTTTCCGAACAAAAACAAACTGATTTACAGAGTCGAATGATTTACTAAAGTCGGTGTAAATGACGTATGTTTGAAGATAACATTTGAAGACCTTTATCACAAATGAAGTGAACTCCAAAAGGCTAGGTGGTTGATCTCTGTTTCATAAATTCGTTTTTATTTGTATTTATTATAAAAATGGTATTTTACCCCTACAATTTGAATCTTATAGCTTTTTTCATTGGGGAGTATAATTTTCCTCTTATTGACCTAAGCCTAAGAAATTTATATTATTTTTCATTTGTGACTTAAGCCCAAACATTTTATTTCTTAATCCTAAGTCGCTTTTTAATTAAATACTAACTTTGTGAATTAGTTAGCGTGGCTTTGCTAATATTTTTGAGGTAATCGGGAAGCTGGTTCCACGATCTAATAGCGTTAATAAAAAATTGTCTTTCAAAAGTCAGTGATCTAGATCTTAAGGCAATTAAGTTGTTAACTCGTCTAGAGGCGGAATATGTTAGTTTTTATACCCTTGCAGAGGGTATTATAATTTCAGTCAGAAGTTTGCAACGCAGTGACCCTATAAAGTATATATATTCCTGATCAGCATCACTAGGAGAGTCGATCTAGCCATGTCCGTCTGTCCGTCCGTTTCTACGCAAACTAGTCTCTCGGTTTTAAAGCTATCTGAATGAAACTTTCCCAAAAGTTGTCTTTCTATTGCAGGTAGTATTTAAGTCGGAACGAGCCGGATCGGACGACTATAGCATATAGCTCCCATAGGAACAATAGGAAAAATAAATTTAAAAAATTATAACTTTTCTATTTTTTAATTTTTTTTTAGTTCTTCGACACATAGTAAGGTTAATTATTTCAGAATTACGATTTAAATTTCATCAAAGTCGGACGACTAAAGCATACAGCTCCCATAGGAACAATCATAAAAATAAATAAAAAAAAATTATAACTTTGGTGTTTTTTAATTTTTTTTTAGTACTTCGAGATATAGTAATGGTTAAATATTTCAGAATTACGTTTTAAGATAAAACAATACTCGCATACTTATCCATTTATTTAGTCTGCCATACGGGGCATGTTAAAAATGTCATATGTTTTTCCAACTGTCTTTGAGATTTGATCAGCCAGGTTTTGTTAAATATGGAGCCAAAATTTACTGCTGTCATTAATGAAAAGAGGCTGGAGATCATCAAGAGGAATCTTTCTTTTACTTGTCACTAGACACTATTACTTGGCTTGGTCAGTTCCTTTGGCAAGCAGTCTTGTTTATTTGAGCTCCGAAAATTCAAACGTTTTTCACTGAACAAAAAAACTATCACAGACACACAGACACTGATAAAGAACTGACTTGTCCCTGGAATTGAGATTCGGGAAAACTGGTCGCACTTCAGAAGCTCTATCCCCGCAACTGAAAGAGCAAATAGACGCACGATTATCAGCGCCTATCAACGTTCGCTTCGCTGAGCTGACTGAGCTCATCAACACCACTTCGCGAGAGGCTGAAAAAAGGTTACTGAAAGCGTTACCCAGCGAAATTGACCAGAAATTCGACGCGGTCTTGGAAAGCGAGTCCAGCAACTAGAGGTCAATACGGCTGAGCGCCTGGACAAACTGGAGCGGGATGTGGAGGAGCCTGAAAGCCAAAGTAGGGACTGTCGAAGGGAAACTACAGGCACAGCGTGCGGAAAGCCATGCGTGCGCGGTACATTTGCGTGGCGTTCCGTAAGGCTGGAGACGACAAGGGTGCATACCGGCGAGCAAACAACCAAAAACTTAGCATTCACCGGCTGTGCTCTATGTTAATGAAGAACTCACGAAAAATAATTTCTTTATCTTGAAAGAAGCTATGCGCCTTAAAAAGCTCTGCGGTATTTACACGATTTGGGATTGTGCACGTGAAATGCACAGGGAGAGATGACGTGATCTACATATATCGATATCACTGCTGTTGAATCCCTCTCTCGCTCTGTCAACGCTGCTGGGTTCCTCTTTCTTTCTGTTTCTGCCTCTCCCTCCGCTCTAGATAATGGGAATAATAATAATTTTCGCGACTAATTTCTCTTAAGAGTAAATCAAGTTTAGTAAGTTTACTATTTTTTTTAGAATTACAGTGTGCCTATAACGACCATTTGTGTGTGTTTCCAATATTAATAAATGCCTATTCTAATGCGGATCGTTTCAAATAATAATATGGCGAGCAGTCTCTTTAATATTCAAAGTAAACGAAAAATTTTCTTAATTGTCCACATAAACGCCCTTTGGTAAGAAACATTTATGAGTTTAGAGAGTTGTTTGTGGGATCTCATGTTCATGTAATTTGTGTGTCAGAAACTTGGTTTGTCAATGGGACTAGTGATGTCCCGTTTGTGTGTGATGGGTACGTGTCGTTTAGGGCTGATCGGGTGGGCCATGCCGGTGGCGTAGTCATCTATGTATGTCAGTAAGAAATTTGCTTTTAAATGTATCCAAGCCTTGATTGGTTTGGAAAGTACCGTTGAATCTGCTTTCATTGAGATTAGTGATCGAAAATTTAAAAATAAAGCTCTCATCTGCTGCATATACAGACCCCATCGCCTAACCCAACTCGGAAAATTTATGAGAACGCTTGAAGAAAAAACCGTTGGGTAACAAAATGTCATTATAACAGGAGATCTCAACAGCAACATCTGAATTGAAGATTTTGTTCACAATGATTTCAATTCAATATGACCGAAATTGGTCAACATTCACGCACCTACTTATTTTACAAATACTTTTAGCTCCTTGATATATATATTCTTTGTTTGTGATTTGTCGAAAGTCCTTTTATATGACCAACTATGTGTTCCTGCTTTTTCCAAACAAGCAGCCCCCATCTGTAATTAGCTTTAGGGACTATGAGTCAATTAATTATAACAACTTTCAGGCTGAATTTGTCAATTATGACTGGGCCCTTAATTACAACTTGACATCTGCTGAAAATGAACTTGACATCTGCTAGAAATGTGTCCCAGTTTGAACTTAAATTTTAAAAACACCAGCCTCAGAAATAAAGGCACTAATTCGATTGCTGGACGCAGCCTATAAGCGCGAACTGAAGATTTGTACAATATTTTTAAACAAATTGACGTCACGAGAAAGATAGCAGTCTCCAAACGTAGGTTTTATAATAAAAAATTTGGAAAGGCACATATGTCTGGTTTGGTTTGGAAGGAGCTAAGAAGTATGGGAAGGGGCAAACAAATTCAGGCTGCTAAGTCAGACCTAGATGTGGATGCTCTCAATAAAAAGTTTGCTCGAGTTAATTCTTATAGTCCGCCCCAAAATATGTACCTGAACTCGACAACCATCTGTGATAATGTTTTTAGCTTTATGTATATCCGTCCAAGTGATGTTATAGAATGTTTACTAAGTGTAAAATCCAATGCAGAAAGTCAGGACAACATAAAAATATTGATACCAAAGTTAATTCACCACATCTCCCACATCTTTAACCACATCTCTGTTTCCGGAAGCGTGAAAAATGGCAAAGATACTCCCGATTCCTAAGACTAAAAATTGTTTTCGATCCATCTCTATCCATCCATTTCTGTCCAAGTCATTTGAAGTTTGCAACAAACAACTTCTTTATCCTCAGCAACAAGCAATCTGAATTCGAAAAGAGTAAAAGCTGTACTTCTGCCACCATGAAGATTTCTGAAGATATACGCCAACAGATTCATGAAAGTAAAGTGACACTAATAACCCTTCTTGACTTTAGCAAAGCTTTTGACTCTATTAACCATGTGATTCTTTGTACCAAACTGTGAACGCTTTATAATTTTTCTCCATGTGCAATAAAGCTTCTCCAAACTTGTCTTACAAACAGACTGCAGGCAGTTGTTTAGGGGAATCGGAAACCTGATCTCTTGCCCCTCGCTCAGGGGGTCCCACAAGGGTCAGTATTAGGCCCATTACTTTTTCCGTTATACGTAAATGATCTTCCTATTTTTTTCCTAACTGTGATGTACACCTTTATGTAAGTCGTCCCTTAGGCCAAATTAATGAATATATTAGAGTTAGCAACTATACAATCCAAAAAATAAGTAAGTGGGCGGAGGCGAACGGGCTGCACTAAAATCCTAGTAAAACAAAATGCCTATTTATTTACAAAAGATAAAAACACGTTTGCTCCCTATAGTCAATGATAACAATATAGCTACTAAGTATATTGAAAGGACCACAAGTCTCGACATAGAATTTAATTCGACGTTGACATGGGATGATTAAATTACTAAGGCAACTTAACTTATGCTATACTCAGGCAGCTGTCATTAACCCAGAATCTTGTTCCACAGAATATCAGAATGTTAGTAGCCAAAACCTGTGTATTACCGACTCTATTTTACGGCCCTGAAATTTTTGCCTTCTCTGACGCAGCAATTATGCGCAAGCTGAAAGTTGCGTTTAACTCAATAGCACGATGTATTTTTGACCTAGATCGCACAGAGCATTTTACAGCTTACTCCCCAAAGATTTTCGAGCTATGCTTTGAGTCGTGGATTAAGCTAAGAACTCTCTTATTTTTACACAAACTAATATCCAGGAAGGAGCCACAGTTGTCACTTCTTGCAGATGTCAGCATCCGCTAGAACAAATAATATTATATGCGAACGACTACATTTAGGATCGGCAGAGAAACACTTCTTTATCCAAACTGTTCGCTACTGGAATGATCTTTCAAACAATTTTAAAACATTAAAAATGAAACACAATTCAAAACTATATTGTTATCTAACCTTCAAGGCACACTCTAACTTTAACTTCACTTTTTTCAAAAATCCCAACTGTTTTTCAGGGACGGACTGCGTGGAAAGAGGGTTGCACCGCAGAAACCTTATGGACCATCCCTTCAACGGATGGTGGAAGGTGGATGGAACTCTGTTGAAATACGGTTTAGTGATTCACATAGATTCATATTAATGGAAAGGAAAATAAGAAAATATTTGTACCAATACCGAAACCGTAATCGAAATAGTTATATTGGTTTTCATTGCTGTGTTTAATTTTTGCAATAGCTGCAAGGGTCTATAAACTTCGGCTTGTCAAAGTTTGCTTTCTTTCTTAATCCAAATTAATAAATCCGTTTCGTTTCTATCCTATAAAGCCAAAAAATGTGCTTTCCTTAGAAATTTTGAACGCAAATACATTCGATGGGTTGGTTATAGCACATCGAAAATATAGTCAGTGAGAAAATATGTTCAGTGAGAATAAAGTAAAATTCTTTGAGTTAGAATTATGAGCAACTTGAAGTGGATCTGATAAATTGTTTTTAAGGGTATCGTCTAGGTGACTTAAAAGTCGCATTGATCAAATATGTTCAAAATCTCGATTTTTTAACTAAAAAATAGACTTTATATAAGTGTTGATGGGAAGGAAAAAATATATATTTAAAGCTGTAAAAACAGTGTTATTATTGCAAGAAAATTATGGAATATATTTTATTCGCAATAAAAAAAAATTATTAAAACATTTTTTATAGGAAAACCTAAGTCAACATATTGCAAATAAGTTATTATTATTATTTTTTTTTGTTATTATTATTATTATTATTATTATTATTATTATTATTATTATTATTATTATTATTATTATTATTATTATTATTATTATTATTATTATTATTATTATTATTATTATTATTATTATTATTATTATTATTATTATTATTATTATTATTATAAAGCAATTACCGACAATTACAAAGTCCGGGTCATTTTTGGTTTGTGCTAAGAATAGCAACAATGGCCTTCTGCTTAAATTCTTTGTTTTACTATGCTTGGCCAGAACCCTAATTGTTTCGCCAAAATCTGACATTTCTTTTCCTGTACAGCTAGGAAGCTAAAATATACCAGATTATCTTTTTTGGCCTGCTGGCCCAGTGTGCTATGTAAGAATCACTATGGACGACAGTACATGTAGTGACGTTGCGCATCAAGAGCTTGTGTATAGGAGACTACTATTATATAGCCGCAGAATTAAAAATCTGATCTGATGGTTCGATCGTGAGTAATACACTAGTAATACACCAATCGAAAGGTATCGCTAAATGAATATATTGCTTGCTCCGGTCAAAAGTTATTCAAAAACATTCTTTTTTGTATATTTAAAAAAAAGGACTTGTTTTAGAATTTGGAATAATTTTTTTTGTGTTAAATAAAATAATAAATTGTTTAATTTTTTTTTTCAAATTTTTGAAAATTGTTAAAGTTGATTTTTGTTAATTTTTTACGTTGAAAGCTTTTGGGATTCTTCGAGACGTATATCCACAGCCATTGCACTTAAAACATTTCGTTTCCTCCTTGCATTGGGCTCTCATATGCTCAGGTAATCGGATCGCTTTCATAAAGTTCCTGCTTTTTTAAAGTCAGGATATTTAAGATTAACACGTGGCTTTAATCTGTTGCCTATATAACGCATCACCAACTCTTCTTCAATTATTCCAAGAGCTGTTATACGTTCTCGTAAACATTTTCTTTCTGATTATTCTTACGATATCTTAGCTGCTTGTGTATCTCAGCGCTGGTCAGCGTCTTGTCAAATTCCTCTAAAAGTACAGCAGTTGAGTTATCATAATCTGAAACAGAGGTGGACTCCAAAAATAACTTAGCTGTTCCCTTAAATTTTATCCGAACGCTAACATATTTCTGCTTGCTCGTCAAATCTTAGGCATAAACATTTCAGCCACTGTCTTATTAGACAGCTACTATTATTTGAACGAACAAAAACAAGAAAGTAAGCAAACTTCGGCAAGACAAAGTTCATATACCCTTGCAGCTATTGCAAGAATTAAATATTTTTGAAAACATTAAAATTATGATTTACTTGCGTATATGTTTAAAAACATTGAAGCTATGTTGATTTGAAGCTCAATTATTTGATAGTTATTTTATATTTTTTTATTATTTCTATGGGAGCTATATGATATAGTCGCCCGATTTTGATAAAATTTAAAACATAATTCTAAAATATTTAACCATTACTATATGTCGAAGAACTAAAAAAAAAAATAAAAAACAGCAAAGTTATATTTTTTTTTGTATTTTTTTTCCAAGTGTTCCTATGGGAGCTATATGATATAGTCGTCCGATTTTGATGAAATTTAAAACGTAATTCTTAATTATTTAACCATTACTATAAGTCGAAGAACTAAAAAAAATTAAAAATCAGCAAAGTTATAATTTTTTTTATTTATTTTTCCGATTGTTCCTATGGGAGCTATATGCTATAGTCGTCCGATCCGGCTCGTTCCGACTTATATACTACCTGCAATAGAAAGACAACTTTTGGGAAAGTTTCATTCAGATAGCTTTAAAACCGAGAGACTAGTTTGCGTAGAAACGGACGGACAGACGGACATGGCTAGATCGACTCTCCTAGTGATGCTGATCAAGAATATATATACTTTATAGGGTCGGAAATGTCTCCTTCACTGCGTTGCAAACTTCTGATTGAAATAATAATACCCTCTGCAAGGGTATAAAAAGCGTGCTAAAAATAGGTCTCACGAAATTACTTGTTTCGTACCATGACAACCCTTGCCAAAATTCCGAAGTCTAGAATCGAATCGATTCTGAGACGCAACCACAAAATAATATGTAATAGGTCAAATATGTTATTATAAACCAAATTTGTAAAGCAATAATTTTATTAAAACATTTAAGAATAAGGAAAAAATATCATTTACACTTTAACTTATCGCAAAGTATTTTTAATCAATTAATTTCTTTCCTTGCGGAATTGAATACGCCAGCCAATTGCTTGGCGGAAAGTTTCCATGAGATTTTTACTGAAGTTTACAGAGAATGAACAGAGGGAATTTAGAGTCCGTGTGAATCTTTCGGAAGTGAAAACTGGAACAGGTCTGGGAATATCGAATCCGAGTGAATCTTTCGGAAGTAGAAACTAGTACCCTATATAAAGTCCACATACATCTTATTGAGTCGGTAAAAACAAATTTCTTCTTTTCCCGTTGTGGTTTGAACTGGGATCAAAATGTAAAGCTGCCCTTTTATTTAAGTACAATACTATTGCTTAATTTACATACTCTTGCTTGATTCCATTTTATTGCCCAATCTTGACCGTGTTTTGGCTAAAAAAATTAATAAAATTAGTAAAACACATTAGGATAATTAAAACACATCAATAATTAGGTTAATTATTACATTTCAAAGAACTTCATTGGATGGGTTTTTGGCATCTTATTTCATACAAAAGAATAAAAAGTACAAAAATCTAGTAAAAAGAAACGAAATTAATTAACATAACAAGTAAAAAATATTATTTAGCTTAAATTTAAATTATAATTTTTATATTAGGTGTACAAGTAGAAAACTGCCGTTTTTTTGTTCATAGTTTGAGGCTTTATTGCGTAAAAATAGCTACATACTGATTATTCAAAATAGAGAGCTCCTGTGATGGATTCTTGTTGACAAGAATCTTCATCCAACAGACTCTCCAAAGCTGCATCTTCAAACTTTTTTACGCGACCCGGCCGATCCTTGTCTTCCACGTCATAATCACCATTTTTGAATTTTACGAACCATTCTCGGCACGTTCTTTCACTGATACACGACTCACTATATGTTGCTACAATCATTCGACGCGCTTCAGGAGCAGATTTTTTCGAATGAAACGCGAAAAGCGAAATCTCCAGAAAAACGTTTATTCGGTTCAAGTTTCGACATCTTCGCGCACCAACAAAAAATGGACAATGAGAATAGACGAGCGAGATGATGTGGAGTTGTTGACCGATACCTAAGCTTGCCATGTGATGCTTCTGATCGGAATTCCCTCACCGATTTCTAAAGGTGGCGCCACCCAGTGGAAAACGGCGGTTTTCTACTTGTACACTCAACAACTTTTAATGATGTATATGCAAATACGAAACAAAAAAAACAAGAAAGAAAGCTAAATTAGGCAAGCCGAAGCTAATACACCCTTGCAGCTATTGCAAAAATTAAATATTCTTTAAATCAGCTAAATTTTGATTTATAGCGTATAAAGTTTAAGAAAATTGGAGCTATGATAATTTTAAGCTCAATTGTTCTATCGTTCCTAAGGCAGCTATATAATATTGTTCTCCGTTTCGGACCATATAAAGTATGTATTCTTGATCAGGATCAATAGTCGAGTCGATCTAGCCATGTCGGTCTGTCTGTCCGTTTGTATAAACGTCGAGATCTCGGAAACTACATAAGCTAAAGATTTGGGATTTGGCATGCAGATTCTAGTTTTTCCTATGCAGCACAACTTTTTTTCAAAACGGTCACGCCAACTCTAACGCCCACAAATAGCAAAAAACTTAACACGCATGTCACGTCGCTCTGAAACATGTTAAACCGTTGGTTATAGCTGGAAAACAATCGATTAAAACATCGATAGTATCGATTGTCTCAAACCATCGAGAAATTCGATTTTCCTCACTATCGATGCATTTTTTGTCCAAGGCATACCTTTGCGTTCCAGCAACCTCCTGTGACTCAGAAAGACTCTTTAGTAATGCATTATAGATAATTTCGGAACGACGATGTGGGCTTAAGGGGGCCTTACCAATGTAAACCCCGAAAAAAATCTTTACAATTTTTTTCTGAAAAGATAGAATGTTTCGAAACGTTTTGCACATAATAAGGTAACTTTTCATTTTATTATATAAAAAAAGGCACAAAAATGTTTGGCCGTTTTTTTATTTGAAGTTTTTTGTTTTGGGAGCAATGTTGGTCCCACCGATGGTATTCAATTATTTATATAAACCATCGAAAACCATCGATAGTGCCACTATTTGTTTCGGTCATATCTATCGGTAGACAAAGTTTCAAAATAGAGCCAATACTTTATAAGTAATGTAGTTTTGATGTCCTCTGGCACGGCAGAGGCGCTGTTCAGCCGTTGATTGCCGGAAATCGCTGCAGTACACACTGGTTGGGCTTGTATGGAGCCGCGGCTATAAATATTTCCCGTTGAGATATTGTTATGAAATTTTCCTCAAAAATCTAAAAAAATATTGAGAATATAGAGTAAAAAATTGGCTAAATCGGAAGACTCTATCCTATAGCTCACATAGCATCTTAGTATGGTTTATATGGCGATGGTGCGCAAAGATACTTCCAGTGAAGTTACAGTGCTAAAATTTCATTATTAGCATCTAAGATATGTATATTTAAATTATCTTCAGTATAAATTTGTGAAAGAGTAACTCCTCTCCCCCTCTCCACAAGCTTTTCAAAATATAAACAAATGAGGTCTCTAGTTCTTTCAATGTATTTAAATCATAAAAAACAAAAACAAAATCATTTAGATTTTAATTTCAGTACAAAAAACAACAAAAAAAACAAAATTTAACAAATATCTTCTAATAAATCAAATGTAGAGAAAAACAATCTTGATTTCTCTTTCTTTGGTAGTTTTCTTTGACTTGTTATAAAAGGATCTGAACGCAACAGAAGTGTATTAATTAAATCTGTATTTGTCAGTATGCAAGACATCTTCCGAGTATGCTGCAGCCGGCACTTCTTTATTTCTTTGTTGTTCCACTCCGCAGCTTCTTCTGAGAGCTCTCCAATTGACAGCGATTGTGCTCTAAAGTGATCGATTACTTTCGCACCATGAATTAGGATTTTATGCACTGTTGGTGGAAGATAGTGCCATGGATATATTTTAATCAACTTCTTAGCAGTATCCAACGCATAGCTTTCAAATTTTGTAGCATTAAAGGAATATCCTGATACTGCAGTAGAGAGATAAAACGAAAGAACTGTAAGCGGGGGATGGGGGTGCAGCACACACTTAGCTTCTTGTGTTGTTTATGCAGTTCGTAAGATTGCGCCACCTAAACTTTGATTATTTTGTAGGAGGAATACTTAGTTTGAAGTTTGTTGGCTGAGTAATGGGTATCTAAAAGCCGAGAAATTCGACTACACCATTCTCTTTTGTTTTTTAATATGTTGATTGCTCCCATAGAGCTATATGGTAAAGTCGGCCCACTTAAATTAAATTAAAGCCGTATTTCTGAAATAATAAACCATTAATATATCTCAAAGAACTAAAAAAAACAACAAGAAAGAAAGCAAACTTCGGCAAGCCGAAATTAATATACCCTTGCAGCTATTGCAAAAATTAAATATTCTTGAAAACATTAAAATTTTGATTTACTTGCGTATACGTTTAAAAACATTGAAGCTATGATGATTTGCAGCTCAACTATTTCATAGTTCTATGGCAGCTATATAATATCGTTATCCGATTTTAATAAAACTAAAAGCGTAATTCTGAACTGTCAAATTATTAATTAGTCAAAAAGAATTTCTAAAAAAAAAATTACAAATCAGAAAAGTAAAATTAAAAAAAATATATATTTTTAACATTTTTATTGTTCTCACGGGAAGGTTATGTTATAGTCGTCCAATTTTGATGAAACTTAAACCGTAATTCTGAAATATTTAACCATTACTAAATTTCGAAGAACAAAAGAAAAAAAAACAGCAAAGCTATAATTTTTCTTCATTAATTTTTCCGATTTTTCCTATGGGAGCTATATGATATAGTCGTCCGATTTTGATGAAATTAAAATCGTAATTCTGAAATATTTAACCATTACTATATGTCGAAGAACTAAAAAAAAAATTAAAAAACAGCAAATTTAAATTTTTTTTTAAATATTTTTCTATGGGAGCTATATGCTATAGTCGTCCGATCCGGCTCGTTTCGACTTATATACTACCTGCAACAGAAAGACAACTTTTCGGAAAGTTTCATGCAGATAGCTTAAAAACTGAGATACTAGTTTGCGTAGAAACGGACGGACAGACGGACATGGCTACATCGACTCTCCTAGTGATGCTGATCAAGAATATATATACTTTATAGGGTCGGAGATGTCTCCTTCACTGCGTTGGAAACTTCTGACTGAGATTATAATACCCTCTGCAAGGGTATGAACAGCAAAGTTGTATTTTTTCATTTATTTTGTTATTGTTCCTATGGAGCTATAGTCGTCCAATCCGGCTGGTTCCAACTTATACAAACCTGCTATAGGAAGACAACCTTTGAAAAATTGGAAATAATTTCCGACATTGGTTTGAAAAAACAATACTTATAAAAATCGTTAAAAATTTGATTTTTAGTTAGTTGAAAAGTGATAGATTTCCCAGAGGACCGATACCATCCCACAATGGAAATGACAATCCCCTGTCCTGCCCTGTCAGCAATTCCCAATTAGGTTCTCAAACTAAAACGCTAGTAAATGTGACTTAAACTACTGTAATTATTTCCATATACAACTTCTACAATTCATGGCTATGGAAAGTGTTACTGAATTATTCTACAGCGTTTTAAACACGTTTTTTAATGAATACGTTCCTGACAGTCTTCATCCAAGACATAACAGACCTCCGTGGCTTACACGAGAGCTTCAAAGACTTAAAAACCTAAAAAAAAACTCTTACAAAAAGTACAAAAGGATGGGCGAGCCATCTGATTTTTCGATCAGATTTTAATGTTCAAATGAGCCAAAGCAATTTTATAACTTTGTATAACTTCCAAACTACCTATAGTGCGGATTCTTGTCTAAATTTAATTTAGCCCTCCAATTTAAACAGGTCAAAATTTTTTTTTTCACGGTAATATTAGAAAGTTCTCTTCTAAGGGATTTGGAGACCACAACACCAACTTATTCTCCAGTGCCGGGCGGGCTTCTTGGCTCCGTGCTTTGGTTTTATGCCTACACTATTTGTAAACTGATTCTTAAACTGTCAGCCTCAACATCAGTTTTTCCACCTATCTGAAAAGATTATTTTATTATGCAACACCATAAAAAGGGAGGAAAGTCAGATGTTGAAAATTATATAGGTATTTATAAATTGCCTGCAATACATAAAGCATTTGAGAGTATGTTAACTTCTCATTTGCAACATTATTGTGAAGCGAAGCTCAACTCCCGCATCTATTGTAGTTAAAGGATTTAATAATAAAATGCAGACTGATTTTGTTTTATTATTTAAAGAATGTTTGGTTAAATGTAAAATATAAGAATACACTTTAGCAGATTGAAATAGATTTCTCGTCTTGTCATCTTCTTTATAAATGTCTTAGAGCCACACTTGTCAAAGGCTCGAACTCAACTCCTTGGCTTATCGTCGTCTGCAGAAAGCCACCTCGCTTTGTTCTCATCCTCACCCTCGTCGTTCGTTTTTCGTCTTAGCTTCTTCTAATCTTTTGTCTTTGCTCCAATTGATCTTGATCTCGTCTTCCGTCTTAACTTCTTCTCGTTCAGCTCGATTGGTTGTTGTCTAGAGTAAACGTATGTCATGCTCGCTCCTCAAAACTGACACACCCCACATTCGGCCATCCTGCTAAGCTTTCACCTCGATTGCATTGACCAGCGCTTTAAATACTCAGCACAAGTTGAAGATTTAATAGGAACATCGAAATTGCCGATCTTCTGTACATCGTAGGAGTTATTGCTTTTGGATATGACTATTTTATACGGGCCCAAGAATTTTGGTTTTAGCTTTAGGCCGCTGCCGAATTGAGTCCTTTTAATAGCGACAATGTAACCGACATCGTACTTGTTGCTTGCTTGCGACGCAAGTTACAGGATTTTTTTTTTCATTTTGTACCTTTGAGATTTGAGTTTAAGCTTTAACTCTTAAATTTCGCCCGTCATTGATCTAGAGAACTGCTGCATTTTGTCGACGTGCTTGTACCACTTTGTTGGGTCGTCGATACTTAACTTTGGAGGATTGCAAATATAGTGGCGTTGAATCTCTCGACTTGCTTGTTCACGCGTGGAAGTCCTGTGGTCGTCTTGATAGGTTTAATGTTTTCTTCTTCGCAATAGCTTAATAATTCCTGCGAAGTAAATGGGGACCCTCTATCCGAGATGATGATTGCAGTGTTTCCAAATACTACACTCTGGTTATCATCTTTAGATGAAGTCAACTTAGTCGGGTACAACCAGCAGAACTTGGTGAGGGAATCAATTACTCTTGGATATGCTAGTAGTCCTTGTCAGTTGCGTCTAACGGACCTAAAAAGTCGATATGGAAAGTGTGCAGAGCAACATCTCCTTTGTTCATTGTCCTTACCTGTTTACATTTTTTGCGATTCCTCAGAATACACAGGATGCAGCAATCGATGACCTTCTGACCTTGTTTCTCAAGGCCTGGAATGTAGTACTCTGCGGTAATCAGATCCTTTACTTTCTTAGATGCAAAGGGACCCTTCCCTTGGTATGATTTGTCTTTGCATGTCTTTCGGTCCTACTACTAATTCAGCGTAACTGAGTAATTTGTGAAGAATGCTGCCCTTTAAAAAGTAATCATTTTAGTCTTCTTTTTCGTCGTTGAGGATATCACATATCGATCTGAGATGTTCATCTTGCTTCTGCGCTTTTTGGATACGTTATACTTTGGTCAAAAATTGTCATGACTGGGTAACGGCTGAGGGCGTCCACATGTTTAAAACGAGTTTTAGATCGATGCTCCACCTGATAGTCATTCTCTTGTATAAACAGGACCCAGCGAGCGACTCTTGTGAAAAGATTTTGTTCACCCAAAGTGTTTTTGAAAGTGATAATTTTAAAGTGAATGCCTAGCAAGTAAACTTTAAACTTGGTGCAAGAATCACAAGTTCGTAACTGGGATATTTTCGTTGAGCGTTTTTTTACTCATTAAATATACTGGGTGCCTCTGATTGTCGTCTAAAGATTTCTGCAAATCCGTCAATGGAAGCGTCGTTGTGAACATCAGTCTCGAGTTTCTGATTTTCGATGCTTAGAACTTAGAACAAAATCTTTTTCATGTTGCTCACGGATATTTCTTCTTTAGGACCCATACAAAATTTGATATTGTTCTTTGTTAGGTCTGTAAGGGGCTTGGAAATAATGGCATAGGCTCAAAGGAATTTTCGGAAATAGCCCTTCTGTCTTAAAAAACTTTCCAGCGGCTTAAAAGTTTGCGGAGACTTAAATTTGGAAACAGCCTCAATCTTCTCTTGTGTTGGGTAAATATTTTGATTTTCAATGATATGGCCAAGGAATTTTACTCTCGTTTTTAAAAATTACATTTTTTAAGATTCAGCTCAAAGCCATGTTGACATGTGTCAATAACCTCCCTCAGATTTAGCAATGAGTTTTCTTCGTTCATATCCGGAATGATGACGTCATCGTACAGCAAAGCAATGTCTTTGCGAGTTAGCTGCCGAAAAAGCGTTAACGTGCCTCTGGAAATTGCCAGGCGAATTTGAAAGTCCAAAAAACTAATGCAAAGGACGTAAATTTTCGACTTGACTCTGCCATGAAAAAAAATTTTCAAGTCGATTGTGTGGAAAATCTTTGCATCTTGTAGCCGGTCTAGTTGATCATCAATAAGGGGTAGGGGAAAATGACCTTTAACGATTACATTATTAATCCTTCGAAAATCAATATATAGTCGTGGAGAGCAGTCGCGCTTTTAACCATTTCTACGGTGATTGTGAACACAGAGTCTGACTCTTCGATGATTCCATTTTGTAGCCATCCCTCTACTTGCTCATCTACTAGGCGCGCCTCAGCAAACGGTAAGCTTTGTGGTCTGTCAAAAATTAGTGTCTCGTGTGTGCGCATCTCGATTTTAGTTGATTTTAAGTGAAGCGGCTTGTAGTTTTTAATTATTTTACAAACTTTTTCTTTCTCGATCGCACTGGCTTGCTCGTTAATATGTAGCTAATTTTTTTTCAGCCGTATCAATTTGCAAATTATTACGATTGAAAATAATCTCAGCATGTAAGCAAAGTTCATCACCAACAATCAATTTAAAGTCCATGCAACCGATTGGAACCACATAGAAATCTAATAGGAACGAGTCATTGTCAATTTGAATTTTCTCTTTGAAATGTCCAATTGGATTTATTTTGCTTGCATCGCGCTCACTCCCTAAACCAATGAGAGCTACACTACAGTTTTGCAGCCTCGGACGTCGAATTTCATCATAAAAGTCTTCGAGGACAAGGCTGCACTTGCTACCGGTGTCGAAAAGAGCTACGCACTTTTTGTTAGCGAGAATAACTTCCTTGCTCGTAAAATTACTCTTCTACTGCACTCTATGGGTGTTCACTTTCCTGCTCTCAGTTTTTTTATGTTAATCACAATTGCGATAAATATTTTGTGCCTCGTTCTTTGTTTTTGCAATTATTCTAAAGGTGCCCTCTTGCACCACAATTATAACAGTTAACCGCTTATTTAATGTTTTTGCTCACCATTGCACCTTTCTTGTTCTGAAACATGACATCACTACGCTTTTTTTTTTCGCGGTAGTAGACTTGTTCTCTTTCGTTTTTTTGTGACGTAGCTTTTCAACTACTCTTTGAACTTACTCAAATTTCTGGCACAGCAAAGAAGAGTTTTGTCAATTTGATGATCGTCTATGCCATCGATTAAAAAAAAAAACTGAATCACTAATGTCACCACGAATGGCCAACTCTTCCATTCGGTATAGGTAAGCAAAACTACACTACACTTTTTCACGTTCACTTTTACTAAACTGCTCGTGTATTTGTTTGCTGCTTACGACAGTTTTAAACTCATTTAAGAGAGCATTTTTAAGCGCGTTCCAAGTGCCTTCGTTTTGATCCCAGCTCAAAAAACGAAGGGCAAAAGAAGAAAATTTTTTTTTAACCGAATCAAAAGGATCGATGTGTACTTGATATTGGGGACTTCAAACGGGAGCGCAATATTCTAAATTAGGACGTACAAGGGAAGTACATATTTATTTAGTTGTATAAGGATCGTCAAATTCTTTTGACCATCGTTTAATAAACCAAAAAACACTTTATGTGACAGTCAATTTTAAATTTTGGATCAAGAAGAAATCCTATTATAAAGAGAGCTTATAAATGAAGGCACTTAACAAAACTGCTTATCAAGTGAAATATTTCACCATGGTAAACGATTTTATGAAAGACATTATACATTCATTTTAGGATTCATTTTAAAAAAATTTAGTTTGAGAAATTGTTTTTAAAAGAAGAGAAAAATACTTGGCTAACAAAAATCCTCATACTGAACCCTCGTCGAGGGTGCCGATGTCCGGTCGCGTTCGGCTAAGATCAAAAGTCAAAGTCAAAAGCCAAGTCATACCGGACTCACTCATGATCGTGGTGTTGATGTAGTCTTTTATTGTTACTAGGTCTTAGAGCCTTGCAGAAATTAGCTAAAGTTTCAACAAAAACTTCTGATATCAAACAAAAACACCTCTTGACGAGGTAAGTACATAGATACCCTCAACTCCAAAACTGTTGCTATAAAATGTTTTGACAATTAGTATTTACTTTAATTAAAATTAACTTTTATTTATTTTTTAATGTTAGCAAAGGCAACATAGAAATCATCCAACGTGCGCAATCAAAAATCCTGAGAGCAGTCGCTGGTATACTTGCAACGACAACATCCACAGAGAATTGGTATAAAACCCGTTTAAGATAAATGGGTGCATAAAAGTTAAATGTAAAGCCAGACTGTCAATACATCCAAGCCAACTACCAGACAGCTAAGCCGGCTCAGTAGCCTCTCCCTATTAAACCAAAACATCCTTCACCCCCGAACCTCCTGGGGTCAAGAACTAAATGACTAAAGAACAAGCAACAATTCTTGCTCTGGTCTTATCTATGGCCAACGTAGAGACCGCATCTGATTGTTTGAGCAGGTCTGAAAAAAACCTTAAAACCTTATATAAGGTCATCTAGTAATTATTCCAAGCAATAACCAAAATAAGCTCCGAAAGCTAAGCAAAGTTGTGCTAAATGGCGCTTAGCTAAACAAACTCCCCCCATTGAAGGGCACCGGTCTTAAACATCCTTCGTTGGCAGTACACACAGCTTGGCAACAGACCAAGGTATTATGCCACGTACGGTCTTAAGATCAGCCACCCTCACAATGCCAATAACTCCGAAGACTTGCTTGGTCGCTCTTGCTAGTGACCAACTAAGTGGGGGTAGGTTTTTGCTGTTGATGAGGTCTATATCACCAACCGCAAGTCCAGGTTGATTCAATTTTCTCTTTAACCACTCCTATAGAAGGGTGAAATACTTCTCCTTTCAAGGCGATTTCAGCAGAGCTAGCAAATATCAGATGAACGTTTTTCAATCTCCTAGAAAAAGTCTCTCATTAACCAAATTGTCAGAACTGAACCGTTCAGATAGCTCAGTCAGTCAAACGGTCTGTGCTCAACGGACAACAGATATTTTCGATTCAGTTTTGTTTCGGTTGTTTGCTGACCGTTTGATCAAAATAAAAAAAGAGTCTTTTTAGTTTTTCATTGTTGTTTTCTACTAATTATTTAAGGTGCATGCCAAAATGTGGTAGAGGGTGGCCAGATATATATTTACTGCAAAAAAATGCAGTTTTCTGAATACTGGGATAGCGTAGAGACACTCTCCAAAGCCAAAGACCCCGTTTTTGTCAAACTGCTTAATATTTAATATTTATTTATTTTAATAATGTCCATAACTTCAATCTGACGAAAGCTCCTTACTTCTTAATGCGAACAATTCACATTTATTTAAAATATATAATAAAAAGTATTATATATTTCCAAACTATTTTTTTGTATACAAGTAATAGTACCGTTGGTCTAGGAAAAAATCTATATAAAAAAAAGACCAAACAACTTGTAACCTTTATTTTTTCTTCTTAATTTTTAGCAAACGAGATGATAAGACAATAGAAAAATTTTTGAGCTGAGTATTTTATTTATTTTTCATCTACTGATTTTAAATATGTAAGCGTTGGATCTACCAAGCGCTCTGTAAAAGTTCTTATTAAAAAAAATTTTAGAATAGTAACACAACACTCGACCGAAAACCAAAATGGTACCAATTGATGATGTTCAGAACGAAAGCAAACGAGAAATACTTTTTTTGGTTATGTTCGGGCATAGACCTTAAAAGGAATAATGGTCAACTGTTATTTGCTAGCTCTGTATTTAAGTTTAATCCAGTAACATCTACATCTGCCAGAGGTTTGGGTTAAGTTGTGCCCAAAAAATGAGCCGGCGTCAGCACATCCACGTCGCCTGGATGTTCTGTTATTGGTTTTAATGTTTGTAAGCATATAACTGCAGTTATAATGCAAACTAGAGTACGTAAGTCACCAAAACTGTGCGTTTCGATGCAAATGAACAGACAAATGTAACATTTTATCGGCGGCCTGGTACGCACATCGCTTTATAATAGAAAGGGTCACATAAGTATACTCTTTGGGGAGGTCTGCCATGATGTGCTACAGTAAGCGTAGTTTAGCTTAAAAGCACCTGATGACGAATTATAGCAAGCAACCCACGAGGTCCAGCGTGGAGATACCTTTCATAAAAATGTAAGATCATGGCGGCTGTGTCAGGGTGGCCCTTAGGAAGTATAATTTGATGGCGAGTATTTAACTCCAGAGATGAATTCCAAAGTCATCCACCGACGCTCAGAATCCCAAACTCATCAATGGATAGCATGGATATCAGCCACTGACAACCCTCTTGATTTTGTCTCCTCTGATTAAACTAGGACATGAATCCAAAGGTACGCTGTCATTTGTGCAACGAGTTTGCGAATTTATGCCCTTCCGTTAGATCCGATAATGAACATTTTTATGTTCGTTTTCGGACGTTGATGCACCATGATTAGTAGAAATAATTGGCCCTTACGACACCAAACAAAGCTTTTTACGCTCAGATCCCTTTACCCCTGGCGTAAAAATGAGATCGGGAGAGGTATAAAAAAAGGTTGAGTGTAATATTGGGCTGACTATTTCAAAATATATACCAATCTAAAAAAACAACTAATAATACTAATTACGTGGTAAAGAGTCAGTAGTAGAAATGACATGATAGAGTTTGTTATAGTCATTTCACAGTACTCTAAATGTTTCATGCATGTCATAGTTTGATCTACAATATTTCAAAATAAGAGAAATAAAGTTCATAGTCATACGATTAGGCACTAAGAAATAAAGGCTGCCCATTAGTTCGGTACTCTCCACTTCCACGTAAATAAGTTTACAAATAAAAGTAATACCAAGCACGTCAATCAGGAGAAGTCTACTAGAGTAAGATGGTAAGATAAGGTTTGCTTCCTACATAAGGCTCCGTAGAGCAAATATTAAAAAGTTTCTTTACATGCACACCATATTGAGGACTCCAAACTGGTGAGCAGTACTCAAGGATTGGACGAACTAATGAAATAAGTATGGTCTTTGTGACATATGGATCATCGAATTCCTTTGACCACATTTTTGTAAGTCCAAGCACACCCCTGGATTTATTCACCTTGGATTAAATATGTTCAGAGAATTTAAGTTTTGGGTCCAGAAGAACGCCAAGGTCATCAATTTGTCTAATTCTAGTCAACCCACAGTAACCAAAAGTATACGTGGCATACTGTGGATTGAATCGATAGAATGTCATTATTTTGCACCAGGTTTGAAAGGCGTCAAAATATTATAAATCCATGCCGACATGGAGATTCAATCGATCACAAAGATCTTGCAAACGTTTTCGAAAACCTTGGAGATAGCGGACAACCTGTAGATACCTCTATAATTGCTCGTATTTAATTTATTTCCCTTTTCATGAAGGGGAATAACAAATGATTCCTTCCAGATAGGTAGAAAGTCAGTAGTTTTTAAGGATAGGCTAATTAATTTGTGAAGTGGTCTGCACAGGGTCTTTGAGCAGTATCTCAGCACACAGCCGGCACGTAGCTGAAAATGTTGTTTGAAAAAACTGCGCAAAAAAACGATAATTACCTGATCGATGTTCACCGTAGAATTTGCAAATAAAAGCGATGCTGGGGAAGAGGCGGGCTTACGCTTAGTTTTAACAAAACTGTTTTGGATCTATTGAAAAATGGATCCTACAACGAGTTAAATAACCATATCAACATAAAGCACGGTAAAATAAGACCGAACACTTTTTTATTTCGAAAAGGCAGTGTACATCCATATTATTTACATTTGTTATACAGTCTGGACTTAACAATTTTTAGGCTAGATAGCATTTATTAATAATGCACTTAATGCACTTTTAAAGACCTCTGCCATGTTAGTGCATAAATAAAGTTCGGACCAATTAAAGCCATTTATACAGGTATTTGAGCGGTCAACGTTAGTCTTGGAAGAGCAGTGGATTCGTTCTTAATAAAAATACGCTTTCTGGATGTGACACAAAACACAAATCCAGTAAGCAACCCAAAGAATTCTGAACATGGTTCACTTGTGATAGCGAAATATCAAGCAAATCGTCAATAAAGTCATGCTGCGCCAAGTCTGTGGACCAAGTCGCATTCGGTATATTGAAATCACCTTAAACTATTAACTGATCTCTAGTTGACATTTCAGTAAAAATGGACTGTATAACGTAAAGATGGTTCACATAAATCGGAAACTTAGATGCTGGCGAATGTATGAACAAGTAACTTATATAAAATTACCGGGAAACGATAATTTTATATATAGAAAATTAATTCAGACGTGAGGTTTGAGTCTACAGAAATCAAGATTCCTCCTGTTTTGACCAGGTTTCTGTAAACAGAGTAACATGGGATAAAAAGAAAAAAAATACTAAGTAACCTCCATGTATTTTGATAGGAATGAAGGAGGCGGGATGTTAGATTTTTGAAGAGGGAGCAGAAGAAATAGGTGAAGATGAAGATGATACACTAATCGTGCCCTGATTGGGAAAACAGACTCCCACGAGCATTTTCTTTTTCGTATTAGCTTCGATTTATTTTGCGTAAGAAAAGTTGAATTTTTTCACTTTTACATTATCATGATTTTTCTTGTATATAAAACAGCACATCAGAAGACGTTTGTGTTGGGGAAAGCCGAGAAACAAATATTTTTTTTTGAGTGGAGCCACTGAAAGGGGTTTCGGAACTGCAGACAGAAATTTCTGCAGAACCAACTTCAGCCGGTATTCCGGACACAATATCCCCCGGTAAAGTTAAGCTACTTGGGTTTTGTAGGTTCACTGATTGTGAAGCCACATCGGACAAATCAGAAATTTGGGAAGTCTCTCGCTGCACACCCTCCGCCACGGATTGTTTGGGTTCCGAATATTATACCGATCTTAGCAGCTTTTAGGGGTTGCTGCGATCGGCTGCTGATTCGCGGGAGTGTTCTGCTGCTTGCTTGCTGATTGCTGTGGGGTGTTCCCCTAAGGCGACCTACCACTTAGGAGGTTCCGTTAATAGCTTGCGGCTATTAAACTGCGAGACCAGCGCAGAGAACAGCTCATCTGCTCGGCGAAAACTATATCTAGCCTCACCGAAACATCCGACAAGCTTTAACAGACCGCAGATTGGGCCACTAAGAAAGGTCATCAAGTGATCGGCCTATAAAACTAGCGCACTAGTGTGCACTAAACTTTCACAAAGCCAGCAAGTCATATTTGTTTGGTCAGCCCCGACCATCAGACTGCATTTCTTGCAGAAACACGCAAAATTTTTAAAGACTCTTTAACGAAGCTCTGATTATGGTTATTTTTAAATTACAGATTGGCCATATCGTTTGATCTTTAGATATGAAAGCTGGCCATTGCAACCATAGTTTTAGTGGGCATATAACGCCACTATGCATAAGACATTAAGCACAGCAAAAGCGCACGAGTTGTGCCATTTGCCCTTTCTACAACGTATACGCAAGCGACAATTGCGAGTGTGCTGGCGTCGCAGAATCCATAGACTTCAACTTGAGAATCTGGAAGTAAAACTAGTCGTGGGAAGGCAAAGCTCTAAGAATTAGACAGACTATCGTAGGAAGTTATTCAGGCCGATGCCAATGAGGCTTGCAAGCTTTCATCCCACTAAATATACAAATATTTTGGCTTTTGTTATTACGGAACCAATTAATCCTAGGGGATCATAAAAGTGAGCAAAGAAATCGATCTGTAACCGGATTCCAGGACCGGCCAAGGGTCTTTGTGATGTCCGTTCCGCCCTGAAACTTTAGTAGCTCCTCTCCCTATCCTGGCCAGAAATTCCGTTCAAGAGTTCCGATGCATTAGAGCACCACAATCTAATTTGAAAATGGCTTTCCTTTAATAATTACGTTGTCTGCTTTATGATCTATGTCACATTTTCAATAGATTCGCCTCATGTCATTAAATTATCGTGTACAAAAGGTTAGGTTACGTGTATAAAAGGTTAGGATTCCGAACAGGCGAAATTTTTTTATTTTATTTATTGCACTAAAGCTAGCAAATATTATGCCGTTCGGCCTACGTAACGCTCCCCAGCGAATGTACAGACTGACGGACCAAGTTGTTCCAGCAGCATTAAGAGAATTTGGCTTCGTGTATCTTTAAGATTTACTGGTCTGTTTTCCAACTTTTGAAAAACATTTCGAAATGTTGCGGCAAGTCAGTGACTGCTTGAGGAAAGCAAAATTAACAATTAATATGGGAAAAAGTTAGTTCTGCTACAGCCAAGCTAAATACCTGGGATATGTAGTAGGTGGGGGTTGCACAAAAGCCGATCCAACAAAAATAAAGGCTATTCAAGAATTTCCACAGCCAGTATCCGCTAAGCAGATGCAATTTTTGGGAATGACAGGGTGGTACCGGCGTTTTATACAAAACTACGCACAAACTGCAGCACCGCTTCATGAAAGTCTCAAAAAGGATCGAGTCAGAAAATACTAGCCGGATTTTTAAGGGTACATATGGATGAGGTAACATTGGGACTTAGGGATGCGGCAGAGGTAAACTTCGATCAGCAGCTTTTCAGTAAAAAGAATACAAAGAATTAGTTCAATCTGTTGAAAAAGACGCAAAAAAACTCCTGATACCCAGACTTCGGAAAGATACGTGTATAAGAGGTTAGGATTCCGAACAGGCGAAATTTATATATTTTAATTATTACATTAAAGTTAGAAAAAATCTGCCAACATACACATAGTACCCGGCTCACATCAAGTGGGTTGGGGCAAGGACAGGTGAGTTAGGACGTTTGTTACAATTAAATTGATAGAGCACTCAGAAAAATAAAAAAAATACAGTTCATTATATTGCATTCAGAAAATATAAAAAAATACAGTTCATTATATTGCGAACATAAAACGCGAAATGGATCATGTACCTCGAAATTCGTTTTACAAATATCGAGGGCAATAAGTCGAAAGTGACGAGTAGACTTTACAGGGATGGATGACCGTATTTGACCCAGTTATTAATTTGTGAAGGAACATGACACCATGGCAGGTACGACGATCCTTGAGGGAGGACAGGTTCAGTAGACGCAGTCTATCCACGTAAGATGGTAGATGACGATGATTATCCCAGTTTAAACCACGTAAAGAAAACAAAAGGAACTCTTTCTGTACCGATTCTATAAGGCCCTGATAATTAGTATATTGAGGAAATAATTAACAAGGACCATGCTTGGAAGCTTTAGGATTCTGAGGAACTTCAGCAAGACCTAGTTCATAAGGCACACCATTCTCGAGTGGCAGGTCACGGCGGTATACACAAAAATTTGGCTCGACTATTATTTCTGGCCCGCAATGACGGTTAATGTACGAACAACTGTTAAAAATTGTGAAATTTGCAGAGTCAGCAAAGTAACGAACAAAACCAGCAGAGCGCTGACTGAACGGCCAGGGCAAAGACTTTACATTGATTTCATGGGACCTTATCCCCGGACCAAATTCGGAAGCACCAAATTCGTCTGGCTGGAGGCAATGCGAAAAGCAACCGCAACAGCCGTAGTAACAATTCTCTAAAGAAACATCTTTCATTAGTTTGGAGTGCCAGAATGCATTCACTTCGATAACGGTAAGCAACTTGTGTCGGCAACATTTACCGAATAAAACAGGCTTTCATTCGCCACACGCGCATGCAGCAGAACGCGTAAACCGATCCGTGCTACAAATGCTCAGGGCAGCTACTGACAAGGATCAGCGGCATTGGGAGAAACACCTGAGTCGAATCGCGTGTACACTATGAAGTGGCTATCACGAAACTTTGGGATTGGAACCATATTATGCAATGTTTGTGTAGTTATATGATACAATGATAAGCTCGGGCAAACGAAAAAGCTGAAAGGACGTATAATACCCGCAGTAAGAAAATTAAATTTGCGGTAGGTCAGGTTGTATACCGAAAAAACTACAAGAAGAGTAGCCGAATAGAAGGGTATAATGCAAAGCTAGGGCCCAATCGGGTACGATTGGTATATCACGCCAAAGACCTTTTCGCTGTTTGAAGCTTGGTGAAAACTACCAGCGATCAGTGCAATTGTACTACCCAGCCAAGCAAGAACAGATTTGTCGTTTAGCAAAACAAAAGACAAAAAAAAAGGAAAGATTGAAATTATAAGGGAGGCCGTAAAGAAACACCTTGAAAGGTGCGAGGCTGAGGGAAGACCCTCCCCCTCAGAAGCCGACGCTCGAGACCGCAGAGACATAGCGGTAGACGAGCGGGAAAGACTAGCCTGGGTGGATATTCCCCTGGAAGATACGCTGCGGTCAACGCAGCGAGAGATCGAAAAAACTATGGCGAGGATAAACGCCAACTACGTACGACTTAACGTCCTAGTACGACTGAGGGGCGACACGCAGCGGAACTTGCGGATATGGGCGGAGGACTACCGCCAGGCACAACAAAAAATAAAGCACGATAAATTTATTCTCGTTATACCGGCATCCAGCGAGCCTTAACAGGACGCAACAAACATAAAAAAAATCAATCAACTAATTTATGTCTTTGCGCTAAATTTTTAATAGGTCTTCTTGTTTTATCGATAATTTAGAAAATATTGACAAGTGTAAACAACTCGGTGTTTTTGATATCGAGTTTACTTATACGGGTATGACATTACATTGTTCGTCTCATTCATTAACGGACCCATTGAAGCTCAGAGACAGAGACAACTATATGGATGCTGCTTAAGATTCTCTTGGTATACAGTTCACGGTCACACTGCCTTTTTAACGTTGTATTCAAACTTTATTGTTTTGTTTATTATATTGTGTTTATCCCGCTAATTTTGACGTTTAAAGGTGTTCAGTTGTTACCTTTCGTATTTTGTTCATATTTAAGCATCGCTTTTTATACCCTTGCAGAGGGTATTATAATTTCAGTCAGATGTTGCAATGCAGTAAAGGAGACATCTCCGACCCTATAAAGTATATATATATTCTTGATCAGCATCACTAGGAGAGTCGATCTAGCCATGTCCGTCTGTCCGTCCGTTTCTACGCAAACTAGTCTTTCAGTTTTAAAGCTATCTGCATGAAACCTTCCCAAAAGTTGTCTTTCTATTGCAGGTAGTATATAAGTCGGAACGAGCCGGATCGGACGACTATAGCATATAGCTCCCATAAGAACAATCGGAAAAATAAGTTTAAAAAAATATAACTTTTCTGTTTTTTAATTTTTTTTTTAGTTCTTCGAGATATAGTAATGGTTAAATATTTCAGAATTACGGATTAAATTTCATCAAAATCGGACGACTATAGCATATAGCTCCCATAGGAACAATCATAAAAATAAATAAAAAAAAATTATAACTTTGGTTTTTTAAATTTTTCTATTAGTTCTTCGACATATAGCAATGGTTAAATATTTCAGAATTACGGTTTAAATTTCATCAAAATCTGACGACTATATCATATAGCTCCCATAGAAAAAATAAAATTATATAAAATAACTATCTAATAATTGCTTCAATGTTTTGAATGAGCAAAATTGTACTTTTTAAATACAATTTTGATCATTGATGTATAGTCCCATTGTTCATTGGAATCGTTAGATGTTTGTCTTGCTCGCACTTACGTAAAATCGCATAGTAAAAAAAATAAACGAGCAATAAATGAGGCCAACAATGTTGTGTCATAAGCCCATTATTGATGTTAGAAAAATCTGACAAAATCACTCCAATCTATTGTGGTATATAAGTCGGAACGGCCGGGATAGGATGACGAAGGCGGAGTGGTAGAATAAATAAAAAGAAACTACGTGATTTTTAAACATAGTTTCTGGGCAACATGACTTGCCAAAGTCTTGGTGAATCTGCTCAGTAAGTTTTGGTGCTGACAGCCTGAGGTTTTCTTTAATTTTCCTCTCTATTAAGCGCTCGTCGTAAGCGTTGAAAATCTTATTCGGTGCGTTTCTGACCTTATTTTCGACTCGATTTTCGTGTACGTAGCGCTCAATTATATGCTGAACAGTAGACGGACTTAAATCCACAATTTTGGCAATTCCGCGTTGGGAGACTCCATTTTTGAAATGTTGTAGGACTAATTCACACTTCTCAATTTATGTGCGAGGACAAAAAAAAACTTAAGCAACTGTAAAATGCAGTATTGAGCTTGCATCAAATAAGCTGTGACCAGAAATTATCTATTATTTTTTTTAAATAAATTATAAAATAAATTTAACAATTTTAATGAAATTAACTATTTTCATTTATAACACTAGATATTATTAGCCATAAAATTTTTAACATAATTCTTTACGTTCAAAAGTTACAGCCGAATACATTTTTAAATAGGCTCTGCATCAAATAAGCTGTGAGCCACTGTTTGTATATGCATTGAACTCGAGATAAAAGCGCTTTATACGGTTTTGTGTTTGTTCAAAATCGTACGACTATATCAAACAGCTGAAAACTTTTAGAGAATGATACATTTTGTCCTATCCACACGCTTTGGCTTAATACGAATATGAAAATTAGTTAGAAAATTAGAATCAAATATTTACCTGACCGATTTGTTCCATTAATTTATATTGGTTTAATTGATGAAAACTTCCCGATTTTTCTATTGATATTCTTCTGGACTCTCGAAAAGCCGGGCGACGTCGATTGGTTTGAGGACTTCCAAAAGGACTACTGTAGGGGCTATACGGTACATTCGGATATATAGGTCGAATTTCCATTGACTGAAGTCTAGATCCTGTGTCATGTTGATTTGGTGCACAAGAAATGTTGCTTGAAGATATTTCACGGTCTTTATCCAAACTTAAGCAATTTGTAATATTTTTTGAATTCTTTGACACGGAGTCTGACATTTCTAATAAACTCACTTGAATATTAGTTAAATAATTTTCGTGTATGTTTGTCATTAATTGAAAACTTGGAATTTGATCACTTGGCACATCGTTGTCATGGATGGTAAGCTCACACAAAATTTTTTGGTAACGATTTTTTGTACATTGGAAGATAAAAAGTTTTAAATTCTCATGTCAATCTCAATCTTTTACTCGCACAGGTAAACAAAAGTAGCTAGCGTCATCATTATTGAGCTTAGCGAATTCTTTCAATGATCCTTGCTGCTTGATTTTTTTTGCTTATATTGTGATCATTTGATGGTACTATGGCTTCCATTTTTTAATTATAAAGTTTTCAAGAAAACGATCGTGCTTTTTATTTACTTTCATCTTGCGTTATTTATCGTGTGATATTATTTTCGCCTGGAAACAACAAACAAATTTTATAAATAAATTATATTCCAATTAAACTTGGACTTTGATTATTAGTTCTTACACTTACTACATGTTCAGTAAGTTTACAAAATAATGTTTATATATTAATTGTCAGCGCAAGGCATTACCGTACAAGCTAACACCTACTTGGAAAAAAAAAAATAAAAACACACGATTTGTTTTTTTTTTCAAAACGCCATACGAAATAGAAAGCTGTTAATAGATCACTCAAACAATTTATTATAAAACTACATTCATTAGTTTGTAAGTTTAAATATTTTTCAAATTATAATTTTGGCTTTAATTATTACAAGTGCTTTTACTCATTAAAAAATATGTCTGTGGATTTTAATTGTATTTATAATTAATGTATCATTATTAAAGTATGAAGCCTTCTGCACTTCTATTCATAATCTGACATTATCAAAAAATGTCGTTTCCAGTTTTGATTTCATTGAGTTAGGCGCTCAAGGCTTTCTGGAACATCACACAGGAATATAGCCAAAACCCACTAATAACGTTAAAGTGAAAAATAAAACTGTAAAGTAAAAAAAAAAATTAAAACTTGTTCAAGCAACGTAAGCGCCGGGGGATTCACAGGATCACATGGCAGAGCCTATCAACCACAGACGAGCCGAAATTATAAAACGAAGCAACAAAGCCGTTAAGATGGTCAATTAAAAAAATTAATTGCAAATGAATAAACAAGTATGTATGTAACCTTCTGTTGCCAGTTGTTGTTTGTGGTAAAATCCTTATTTCAATAAGATTTAGCTTTATAAAGTTTCATTAGCTTATCGCAGTTGTTTTTTCGTACCTTAAGTTTAGTTTCTCTCGCTTCGCCAGTGAAAACTACCTGTTTAGTTACAAATACTAAGAAAAAATTTTAAACATTTGTGTTTCTGTTCTGTTTTAGAACGCTCCCGCAGATCAGCAGTCAAAAAATATTAAGAGGGGATATTGTTTTCGAAATACTGGCTTAAGTTAGTTCTGCAGATACTCGGTTTGCAGTTCCAAAACCCTTTTTTGTGGTTCCACTCAAGAAACCAATATTTGTTTCTCGGCTTTCCCCTTCTCAAACATCTTCTGATGTGCTATCTTATAAACAAGACAAAAGTAAAGTCGATCACGTTTATGTGAAGGTGGAAAAATTCAGTAGGGAAATTTCATCTTTCAAGATTACTGTCCAAACGAGCTCTTCGCAGTGCTCTTGCGACTTTTGGCCGCAACATTTAGTAGTAAAAGGGTCGAAGCTAAGGCAACGGTTTAACAGTCCATTTTTAAACAACTGTCTTACAAAAATCAGTTAATAGTTTAAGGTGATTTTAATATACCGATTACGAATTGGTCCACTGATGAAAAGACTGTTATATATTTAACAGCTAGAGTACATTATCGCAATAGTTGACTTAATAATGAATGATTCGCAGTACCACAATGTGTTACCTTTCTAGTACAGGTAATAAATCGGAATAAGTCGGACCAAGATGGAACGGACGACTATATCTTATCTATAACGGACTTTTCCCATTAGAACAGTCGAAAAATTAATTTTAAAAATGATTACTGCGGTGTTTTTTTTAATTGTTTAACATATTAATTCCTGATTAAAAAAAAAACGTTTTTCACCTGATTTCATGCTTATTTAATTTTTTTCTCCAGTTCTGCTTAACCGATTTCGGTCGTGGATAGCTTTTCTATACTTGAAATATAACATTTATCAACTTTTTCATACATGTTTCTAGAGGTTGACAAAGTTAGAATAAACTGCTAAAATTTAAGCTCGGGCTAAGCCGTCAAATTATTACTTGAATTGTGTTATCGCGCCTTAACAGAGGCAAGTTTCTCTCTACCTAATCGTCTACTAAAAGGAAGACAAGACGGTAGCAATCTGTCCGGTACTACACCTGCCACTTAAGAGTTTGTAGGCTATCCCAACAACAAGAACCTCAAATCTAGTAATTGGCGACTAACCAACGAAAATACTGTATGTGTAATATTTTGAACACTGAGAAAAAATTTAATGTAAATAACTGTGCGCTAAAGATAATTCAAAGGTCCAATCACAAATAAAAAAAAATATATATAAATATAAAGGTAGTTCAAGTTACACACTTATGCGAAAGCCTTATAAGAAACGTTGTTCACAAACTTTGATTTTTTCGTGTACCTTGCGTTCACCCTTGCCTCGATCTCCGCAAGGAGTACCTAAAGACGCGACCGAAGGCCCATAAAACAGAGCACGCCAAGAGGGGTCGCTCCCACGAAGTCAGCGCGCCAAAGCGAGCAAAAGAAGCTCAAGGAAGATCGAGGCCTACCTCCTTCGTAAAGAAGAAGTTCAGCGACGTAGACAGAGACTGGCTAGCGATGGCACTTGCATGACCTTCACGGCGACGGACGCCTGATGTCCGAGAAGGGGAAGGAGATTGACGTCAAGATAGCCGACCTGATAGCCGAAAGGCTAGCAGCCGTTTCGTCCCTCCTTCGACTCGTCAGACATGGTCAGAGGGCATCGGGCTACCAAGTATGATGACTCGTTCTCGAGGACTTTCCTGGCGGAGTGTATTGCCAGGATGCATGGGAGGGCCTCAGAATTAGGATCGTCCACGCCAGGGAGATTCAGAGGAGACCACAAGCACGCATTTGGGTGTTGTCGCTTCTGAAGGCTCAAAACCCAGAGGTGTACACTGCAGATTGGGCGATTCTAAAAGTGGAGATGAAAATGAAGTCGAGCCAGCTTTGCCTTTTCCTGCTTAACCAGCGCTACCTACCGCAGCTGGAAAAAACGGATCTAGCAGTCGCAAGATTCGTAGTGGCGGATGGAACGGCGCTTTCGGTATCCTTAGACTACATGGCCCATGATGAATGGCCCTGAGCCTGTCATCAGCCTGATACGATGGGCTTAAGAAACCAAGACGACCCTAGTGGTCGGGTGCGACGCAAATCCTAAGCATACACTGTGGGGTGGCTCTGAAACCAACGAAATGGGTGAGCTCTTTTTGATAACATAATATGCCGTAACATCAACATCTGTAATGAAGGCAACACTAGGGATTACGCCTTTGTAATCCCAAGCACTAGGAATTTTCAGGGATAGGAAAATGTGATACATCTCACTCTACAGGCGGAATTTAGCAAATATAAGGTCGATAAATGGATAGTGTCCCAACTACATTATTTTTCTGATCCCAGGTATATATTTTTCGAAGTAGCGATTTTATTTAGTCAGTTGGAGCCAAAACGTAACCCTCGTAGAACAAACTAGGACAAGTTCGGTAAGATTGTCCATTCGAAAGTAAAAAACAGGAAGATAACGGTACAGTCCTCTATGACAGGACTCGACAAGGAGGTAGAGGACCTAACCAAAGAACTATATACTCTCAGGAAGCAAGCACGAAAAATGTACAGCATCACCTATGCTAACAAGACATATAAGGAAGCACTAAGAGAATACAAAAAAGCGGTATCTCCAAGAAAAACTCTTGGACGAATAACTGCAAGTCGCTTAATGGTACAAAAGACACGTCTAGAATAAGTAGGATTCTAGCAAAGGCGAGGCTTATTATAACTTTCAAAATAATTATATGGGCAATTGACTCCCTTCCCGAAGCCAGACGGCATTATCCCAGCAATGCTATAAACTACAAAATATAGCCTTAGTAAGTGGCTGCAAGCAATATACGAGGCATGTGTCAAACACATATACCGATTTCATTGAGGAAAGCTAAGGTTGTATACATACCAAAATTAGGAAAAAAAGGTCACATTCTGGTAAAGGGTTATATTCCAATTAGCCTTACCACCTTCATAATTAAAACACTGGGGACAATAATCGATATTCATATCCGACATAATACGGAACAACAGCATTTTCCGGACGCACAGAACGCATACCGAAAGGGCAGATCAACAGAGACGGCACTGCACGAGGTAGTACGTCATAAGGAAAAGTTGCTACGTTTTAAACAACCCATGATGGCCAAAATTTTAGATATAGAAGGTGCGTTCAACAATGTGAAGGCCGAAACCAAAACGATAACAGCCTAACTGAGTGGCACTTACCTCACACGCTTTGTGAAGATATGCTCACCTCAGGGTGGGTCCTATCGCCACTGCTCTGGCTACTCAACATGAACAACATACTGTGAAAACTCAATAGCGGAGGAGTAAAGGTAATAGCTTACGCAGATGACGTAGTACTGCTGGGACCATTCCCAGATGTTTTTAGTGGAATAATCACAGGCCCCTCAACCGACTCAACGAATGGGCTAAAAGCTGCGGATTACGAATTATCTACAAAAAAAAACCAAGCTAAGAACAAGATCCCGGAATACAAGACACCCAGAAAAAACTAAATATCTAGGAGTCATACTAAACTCGAAGCTCTCATTGAAAAAGAACAATTCGGAAAATGTTTGGAAAATACTGAGGTATACACCCAAGAATAATAATTCCAATTCTGACATGGGAGGCCCTAGTATGGTAATCACAAAACTGACAAGAATACAGAGATCAGCCTGCGCAGTAGCTACACGGGCGTTAGGATCATGCCCAGCGGCCGCACTGAACACAATGTCCAGTATGCCGATGAAACTGTTCATAAGGAACACGGCAGCACAAAGTGCGGTCCCAGAGGACATTAACTCTCTGGCAGAGGGCAAAACGGACTACATGACAACGAAGTTAAGGCTTGAATACGAGTTCACAACGACATTTCCTAGAAGAGAAGATTTGAAGATAGAATGGGTGACACGACGAGATGAGGTATCACTCTACGCCGACGGCTCCAAGATGGACTATGGTGTCTTTAATTTTCGCTGAAAGCTGGATAACAGAGTCGAATCGTTTTTTAGGCTGAGGTTCTCGCTACATAGGAAGCAGCACTGAACACAGTCCAGTCAAGGATTCATGATAATTTTAAAAATACAAGCAGCAAGAGATGGTCGAAAAAACAAGATCACGAAACAACAATTTAGAAGGATAAGGATCAAAACGAAGCCCTGCTCTACTTGGAAGTTTTTCAAAGCGAACCTATATATACCTATACCTATACCCTACCTTTACACATAAATAAATAATAAAAGTTCGATACACTTCGGCTGCCAAAAAACAAACACACTTGTATAGAGATCACGACATCAGCAGAACTTGTAAAAACGTGAATTTATTAATAACATAAGTAATATAAGTAATATAAGATTTGCATCACAGTTGAGGCACCGTTAGGCAAAGACTAAAAAGTTTTTTGTACTGATTCAATGCGGTCAATATGTATTCCATTCCTCCAGACGGGAAACCCGTACTTCAGACCATTTTAAATAAAACCAAGCACACCCCTAGCTTTATTTACGATGTACGAAATTTGATGGGAAAACTTTAGTTTTGGGTCGAGAAGGACGACCAGATCGTTTACAACAGCACTTCTATCCAAAGAGTATTCACCTCGAGAACAATTTGACAAGATAAAAAGCCATCATCTTATACTTAAAGGCTTTTAAATGAAGTAAATTAACCCGGCACCAGTTTTGAAAGTGACTTAAATCGTATTGAAAGACTTTATGGCAGGAAATATCCTCGTACTGCAAAAATAATTCAACATCACCTGCGTTCATAAGTACGCGAGAATGACTTATAACTAAGAAGGGGTCGTTAAAAATGAAGTAGAGAGTAGCGGGCCGAGATGGATCTCTGTGGAACGCCGGAAGAAACACGGAGAGGATTATAAGTGGCATTTTTAAAGAGGACCCTTTGAGTTCTGCCACTCAGATAACTTAAATCAACTGAAAACACTAACAGTTCGAGTTTCCGAACCAAAAGTAAGTGATTTAGTCGAATGTAGAATGCTTTACTAAAGCACTTACCATGCAACATACAGACTGGTCATTTCATACAACGAATTTGGACACAAAAATTTGATAGTGGGAGGCCCCACGGGCTCTCAGCAGCAGGCCCCGGCGCTTCGTGTGCTTTCGGGTTTTTTGCTCTCTCATTCTTATTCTCATTTTTATGCTCGCGCACTCACTGCACGAGTTCAGTCGTTCAGTCGCAAAGAGGCGCATTTTAAAGAAGGTTGCCCGGTGCTTGAATTGGTCTTTGTATGAATGCGTGATCATGCATTCTCATACACGGGAGCATGTGTGCGTTTATTTAATTTCGGCGCATCAAGAATATTTTGTCTTTTGCCACTTTTCAAACTTGGTACCCTAAAAATATGGGCGTATTTACTATTGGGTTATGATAAAAATAAGAATATTATATGTTATAATATATTTTATAATATTTCAGCATACATTTTATTTTTGTTTACAAATTCAAATTAGTGGTAGCAGTAAAATGATTTACATATATCGCAGTCATGTATATAAAATAAAATAAAATATCTCGATAGGTTTCAATAATCCTTGCGATATGCCATGCTGCTGGTTGTGTATTAGACTCATAAAGCAATTCAACATCATCAATCGATATGTTGGGTGTTGACGTGGCCCACTTTGGGCGCTGTTGTAGAGTAATCAGGTACTCCTGATGCCACTTTTTCCAGAAGCCTTGATACAAAGTTTGAATGGTTTGCCAGTATCCACATCGACCCACTAGAATATGCTTTATATCAGGATCCGCTAGAGAGGAGTTAGCTTCTGTGTCCGGTGTGTAGCATAAGGGGCATGAGTTTATCACTGCACTGATTTGTGTGAGCAAGGTGCGCATCTGCTCAAAGGTGAGCGTAGAATTCCCGATGATTCTGTGAAGATGCAGTTTTACACATATACTTGCGGATTCCCACTTCCCTCCCCAGTGAGCTGCTCTCGGAGGAATGAATACCCATTGGATTCCATCATCCGTAAGGGTGCTGGTGACAATGTCCTGATGCTGTTGTGATGATAGCAGTTCTTGCAATTCGTTCCGTTGTCTTTCCACGTTATGATATGAAGCGCCGCAAAGCTGCCAAAAACGTTCCTGTGGTCAGATCCGTAACGAGTTCCAATGTATGGCCGAGGTGACCAACCAAACATAAAGGCATATGAAGCCCTTGCTTATCTGCGGCTTGCGTAATTTGGCATCTTTAGGAGAACTGGTCCTGCATAATCGCAACCAGTGTTAGAAAATGGAAGTGTTAAGTTATACGCACGCTTGGTAAGCCCGCCATTTGCTGATGTGAGCAAGACAAGCAATCATGTGTAATTTTCCTTATTAGATTACGTGCTCCAAATATTCAGAATTTTTGCGAACAATAACGAAGAGTGAGAAAACGCCAGGGTGCATGTTTACTCGATGCTCGTGCTCAAGTATTAGCTTCGAAATGCGATGAGCTTTTGGTAGCAAAACTGAGTGTTTGGCCTCTGTTGGTAGCTGCGAGTGGTGCAGACGTCCGCCAACTCTCAGAAAATTGTGCTCGTCAAGTTGGATTTCGTACGCGCTGGACAAATCGTATAAAGAGCCGATAATGTGAATGAGCATTAGCCAAGAAGACACTCGAACGACGAGTTCATCGAGTGGATGCAATGAACTTGGATCAGCAATTGTAGCCAAACAGGTGCTTTTGACTTCTCCTTGAATGCGTTTGTCTGATATAAATAAACCAAATCGTGAGTCGTTCAGCTTTGCCGAGTAATACTCTTGGTCCCATAGCCACTCAGGTCCATTCCTCCACAAATTAAAGTCCATCAGATCTGCAGCCATCAGACCCCTGGATGCACAGGGTATGATTTGGAGTCCACGTGACGCCAGGCTTGCATAGGAATGATTTTTAAGATTTCCGAGGTCCTGTTCCCAACAAATGTCTTAAGCTGAGCCGGTGCATACGAAAGCCAGGAGAGAACTATGCACTATGAGTCCGTCCAGGCAAAAACGGTAATCTGTTTGTGTCGCAATCCATAATGATCGAGCATATAAGTTGCCTCAGAAGAAGTGCAGCGCAAAGTTCCAGGCGCGACAGCGATTGTTGTTTTAGTGGTTTTTGCAGCCACTATTGACACCGAAAATGAGCAATCCTTTTTAACCATCCTGCTGTAGACAACAGCAGCGTAGGCCCTTGTTGATGCGTCGGAAAATCCGTGGAATTCAATGTTGGAAATTGGAATTTCTGAAGAATGTCTAGATCTGCTCGCCATTTTAACCAATTGTCTGCCAGTTTGCTTGGCTGTTGATCATCCCAATCCAGATTGAGAAGTCAGAGCATTTGAAACAATATTTTTAATTGAATCACGATGGGTGCCAAAAGTCCAGAAGGATCAAATATCCTTGACACGACCGACAAGACTTGTCTCTTTGTACAGTTGGGATTTGCAGCTAGCCCAAGAGCTTAAACTGGCCACGGTTGAGTAGTGCCCTTGGAGTCGATCGCTCGTATGCAGGGAGTATTAGATACCCATTTACCGAGCTCAAGATTAGCGCAAGACATCAGCTCAATCAAGTCGTTTCGGTTTCGTAATAGTTCATCCTCGCTATTCGAACCAGTAAAAACGTCATCAGCGTAAAAATCATCCAGCAGGATTTTCGCAGCGTTTGCTGTTGATGATTGACAGCCAGTTGCTCCAGTACGCGAATTGCCAGAAATGGTGCGCTTGAAGTTCCGTAAGTCACTGTGCATAATTGGAAATACTTGACATGATCGTTTGGGTTCTCTCGTCACATAATTTTCTATTTACAGCAAATAGATCGCGCTGGATACTAGGAAGCAATTTCGTCTGGCGGTACTTCTCTCATGTGTCAAAGATTGATGTATTCCCCTTTAAAGTATACGTACTGTGTACTCAGCTGCTCGTTCTGTTGTTATCGTCGCTCCACAGATTTAAGACGTTTGAGCGCTTATTGAAGAGCACCTCCAAATTCAGGGTTCGGTGTGTTGAATGGAAGTTCCACGATATACTTTCCGTTCTCGTTGCGATGGTGAGTGATAAGAAAGTGCTTCTCGACTTGTTGATACTCCGGTTCCGATTTGGTGCTATTTGAATGTTTTCCAGTTCCCAAAACTTCTGAAGCGATGCGTCAATGTCCATTGTTGTAGTTAGTGCAATAGCGTTGCTTGGATGGGCTGCCATGCCAGCCGAAGACCGATGAAATTGCGATTAGATCGCCCTTGTTGTTGTACAGCTTTCTAACAGTAAATAAGGACCAAACGTGTTCACTGACCAAAAGAGTTTGCACTGGTGCGTTTGCGTTGAAGTGTGTATCTGCCAGCTGGAGATTCTTGAATACCTCCAGTGACGATGCGTCGATGTTTTGTCTTTCTAGCGAAGAAGTGATTATTCCCAGCACGTGAGCGTTGACAACCAAGTTATCATCCGATATACGCGACTTAATATGGAGTTTGCTGCATCCCCTTGTGGTGTTGCTTTCACCGATGTGTTTCCTGTAACCAATATGCGAAATGAAGATCGTGCAAATTCTAAAGCCTGGATGCAACGTTCGGAAACATAAGAAAGCTCGGAGCCGGTGTCCAATAAGATTCGGCATGTTAAAATGTCTCTGTTCGCGTTCTGAACATACACCATGGCAGTGGGTAGTATGCTTCACTTGATTCCATTTTCCTTTGAGAATACTACAGTGCCTGGTGCACCTACAACCGCTGGTGTGCCCGCTCCTTGGGCCAAGTGACTTGTTGTGACGGAAGTGTCCTGATCAATCGTGTTGTGCTCGTTTTTTCCTTCTATTTGGGCAAGATTTCCAACAGTTTGTTGATTACCATGTATATGGAGAAGGGAGTGATGATGTCTGCATTGCTTGCATTTGTATGTTGACTTGCACTTTCTGACCCCATGTCCAGGACTCAAACAGTTGAAGCATAATGATTTCTCCTTCACGTCTTTGAACGCCAGACGGACCCAAAAACTGCTGACAGCCATACAAAGTGTGCCCTGTAAAATTACATTTGGTGCAGCTATTGCCTTCAACTGCAACCATCGATTGTGTGACCCTTCTGGGCTTTTCGCCATACATTGCTGATTTGCCTACAGCCGCAAGCTCCCGTTTACTCAGCTCTAGTTCCTCGCAGCGGGAATCTAGAAACTTGAAGAATTCCTCAAGAGTGGGTGAGTCCGTGTCCATAATGCGCTCAATCCACCTGCGCCGAGTGTCAGCGTCAAGTTTCTCCAGTGCCAGATAGATGATCCAGCAGTCTCGTTCTGTTTGATTCACTTCATCCAGCCCTCGAACAATTTCGTTTGCTCCGTCAGACACCTTGCGTAAGGTTGTTGCATCAATTTTAGTGGTAGTTGGCAAGCTCAAAAATTGCTCCAAAAATGAATAAACAATGTGCCGAGGATGATTGTACCTTTCCTTGAGACGATCCCAGGCAGTGCTATAAGCCGTATCAGTAATTGCCAGGAGTCGCACTAAGTTGGAAGCTCCACCTACAAGAAGTGTTTTCAAGTGACGAATTATCTGAGTGTTGGACAGATGCTGCTTGTTATGAATTGTGCTCTCATAAATATCTTGTAGTTGTCTGTGTAGTTGCCAGAAAACCGCTTGATTTGAATTTTGGGCAATTCGCTCTGTGCTGCCAGACCCGATACCGAATGCGTCAGCACCTTCATACAGCTTCATGTTTAATACTTCCCGATTTATTGCTAGCCGCTCGAATAGTTGTTGGTTTTGTTGCAGCAAGTTTACGATGACGTCACTGTTTGAATGAAGCACGTTGCTTCCACTTCCCATGCCTGCAGATTTACTCGGTTGTAGAGCATTACTTTTCTCCATGAGTAGTGCGTTTGCCCTTAGAAATTTGGATTCGTAGGTCGCGTTGTCGATCTCCGGATCAACATTACCTTCCACATTCTCGTGAAACTGCCTGCGGCAGTTCCATACGTGTAGTGTACTCCGACTGCGCAGTAGACTCCGTTTGTTCAAAACATGCCAGTGTGCGTGTAATGTTGACCTTGAGCCTGGCACGGCTCTTCACTAGTGCTTTTAATTGATCCATTGCAACCAATTACCCTGAGTTCCAAAGCACTTCACTAACTGTCCAAGAATCTGGTACGATGGACTAACAATATGTTCAGGAATAAGACAAGCGGGGCTTCGTGGACTGTATGATTTTATTCTTTCCAGTTGCGTAGCCTATCTGGTACTGAATTGAATTTCTCAACGAGACGCTATAGTTGCGGCGTTGCCAACACTAGAAAAGTGAATACATAAAATATAAGAGAAAAGTTCTTCTTAAAATATAAGGATATAAGCGATGTCAAATTACGCCAAAATTATAAGTTGATTTAATTAGATGCAAGCGTTCAGGAGCAAAGCCCTTTATCACAAATGAAGTGTACTCCAATAGGCTAGTGGTGGTTGACCTCCGTTTCAAAAGCCCGTGTTGACGCGGAGAATTAACTGATTTACAAAGGTCTGCAAATGTGGAGTCGTAATATTTCAAAAATGTTTGGAATAGCCGACAACATTCTTTGAATCCAGTATTTGGTTATATTCTTGTAAAGACTCTCCCAAATATGTGGAAATTAGGGAATAATTTAAGAAGGGTTTGCACAGAGATTCCGCACTCGGTCCATGGCAAATAAACAGGTTGAATATCTAATAGCAGAGAACTGTAGTTTAAGGTGGAACAGAAACTGTGTAGGAAAAAGTATGCGTTGAATGTGTTGAGGTAAAATAAGTCGTTTGAAATAACTAGGCAAATAATTCGGGTATTGCCTGATCTTTAGTTGCAAAGTAAAGCAAAGAAAGATAAGTATTAGGTTTACGCTTAGTGTTAACAAAGTTATAAAACTACTTAGGGTCCTGCGAGAACTGCGCCCTACAACGGTTTTAATAGTTTTTATAAACTCAGTGAATCTCAACCGAGCACCTAAAAATCTAAAAAACCAAAAAAGGAAGCAAACTTAGGCAAGCCGAAGTTTATATACCCTTGCAGCTAATGCAAAAACTAAATATTCTTTAAAACATTAAAATTATGTTTTACTTGTTTATGTTAATGTTTATGTTTATGTTTATGTTTAAATACATTGAAGCTGTGATGATTTGCAGCTCAATTATTACATAGTTATTTTATAGATTTTTATTATTTCTATGGGAGCTATATGATATAGTCGTCCGATTTTGATGAAATTTAAAACGTTATTCTGAAATATTTAACCATTACTATATGTCGAAGATCTAAAAAAAAATTAAAAATCAGCAAAGTTATAATTTTTTTTTTATTTTTCCGATTGTTCCTATGGGAGCTATATGATATAGTCGTCCGATTTTGATTAAATTTAAACCGTAATTCTGAAATATTTAACCATTACTGTATATCGAAGAGCTAAAAAAAAAATTTAAAAACAGCAAAGTTATAATTTTTTTTATTTATTTTTCCCATTGTTCCTATGTGAGCTATATGCTATAGTCGGCCGATTCGGCTCGTTCCGACTTCTATACTACCTGCAATAGAAAGACAACTTTTGGGATAGTATCATTCAGATAGCTTTAAAACTGAGAGACTAGTTTGCGTAGAAACGGACGGACAGACGGACTGACAGACGGACAGACGGACGGACAGACGGACATGGCTAGATCGACTCTCCTAGTGATGCTGATCAAGAATATATATACTTTATAGGGTCGGAGATGTCTCCTTTACTGCGTTGCAAACTTCTGACTGAAATTGTAATACCCTCTGCAAGGGTATAAAAAACAGGGTATAAACAGCCGGTTTATTATAAAGTGTGGACTTCACACTTCTTAGGAGTTTCAGTTGTTAGCTAAACCAAGGTAATTTGTTGGAGATAGACGAATAGTACCACGGAACACAAGAATTAAAAAAACATTTTATTGCAGATTGTATTGCATAAGTAGAGATCGGACCAATCAAAGACAAATATAAAATTATTTAGCCTCAAAAAGACTGCATTGCGAAAACAATGTAATCGCTTAGCATACATTTCTGATTTCCTCTTCTATAACAGTACCCGTGTCGATTTTCATACCGAGAAAATAGTGAAGTGGATCTACTCTGGACAGAAGCACGGCTTCAGGTTTTGTTACAAAGCACAGCGATTAAATATGTTTTAAACGTGGTTTATTTGGAAAAAAGATATGTCAAGCAAGCCATCAGTTAAGTCATATGCCATAGGTAGTAAGACATTTAATTTTTTTTCTGTTAATCACGTATTTTTAGGTAAATTAAAATCTCCTAGAACTACCAACTAATCCATATCGGGAAGTTTGTTAATTGTGGTTAAAATAACCAGAATCTTCAGGCGTTGGTCGATTATAAAAGAATGTCATATAGATTTAGCTACAAGGAACGATAACTTAATGGAAATTAAGTCAAAATTATTATATATTAGATACAGTAGCAGTATTAGATACAGTATTCGATACAGCGTTGAATAATATATTATAAGACATAATAGGTACCCATTATCTTGTGTATTTGGACGATATTGTCATATTTTCAACATCTGTGCAATCTCTTCGATATTCGAACGTCTTCGCAGATCAAATCTTAAACAACAATTAGATAAATGTGAGTTTATGAAACGAGAAACTTAATTTGAAGGAATCAAGGCAAATCCAAATAAAATTCAAGCTATTCAAGATTCCAAACTCTCCGAAACAAATTAAATTGTTTTAAGGCCTTTGCGGATTTTATCGCAAATTTATAAAAGACTTCGCAAAAATCGCAAAACCAATGACTCTTTGTTAAAAGAAAGGAACCAAAATAAATGTTAAAGATCTCAGTTATAACGAAGCATTTGAAAAATTAAAATCTTTAATACGTAACGACCCAATTCTCACATATCCGGATTTCAAAAAAAAAAATTGATTTAACTACAAATGCAAGCAATTATGCATTAGGTGCTGTTTTAACACAAGAAGGTAAGCCTATTTTTTTCGCCAATAGAACTTTAAATGAACATGAGTTAAATTACGCAGCTTTTGAAAAAGAATTACTTGCTATAGTTTGGGCAACCAAATATTTCCGCCCCTATCTTTTCAGAAGAAGTTTTAAAATATGCTCAGACCATAAACCGCTTGTTTGGTTACATAACATAAAAGAACCTGATATGAAGTTACAACGTTGGAAAATAAAACTTAGAGAGTTTGATTACGAAATACAATACATTAAAGGAAAAGAGAATCACGTAGCAGATGCTTTATCAAGAATTACAAAAAAGGAAACTAAAGATTAAAAAATTGAAGAAGTTTTTCAAAATGATGATGAATTAGAAACTACAGTAGCAACAGTGCATAGTGCACAAGAAGATAATGGTAATTGCATATAGATAACTGAACGACCTATTAACGTTTTAATCACCAACTAATATTTGAAAAAAGAAATCAAGACACTAACGAACTTACTCACTACTTCAACAAAACTATTAACAAAATAATTTACAGTGACATGACTGACCGTTTAGCAAAAGATATAATTATAAAATTCATATGTGGACATTATTTTGTTATGTTCATAAATAATGACGGAGACTTTGCTGTCTTTCAACGAGCTTATAAGGACTTAATTAAACCAAACACTCTTACAAAATTAATGATAGCTTCAGTTATACTTCCAAACTTGCCCACATAAGCAGACTTCCACGAAAATATATTAGAAATACATGAAAAGACGATACATCAAGGCATTAAAACTAAATGTTATTTCCCAGACGCACAAAAACTTTTTCAAAACATTATAAATAAATGCGAGGTTTGTAATTTATGCAAAGCAGAACACAGAAAAATTTCACTCCCTTTTGAAAAGACTCCTGAAACCCAAAATATTCGTGATAAATTGTTATTGACTATTATTTTATTGACCTACGTAAATTTTTTACATGTATTGACATTCATTCAAAATTCATTTCTATTATAGAAACAAGAAGGGAAGCAAACTTCGGCAAGCCGAAGTTTATATACCCTTGCAGCTATTGCAAGAATTAAATATTTTTGAAAACATTAAAATTATGATTTACTTGCGTATATATCTAAAAACATTGAAGCTATGATGATTTGCAGCTCAATTATTAGATAGTTTTTTATATTTTTTTATTATTTCTATGGGAGCTATATGATATAGTCGCCCGATTTTGATAAAATTTAAAACATAATTCTAAAATATTTAACCATTACTATATGTCGAAGAACCAAAAAAAAAAAAATAAAAAACAGCAAAGTAATATTTTTTTTTGTATTTTTTTTCCAAGTGTTCCTATGGGAGCTATATGATATAGTCGTCCGATTTTGATTAAATTTAAACCGTAATTCTGAAATATTTAACCATTACTGTATATCGAAGAGCTAAAAAAAAAATTTAAAAACAGCAAAGTTATAATTATACTTTTGCAGAGGGTATTATAATTTCAGTCAGAAGTTTGCAACGCAGTGAAGGAGACATCTCCGACCCTATAAAGTATATATTCTTGATCAGCATCACTAGGCGAGTCGATCTAGCCATGTCCGTCCGTCTGTCCGTCCGTTTCTACGCAAACTAGTCTCTCAGTTTTAAAGCTATCTGCATGAAACTTTCCCAAAAGTTGTCTTTCTATTGCAGGTAGTATATAAGTCGGAACGAGCCGGATCGGACGACTATAGCATATAGCTCCCATAGGAACAATCGGAAAAAAAATAAAAAAAAATTATAACTTTGCTGTTTTTTTTTTAAATTTTTTTTTAGTTCTTAGATATATAGTAATGATTTAATATTTCAGAATTACGGTTTAAATTTCATCAAAATCGGACGATACATGGTCAAATCTATTTAAATTAAACACATAACGAACAATTGAATTAAATTCTAATGTTAGTTTGCTCATATCTCGCGAGTCGCAACGACCAAATATTTCAAAATCGTAGAATAGTGTAGAAACGAAGACGGCTTTGGCGATTAACAGCTTTGTTGCTTCTGGCGGGAATAATTTTATATCGGAATGTTTACGTAGCACGCCATATGTTCGCCCGGTTACTGTTCCTATGTGCTTGCTCCTAGACAATGTGTTACTGAATGTAATTCCCAAATTTACTGCGTGTAATACGTGTTCAATAGGTTATTGTTTATAAATAAATTATGTAAAGTTAAAGTAACAACGGGTCTTTTGCCGATGAATATGCATTTAGATTATTTTGGGTTTATCCCCAAGCCATTTTCTTTTGCCCATTTCTCAATTACAGATAACATTATATTCCTTCTAATAACTTTGGAAAGAAAAGGTAGGATGGAAATTGGTCAATAGATATTGTTGGCCTTTCGTATCGGAATTATTTTTGGTCTTTTCCATACCGTCGGAAAAAAAGAAGTATGTAAAGAAGTTAAACTAGAAGTTAAGAACTAGGATCTTTATGTTACTATTCGAAACATTTAATTGACAATCAACATTGTTGTTACGATAAATAGCAGACCAGTCACATACATTTAATTCTAGTTCCAGAGCTCGATAGTCAAAATTTGTATAGTCCTTATATTTAAAAGAATGAGTTGTATAGTCTAAATTAAGGTCATAAGTAAGAAATATAAGGTCATGTTTTGAGAAAGCTGGTACTAAAATCTGGTTATAAAGTAAAATCTTGTTTGGGTCAATTATGAGGAAAAGGTCAAAAAGGGTATCAAGATCATCAAGTAGATTATTTTCCTTTCAGAGGTTGCTATTGAAGTCACCTGCAAGGATAATGTCAACATAAAAAGCTGATAAGTCCTCAATGGAATCAATGACGAAATCGTATGTTATTGTACTGTTTTCGTATTATTTATGCCAGATATTTCTACCAGTAAAAGTTCTAGTGGACTATCTTTTGAATATTTCGACTTCATTTTACATTTAAGATTGTTATTGACATAGATCGCGACACCGCCAGCATGACTAACACGATCAGCACGATACACATTATAGCCATCACACATAGTTCACGAGTCGCACATATCAGATGTAAGCCAGGTTTCTGACAAACATAAGACATTCACATTTGACTGAATAAAAATTAACCTAAGTTCATCAATTTTTCTTAATAAGCTTTGTGCGTTGATATGAGTAACTTTTAAACCATTTTTGAAATTGCTTATTACTTTTATCAAGCTACCAGTTATGGAACCACCTGTTGTACCCGACCTTTTGATACTTAAGACTAGCAAGCTCAATTTTTAGAATACCAAAAACGTTTTTTAAAAACAATAAAAGCTAATACATATTTAATAATAATAAAGATATCTTAACTAGAGATTCGAAGAGAGTGCATTCAAAGTAATTAAGAGAGAAAGCTATCATCTGCAGATGAGGTGGTCTTTCTCCCCACCAAAGCTTGAGTAATAGCAGCATTTGAAGAGGTGGTGAGAGGATCGGCGTACATCAAAGAAAGCTCTTCTATCCTCCCGACGCAGTGAACGCCCACTTTTCCATCGCAACGGACATGCACAAGACCGCAACGTATAAAACCAGCAGAGAGGAGACGACGCGTCTTCATTTGCATTGCATCTTTAAATATTTTGTAATTCTCTTTAGAGAGCTGCTCGTTGATGTATACTGCAGCGTCTGATCCGAGAGCTGACTTTTTCTCTCGCGCCGGTACAACCCAATTTATGTAAACAGTGATATCTTCTTCCGGACGTTTTTATACCCTTGCAGATGGTATTATAATTTCAGTCAGAAGTTTGCAACGCAGTGAAGTAGACATTTCCGACCCTATAAAGTATATATATTCTTGATCAGCATCACTAGGAGAATCGATCTAGCCATATCCGTCTGTCCGTACGTCTGTTCGTCCATCTGTACGTCCGATTCTACGCAAACTAGTCTCTCCGTTTTAAAGCTATCTGCATGAAACTTTCCCAAAAGTTGTCTTTCTATTTCTATTGTCTTTCTATAGCATATAGCTCCCATAGGAACAATCGGAAAAAAAGTTCTTCGACATAGTAATGGTTAAATATTTCAGAATTACGGTTTAAATTTTAGCAAAATCTGACGACTATATTATATAGCTCCCATAGAAACAACCGGAAAACGAAATAAAAAAAATTATGCTGTTTTTTAATTTTTTTTTTTAGTTCTTCGACATATAGTAATTGTTAAATATTTAAATGTCATCAAAAGCGGACGACTATTTCATATAGTTTTCTTGAAAACTATAAAAATATGTAAAATTTTTTTTAAATGTAACTTTTCTATTTTGTAATTTTTTTTTTTAATTCTTTTTGATTTATAAACAATTTGATAGTACAGAAGTACGCTTTCATTTTTATTGAAATCGGAAAACGATTTCATATAGCTGCCATAGGAACTACCGAATAATTAACCTGCAAATCAACATAGCTTCAATGTTTTTAAACATATACGCAAGTAAATCATAATTTTAATGTATTCGAGATTATTTAATTTTTGCAATAGCTGCTATTTAATTTTTGCAATAGCTGCAAGGGTATATAAACTTCGGCTTGCCGAAATTTGCTTCCTTTCTTGTTCAATTTGATAATAATCACCGGGTCAACGTGCGTGTTTTGTGTTTTACGGGCGCGAAAAATGTATCGCTTACGTGGCGGCGGTGTCAGCTGGAGATTAAAGCACAGTTTGTGGTACAGAGCTCGTAAGTTTTCCCCGTCCAAATACACACATCGCAAGAGCTGATTGCAATGTTTTCGGCAGACTGCTTCGCTTCTAGCCCCCATATTTTTTCACCCAGTGCATGCAAGTCAGCTATTTCCTGATTCAGCTGGTCGACCGGCTCACCCAATTTATCTTGTTCAGAGCGAAGATCAAGTACTTTGCGTTCTAGGCCTACGATTCGTGAGCCCATCTCCTTGACATCTGCGGCGATCATGTCCATCCGCTTCTCGATACTGTAGAGGATGCGTTTTTCCGCTTCATGGACATGTGTCGCGATTTGGTTGGTTTAAGGAGCTCCAACAGTTGTGGCGAGGGGCGTCCGAAAGGCGTTCACTGGCAAGCCCAGCATTATTACGGGTGCGCTTTGTTCGGTTGCTCCGTAGTAACATTATTTTGTTTTATATTTTTGTTTTGAAACGTGTTTATATGATTGTTTTGTAACGTGTTTATATGTTTGTTTTGTAACGCGTTTATATTTTTGTTTTGCATGTAGATTTAGTTTTTCAGTTATTGAAGTGTGGATTTTAAGAGTGCACTTGGAAACTAAACTGTGTGAGTGTTTGGGGACCTGTGCACTGAACTATGGGGCCAACGACCACATTTTTTGGCCAAAACCCATTTTTTAAAAGTCTAATCTTAAATGTTGCAAGCACAAAATTTTAACAGAGCGCATTACTGTTAAGCTATCAGCTGTCAAAGTCAGCTGTTTGTGCAACTTGAAGCGAGCGCTGTTAAGTCGTAAATTTTTCTTCCAAATTTAACACTAAAATAGGAGCAAAAAAACCAATTCAAGTGCAATTTTTTGGCATGCAGTCCAACAATAGTGGTTTGTAATATGTGTTTCTAAACGTGAATTGTAGTTATCGATTGTGACGTCCCTGTTATTTTGTGTAAGTTATAACCCCAAAAAATATAAAAGCTTGTAGTGATTTGTTATTTTTAAATAGAGCTACAAAGTGATACAAGCACTTTCAAACTCTTAAACTTGTTACATGTTGTAGATTATTCAATTACTTTTTTATTCTGTTGGTATAAAAGTGCACTTTTGCGCACTTTTTCTGAAAATAAACTTTTTAAGTTCTAACCTCAAATTTGCAAACTACTAGTTTTTTAACATATGGAAAGCAGAGGCGACAAAGAGTGCAAAGGAGATTGCCATCTTCGAATTTTTGAAAGCGTTAATACGTTGTCCTTGCTCCAAGCAAGATGAGGCAATTTTGTTAAAAAAAAAGTCAAAGCCTTTGCTACAATATAACTCAGAAGGGGGCAAAGTGCAAAAGAAACTAAATTTTTTTCAGCCAAAGGCATTCTTCTTGGCTAAGGAAACGAAGCGACAGAAATAGCATCCCTGCAGGCGGGCAATGCTAGATAACTAGTTCAAGCTGCAAGTGCAGCTTTAATAAAACGAAATTATAGATTTCTTTATTTCAGAGTTTTTTAAACAATTTTAATACAACTACTGCGTTTGCTCTGAAAATAACTTCTCCCAAAAGAAAAAAACCTGTTGTATCCTAACAAAAAGGTAAGACCACGCCCATTTTTTTTCCAATCGTGTATTTTTTAACATTAACTTCTGAATAAAAAAAAATGTTTTTTTGTTTAGTATTATGAAAAAAAAAAAAAAAAAACTTAAAAAAGGGGCGTTACCTCGCCCATTTTTTTTATAAAACCTTGCTTTTTGTATCATAGACTAAATTTAAAAAACAAAACCCGTTTTCTTTGTTCGTTTTTAAGTTATTAATTAATGTCACAAAAAGTAGTCGTTTGGCCCATAGTGCACTGTGTGGGTTTGATGTTTGATAGAAGTAGAACCCGCAAAACAAAAACAAAACACACAGCGGCTGTGAAAAATAACTTTAAACAGTTCTTTTGTTGAATATACTGTTTTATCCGTTAAGGTGTTTTATCCGAATAAAATATCGATATGGACAACTTTAACCAGAGAGCAATTAAATATACGTCTGCTCACAATAAATGCTACACTTTATTTTAATTTTAATTTTTTTTTAATTTTTCAAGGCTGCTGCAGATTTGTGTGCAATCGATTGCAAGTGAAATAATAATTTCAGGTGGCTATTGCATACGCTCGGTTTCGAAACTCTCGAAACTCCAAAGCTAAGAGGCAGCCGTAGCTAGTGAGTGGCGAACTTGAAACTAAGACGTGAGCTTTGCCTCTGGTTTCGGAAAGTCGGTCAGCGAAGATAATCTACCGCGAAAACCTCCGTATCGATAGGAAGAAGCCGACAGCCAAAGGAACTGCGTGAGATGATTAAAAGGAGCCCTGTTCGATTTATTTCCTGTGCTGAGCGACAAACTTTTCGTTTGATTGTATATCGAATTTAGGATAGATAACCTATTTGCGGCATCCTCCACTTTTTCCCATATGGATTTGACATGGTCGCGGCCTACATTGCAGGTAGATATGGTTGGAGTAGCAGCAGCAGAATTTTTGACGCTGGCTTCGAAATGACTCAGACGATTGGAAAAAGAAATAGACTCGAAAATTAAGAATTAAGTTTATTCAATTGCTGAGAATATTAATTTGAAATTTAAGAACCAAATGGCATATACGACCACACTGAAATTCTTAGGGAAAGACTTTTGTGTGCACCCAAAAATATAATTAATTAATGGCGAACTAAAGAGTATATAAGGTCTAACTGACGCATGGAGGTAGGATTTCTAACTGTATTGTATACAGTAGGGAGTATAAAATAGATAATCAAAAAGTTTACTGGAAATAAAAATGTATTGGCTGCGTAGAACCACTCTGCAATATTAGGCGAATATGTATTTGTGTCTAGGGTAGAAAATCTGCTGTTTTTGTTTTGATTTGTAATGAAAAATAAAAAAAATTAAACAGTAAAGCTAACAAAATCTATTTAGTGTTATATGTGATATAACTGAAATGTTTACAATAAGCAATGTATACTTGGAAAGGCTACCCCAAAAAGTTTGTACATTTTATATTTTATCTAATATATAAAACCAAATTTTAACAACAATTTTACTTGCGAATGACAAAACTAAAATCCATATCCTACCATCTTTTCTTTATCAGTGTTTGTTGTAGTTTATGTCAATAGTTGCCCATGATATTCCAGCAAAAGGCCGAATAATATAAAAAGGGCGGGAAAAAATTTAAGGTCCTATAGCCGAAGCCCATTGGTGCATTAAATCGCATTTGGCCTAAAGAGCATTTATTACATAATGATTATCATAAGGCTAAATGCCGCCTTTAAAACAAATGCGATAAAAATTCATTCGCCCCCAACGTTTTAAAAAAAAAAAACGGAAAATACCGATATTTAACGATGGTTCATTAGTTCTCTCACTACAACAGCTAGCTTTTATATATCAGGTTGACGCAATTTTTGATTTCATTCGAATATAAAATCTTTTTTTCATAAAATGACAGAAAAAAAGAGCAAGCGCAACAAAACCTTTACTTTTATAAAAGAAAAACAAACCAAAAAAACAGACATTCTTTGCTGTCATTAACTTTTTTTCATTAGTAATGAAAGAAAACTAAAATAACTAATACTTCTACCTCCTTCTGGGACAAGTCGGGATCGTCCGTCCGTTTCTACGCGAACTAGTCTCTGAGTTTTAAAACTATCAGCGTGAAACTTTCCAGAAGGCTTGATTCTAGCAGACCCTTAATTTCATTTTTCATCAAGATCTTTTTATCAATAAGTAAGGTTTCTTTGAAGCGATTCGAGAAGAAGGGATTAGCCTAGGAGAAAACTTACCAAGTTTAGTAAATACAGCGTTTGGTTGGATTGTAGGTGGCAACATAGGCGTAGGAAGAGCTACACTTATTCAAATTTGTAATGTCAGCCAAGAAAAGATTGTTCACTACAAACCAATTTTGGGAAATAGAAGAGTGAAGAAAAAAAGAAGAACACTTCGGCAAGCCGAAATTTGTATTCCCTTGCAGCTATTGCAAAAATTAAACATATAAATTTCTATCATTATTTTTACTTCAACTATTCGATTGTTTCTATGGCAGCTGTATGATATCGTTTTCCGATTTTAATAAAATTAAGAGCGTAATTCTGAGTGTTTAACTATTGTTATGTCCAAAAAAAAAATTTTTTAAAAATTGAAAGTTTGGGAACTTGTTAATTGTTAATTTTTTTTTAATATTCCGATTGTTCCAATGGAAACTATATGATATAGTCGTCTGACTTCAAATTTAAACTATTACTAAATATCGAAAAACTGTACAAAAAAATTGAAACACAGCAAAGTTTTAATTTATGTGATTATGAATATATATACTTTACAGGGTAAAGTATCACTGCGTTGTAAACTTCTGACTGGACACCTTCAAGGACACCTATGATATTATAATACGCACCAAAATGTTTCACATTGGCAAGGCTACCATGGAGTACATCACCGGTGATCTTCGTCAGTTAGAAAATCTTACTGTTCCTCGTTATGTTCTAACTACAAAATCGGAAACATGTGTTGAAATTTGGGATGGATCCCCAAGCTGGAATGCGATGCGTTGTTATCGAGTAGAACGTGGCAAAAAATTGCAGGATTGCTAAAACCTTATCTCTCAGCTGATTTACTAACGCCCCTCGTTGGATGACAACGCATTCTTCACAATTACAATTTTTGTAGCTAATTAAAGCAAAAACCAGGCAGATATCATATTACGAGAATGTCGAACCGAAGATCTTTGGACCAATATCTGGTATACTGGACCAGCGTTCTTGAAAGAACCAAAAAAAAAATTGCCTGTTCTTAGTGGAGCACATACGGAACCAAAATATGTGCGGATTCGAGTTGTACTGCAATTCGCCAGGACCAAAGAGTCTATTTTAGAGTCAATCATCAACAGTTCATCATATGTAAAAACTGTTCGGAATTCACTTATGTCTACCGAACTTTTAACAAATAACAAGACGAGGACATCATCCTGCCCGCGAAATGGAACAGACATTTTGCGTTAAGAAAAAGAAAGCATGTGCACCCTTTTTACAGGAAATTACATCAGAAACTCGTTTTGATGAGAGTATTTTACTCTAAGTTTCCAGCCATTTTATCAAAGAATCATAGGTTTCTGTATCTATACTTTGAATATCTTTATCGCTAAAATCCTCATGCTGGGTCTGAGGCACTGCTAGCAATATTGCGTCATACATTGTTAGTACTAGCCGCACCTAACGAAAGACTCTTCTACGCCATGGATCCAAAAGGATACACAGTCTTCAGCAACGGACCACGTGGACAACAAAATAGCCAAACTTGGAGGTTGGCCAGCTTGTCGTTCTTCAAAAGGACAACATGCCTCCACAACACTGGCTCCTTGCAAGGGTGAAGAAGGTTATCACTGAACGGGACGGAGCCGTGCGCGTCGCCGATTTAAATACTTCAAACGGTATTATGAGGCGTTTGATTCATAAACTCGCTCTTCTCCCCGTAGCTTAATCTTAAAGAATGGTTCTCTAACTGGAGGAGAATGCTGGATGAGATTTATCGTTATAATTATAAATTTGAATTTGAATTTAAACGGAACTGAAAACATGTAGCAACAACACACGGTTGCATTTAACTTTTTCAACACTGCGCCACGCATAACATTCTGTAAACTTAAGCCATATCTACTGTTAGAGCTAATATCCATTTTGTTGTCGGGAAAATTGAATTTTGTGTTTTCTTCTTCTTGTTCTTGTTCTTCTATAGATAACAAAACATTAAGATAAGGAATGACAACGTGGTTCGAAAATGTATACCTTGGTTTTACAGGCCGGCACTCACCAGATTACAACTAGAATCCATCAATGTGGAAACCGCAGAGTAAGATACAGTTAGGAGGTAGAAATCAAGGGAATCTTTCAGAATTTTTTCTGAAAAAAATTTGTAGGTTTATTGAACTAAAACTCCATTATTTATTTGAAAAGGAGCTACAGCTGATCTCCGGGAGCTGCTCTGAAAAAAGATGTTTTGCGATGACCACTATATCTCTAAACTGGATCCTCCGAACAAACTTTGCAGAATTAATGTTTAATCAAGTAATTAATCAATTTTTTTTACCAAAAGGGCGGTTTCTTAAAATAAATTTGAGTTTCGACCACAAATTTGACTTTAAATTGCTTCCAAAATTTTTTTTTTCGGTAAAAAGAAGGTTTTGTTTAATTACTAAAAAAGAGAGCTCGTGTAAAAATTTGAGACTAGTTGTTTTGGCCGTTTTTGAGTTATGTTTTTTAGCTTTAACTTTAAAAACAAAATTTTGAGAAAAAAACGTTTAAAGTTTGTACTTGTACTTTGGGTGTCACTTCTAAAATATTCACTTAAATACATGTACACTAATGGGCTTATGACACTTCATTGTTGGCCTCATCATTGCTCATTTCTTTTTTTAACTTTTGGGAGTGTCGGTATCACAGTAATCTTTTATTAACTGATTGTACTTGGTTTTAACCTGTTAATAATAGCGAGTTGTTAACCTCGCTGCGGCTGGTAAAGGTGAAGAAGGAACCAGTCACGGTAACGCACTATAAAGCTTTTTCTAACAAAAAGGCCCATTCACGAAGCCTGCTCAGGATCGGCTGTTTGGCATTCACCGACAGACCCTGGCATGTGGTTTGAACATGCCAGGCTGATTGCTGGACCAAGAAGTTAAACACTAGTTTGGGTAACGAGCCGGTAGCTGCACACGCCGTCCTCCACGCGATGTCGATCGATGCTGACTCTCAGTTATTTGTTTTTCACTTCTACGTCGAAAAATTTGTCCTCTCGTTGTAGGACAGGATATGGTCCATCCAGGGCGCCTACGGTGTCGGCTCTGATGATGACTTGTGAGCACGTCTGCAGATGCTTGTGAACGAATAAGGTTCTTGTTGTTGCGTGGTCTGCGTCATGATGTTCCGCAGGCTCTTGACCAAATCGGAATTGCAATCTTCAATCCGGCTCGACTCTTAGAGATTACCACAGGCGTATGATAGTGTCATAAAGCATTTCAGTGGGTGATGCGTTGATGTCAGTTTTGAGTGTGGGTCGCAGTCCAACAAAGATGATGGGAATGCGGTTGTACCAGTCGACGGTGTTATGACATTTTAATGCTGCCTTTAGAGTGCGATGAAAGCGTTCAATGATGCCATTTGAATGCGCCTAGGATGCGCAACAGGTCTTTGAAAGGCCAGATTCGAACTGACGTCTTTGGTCGGTCGTGATTCTCACCGGCACACCGTAATGTGCGATCCATCCGTGCAGGAAAGCGAGTGCTACCTCTTCAGCAGTGATTTCAGACACTGGTAATACTGCTGGCTATCAAGCAGTAACAATAGCCATTGGACGGGGGTAGCGGGCCGATCAGGTCTATGTCAAATTGTTGGAATCGGGTACATCGAAACTGCTGAGGGCGGTTCTGTTGTATTGCATCGCTGGCACTTAAGGCAGGACGATGACAATCACGATGTGATGCTGGGCCACACGAAGCGTTCAGTTACCAATTTGACGGTTGCAGGTTTGCCAGCGCGGGCCATTCCATGCAGGACGTCAATTATGGTTATTCGCATTGGCGACGGAATGTATGGACGAACACGGGACGATGATACATCACAATACACGCTGATTTCAGAGTTGGACAGCTAAAGTTTGCGCAATTTGCCTGTCTCAATGTCTCTCAATAGCCGGTTCAGCTCGTAGCCCACTTCTTGTAGGCGTGCGCATTCGTCCATGTCGATCTGCTCGATTCCCGCGATGCGTGATAGGCCGTCTGCAACGGTGTTAGCGGCACCAGTAACATTCTCGATTTTCGTGCAGAATTCGGCTATAAACGACTAATGTCTCATTTGTCGTGGCGATGCGTATACTAGTATTTTGTGATCGTTGTAAATGGTGCAGTCGCGTCCTTCGATCATGAAGCGATTAAATTTGACGGCCTGGAACATTATGCACCGATTGCATAATTGCTGGCGTCGACATGGAGAGCAAGGGGCGCGTTGGCTATCGGTTGCGCCAACCGTGTTGCGCTGGCCAAGTGAAGTTTGCTGCGCGCAAATGCCTTTGTGGCAACCTTGTTCCATACCAAAGGCGATTGGTCGTTCTTCTTGTTGCCAGGGATGAGCGCTTGGAGAATTCCTTGCGGCAGGAAACGGCTGTAATAGTTCAGCATGGCAATAAATCGGCGCAATTATACTTTTCTCGGTCCTCTGGCGCGAGCGGGATCTGATGATAGGCGCAGACCAGATCGATGGTGGAGAATATGGACTTGCCGACGAACACCTGGTTGATATCGTGGACATGTGGGAGCGGGTATCGGTCGGTTACAATCGACAGCCATCCGCCATTCTTCTTCTTCACCATATGTAATGGCGACGCCCTGCTGCTGCTGCTCGGTCGGCATATCCCCGCTCCAAGCATCCGGCGGTAGTAAGAGCCTCAGCATTCAGACGACGAACCATCGCTAATACAGGCTGGCCTTCCGTCGCCATGTAGTGCTGCACTTTTTCACCGATAATAGCTTTGGACACATTGGCCACTATGAAAGTCTAGTTGAAACAGCAACGGAGTCCTGGTGTAAGAGTATTGGTTCTCGTCCCGTAGGAATTGATTGGTGTTCCATTGGCAGCGTATAGGCGATGGGATGACGATGGTTTGAGGTGAGGGAACCCGTTGGAGGGCAAATATGTATGTCCGCATCTGTGTCTATCAGATATTCGGTGTTTGTATTTCTGTCGAATATCACCAGACGGCTGGATTGGATCGCGTCCTCTTCAAATGCTGCCTCGTGCGAAGTGTCAGTTAAGTTCCCGCCGGCCACTCGCAAGGGGATCTACAATTGTTCGCCTTCTCACCAAATCGATTGTGGTAGTAAAAAAAAAAGCGATCGTCATGGGACTTCGATCGATTGCGGCTATACCGAGATTGTTCGTAACTTTTTCTGATGTACCGATCACGGCTGTTGCGGTCTTAATGCCTTCCGTGCTCGGCCACCATATTTCTCAACTCCGCCACTTGCAGCTCCAGAGATCCGTGTTGTGATGTCGTGCATGGGTTAGGGGTGGGGTGCGCGTACTCCCAAGTCCGGTCATGCGCGAGATTGTCGAGCTCGCTTTGTGCCATCGCCACTACGAGTCGCAAGCCCTCGGGCAACAGTTCCAGCCACATGGCTTTTAGTGCGTCTTCTCTAATTCCGCCCCTGGCCATTTACCGCATACAGCGCAGAAGTACAGATGTCTTGCTGTCCCCGAGCTCCAACGCCACGAACAACTGTGCGAACTGCGCCTGAGTTGAGGGCAGGTTTTCGTCAATAAATTTTGCCTTTATCTCTTCGTTCTTTCCAGTGGGCGGTGGATTTCGTAAGATGAACATGATTGCTTTCTGGTATTCTGCAGGCAGTGCCACCCCTACAACAGCGAGGAAGGCGCAATTTTTGATTTCTTTCGAATGTAAAACCTAGTTAGAATAAAAACGCAGCACTACAATACATTACTGCTGGATCTCTGGCAGAAAATAACTCACACATATACGGGGATCCTAGCTCTTTCTTATAAACTGTGGTGCTTTCCTTTGCAAACCCGTCAAAGAACGCCATCAGCTCCCCTACCTTGTCGTCTCGGTGGTCGCGACTGGTAAAGAAGAAGAAGCTACCAGTCACGAGAAAGCAGGGCAAAGCTTTTTGTTGTGTTCCAAAGAAATAAGAAGGCACGATCGGGTTGAGGTCAAATATGCAAGTGATTTTATTCGGCTCCCTTCGCAGTCTTTTAAACATGTTTTGAGTGTGTTAGTATTGTGCGTGTACATGTTATAAGATGATGCAAGAGGATCAGAGTTTTAATAAGAAGGGCTGATACCAAGAAATAACTTTTAAGAAGAATGATGCATATTCTTTTGAATTTACAATAATTATCACTTTTTCTATCGAAAAGTGCCATTCACGATGAAGCCTGCTCAGGATCGGCTGTTTGGCATTCACACACAGACGCTGTGGTTGGAACTTTTTGGGTTTCCCCAAAAACTATACGAATATACGTAAGTGCGCCTTTTTATCGTTATATTCAAACATTATTGTTTTGTTTGTTATATTGTGTTTATCGCGCTAATTTCAACGTTTAAAGGTTTTTAGTTGTTACGTTTAAATGGTAAAAATATTCTGTTTTGTGGTCAACTCCAACGAACGAGCAAAATTTTACTTTTTAAATACAATCTTGCTCGTTGATGTATCGGCCCCGATGGTATTTTATCGAATTTTATTTTTGTTACCGAATTCCGTCTAGTATTTTACTAACGGGTATCAGGCTCTGTCATTTTTTTAAATTCATTGCTCATTGGAATTGTCATACGTTTGTCTTGCTCGCACAAACGAAAAATCGTATAGTTAAAAAAATAGATGAGCAATGAATGAGGTCAACAATGTAGTGTCATAAGCCCATAAGCGGGATTAACACAATATAATAAACAAAAAAATCAAACTTTATTGTTGTGATTGTTGCTTATTACCAAAAAAATCGCAAGCAGTATAAATATAGTTGTCTCTGTCTCTGAGCTTCAATGAATCCATCAATGAATGAGGTAAACAATGTAATGTCATATCCTTTAAGAAAAAAATTATATTTTTTTTTAATTCTAACTGTATATAGCCCCTTAATATTGGGTGTGTTCAGCAGAACAACATTATCATTGATCACTTATGTATTTTTTACGATAGTTCTGCTGAAGGCGTATGATCACTGATCATGATGCAAAAATTCTTCTATCATGATCAGCAAAAAAGGAGCGTAAAAATAGTACGCTACCTTTTCTTGATACATGAAACATGTCTGCCAGACTATATCGATGGTGTAAACATCGATAAGAATAAACAGATAAATTAGGATGTTAACAAAACAAAAATAAAAAACAAAGATAACAAGCAATTAATTAATGAATTAATATGTAATGTATTATAAGCGTTCAGCAGAACAAACTTGGTCACTGATTACTGAGCCATTAGTGATCAGTTATCATGTTGTTCTGCTGAATACGCCCAATGAGTTGTATAATCTTTTGATATATACACTTTCAAAGCAAGTGTAGCTGAAGAGAGCGGACGTGTTTCGCGCGAGCTCCGGTAAAAGTTCAAGAAAGTGAATGTTTTAAAGACAAATGAAAAAGCGAAAAGACGCATAAACAAAAAAATTGTTATTCAACTCAAAAAAAGCAATGATATGATTAAAACAAGTGCGTAATTATTAAATAATAGTACTACGCTAAAAAAAAGCTCGATAAGCGACGAACCAAATAAAGAGCGTCGAAGCTTCGCGATCTGAAGAGACGGTAACTTCTCGTATATATCAACTCGCGATAGCGAAATGCAAAAAACGTCCACTAAGGGTAACTCGGCCTTACTGATAGTCGATAGCCAATAAGCACGGTCTTACTCCTAATCTCTACTTACTCTTACACCTTCGTCTACGGCGTTGAGTTCTAAGTGTAAAATTCTCCCACCATCAGACTCGAACACTGGTCAGACTCGACCACGTTTGCAATTGCACCAAAAGAAATATCAACAACTTCAGCAACGGAAGCAAAATTAACAACAGAGACAAAAACGGCTCTTACCGCGAAACCCATTGCGAAGTCATCGACCGCAGCGCCAAATATAACGCCAACAAAAGCTCTGACAGCTAAAAAAAAACCAAAACAATATTCAACAATCTGGCCTGGCCATGCAAACCGACATGGATCGTTACATCCAAATGAAGCGTAAGCATAGCCCGCAAACCAAAAATAAACCGTGTCCAAAGAGACAACGAATTACCCGGGAGATCTAAAAACAACAGATTTGGCCTCTTAGCTGAAATTCAACCAGAACTGGCTCAAGAGACCCAACCGAAACCTAAGCCCCTACCAATTTACATTAGGGAGCAAAACTCGAACGTAATTGTTGCGCTGGTCGGGGACGGAAATTTTCATGTTGTTCCGCTCACTAAAGGGAATATTCACAAAACCAAACTTCAGACCAAATCTGAAGAACATTTCCGAGTTGTGTCCAAATACCTCAGGTAGCTAAAAAAAAATAACAACACCTTCCAACTAAAAATCAGAAAGGGCTTGCAGGTTTTATTAAAAGGAATCTAGCTCGATGTAACCAAAAATGAAGTTATCGATGCCCTCAAAGAAAACGGTTTTCCTGAAAAGAAACATAAAGCCGCAACCACTCTTCAAGTGGTTGAAGCCAGACAGCAGAGTCTTGTGTAAAATGCATCCTATCTATAACCTGCAATACCTATTGCACCGAAGAACTACGGTGGAAGAGCCACATAAAAGGAACGACCCAGTGCAATGCACAAACTGTCAGGAGTATGGACACTAGCACACTCCGAACAGTCTGTGTAGTTTGTGGAGACTTTAAAAAGAAGAAATATGGGAACTGCGGAGGAAATCACACGACTAACTACAGGAGCTGTGTGGTCTACAAGGAGTTGAAAAACCGCATACGACATGTAACAACCACGCGGCATTAAAATCCTCAAAACGTGTACACTTATTCAAAAACGACGCCGGAAGTTTTTTAAGGGCTTCCCATACGCCGATGCCTTTTGAACAGGAACAAAAAACCCACTGCAGTCTTATCTAGGAAACCTTTAGAAGATACCAGGACATTAACAAAGCACACTGGAATCAATGATGGTTACCATGCCACAAAGTATAATGGAATTTATGTCCTTCATGAAAACGACCATACAAACAATGGTTCAAAACCAGAACATGGTGTTACAGTTGCTTGCAGCTAAGCAGTCCAAATAATTGATAACCTTGTGGTACACCAAGGGCATTCTACCGCACAGATCATCTAGATGGTAAAGCGCACGGCGGAACCGGCATCCTTATCAGGGAACGCGTCAAGCACCATTTTCACCAGAGGTTTGCAACTAACTACTTGCCGGCCTCGTCTATCATAGTGCAGCCAAGTAACGGAAACCGCTGTATACTGCCCCCCTCGCTTTACAATTTCTGAATGACAATTCATGGATTTTTACAACTTACTTGGAGATCGTTTCATAGACTCGTGACTCCCAAAGAAAGGCAAATCTATAATGCAATCATAAACCTGAGCAACAAAATGGACAATGTTTTCCCTTGGTGGCCCCACATACAGGCCAGCAGACCCCAGAAAAGTCTCTTGCTTAATAGATTTTGCGGTGACAAAAAAATTCCACGCAACATAATAAGCGCCAAAGCGCTTTCGGACCTTTCATCTGACTATTCCCCAGTGCTATTAACTCTTCTTCAAAGTCCAGAAACCACAGGCCACCTCCACAGGCTGACATCGCACACGACTAACAGGTTAAAATATAGAATGTATGCAAGTTCCCACATTGAACTAACCCCGCAGCTCAACATCGAAGTGGACATCGACTGCTCTACCGATGCTCTTAAAGATATACTTGTGGCAGCAGCCACTATTTCAACAGCACAAGGGAAGGACGTGCAAACCAGCCACTGCAGCGCAATATTCCTCGATGTATCTCAAGCTTTCGATCGAGTCTGGCTCGATGGCCTCATGTATAAATCATGCCTACCTACACTCATAAGCTACTTGAGTCGTGTCTCTACAACAAAGTGTTTGCAGTAAGGTGCAACACAACAACATCTGACAACTACATTATCAAAGCTGATGTCCGCAAGAAAGCGCACTTGTACCTACTCTGTTCGACCTATATACAGTGGACATCAACGTCATTGCAATCTTAAGTCGCTCTAGGTGCCCAAACCGAGCAACAACACAACTAGCCAATCACCTCATCATAATAGAGAGGCCTATTAAAAAAAATGAACAAAAATGCAAACACACTACGTTTATTTTGAACAGGCAAATCATGCCCTCCACTATCATTGAATAGTAAGCAGATTCCCCAAGTCAACAAAGTAACGTATCTCGGCGTTCACCTACGACTTACCTGGAGAAGACACATCGAATGCAAGAAACTACATTTAAAACTAAAAGCCAGCAGCTTCCACTGGATCTTAAACGCTCGATCGCCCCTGCGTCTGCACTACAAGGTCCTGCTGTACAATTCCACTCTCAAGCCCATCTAGACATATGGCTCCCAGCTTTGGGGGAACGCGAGCAGCAGCAATATAGACATCATACAGCACGCACAACCAAAAATCCTGAGAACTATCACTGGCATTCTTGCAGTAAAAGATGAAATAGACAAACAAAAAGGCGACCTACAATAAAAAACTCTCTGTCCACCAAAATGATCTCGAAAGAGGCTTGACTCGGGTTTCCAGCAGAACCCGCCTACAACGCAACGATAATTTTCATGGCCCCATAACTCAATCATACGACTGTTAGTTATGTTATTACAATAAAATTTGATACACTTATTGTTAATATCCGAAAGGAAAAGATTCAAAAAATTATTAACAAAGCAAAAAAAAAAAAAAAAAAACATAAAAATGTGTATATACACATAAAATGTGTGATTTTATTGCCGCATTAGAGGACGTTTTAAATGTGCCTGAATCCATTGGCGTAGCTAGCATTTACCTAATGCTATTCTGACATGTGAATGTTTTTAGAAAAAAATACCGAAAAAAACCTATATTTATTGATACTGAGTTAGTGCCACCACTACAACAGCTGTTTTCTATATGCAAGGATGACGCAATTTTTTACTTTTTTCAAATATAAAATCTATTTTGCACACCTGCTGGATCTCTGGCAGGAAAAAACTCACATTCCCGTCAAACAAAACCATCACCTCCCCTTCCTTGTCATTCAAATTGGCAAATGCCTCCATAGCATTATGGAGTTCCACTAACGCAAATTTAAGTTAAATACTTTTTTTGGTATATCTCAAAATTAAAATTTTTCTGGGTCTGTTTGTCAGTTTCAAAAAATATCAAAGAGTTCTTCAATAATATTCTTGTGCTGAGCAGTTTGTTAACAACAAAAAATTGTTCTACGATTTTTTAAAAACTAGCCTATTTGGCGGGAAAACGCTAAAAATAGCTAGTTTGTGCTGGGCAGTGTATTATAGCCTGATTCCATTGCCGCATTAGTGGACTTTTAAATGTGCCTGATTCCATTGGCGCATTAGCATTTAGCTAATGCTACTCCGACATGTGAGTGGCACGAACAGTTGATCTGGGTTTGTTTACTTTTGAATTTTTGGCAAATCCAAAAGAAATTAATTGAAAATAATGAACATGAATGAGTTTAGTCAACTCTTTAATGCTCAGCAATATGAATGTCCGACCGAAGCATTTGTCAACTTGAACGACAAGGAAGAGAAGCTGGTTTTGTTATACGGGTTTGCAATGCAGACCACCACAGTTTCTAAAAAGGGCAAGGATCCCCGTATATGTGGGAGTCTTGCGAGCAAAATTTGCAGCGAGCGGTCTTGTTTTCAGCCATTTTTATACAAAATAGATTTTATATTCGAATGAAACCAAAAATTGCGCCAACCTTGCATATAGAAAACAGCTGTTTTAGTGGTGGCACGAACAAAATATCGTTAAACATCGGTATTTTTTCTAAAAAACGTTCGTGGCGAATGGTTTTTAATCGCATTTAATTATTGCATTTATTCTAAATTCGGCATTTAGCCTTATGGGATTCCCTGTGTAAATAAATGCGCATTAGGCTAAATGCTTTTTAATGCGCCAATGGAATCAGGCTATTAAAAAATAAGAAAAAATAATCATATTTATTGGTAATTCTACAACTTCTAAACTAGTAAAGCCAATTAAGCTAATTGGTCTAAATAATGTATTTATTTATTTAATTTTTCTTATTTTGCAAATTATTAAAAATTGTTAGATCCGATTTGTGTTCAACTTTTTACGTATGTAGCCCATCCCTCAACTTTTGGTATTTGAAAAGTTTTTCTGCAAAATTGTTTTCAAAAGTTATTAGGCAACAAAAACTGCAATTTTTCTCAATAAAGAACATTTAACGCTGCCTTGTCAAGAATTTACTCCTTAAAGTATGCACCAACAATTTGGTGAGGGAAATGTTGTAAAAGCAAGGTTCCTGGTTAAAGGAAGAAACATTTTTACTTAATATTTGTAAAATGTTAATTATTTTTCAAAAGTTAAATTTAAAACTAGTATTAATTTAAGCAAACTAATACGAAATCAGATACTTTGTAAAAAAGTCATTAAGATGAAGCAAATATCTTAAAAACAACGAAGTTATGAAGATTTGAATGTTCTTTTGGGGTCCAGACAACTTTCTCGTTCAATTTATGTTCTTACAAATGGTATTAATGGAAGAACGCATTCCCGACCCTATCAGGATCACTACGAAGTCGATCTAACCATGTCGGTCTGTTAGTCCTCTGGTTTCTACGCAAACTAGACTAGTTGAAACGAGCCAAATAGGACGACTATGTCATACAGCTCCCATGGGAACAATCGGGAAAAATTTTGAATTATTTTAATTTGGCTGTTTTTTATTTGATTTGAATATACTTTGATACAAAGTAATGTTTTATTGTTTCAGAATTACGGTTCTAATTTTATTAAAATCAGATAGCTGATTGTATTAGCCTGATTCCATTGCCGCTTTAGTGAACTTTTTAAATGTGTTTACAAAATGAACAAGTTAATATCATAAAATTTTTTTTAATATTATTTTTGTTTTAATGGTAGCATTTTGTTATAGTCGTCCGATTTTGATAAAATTTAAATCGAAGAAATATAAATTAAATTTAAAAACAGCAAAATTATAAATTTTTTCATTTATTTTTCCGATTGTTCCAATGGGAGCTATATGCTACAGACATCCGATTCTGATAAAATATAAACCGTAAATCTGAAATATTTAACCATTACTATATGTTGAAGAGCTAAAAAAAATTAAAAAACAGCAGTTATAATTTTTTTTATTTAATTTTCCGATTGTTCCTATGGGAGCTATATAATATACTCGTCCGATTTTGATAAAATTTAAACCGTAATTCTGAAATATTTAACTATTACTATATGTCGAAGAACTAACAAAAAAAAAATTGAAAAACAGCAAAGTTATAATTTTTTTTTTCCGACTGTTCCTATGGGAGCTATATGCTATAGTCGTCCGATCCGACTCGTTCCGACTTATATACTACCTGCAATAGAAAGACAACATTTAAGAAAGTTTCATGTAGATAGCTTTAAAACTGAGAATAGTTTGCGTAGAAACGGACGGACAGACGGGCGGACAGACGGACGGACAGACGGACATGGCTAGGCCGACTCTCCTAGTGATGCTGATCAAGAATATACATATACCTTATAGGGTCGGAAACGTCTGCTAACTGCGTTGCAAACTTCTGACTGAAATTATAACACCCTCTGCAAGAGTATAAAATTGCCTGTGTAGTCAAAATACCTGGATGGAGCGATCACAATTGGGAATATTTTATTTAGTCGAATGATTATTAATTTTTTGTCATAAATTTGGTTTCAGATATGTATTTTGCATGTTGAAGATCGTCACGTCTTTTTAACCTCGTTAAGAGGTGTTTTTGTTTGATTTCTTTTAATTTAAAAACAAGAAAGAAAGCAAACTTCGGCAAGCCGAAGTTCATATACCCTTGCAGCTATCGCAAGAATTAAATATTTTTGAAAACATTAAAATTATGATTTACTTGCGTATATGTTTAAAAACATTGAAGCTATGACGATTTGCAGTTTAATTATTTGATTGTTCTTTTATATATTTTTATTATTTGTATGGGAGCTATATGATATAGTCGTCCGATTTTGATGAAATTTAAACCATAATTCTGAAATATTTAACCATTCCTATATGTCGAAGAACTAAAAAAAAAATTAAAAAACAGCAGTTATAATTTTTTTTCAATTATTTCTCCGATTGTTCCTATGGGAGCTATATGCTATAGTCGTCCGATTTTGATGAAATTTTAATCATAATTCTGAAATATTTAACCATTGCTATATGTCGAAGAACTAAACAAAAAATTAAAAAACAGCAAAGTTATAATTTTTTTTCAATTATTTTTCCGATTGTTCCTATGGGAGCTATATGCTATAGTCGTCCGATTTTGATGAAATTTTAACCATAATTCTGAAATATTTAACCATTGCTTTATGTCGAAGAACAAAACAAAAAATTAAAAAGCAGCAAAGTTATAATTTTTTTTCAATTATTTTTCCGATTGTTCCTATGGGAGCTATATGCTATAGTCGTCCGATTTTGATGAAATTTAAAACATAATTCTGAAATATTTAACCATTGCTTTATGTCGAAGAACAAAACAAAAAATTAAAAAACAGCAAAGTTATAATTTTTTTTCAATTATTTTTCCGATTGTTCCTATGGGAGCTATATGCTATAGTCGTCCGATCCGGCTCGTTCCGACTTATATACTACCTGCAATAGAAATACAACTTTTGGGAAAGTTTCATGCAGATAGCTTTAAAACTGAGAGACTAGTTTGCATATAAACGGACGGACAGACGGACAGACGGACGGACAGACGGACATGGCTAGATCGACTCTACTAGTGATGCTGATCAAGAATAAATACTAGTTACGAGAAAAACGCGCTTAAAATTTAGGTAACAGTTATTATGGCTTCATGCAGATAGCTTTAAAACTGAGAGACTAGTTTGCATATAAACGGACGGACAGACGGACAGACGGACGGACAGACGGACATGGCTAGATCGACTCTACTAGTGATGCTGATCAAGAATATATATACTTTATAGGGTCGGAAACGTCTCCTTCACTGCGTTGCAAACTTCTGACTGAAATTAAAATACCCTCTGCAAGGGTATAAAAACAGCAAAGTTATAAGTTTTTTTTATTTTTTCCCGATTGTTCCTATGTGAGCTTTATGATATAGTCGTCCGATTTTGATGAAATTTAAACCGATATTCTGAAATATTAAACCATTACTAAATGTCGAAGAACTAAAAAAAAAAATTAAAAAATAGCAAAGTTATAAGTTTTTTTTATTTTTTTCCGATTGTTCCTATGGGAGCTATATGATATAGTCGTCCGATTTTGATGAAATTTAAACCGATATTCTGAAATATTAAACCATTACTAAATGTCGAAGAACTAAACAAAAAATTAAAAAACAGCAAAGTTATAATTTTTTTCATTTATTTTTCCGATTGTTCCTATGGGAGCTATATACTATAGTCGTCCGATTTTGATAAAATTTAAACCATAATTCTGAAATATTAAACCATTACTAAATGTCGAAGAACTAAAAAAAAAATTAAAAAACAGCAAAGTTATTATTTTTTTTCATTTATTTTTCCGATTGTTCCTATGGGAGCTATATGCTATAGTCGTCCGATCCGGCTCGTTCCGACTTATATACTACCTGCAATAGAAAGACAACTTTTGGGAAAGTTTCATGCAGATAGCTTTAAAACTGAGAGACTAGTTTGCATATAAACGGACGGACAGACGGACAGACGGACGGACAGACGGACGGACAGACGGACAGACGGACGGACAGACGGACATGGCTAGATCGACTCTACTAGTGATGCTGATCAAGAATATATATACTTTATAGGGTCGGAAACGTCTCCTTCACTGCGTTGCAAACTTCTGACTGAAATTATAATACCCTCTGCAAGGGTATAACAAAGGAGCTGTAATTATTTATATTGTATTATTACTATAATTATTTGAAAATATAAATACAAAATAACGTTTGAAATTATTAAACCATTACCAAAATCACAAAAATAACTTTTCTTAAGGAGTTGACCATCATTTACCCAAAAAAAACAAAAATATAGGATTTGTGGAATCAATTCAATAAGTAATACAAATTATTGTTGAATAGAAGGATGATTAAACTTTATATTTGGATTTTTTAAATGGCCATAAACATTATCTACGAGTAAAGTTTCTTACTTCGTTGAAATAAGCTGTGGCTAAAGACTCTATAGCTCTATTGTAATCTTTGCTGTCGTCATATTTTTGGAATTTTTTCGCTTATTAAGCATACGAGAATAATCCTGCGTTAAAATTTTTTGATAAACTGATCAGTTTATTTTAAATAGGCTGCATAAGTTTTGGATGGTGTTTATTTGAAATAAGCTGTGTTCCGCTATATATATTTTGACCACCCTAATTAATGCTTATGCATATGTATGTTGGTACATTGTACACACGATTCCTTCTGGAAAAACAATTTCTTATGAACATACATATGTAAGTTTTATACAGCATATCTGTGTACACACTTTCATTACTTTACTTTTGTAAGGATTATTAAGCAATTCAATCAATTCGTCTGCTGAAACTGGATATTATTTATTTATTGATTTGATTTATAATGATTATTATGTATACATATATTTTTATAACGTTGATTATAACGCGTAAGCTTATGATTTCCAACACTACTTCATATAATTGTACTCACATATGTACGTATGAATATTTCATATCAAATATTGTTGAACGGTGATGCACTATAAACAGTACAAACAAGTGGCCCAACATATGAAAGTAAGTATTGCAGTAACATACATACATATGTAATTACACGAAATTAAAATCTATGTATTGTTGTAATAAAAAAAACCAAAATGTAAAAAATTGCAGCAAAAAAAGTTATTAGCAGATGAATAATTAAAGTTATTTAAACAAAAGTGGAACTGAATAATTACTATCAATTATGTACATTTGTGTTTACTTTCAAATTTATTTCGAAGTTTAAGCAAATCCCGTTTATGTATGTATCTACACAAAAATAAGCGACATTATATACAATATTCGAACGATGACTGAAGAAATAACGACTGACAGCTAAGCTTTAGAAAAAAGGTGAATTGAAAGTTTTCAAATGCAGCTTTTAAAGCTTTACTACCATTTATACAATTGCCAGGGCACCTTAATATGAACCTCAAAATAAACTCATCTCCAAATTTTGAACATGCGTACTTTACTTGTTTCTATTAAAAACAACTTACATACGTACAGATTTAATGGGAAATTAGGGTACCATATGCTATCTATTCGTTTGGAACAACAATAGTATTATACTATAAAAGTAAAACAATCAGGGCTGATATACTCGAGTGCCCCGAAATTACATATCCAGTACTTAGCTAATCACCTTCAAAATAAATATTCCCCCAAAAACAATCGGGGTTTAGGTGGCGCCATCTGCCGAACGGCAATGTCTTTATATTACGTCATCACGATTTTGTATCGATATGTTGTCAAAAAAAAAAACTCGGTAGCGTCTGCACACAGGCGCTTAAAACGGTTCTGGTCTGGTCTTTTAGAATAAATGTTTGTTATGTATATATTTTATTGACATATTGGAAAATTAAAAAAGAATAACAAGAAAAAATAAAACAAATTTCGCCAAAATACAGTCTATGATTTCAACACTTCAATAAATTCTTCATAAATAAAGCTGTTACTATCGGGTTGACCACCTTCAAAAAAATGATTTTACTCAATATTTATTAAAATTCAGGGCAGATGCGATAAAGAGTTGTATAAACAAGATATAAACAGAATTTTAAAGGAATCGGTTCGGTAGAACTTGAAATATGTCAGCCACCTAAAAATACTAGTTACGAGAAAAACGAGCTTAAAATTTAGGTAACAGTTATTATGGCTCGGACGCCAAGTCACAATAATATTTCCTAAAATGTTTCGAATTTTTCTTAGGATATTATTTTTTAACTATTAAAATAGGCAACAAAAATTTAGTCGATTTATTCAAATTTCTAGACCAGCATACCCCTTTGAAGAGTTGAAAAGAAATAGTTAAATCGACCCATTTACACAGGGATCAGCAAAGACAGCTGATCAGCCTACAAGAAGTAAACAAAGTTAAAACAAAGAAGAGAATACAAAATGTAATTTCCCCGCCAATTAAAATAAATATCAACGCAAAACTAATAGACGGATTCCATTGGCGCATTAAACCGCATTTAGCCTAGTACGCATTTATTTATATAGGGAATCCCATAAGGCTAAATGCCGCATTTAAAATAAATGCGATTTATAAATGCGATTAAAAACCATTCGCCTCAATCGTTTTTAGACAAAATACCGAAAAATACCGATGTTTCACGATATTTTGTTAGCGCTACCTCTACAACAGCTGGTTTTAAATGCAAGGATGGCTCATACGCAGCAAATCCTGGTCGCAGTACTACAATACATTGCTGCTGGATCTCTGGCAGGAAATAACTCCCACATATATGGGGATCCCTACTCTTTTATCGAAACTGCGGTGGTTTCCTTTCAAACCCCTTCAAACAACGCAATAAGCTTCTCTTCCTTGTCGTCCAAGTTGGCAAATGCCTCGGTCGCATTATGGATGTCCTGCTGAGCATTAAAGAGTTGAGTAAGCTCACTCATATTCATTATTTTTAATTAATTTCTTTTGAATTTGCCAGGTCAGTTGCTCGTGCCAGTCACATGTCGGAGTAGCATTAGCTACATAAATGCTTATCCGCCATTGGAATCAGGCACTTTTAAAAAGTTCATTAATGCGGCAATGGAATTAGGCTATTACATAAGATATTTCATAAAACACAATTTAATTTAAGTTTACTTACGATTTACACGTTTTCCTTGTTCGATGAACAGTTAGAGATGGAAAACATCGATGTTGTCTTGCGGAACATCAATGTTACCGATGTTTCGAAAACACAATTTCGAATTTATGTATACATATATATATTTTATGCATATATTTTGTAATAGTACTTAAAACTACAACTAAAAATATTAGAGATCAAAATCCATTTCAGTTTGGTATAATAAAAATAAGGAATTCAATAACAAAAGAAGAAAATTCAAGTCCAAAACTATGTATCAAAAAAAAATATTATTCTAACCATGTATTTCGTTGCCTCGATATGAAGTTGTTCATGAAATACGTGGCGGATGCTAGACCCTCACCAGACTTAAGGCTACACTTTATGAACTCCAAAGTGTGCAAAAAACCACAAGTTAAAGGAATACATAATGATATCGTCACTGATGTATTAGAAGATACCTGTCTCGTAGCAAATTCAAATGGAGCAAGTATTTTCGAAAGGTCCGATAGAATGTCCAGTTCGTCCACAGTAAATGTCTGTGGTGCCTTTTACGTATTTAGAAAAACTTTTCCGATAGTCTTATTTGTTTTCAAAATCCTCTCAATCATATAGAAAGCACTGTTCCATCGAGTAGGAACTTCCTGTTTGCGACTATATTTTGGTTCTCCATTTTGGTAGTCTTTTAACTTTTATATGAAATAGAACTGGCGTTAGCAGTTACAATTGCAACAACTTTAGAAGATATGTCCCACTTGTCGAAAGCTGCCTGAAAAGTTTGCTTAATATTTTGATTCGCAAAATAATTTGTTTGTTGATAAAGCGGAGGTTCGCAGCATAAAATCTTTTGAGACGAATGTGCATGTCACAGTTATAAACTCTTCATTGGCCTGCGATGTTCAGAGATCAGTAGTTAAAGCGCATAAGTAAATTATTTTGTAAAATTGCAATCAATTAAATCTTGTCTCCTCGAATTGCTCTGCCATTAACACACATTGCAATGTCCTGCGAGATGTCGCAAAATCCAGTGTCTTCCCATAGAGTAAGAAATGTTTAGAGGCTCCATTCGCTCTCTCGAGTGACATTTCCAGTGATGCCACCTAGACTAAAAAAGGGGAAAATTTCAGTCTCTCACGGTTCGATTCGAACTTGTAATTCGGTCTCGCGGTGAGTTTCTGCATATGAACTGCTCGCTCTCATTGCTAAGGGCTGGTGCGAGCAGTGCAGTTGCAAGTTCGCTGCGGGAGCGAATTGCAAGTTCGAATCAAAAACTGAAAAGTGGGGTGGGAAATCAAGTTTAGCTTCGAACATCGCTCTTAGCAGAGCTTGGGCAGAGGTCCGGGCAGAGCAAATGGTGCCTCTATATATTTCAGCTGATCTGAAGTTCAGATCAGATTCTGAACAGCTGTAGCTCATCAAAACATAAACAAAGATTGTTGACTTTGTTAACGTTCTGACGAGCCAGATTTGTTCAGATCAGCTGAAATCGGAAGGTTGATGTGCTCTGTGAAAAACGGAGTTTCATATTTGTTGAAAATTCCAAGCGTTTCCAACGGATGGGCTGTGTGGAAAGAGGGCATAAAATCATACAAATGATTTCGGTAAAAGACTTCTACACCGACTTTAAGTCAACATCGAAGTTCACACTGTGCGAAAATGAAATCAAAGGATGCGGAAACACAGGCAACCTGCCTTCCAAACTGAAAATAAGAACAAAGCACAAAAGGATAATAAAACGCCACAGCCCCTAAAAAGTAAATGCAACTATTGTTCAGTATGTCATTTTCTAATTGGGAGACAAATCCATTAGAATTTGGATTTATACCGCTAGTTCTTCCATTATGATTAGCAAAACGGAGCATACAAATAGTACGCTACCTTTTTCTTGATACATGATACATATCTGCTAGCCTATATCGATGGTCATAAAATCAGAGTGTGAACAACACAAAATAAAAAAACAACGTAACGTATCATTATCGTTTAGCAGAACTGATCCATCAGTGATCAGTGACTATGTTGTTTTGGTAAATACGCCCATTTATCATCGATAGGATATTTAATAAAATAGCCGAAAAACTATGTTTCATTAAAAAAAAACTTTAAGCCAAGTGACAAATTTTTGTCTTTTACGATCAATTTACAAATAAATATCGGGAAAGTCCCAGATATGGGATGGAAAATAATATAGCGCAAAACTAAAAGATTATCACAGCTACGATTTCGCAATCAATTTTAATCTCTCTTAAAATCTACAATTGTCTGTGTGTTGTAATTTCGCTTAATAGCCCAATTCCACTGCCGCATTATTGGTCTTGTTAATTCTGCATGGTTTCATTGGCGCATTAGCATTTAGCTAATGCTACTCCGACATGTGAGTGGCAAAAACAGCTGATCTGGGTTTGTTTTTGGCAAATCCAAAAGAAATTAATTAAAAATAATGAATATAAGTGAGTTTACTTAACTCTTTAAGGCTCAGCAGGACATCCATAAAGCGACCGATGCATTTGCCAACTTGGACGACAAGGTAGAGAAGCTGATGGTGTTGTTCGACGGGTTTGCAATGGAGACCACTACAGTTTCTAATTAGGGCAAAAATTCCCGTATCTGTGGGAGCCATTTCCTGCCAGAGATTCAGCAGTAATGCATTGTGGTACTGCGACAAGAATTTGCAGCGTGTGCTCTTGTTTTCAGTAATTTTCATACAAAATAGATTTTATGTTCGAAAGCAATCCGATATTGCGCCAACCTTGCGTATAGAAAACAGCTGTGGTAGTGGTGGCACGAAAACAAATCGTTAAACATCGGTATTTTCCGATTTTTTTTCAAAAAAAGGTGCGGGGCGAATGATTTTTTATCGCATTTATTTATCGCATTTATTTTAAATGCGACATTTAGCCTTATGGGATTCCCTGTGTAAATAAATGGGCATTAGGCTAAATGCTTTTTAATGCGCCAATGGAATCCGGCTATAAAACAGTATTTATATATATTTATAGCCTGATTCCCTTGCCGCATAAGTAGACTTTTTAAATGTGCCTGATTCCATTGGCGAATTAGCATTTAGCTAATGCTACGTTCAGATGATCTGGGTTTGTTTTTTTTTTTGAATTGTCGCACATCAAAACGACATGAATTAAAAATCATGAATATGAACAAGTTTATGATATTATAGTGAGCAACAGGTCATCCATAATGCTATCGAGGCATTTGCCAACTTGGACGACAAGAAAAGGAAGCTGAAAATGTTGTTTGACGGGTTTGCAATGGAGGGCATCACAGTTTCTAAAAAAGAGCAAGGATCCCCGTAGATGTGGGAGTTTTATCCTGCCAGAATTGCAGCAGTAATGCATTGTAGACCTGCGAGCCGGATTTGCTGCGTTTACTATTGTTTTTAGTTATTTTTACGCAAAATTGATTTTATATTTAAAAGAAATCAATTAATGCGCCATCCTTGCATAAAAACCCAGCTGCTATAGTGGTGGCACTAACGAAATATCGTTAAAAATCAGTATTTACTGGTATTTTTAATTGCAATTTTTTATCGCATTTATTTTAAATTATGGGATTCCAATGGAATCCGGCTATTAGTTGGATTTTTTATAGCATTAAGAAACAATATTTTTCGGGTAATGTTTACAACTATTTTTTTTGGCTTCCTTTAACATGTCTTGAAAACGTATGTTCTGAGTTGTACCCGCAGAGCAATCATCAACCAGCCGCCCTCCACCAGCCATTAAAAGTTACAGTGGCGTAAGCAGTGTTATTTGAAGGGGGTCTTTAACTCTATTTCCTGCTTCTACCACCAAGATTTTAGAGTTGCACCGAAAAAACAACGGCTAAATATCGGCAAGAAACAAGAGGTTAGGAACGTAAACTCCACAGTCAAGGAATAACCGGGAAAATTTTTGGCACGGCAAAACCTAACGGAGCATCTTTCAAAGAGATGGTGGAAGGTTCTCTGTGGGACTAATAGCCTGATTCCATTGGCGCTTTAAAACGCATTTAGCCTAATGCGCATTTATTTACACAGGGAATCCCATAAGGCTAAATGCCGCATTTAAAATAAATGCGATTTTTAAATGCGATTAAAAACCATTCGCCCCGAACATTTTTAGAAAAAATACCGGAAAATACCGATGTTGAACGATATTTTGTTCGTGCCACCACTACAACAGCTGTTTTCTATATGCAAGGTTGGCGCAATTTTTGATGTCTTTTGAATACAAAATCTATTTTGTATAAAAATGACTGAAAACTAAAGCGCACGCTGCAAATTCTGCTCGAAGTACCACAATGCATTACTGCTGGATCTCTGGCATAAAATAACTCCCACATATGCGGGGATCCTAGCCCTTTTTGGAAACTGTGGTGGTCTCCATTGCAAACCCGTCATAACAACGCAATCAGCTTCTCTTCCTTGTCGTCCAAGTTGGCAAATGCCCTGGTCGCATTATAGATGTCCTGCTGAGCATTACAGAGTTTTGTAAACTCACTCATGTTCATTAATTTTAATTAATTTCTTTTGGGTTTGCCAAAATGCAATAGTAAACAAACCCAGATCAGCTGCTCGTGCCACTCACATGTCGGAGTAGCATTAGCTAAATGCTAATGCGCCAATGGAATCAGGCACATTTAAAAAGTCCACTAATGCGGCAATGGAATCAGGCTATCAGCCATTAAGGTCGCAAAGCAGTCTGAGGCTGTTTACGGCGCTCTTATGTTTGAGGCCAAACACAGATTTTTTACTTAGATTTGGCACACGCACAGCCACATAGAGACGGCGAAAAAGTGAGTCTAAGTCGTGCTCGGTTCCAATATCTTAATATTCCAAAATTTTCTTACTTTTCATGTATCTATCAAAACAAATGACAAGCATTTTCCTCTAACACAATATACTGGAGCCTGCTAAACGTACCCGGCAGTTGTGTTTTTTATTGCGTTCATTCCGATAACGATGAGAAAAGCGCTTAAGTGTACTTAGGCTATAAACTACTTTCTAAATGCCTAGATCTGTTCCATTGGAAATAGGGTATAATGAGCACCGATTCCTATGGCTTTGACATACAAATTTTATTGTTATCTTGACGGGAATCAAGTAGTTTTTGAGACAAGTTTTAAATATATTTACATTGTTGGACTTCAAAAGATACTAGGACTTGACAAAAATAAAATGGGAAGAAGAAAGTCTAAAAGAAAGCCTCCGCCGAAAAGAAAAAACATTGAACCACTTGACCAACAATTTAATTGTCCATTCTGCAACCATGAAAAGTCGTGTGAAGTTAAAATGTATAGCTTCGAGCATGTTCTGATTTAAATTTTAAGCAACTTTGGCATCCCCTATATATAATAATAATATATTTAAACGTTTTTAAATCGATTTTAACTAATGCCAAGCCAATCCTATAAAAATTATTGTGTCTAATCTTTAATTAATATATTTTGTATTAATTATTTCAGGGATAAAGGCAGAAACACTGCCAAAATAACTTGTAGAGTGTGTTTGGAAGACTTTCAGACTGGAATCAACTTTCTTTCAGAGCCGATTGATGTTTACAATGACTGGGTGGACGCTTGTGAAACAGCAAATTAAATAGAGTTTATGTATGTCCAGTAAACGTACAATTAAAACCGATGAATTACTGTTAGTTTTATAATAGTCATAATAACAAACATACTTTAAATAGACAAAATACAAATTTACATGATAATAGACATAAACAGCTTAACTTATTTTGTTTAACACATGAAAATATTTATGTAAAATAAATAATGTTTCCCAGCATTTTTAACTATTTATAAAGTTCACAAAAATTTTATAAATTTATAAAAAAAAACTACCTACTTTAAATTAGAGATGGCGGCTGTGCTGCGGGTCGCCATCGATTATTTCCACCACCATCGACACATCGAGTGAAACAACCAAGGCTGGTGCATTCTCAACGGATTCTGATCGGATGTTTAGCAGAGCCGGACAAATAAATTCAGACAGAAGAGCCTTCTTAAACAGAGAGCCATTTAAACATGTTAATGCTAGACAAAAATTGATGGCTGCTGGACTATACTAATTTTTTTTTACCGTATGTTATGTTGCTTTACTTTTCAAACTACTGAACTAAATTTATTTTTATTCTTTGACTTATAGCCTGATTCCATTGCCGCATTAGTGGACTTTTTAAATGTGCCTGATTCCATTGGCGCATTAGCATTTAGCTAATGCTACTCCGACATGTGAGTGGCATGAGCAGCTGATCTGGGTTTGTTTACTTTTGCATTTTGGCAAATCCAAAAGAAATTATTAATCAAAATTAATGAACATGAGTGAGTTTACTTAACTCTGTAATGCTCAGCAGGACATCTATAATGCGACCGAGGCATTTGCCAACTTGGACGACAAGGAAGAGAAGCTGATTGCGTTGTTATGACGGGTTTGCAATGGAGACCACCACAGTTTCCAAAAAGGGCTAGGATCCCCGCATATGTGGGAGTTATTTTATGCCAGAGATCCAGCAGTAATGCATTGTGGTACTTCGAGCAGAATTTGCAGCGTGCGCTTTAGTTTTCAGTCATTTTTATACAAATTAGATTTTATATTCAAAAGTCATCAAAAATTGCGCCAACCTTGCATATAGAAAACGGCTGTTGTAGTGGTGGCACGAACAAAATATCGTTCAACATCGGTATTTTCCGGTATTTTTTCTAAAAATGTTCGGGGCGAATGGTTTTTAATCGCATTTAAAAATCGCATTTATTTTAAATGCGGCATTTAGCCTTATGGGATTCCCTGTGTAAATAAATGCGCATTAGGCTAAATGCGTTATAATGCGCCAATGGAATCAGGCTATTACATTCCTTAAGTTTCAAAATAACGGATTTCATTGTTTTGTTTCGTTAGAAATCATAATAATAGTATTTTCAACAAATTGAAACTGTAGAAAAAAGAACTATTATAACAATAAAGCATTTAAAACAATGTTTTTAGGTCGATAGTATCGATATCGATTGTTTGAGAGTATCACTATCGAAAATATCGAGTGGGGGCACTATCGAGGTTTTTACAGCTCTACATTATATGATAAATTACATTTAGCTAATGCTACTCCGACATATGAGTGGCACGAACAGCTGATCTGGGTTTGTTTTTGGCAAATTCAAAAGCAATTAATTAAAAATAATGAATATGAGTAGTTTAATCAACTCTTTAATGCTCAGCAGGACATCCATAATGCGACCGATGCATTTGCCAACTTGTACGACAAGGGAGAGAAGCTGAAGGTGGTGTTTGACGGAAATGCAATGGATACCACCACAGTTTCTAAAAAGATCTAGGATTCCCGTATATGTTGGAGTTATTTCCTACCAGAGATCCAGCAGTAATGTGGTACTGCGAGCAGAATTTGCAGCGTGGTACTGCGTGCAGAATTTGCAGCGTGCGCTTTTGTTTTCAGTAATTTTTATACAAAATAGATTTTATACTCGAAAAAAATCAAAAATTGCGCCAACCTTGCGTATAGAAAACAGCTGTGTTAGTGGCACGTTAAGTATCGGTATTTTCCGGTACTTTTTTTAAAAACGTGCGGGTCGAATGATTTTTTATTGCATTAATTTATCTCATTTATTTTAAAAGCAGCATTTGGCCTTATGGGATTCCCTGTGTAAATAAATGCGCATTAGGCTCAATGCGTTTTAATGCGCCAATGGAATCCGTCTATTATTTGCTTAAATATTTATTCATTTATCGTCACAAAATTTGATATCAGAAGTTTTTGTGTTGCAGGTGCGATCGTAAACTAAATATTATTTATAAGGTGTTTTTGTTTGACATCAGAAGTTTTGGTTTGAAATATAGTAAAAGTACACCAATATTGTTACCATGATTTTTACCAAAAAATACTTTTAAGTATACTTTAGTTCTAATTTTATTTTAACAAACAACGTTTGGGAAGACTACAGCTTAAAGCCTCAGATCGACAAACAGTTTCTCCAGCGGAAAAATTTATTTTTTCTTTCTCTACTCTACTCTATTTTCTGACTGGGATCATTTGATGGGTGTTTTTTAGTCTCCCAGATATATATTGGTGCTCTCCCACTGACTCACTTGTTTGCAATCCTTGCAACAGCTTCCAGGGGTTCTCAGCAGCAGGTCCCGGCGCTTCGTGTGCTTATGGTTTTTTTGCTCTCTCATTCTTATTCTCATTTTTATGCTCGCGCAGAGAGGCGCATTTCGAAGAAGGTTGCCATGCGCTTGAATTGGTCGTTCATTAAACATAAGCGATCGTCGGTAGGGTATGCAGGCACCATCCGCTCGCAAAACAACAACATAAGCTGATTTCGTTTGAAGTTTTCTCAACCACAGTCGGTGTTTTAATGGACAACGACTACAATATCCTGTTCCCATCTCGGTAGACCGATTTCTATTAATTCGAATACATACATATATGCACAACATTTTTTTGCTACCAATGATTTGAATTTCTAAACAAAAACAAAATATGATATGATATATTTTAAAAAAATACTAAGAATGAGAGAGCAAAAAGCCGAAAGCACACGAAGCGGAGATCCCCTGAGGCCTGTCGTTGTGTCCAGCTTCTTGTATTATTCCTCTCCATAATAACGTAGGAAAGTAGGATATTTCTAAATAGTCTGCAATACCTCATCCATTTGTGTGATTTATTACTTCTAGTTTGCAACATTTGTTTTTCACGCTAAAATCACCTTATAAACATAGTTTTGTTAAGCAAAGGTCAACTATTACGAATCTACCTGAATTAACATCACTTGTATTTAAAATATTTAATAATTAAATGCTGACAGATGTTATATATACAAATTTTAGTAAGGCTTTTGGGTTTGTTATCCTTTTATTCTTTTATTTAGATTAGATTATCTTGGGTTTCCGAATAATCTATTAACTTTTAAGCTATTTGAATGGAAGAACTATGAGGGTTACTTTTAAAAACGCTGTTTCCAATATGGTTATGTAACATCTGGAGTACCTCAAGGTCGTCAATAGGGCCATTTTTTGTTTTTTTTATCAATGATCTTCCTTCTGTCATAACACATTCTCGAATACAAATGTATGCTGATGTTGTTAAACTTTGTTTGGAAACGGTTTGGTAAAAAATTTCTGCAAGTTGAGTATCTGTGGATATATACTCAATGCAAATAACGCTATTCTCTTCTTGCTCTCTTGCATAATACTTTAATTTCAATATGTTTGGTTTTTATGAGGGATTATTTGCTATACTGATACAGCCTTGGTTGTCTTCATACATTGTTATAGGTCTTTCCAACTTTATATTTACACTATTCCGGCTTCAAACAAGGCAATGTACTCTACTTCAGTCGAAGAAGCTGCAAACCAACTTTGTCATTTTGTGTTCCAACAAAAAAAGTTCGAACCAAACATCTTAAATATGAAACCAGTTGTGTCCCTTATATCAATATATTTTCCGCCCCAGTCAAATGTCCCTCTAATATGTTTTCAAATGTGGTATTTTTCTTTAAAACTAATTTCATGTCAATGTTTTCTTTTAAATAGTAGTATGTGCACATATTGTATACCGACAGTACCAAGAGTACTTAAAGGGTACACACTGCAACAAAGTGTTACAGTCAAAATGTCCCGGTCATAAACCCAATTGGCTGAAATATAAAACGATCGCTATGCTTTGGACTACACACCGAAGGTGCAAGCTTCAGCATAATTGTAACACGAACGGACCACATGTCCATATACCTCGCGCTCCCGCTTAAGAGAGCATAGCCTATATACCTAAGCATATACAAGCCGTCTCTCTGCCGCCTTCTGTGGGCAGCGCAGCGACGAGACTTAGCCTTACTTAGAATTAAAAGAATAAGGTAAGAATAGAAACATATAAACGTTGGAGCGGCACAATTGCTGCTCCTACAAAATAAAGATAAAACTTAACTTAAACTTGATGTTTAATTGGTCTAAAACGAAGATACTTTATTGCGACCGTGCAGTGAGCGTACCTAAAAACTTTACCACCCAAATTACATAAAAGTAAAAAAAAAAACCTAAAAAACTAAGGACTATTATGGATATGAACAAAAACTAAAGGAATTAATCAACACAATAATGGAACTTAACAGAAAGTGAGTAGAGTGTGATGGGACGGGCAGGATTGAAAAACAAAGTACAGAAAAGAATAGCACACTTAAAGTGGCTATTGTACACGAACATACCACCTCCCGCATGGACAACAGCTCAAAAACTACAAGCGAGCTCGATTTTTAAAATTGAGACTCAAGAAGCCCAATCACAACTCCCCAATCACAACTCACTCGACGGTGATCAAATCAACAAATAACACGAACACTAATAAACCTCCGTCTCCAAAGGAATTGCCTATAAGAACTATAAGCTGCCCTACCGACTGTAAATATAAATGCACTAAGAAAAACAACTTGTGTGAGTGGCAATCCGCCACTTACACCTCCGTGGGAGATGTTGCCTCTGCGAAGTCAGCACCGGCCCCGCCTGAGCCAATAGGCCACGGACATCGGAAGCAGCCAAAACAACAGCGCGAGGGGCAATCCGCCACTTGCGCTTTCGAAGGAGCGTCAGAAAAACCAAGCCGGCGACAACTAGCTGACGTCTAGAACACTAGAGAAATATTTTATTACTAATTGCACTGCAATGCATAGTTTTATTGATTACACTGCGATGCATTTTTTTTTTAATAGTATAAAATAATTTTTGTAAAACCGAGCGGAACCCTTTCTGCCCAGTTAGAAGTATGACCCGTAAAGCCGTACGAAATATTAGGAAGAACATGCTAAAAAAAAAACAAAATACTAATAACAAATACCTTAAATTTAAAACAAAATTAATAAAAATTAAGTTAAAAATTCAATTAAAAAAAAAAACAATTTAATCATTTTTTCTTCATGAGCCAATATACATGGCACATTAATAATAAATCGAGAAAAACACTACATATAATTGGCATAAAATATACACCATTTGAAAAAACAACCAAAATGGGTTTATAAGATACCAATGATTCATTGCTCAGGAGTTTTCGTAAAATCAGTTATAAAAGAAAATGAATATTTGGTTTCGTCGCTTACAAAAAGCCTTAGTATCGAATGGGAGGAAATTACTACCCATACCTATAAAATCAAGTTAAAGTTAAAGTTAAAGTTAAAGTTAAAGTTAAAGTTAAAGTTAAAGTTAAAGTTAAAGTTAAAGTTAAAGTTAAAGTTAAAGTTAAAGTTAAAGTTAAAGTTAAAGTTAAAGTTAAAGTTAAAGTTAAAGTTAAAGTTAAAGTTAAAGTTAAAGTTAAAGTTAAAGTTAAAGTTAAAGTTAAAGTTAAAGTTAAAGTTAAAGTTAAAGTTAAAGTTAAAGTTAAAGTTAAAGTTAAAGTTAAAGTTAAAGTTAAAGTTAAAGTTAAAGTTAAAGTTAAAGTTAAAGTTAAAGTTAAAGTTAAAGTTAAAGTTAAAGTTAAAGTTAAAGTTAAAGTTAAGTTAAAGTTAAAGTTAAAGTTAAAGTTAAAGTTAAAGTTAAAGTTAAAGTTAAAGTTAAAGTTAAAGTTAAAGTTAAAGTTAAAGTTAAAGTTAAAGTTAAAGTTAAAGTTAAAGTTAAAGTTAAAGTTAAAGTTAAAGTTAAAGTTAAAGTTAAAGTTAAAGTTAAAGTTAAAGTTAAAGTTAAAGTTAAGTTAAAGTTAAAGTTAAAGTTAAAGTTAAAGTTAAAGTTAAAGTTAAAGTTAAAGTTAAAGTTAAAGTTAAAGTTAAAGTTAAAGTTAAAGTTAAAGTTAAAGTTAAAGTTAAAGTTAAAGTTAAAGTTAAAGTTAAAGTTAAAGTTAAAGTTAAAGTTAAAGTTAAAGTTAAAGTTAAAGTTAAAGTTAAAGTTAAAGTTAAAGTTAAAGTTAAAGTTAAAGTTAAAGTTAAAGTTAAAGTTAAAGTTAAAGTTAAAGTTAAAGTTAAAGTTAAAGTTAAGTTAAAGTTAAAGTTAAAGTTAAAGTTAAAGTTAAAGTTAAAGTTAAAGTTAAAGTTAAAGTTAAAGTTAAAGTTAAAGTTAAAGTTAAAGTTAAAGTTAAAGTTAAAGTTAAAGTTAAAGTTAAAGTAAAGTTAAAGTTAAAGTTAAAGTTAAAGTTAAAGTTAAAGTTAAAGTTAAAGTTAAAGTTAAAGTTAAAGTTAAAGTTAAAGTTAAAGTTAAAGTTAAAGTTAAAGTTAAAGTTAAAGTTAAAGTTAAGTTAAAGTTAAAGTTAAAGTTAAAGTTAAAGTTAAAGTTAAGTTAAAGTTAAAGTTAAAGTTAAAGTTAAAGTTAAAGTTAAAGTTAAAGTTAAAGTTAAAGTTAAAGTTAAAGTTAAAGTTAAAGTTAAAGTTAAAGTTAAAGTTAAAGTTAAAGTTAAGTTAAAGTTAAAGTTAAAGTTAAAGTTAAAGTTAAAGTTAAAGTTAAAGTTAAAGTTAAAGTTAAAGTTAAAGTTAAAGTTAAAGTTAAAGTTAAAGTTAAAGTTAAGTTAAAGTTAAAGTTAAAGTTAAAGTTAAAGTTAAAGTTCATTGCTCAGGAGTTTTCGTAAAATCAGTTATAAAGAAAATGAATATTTGGGACGAACACTTGAACAAAAACACAAAAAGCCATAGTATGGAATGGGAGGAATTAACTACCCATACCCATAAAATTAAAGACGCTTTTATAAAATCCCATAAGAGTTTAAGCCAAAAAAGGGCAATACAACAAGATACAATAAGAAAACATGCAAAAATACTTGTCGACTAATTTGATGAGGCAAGAATATTAGTGCATGAAAATAGAAAAATAATAAGTACAACGAACTGGTCAAAGGAATCAAAATTATTGATCAAGTTACGTTCGAATTTATTAACAATCAGAGAGAGGTATAAATTGGATTAACTATACCAACAATTTTAAATACCCCTCTGACAATAGATAGTGAAGAACTTGAATCGAATAACCCTGAACCAACTAAGTCAGACTCGCAAGAAAGCTCTGACTCTGAGGTAGAGGAAGAAACTAAGTTAAAAGAAACCGATCTACATGATCTAACCCTACCTGCGATATTAACAATACCAAAAACATAGGAAGAAGATTCATAACAGCAGTCAAATTGGTTGACTTAAAAAAGGTACATTTGAACACCTGGCTATCGATGTAATTAAGTCGATGCCTTAGCAGCTTTTAGGTAATTTCAACCTAGCAGGATATCTTAATTATCGGAAAATTTATGCAAATATAATTTTTGTTCTGACGGACATGTTACAATTGGTTTTACTATGATACTTTTATGTATTTTTACTGGACCTCTAGTAGTATACACTTTTAAATCTTCTTTTATCTCTTTTAGTTTAGCAAAATTTTTATTCATTATATTGATTGATGATCCTGTGTCTACCATTCCTTTATAAAATTTATTATGAAATACAATTTTTATATAGGAATTGTGTCTTCGGTCTCCGAGACAGTTTGATGAAAATTTAAGCCCATCCTATTTTGGCCACTTTGACTTTCCCCTTGTATTTTTACTGGGGAACCACTAAATCTATTTGCATTAGCCTGATCGTTCGAATTTTGATGATTATTTGGGTTTTGTAGTCTAGCTTGATTTAACCCGTTCCTAAATGTTTGGTAATTACCTTGCAAGTGTGGGGGAATGGGACGTTGTTAATATTGGTTTTGATTATTCTGAGAAGTTGTTGCATTAGGATTAGAATTTGAATTTGAATTAGAATTAGAATTAGAATTATAGTACGAACTTAAATTTCTTTGATTGTCATAATATCTTTGATTGTTACCCGGAAATCTTTCCCTATTCCTCTGATTTTTATGGTTATTTCTATTTTGTGCGTATTCTTTTTCTGGGTTTGCATAATAGAATCCTAACTCCATAGCTGCTTGTTTTAATTTCGGAATATTGGATATGTCTTTTCTTGCTAGTGACATATACATGCGATCGGGAAGTTTTCGTTCAATGGTAATATGAAGTGTTCTATCCAACATTCTTGTATAATTTATTTTGTCTGATGGATCAGATTCTTATTCTAATTTGTCGAACACATTCCTGAATTGTTTTTCTAATTCTATTATAAACTTACTAAGACTTCCTCTGAATTGTGTTTCAGCCAGCTTCTTGATGATTGTTTCATACGGCCTGTAATTCTTTGAACTGACCCAGTAACTGGTTCAGATGGATTTCTGATAACTGTTGAACTGCCATTTGGTCCTGGATTTGTATTTGGGTTTTTTAGAATGTTTGAGTTTGGTTTTTTAGATTTCTTATGACTACTCGTAGGTTTTATGTCATGTAGATTTAATTTTATTTTCTGAATGTTTTTGTTTCTGACCGAATTGGATATTTGGATGTCTTATGACCACTCATAGGTTCTACGTCACGTAGATTCTTTTGCGGATCATTTATTAAGTGCACTTTATTTTATTCCCTGATAAGGATAACTAGTTGTTTAGTATATCCTTTGTTGATCAGTACCGTATTTTAAAAGGAATTTTATTTTGAAATCCTACCGATGCGCCAATTATAAGTTTGCAACTCCGATTAAATAAAAAATATAATTATATTTTATTTAACTGATTGTTACAAGACTTTATTTATTTGTGAAGAACACCGACCTTTAGATTGATGTCTCAAACTGAACTTAAGTGCTGATCTGATTCTGTTGACGATCAAGCCTCGGTCTCGAGCTTTTCGGGATTTAAGTGAGTTGTGAAATTGTTCTGAGAAAACTTTCGGTTTCTTTTGAGTGAAACTTTAATTACTCTTGGATTCAAGTGTCTTGACTCTTGGATACAAGTGCGCTCTAAGATTTTACGACTTTGAAAAGCATTCTCCATCTATGAAAATGTCTTCTTGATTTCAGTAAATCCTTTCTTGGCTCACTATTGAGCACGGAAATACTGAAATCGAGACTGTTGAGAACGGTTTTTTTTGTTCAGTAAAAATGCCAAGTCCCAAAATTTTTTAAAATTTTTGTTTTATATTTTTCTTTTATTTGTTTTTCTTTTATTTGTTTTTTTTTTATACATCTATATTCGAACTTATAATTCTAAATATATTTTGCTGACGAGGAAGCCTTAAGGACTATCTACTTAACAAATGACTTACTTTTAAATGTGAAATAAGGTTATTCGGTATTTAAAATGATTTATAGCATCAAAAACAGGTATACATGATTACTTAGTCTTTATTCAAAAAATCAGCCCACGATTCTCATTTATTTGAAATAGAAAACAAATTTTAGCCTAAGCAAAATTTAAACTAACAAGAAACGAAGCAAACTTCTGCAAACCGAAGTTCATATACCCCTGCAGCTATTGCAAAAATTAAATATTATTGAAAACATTAAAATTATGATTTACTTGCGTATACGTTTAAAAACATTGAAGCTATGATGATTTGCAGCTCAATTATTTCATAGTTCCTATGGCAGCTTTATGATATCGTTTTCCGATTTAAATAAAATTAAAAGCGTAAACGCAAACGTAAAATAAATTTAAGTTTGCTGTTTTTAAATTTGTATACCCTTGCAGAGGGTATTATAATTTCAGTAAAAAGTTTGCAACGCAGTGAAGAAGACATCTCCGATCCTATAAAGTATATATATTCTTGATTAGCATCACTAGGAGAGTCGACCTAGCCATGTCCGTCTATCCGTCCGTTTGTCCGTCCGTCTGTCCGTCCGTCTGTCCGACCGTCTGTCCGTCCGTATGTCCGTCCGTTTCTACGCAAACTAGTCTCTCAGTATTAAAGCTATCTGCATGAAACTTTCCCAGAAGTTGTCTTTCTATTGCAGGTAGTATTAAGTCGGGACGAGCCGGATCGGACGACTATAGCTTATAGCTCCCATAGGAACAATCGAAAAAATGAATTTAAAAAAATTATAACTTTGCTGTTTTGTAATTATTTGTTCGTTCTTCGACATAAAGTAATAGTTAAATATTTCAGAATTACGGTTTAAATTTTATCAAAATCGGACGACTATATCATATAGCTCCCATGGAAACAATAAAATTTATATAAAAAAAATTAGTTTTTAAATGTAACTTTTCTTTTTTGTTATTTTTTTTTTTTAATTTTTTTTTGACTATTAATAATTTGACACTCAGAATTACGCTTTTAATTTTATTGAATTCAGAAAACGATATCAGATAGCTGATTTAGGAACTATAGAATTCTTAGGCTTAACCATATACGCAAGTAAATCATAATTTTAATGTTTTCAAGCATATTTAAATTTTGCAATAGCGGTAAGGGTGTATGTACTTCCTTTCTTGTTTATTTTGAAATATTTTTTAGAAATTCTTTTTGCTGTACTTTTATTTATACTTTTGGTTCTGTAGCAGACTGCAGAAATGTAGAGCATGTCTTAAGTCATGTGGTTCCTTAATGGTCAGTAATTGTGTCAGGTTTCCATAAAGGCCTCTGACAAAAGTAAAGAGCTTTTTCTCTGTACATGACCTTACGGCAATTGTACAGTTTCTTGTGAGGCATCTAAGCTGCCAATTTAGTTCAAAATTAGTGATAGTTGATGATAAACTGCCAGGTAATATTCGTCTATAGTGTTGTTACCTTGATTTAGAGGATAGAGCTGATATTCTTAAGTCTTTAAGTCGCACTTGTCGGCGAAATGCGCTGTTAAGCATTTTGAAATAGCTGTCCAATCTAAAAGGGTATTGTATGATTTTAGTACTACGTCCGCTTGACCAGTTGTTGTAACGGATTTCTCAAATAATTCCATAATATTTTAGTGAGCCAATTTTGTTTTCATAGATTTTTAACACCTATCGACACTTTTCTTCTTTGTTACCTGAAAAGTCTCTGAGTATCCGACCAATGTCTGGTAATTTATCTAATTCACTAAGATTGGGTGCTAAATCTTTTTTAAATGTGCTATCTGCATATTTGGAAAAGTTTGTATTTGGATTAGGTATTTCCTTTACTAGGCTGTTTTTATTTTTTTCTCAATGTCCTTCTCGGTCATGATTGTGCGATACCGACTGATGAGGGTCCGGCAAGATTCGAGAGTCTGTCTGCCAAATCTTAATCGGTCACTTTGGGTTAAGATATATGAGCAGTGAAAGTTTCAGTTTACTTTTAATTTTATTTACTCAGAACTCGGAAGTTGTTGTCTAAGAAATTAGAGTGTGGTTATTTTATTATGGGGTGGATTTTTGTGGTTATTGTGTGGGGATTATATTTTCTCTATATTTTGGGTCTTTTTTAATTACTAAAATGTGTCTTCTACACTTTACACTTGGTGTCGATTTGGCTTGCATATTCTAGTGTTTCCTAAGCAGCGCAAGTTTATTTCTACAATTCCTACAAATCGAAAAACACTTAACACGTCTGTCACGTCGCTCTGAGAAATGTTTTACCGTAGGTGTTGGACTCTGAAAGTCGGCCAGCGAAGATAATCGCATGTGAAAACCTCCGTTTCGATAGGAGGGAGACGACATCCAGACGAAATAGAATTTTTGGAACTGAACTGCGTGTAATGATTGGGAGGAGCCCAATTCAAATTATAATTTGCATCACGTAATTTTTATAACCTTGCAGTGGGCATTATAATTTGAGTCAGAAGTTTGCAACGCAGTGAAGGAGACGTTTCAGACCCTATAAAGTATATATATTCTTGATCAGCATCACTGGGAGTGTCGATCTAGCCATGTCCGTCTGTCCGTCCGTCAGTCTGTCCGTCCGTCTGTCCGTCCGTTTTTACGCCAACTAGTCTCCCAAAAGTTGACGACTAAGCATATGCTATGCCATAAAAACAATCGGAAAAATAAAGGATAAAAATTATAACTTTGCTGTTTTTCAATTTTTTTTTAGTTTTTTGACATATAGTACTGGTAAAATATTTCAGAATTACGGTTTGGATCAAAATCGGACATCTATAGCATTAAGCTCCCATAGGAACAATAGGAAAAATAAATTTAAACAAAATTTAACTTTGCTGTTTTTTATTTTTTTTTTATTTCTTCGACATATAGTAATGGTCAAATATTTTAGAATTACGTTTTAAATTTCATCAAAATCGGACGACTGTAACGTAAAGCTCCCATAAGAACAATAAAAACATTAAAATAAAAAATAAAATAAAATTTAACTTTTTTATTTTGTACCTTTTTTAAAAATTCTTTTTAACTAATTAATATTTTGACAGTTCAAAATTACGCTTTTAATTTTAATAAAATCGGAAAACGATATTATAAAGCTGCCATAGGAACTATCCAATAATTGAGTTGCGAATCACTATAGCTTCAATATTTTTAAACATATACGCAAGTCATTCATAATTTTAATGTTTTCAAGAATATTTAATTTTTGCAATAGCTGCAAGTCAATCATAATTTTAATGTTTTCAAGAATATTACATTTTTGTAATAGCTGCAAGGGTATTTGAACTTCGGCTTGCCGAAGTTTGCTTCGTTTCTTGTTATTTTAAATTTTTTTTCTATTTCAAATAAATGAGAATCCTGGGCTTGGATAAGAACTTAACGATTGCAATACCGAACAACCTAATTTCACATTTAAAAGTAAAGTAATTTGTTAAGTAGAAAGTCCTTAAGGCTTCCTTGTCAGCAAAACATATTTAGTATAATAAGTTCGAATATAGATGTATAAAAAAAAACAAATAAAAGAAAAAAAATAAAACAAAACAAAAAGTTTAAAAAAAATTTGGGACTTGGCATTTTTACTGAACAAAAAGACTGTTCTCAACAGACTCGATTTCAGTATTTCCGTGCTCAATAGTGAGCCAAGAACGGATTTACTGAAATCAAAAAGACATTTTCATAGATCGAGACTGCTTTTTTAAGACTGAACATCCTGGATTTGAGAATAAGTCTTCTTTGTTTTGAGAACGAATAGGTATGAACGGTTTACTCTCGAAGCCAAGAAGACTTATTCTCAAATCGAGCATGTTTTTTAAGACTGATTATTCTAGTTTTAAGAAGAGGTCTTCTTGGTTCTGAGAACGAATAGGTTCTTGAGTCCAAGCATAGGCGCTCTCGTTTCCAAGAGTAAATCATTTTTGATTTTGAGAACGAATTACTCTCGAAGCCAAAAAGAAATCGAGTATGTTCAGTCTTAAAAATGCAGTCTTGAACTAAGAAAACGTCTTCTTGATTTCAGTAAATCCGTTCTTGGCTCACTATTGAGCACGGAAATACTCTAATCGATACTGTTGAGAACGGTTTTTTTCTCGGTGTATAATGAGACTTAAAAAGCCTTTGATATTGTTTAATTTTTTAAGGAAATTAAAAACTGTCAATAATTCCTTAAAATTCACTTTTTGGAATCGTCATTAATCTCCTCTTTGACTTTTAATGAGCACGCTTTTAATATCTGACCTGTTTTTAATTAAAAATTAAATCCCTTTTATTTTAACAATCTTGTTTGCGCACTTGTCGCTATTATTTGAATTAAATTGAAGTAAGTAGTTGTAGGGCGAGAGCGGGAGCCAATAAAGCTTTCGTTCGTTCGCTCTTGCGAATTCGCCCCGGGTCTCGCCACCCTAGCATATGTAGGTTCTAAGAGAAATTGTTGGAATATTTCCCTTCGTCGTCGCAATTTTCGCTAAATTTTATGCAAGTTATTTTCGCAATTAAATCCGCCGTTCCTACTGCAGTTACACAAGTTTCGCTTTGCGCTTATTAATACAAAATAGTATTACATTTTTATGGTGACCCCGACGTGATCGCAGAAGAGTTCGCGATTTTTTACCAATTTTTTTCGGTGAAAAATTAAAACAATTACTAAACAAACACACACAAGCAAATTATTCGTATCGGGTCGGCTAAAAAATTAACAAGTTTAAACTTCCGAAATAATATTTCGACATTGGAACTTTGCTGCCGTTACTTTGGTTGTTGCCCAAGCCATTTCTTCGACGCCGCTGCAATTGTCAAAACGGCTAACCAGGTATTGAGCGCTAAAAGTTAAAAGTTAATCTGTGGATTTTGTTAATTGTGTTTTGGCCCATCTTTCAACTTTTTGCATTCGTGTAAAAATAGGTAGATAGTTAGCATTCTAGCCAAGAAATTAAAAAATTGCATGTACTTACAATTATAGTTCTGCCATACATTAATATATTTCGAATTATAAGTGAATCGCTTTGGGCCATAAACACGAAAATAAAATACTCGTCGTCGACCCAACAGGTGCAAACTTAATTCCCCCAATTTTCGTAGTGAGCACCAATTTAGGGTATTAAAAAGCTGAAAAAAGTGAAAATTATGAAAAGTGTAACTCTCAAAAATTAGCGGAAAAAAACCTCCGCCGCAGTTTGTCTAAACATTTTCCCGCGCTTTTTACAATTTTTCCGCGCTTGTTACAATTTTCCCGCGCTTTTCGGGATCAGGCATATATATTCATTGACCTTAGTTATCCGTTAGCATTTGCCTAGGAGTAGAGATGCTAGCAGCGGACACATACAAGTTAACCAACCCGTGAAACCGGGCCGCTTATGGAATTAATAAACAATTTTTTCAAAATTCAATTTAAACAATCTTTGCCTATGCCTTTGCATTTGCCTTTGTCTTTGCCCATGCCTTTGTCTTTGGGGTCCGCTCTTGGTTACCCTACCAAGATAATCAAACAAATCTTAAAGTAAACATAAGTTTCCACTCGAAGCCCAATCAATTGCGTTCTAAGTTCAAACTATTGCGATCCAAGCCCAAACAAATTGCGTCGGTCAGCATATTTAAATTTCACAATAGGATGCCTTGATTTCATCCTAAGCTTATATTCTAAACAAAAGGAAAAGTTCTAACATATTTAACATATTTACTAGTGATAAACTTAATTGGCGCAAAACGTGGGGAGGTGATAATAAAAAGTTATAAAAAATTATTAATTATAACAAGTTAATATAAAAAATGAACTTGCGCCGCAAAAACCCAACCATTTTTAGTGGAACAATTAAAACATCCACAACAAACCGACGACACCGAATATTGTGAAAGTGATCGTGATTTAAAAATTTAAGTGGAAATCAATTAATGCAATAATCCATTTAAATAGCTGGTAATATATAATAAAGGTGGACCGAAAAAATTAATTCACAGTACGAGAACACACAACAAAAAACAAATAAAGAACAATTAATCAAAAATAATAATTAAAGAATAATAAACAAAAACACAATTAATAAAGAAAGTTAAATAAAAACACAAATATATCAACTGGGAAATCCAAGAAGAATAAAAACAGAAATATTTCATTTAAACAAAGAAGGAAGGAAGGTCTGAAGGGCATTCCCTCGCCAAAATTCAACACGACTACAACCAAAATAACAAAGAAGGAAGGAAGCTGAAGGGCATTCCCTCGCCATCATCAAAGAAGACAAGCTTAAAAATTAAAAGATCGTTAGAAATAAAAACAATTATATTTTAAGTAAAAATTTAATTTGAAAGATAAATTATATAATACATCCTGAAAGATCTAGAAGATTTGTTGAATCTATTTAACAAATTAGAAATGACCGATACGCCAAGCACAAGTAAAATGGCGAGTCAAGAATTAGAAAACCAAGCCTTTTTGACCAAAGAATTAATAAAACAGATTTTTTCAACAGAGGTAAATTCTTTAAAAAACAAAATAGAAACACTAAAAGCAGAACTTCAAACGAATGTCAACAAAGTAGAAGATTATAAAGTTGAAGAAGTTGACAATTTGATAAAATGTGAAGAATCTTATGAAATCATTAAATCAGTTCAAGAATTTAAGGGGGAACTTGAAAATTATGTGAGTTGGAGGGAAGCAGCAGAAAACGCTATAAGGGATATTTCGCAGCACTATCATTATTAAGGAACTAGATAACAGGAAAAGCAAACGATGCTCTAACCATCCACGGAACAGTCCTAAATTTTGATGCTATTTTAGCCAGATTAGATTTCGTTTTTAGCGATAGAAGACCGCTTCACATTACACAAGGAAAACTAAGTGTAATGGAATATTATATCCAAGTGTACAGGAAACTAACATTACTGACTAACAAAACTATAATATGGTCGTAATAAGCCAATCACTTCAGAAAATAATGATAGACATAGACAGAGTGCACTAAGAGTTTTCGTAACTGGCCTTAACGGCCCAATATCATCGACTCTTTATTCCATGAATCCAACTGACTTGCCGAATGCAATGGCGTTTGTACAGGAGATGGAAAGAAATAACATGAGAGCAAAATTCGCTCACAATTTCATTGGAATGAGTTATAGAAAACTTAACTCAAATTATATTAATGACCCAGAACAAAATAATAATTCTTTTAATCAAAAGACCACTTATTACAATAATTCAAACTATTTGAGATACAATCAAAGATCTCCAAAACAAGTAAAAAATAATCAATGGAATAAGAGTCAGAATAATAATAATCAGTGGGGACAAAATAATAATTGGAAGTTTAATAACAATCAGGTACAGCCTGCTCCTGAACCCATGGAGATAGATGAATCAATCCAATATCAAATTCGTCCTAATAATAATTTTAACAGGGGTAATAATAACAAACAAAATTATAATAATTATTATCCAAGAAATAATTATAATCAAAACCAAGCGCAAAAAACAAATATAAGCGCCACTCAAAACAAACCAATTGAATCACATCCACAGTTAAAGCGGGAACCAACTGGTTCAATTAATCAGCCTGCTCAAAAAATTATGAGAGTAAATAACATAGAAGAGGATCATTTTTAAGATCAGAATCCGGAGTAGGATTACCCTACTTAATGAGAACTGACAAAAAAATCGAAAAGGAATTAAAAGTTTTAATTGACACAGGAGCAACATCTTGTTACATAAGAAGGGGAATTTATCAAAATAAAAACCAATTGAATCACATCCACAGTTAAAGCGGGAACCAACTGGATCAATTAATCAGCCTGCTCAAAAAATTATGAGAGTAAATAACATAGAAGAGGATCATTTTTTAGATCAGAATCCGGAGTAGGATTACCCTACTTAATGAGAACTCACAAAAAAATCGAAAAGGAATTAAAAGTTTTAATTGATACAGGAGCAACATCTTGTTACATAAAAAGGGGAATTTATCAAAATAAAAAAGAGCTCCCAATTTACAAAAGAGTTTCAACCATTAATGGGTTTACAATAATAAAATATTATCATTTAATAACGATATTTAACACAAGACAAGTATTTTATGAAATAGAAGGGTTAGAGTCCGACTTACTTATAGGTTTTAATCTTTTAAAAAAAATAGGAGCGGTAATTGATATTCAAAAAGGTACCATCAATTATAACGGAAAAAAAGAAAAATTACTTTACGATGAGGATAACTTATTAAACCAATTATCGCTAACAAACGGAAAAATTATCCTTCCATTGAAAGAATACATTATAAAAAAAATACTTTGAAGAGCAAAGTGGAAATAAAACAGATTCACAAATGGTAGAAAAAAGTTTATTGAGTTTGGGATCTAGAAATCCTGAACACGCCGACGTAGAATTATCCGTCAACAAAAAAACGTGGGATCCAAAAATCCAGAACACTCCGACGTAGAAAAATCCGTCAACAAAACATTATAAGTGACGTATTACCAAATACTCCAGACATCAAGCCTAACACCCAACCTGTATATCCCGAGATACCCATTACTTCATTTGTCAAACATAACACCCAGCCTGTATATCCCGAGATACCCATTAATTCATTTGTCAAACATAACATTTCAGAGCCTACTATAGGAGTTATTCAAATTAATCAGACATAAACATTTCCCGTTAGACATAAACATTTCCCACGCCTGCTATCAACAGTCCCCTTATTATAAACATTTCACACGCCTTTACCGACGACAGCAGACATAAACAAGAGGTAAACTTTTAAACAAAGGGTCCAGCATGAGAACCCATTCATCAGCATAAAAGCTTTGACCAATCCAAATTTAATAAACAAAAGATGCAGCCTGACAACCCACCCATCAGGCCACTAATTCGACCAATCCAAATCTTCTGATCGAAGTCCACTTTCGCTGCTAGCTTCGCTGTCACTGATAAAAGCCATAGTTATAAGAATAATGCAATTGTAAAGACAGTTCAATTTTGGGAATCTAACTATTAAGACATTACCAATAAAACTCCACTGTATATTAAAATAAAAATCGCTTTTTTTTAATATATCGCAAAGTGAAAAATCTAATTGGCGCAGCCGGTAGGATACAAGTAATATCCTCGCGAGTGACTACCTAAAAAGGACTTCAAAAATCACTTCGTGAAAATAAATTTATTTGTATCCGCAAAACGAACTTACTTAAATATTGTGAAAATAAAACAACAACATTAGTCAAATCACGAATGAGGATTTCTAATGTCTAAATTCAGCGATAATAAATCTAATAACTGATATATTTCGTGTAAACAAAATTTTTTTTTAAAAAAAAAAATTAAAAAAAAAAAATTTTAATAAACTGTAAAAATGGAAATGCCATCAACATCAACAGCAGCCGCAGCCACAGCCGCAAAAGCAACACAAATTCTTACAGACGTGGCCATGAACCATTTTCTTCTGCAACTTAAGCAGATAAACAAATTTAATGGAGACCCACTCTACTTGGCTCTCTTCATAAAGGAAGTTGACGAACTAGTTTACCATTATCCGACAACATCAGAAGCCCAACATCAAATTATACAAGCAGCCATCCGAAACCTTCTAATAGGACGAGCCCGAACATTGTTGATGAGAAATATACCACAGGACTGGAAGGAATTAAGGACTTTACTTATCAGCGAATACAACAGCGCAACACCTCCACATCGGATGATTATGGAATTACGTGAGACTAAATATAAAAATAATTTACGTAGATTTGTCGAAGAATTAGAAGAACAAACAAGTAGAATATGTTGTAAACTCAGCTTAGATAACAATCCATCAAACACGGTTTTAGTTTCAAGAACTTTGAATGATACATTAGCTGAAGTGATTCGTGAAAAATTGCCAGTTCAAACATACATTACGTTGAGCAAATTTGACATATCAACTCCTCTCAAATTAAAACAAGCTGCCCAAGCTGTAGGATTGTTTGTAGATAAACCTTTAAATACCCGCTCGTATACATCCCAAAACTCTAATGATGACGACGAATATCAATACTTTAGATCAGCAAGAAACTTTAACCCAAATAATCAGTCAGATAATAGTCAAAGAGAAAAAATCCAAAATAATAACTACCAAAATCGATATAACAACAATCAACAGAGACAGAACAAGTTCGACTCAAATAGGAACTGGGGTAATAATAGCAGCTATAATAATAATTCTTCTGGCAAATAATATTATCCTAGATCTTTTCAAAATAATCAAGTACAAAATGCCCAGACTACTCAAAGTACTAATATTCCCCAAAAACGTGCCCGAACCTCAGACTCAGGTCAACAACGTAGAACTGAGCCAATGGACACAAGTGAAAATTTTCAGACAATAGCCTCGGAAGAAACACCACCGCAATAAAAATTAAAATTGATAACAAACTATGCCTCTGTCTTATTGATACAGGCTCAAGCATAAATTTGATAAACGAAAACTTTTTGAAATATCCAACTAAAAATATTTCGACAAAAGTCCAAACGATAGGAGAATCTGTAACTTTAGAAAAATATATCGAATTTAGCATCCCAAAATTATTTTCATCCAAGCAAACATTTTTTTTTAAAAACTTTTCAAATCATTATGATATTCTCATAGGAAGAAAAATTCTAAAAGAAACCTCAGCCAAAATTGATTTCATGAGAAATACTATTATTCTAAATAATTACGAATTCCCAATGATAAATATAACAGAGGAACGGAATCAAACTTTTTCAAGTATAACAAACGATGACGAATATATTTATGCCATGCAAACAGACTTAACAAATAATTATTTAAGAGACGATCACTTAAATAATGAAGAAAAAACTGAACTTCATTATTTAATGTCCAAGTATTTTGATATTCAGTATCGCGAAGGTGACAATTTGACTTTCACGAACGAAATCAAACACATAATAAAACAAAACATGAAGAACCGATTTATAGGAAACCATATAGTTATCCGTACATTTATGACACAGAAGTAGAAAAACAAATTGAGGAAATGATAAATCAAGGTATTATCAGAAAATCAAAATCTCCTTATTGTAGTCCTATTGTAATGGTACCAAAGAAAAAGGATGCATCGGGCATTCCCAAATTTCGTATGGCCATTGATTACAGAGGACTCAATGAAATAACCATAAATGACAAATTTCCTATTCCAAACATGGATGAAATTTTAGATAAATTAGGTAAATGTCAATACTTTACAACATTAGACCTAGCTAAAGGATTCCATCAAATTGAAATGGACCCAGGATCTATACAAAAAACTGCATTTTCCACCAAGAAAGGTCACTATGAGTATACTAGGATGCCATTTGGTCTAAAAAATGCCCCAGCGACATTTCAGCGTTGCATGAATAATATTTTATACGACATAATAGGTACCCATTGTCTTGTGTATTTGGACGATATTGTCATATTTTCAACCTCATTGCAAGAGCATATCCAATCTCTTAGAAAAGTATTCGAACGTCTTCGCAGATCAAATCTTACACTGCAATTAGATAAATGTGAGTTTATGAAACGAGAAACTGAATTTTTAGGACATATAATTACAACTGAAGGAATCAAAGCAAATCCAAATAAGATTCAAGCTATTCAAGATTTTAAAATTCCAAACTCTCCGAAACAAATAAAATCATTTTTAGGCCTTTGCGGATTTTATCGCAAATTCATAAAAGATTTCGCAAAAATCGCAAAACCAATGACTCTTTGTTTAAAGAAAGGAGCCAAAATAAATATTAAAGATCCAACTTATAACGAAGCATTTGAAAAATTAAAAACTCTAATAAGTAACGACCCAATTCTCACATATCCAGATTTCGAAAAAAAGTTTGATTTAACTACAGATGCAAGCGATTATGCATTAGGAGCTGTTTTATCTCAAGAAGGTAAGCCTATTTGTTTCGCCAGTAGAACTTTAAATGAACATGAGTTAAATTACGCAGCTATTGAAAAAGAATTACTAGCTATAGTATGGGCAACCAAATATTTCCGCCCTTATCTTTTTGGAAGAAGTTTTAAAATATGCTCAGACCATAAACCGCTTGTTTGGTTACATAATATAAAAGAACCTAAAATGAAGTTACAACGTTGGAAAATTAAACTTAGAGAGTTTGATTATGAAATAAAATACATTAAAGGAAAAGAGAATCACGTAGCAGATGCTTTATCAAGAATTACAAAAAAGGAAACTAAAGATAAAAAATTTGAAGAAGTTTTTCAAAATGATGATGAATTAGAAACTACTGCAGCAACAGTGCATAGTGCACAAGAAGATAATGGCAATTGCATACAGATCACAGAACGACCTATTAACGTTTTTAATCACCAACTAATATTTGAAAAAGGAAATAAAGACACTAACGAACTTACTCACTACTTTAACAAAACTATAAATAAAATAATTTACAGTGACATGACTGACCGTTTAGCAAAAGATATAATTATAAAATTCATATGTGGACACAATTTTGTTATGTTCATTAATAATGACGAAGACTTTGCTATCTTTCAACGAGCCTATATGGATTTAATTAAACCAAACACTGGTACAAAATTAATGAAAACTTCAGTAATACTTCCAAACTTGTCCACATATGCAGACTTCCACGAAAAAATATTAGAAATACACCAAAAAAGACGATACACCAAGGCATTAAAAAGACGTATGACGATTTTAAAACTAAATACTATTTCCCAGACGCACAAAAACTTATTCAAAACATAATAAATAAATGCGAGGCCTGTAATTTATGCAAAGCAGAGCACAGAAAAGTTGCACTCCCTTTTGAAAAGACTCCTGAAACTCAAAATATTCGTGACAAATATGTTATTGACTATTATTTTATTGACCAACGGAAATTTTTGACATGTATTGACATTCATTCAAAATTCATTTCTATCATAGAAACAAAAACCACAGACTGGATTGAAAGTAAAAAAGCATTACTCAAAATTTTTAATATGATAGGTAAACCGAAAACTATTAAAATGGATCAAGATCCCGGTCTAGTATCCAAATCTTTACAAAACTGGCTACAGAAAGAAAATATCAATATTGAAATCACTAGTAGTAAAAACGGTATAGCTGACATAGAAAGGGTTCATAAAACAATTAACGAAAAACTTAGAATCATAAATACACTCTCAGATGCTGAAGACAAATTAATGAATATAGAAAAAGCAACTTATGTCTATAATCACGAAATAACCCATGATGCCACTGGTAAATCCCCTGCTCAAATCTTTCTTTATGGTATGGAACCGAGTAAAAATATGCAAAAACAAAAAGAACATAAAATAGATAAAATTAATAAAAATCGTGAGGAACATGAAGTAGATCTTAGATATACTAAAGTTGAAAAAGATATGAAACGTAAAGCGAAATTAGTAAACCCATTCAAAAAGACAGGAGCATTAGAACAGAAAGACGAAAAGCATTGGCAAGAAACTAATAGGGGTCATAAAGTAATAAAGCACATAAGTAAATTTAAAAAAGCTAAAGCGCAAAATCTCTCTAATCATTCCAGGGAATCTGACAGTACTGACTCTGATCTTGAAAATGATCTTGATAATGACGTGGACGAATGTAACATTGACAACAGCTCAACAAATTAGTATTACACCTATCACTTCAAACAACGGTTATTTACTTCTGAACACAGGGATTGTAAAAATACCTTTAAATTACGAACATCATATGATACAGATTAATCAAACAAAAATATTAGAAACATACCAGGACTTTATGAAATACGAAAACAAGTTTAATTACGTACCAGATATTGCCTTAGCACTAAAACAACTAAAACATGAAATCAAGGGAATTATTTCTACACAAAGACAAAAACGAGGATTATTTAATATTGTAGGAACTGCTTATAAATACTTATTTGGAACATTAACAGAAGACGATAAAAAAGAGCTAGAAGATAAATTAGAAAATTTACAAGATCAAGTAATTGAAAATAAAGATTTTAATGAAATAGTTACAGTAATAAATAAACAATCCCAAGACATAAAAAGACTTGTGAAAGATGAAGAGGAAATGGATGCATTACACATTTTTAGATATTCATTAAACATTTTCCTTGAGTATATTGAAGATTTACAAATGGGATTACAATTAACAAGAATAGGAATATTCAATCCTAAAATATTGAAACATGAAGAGTTGGATGATATAGACGAAGAAAAACTTTTAGCAATCAAAACTTCAGCTTGGATAAGTAGCCAGACTAAAGACACTTTTATTTTAGTTCATATACCAACTTCATTTAAGGAAACCCAAAAATATAGAATTATAAAATACCCAGATAATATAGGCCGACAAATTGACATAAATGATAATTTTGAATATTTTGTAACTGATAAAAACATTGTTTTTTATTTAGAAAACACACCAAGTTTAGACCAAAAATTTATAATCACTGATCAATGTATCTCTCAAATTCTTACTAATCAACTAGCGAATTGTCAACACACGTTTGTATCAGAAAATGAATCTATAAAATATATTGAACCGAACATCATTATAACTTATAATTTAAGCAAAACACAAATTAAGCAAGATTGTGAAATATTCAACAAAACGATACAGGGAAACAACATAATACAATTAAGTCAATGCACTTTAGAAATAAGAAACATAAAATTTACTACTTCAAAGATTATAAACGAATATAAAATTATATTATCTAGCACCAATGTAACATTATATGAACCAATTCCATTGTTAAAAATTAAGAAATCAATTAGCTATCAAGAAAAGCAAGAAACAGTTTACAAGTGTATTGTATTCACAATTTTAATAATTATAGTTTTAACTATCACTACTTACATCATATTTACCTACAGGCGCCTAGCCAACAAAAAAGAAATTTTTGTTAGATTCAACAAGGATGTTGAATGTTCTAAAGGAGGGGCGAGTGACGTATTACCAAATACTCCAGACATCAAGCCTAACACCCAACCTGTATATCCCGAGATACCCATTACTTCATTTGTCAAACATAACACCCAGCCTGTATATCCCGAGATACCCATTAATTCATTTGTCAAACATAACATTTCAGAGCCTACTATAGGAGTTATTCAAATTAATCAGACATAAACATTTCCCGTTAGACATAAACATTTCCCACGCCTGCTATCAACAGTCCCCTTATTATAAACATTTCACACGCCTTTACCGACGACAGCAGACATAAACAAGAGGTAAACTTTTAAACAAAGGGTCCAGCATGAGAACCCATTCATCAGCATAAAAGCTTTGACCAATCCAAATTTAATAAACAAAAGATGCAGCCTGACAACCCACCCATCAGGCCACTAATTCGACCAATCCAAATCTTCTGATCGAAGTCCACTTTCGCTGCTAGCTTCGCTGTCACTGATAAAAGCCATAGTTATAAGAATAATGCAATTGTAAAGACAGTTCAATTTTGGGAATCTAACTATTAAGACATTACCAATAAAACTCCACTGTATATTAAAATAAAAATCGCTTTTTTTTAATATATCGCAAAGTGAAAAATCTAATTTATATAGTTTTGGAAAAAAAATTCCTGAACACGCCGACGAAAAATTTTCCGTCAACAAAAAGATAAAACGTTTGGGAACACAAAACCCTCAACGTGCCGACGCCGAACTATCCGTTAATATAAAAGTAACAACTTTGGGATCAAAGGATTCCGAAAGAAATAAAATAAATAATATTAAAATGTTAAATTCAAATCAAGTAGAACATTTGGAGAAAAGAATAATTGACATAATTGAAGAACTGATATTCGGGGCGAAATAAATACAAATAACGACAGGGCCATTTATAGTAAACCATATCCCTATGCTTTATCAGTTTCAGATTTCGTTAACAATGAAATCAATAGATGATAAATGAAAATATTATAGGGCCGAGTAGAAGTCCTTACAATTCCAGTACTGGTGGTACCCAAAAAGGGTCAAAACGAAGACGGTAGCCCTAAGCACAGACTTGTAAAAGACTACAAAAAATTAAATGGGAACACAATACCGGATAGAAACCCGATGCAAGACCCATCTGTTATATTAGCCAACTTAGGAAAGGCAAAATTTTTTTCCACAATTGATTTGGAATCAGAATTCCATCAAATTCTAACGAAAGACTCAGATATTTAAAAAACATCTTTTTCTATTAACAACGGAAAATTTGAATTTTTACGCATGCCTTTCGGGTTAACCAATGCGCCCAGAATTTTCCAGAGAGCAATGGATGATATTCTCAGAGAATGCCACGTCTACATGGACGATATAATCATTTTTTCAAACACAATCGAGCAACATTTCTCAGATTTAACGCAAATAATAGGCATTTTACAAAGAGCAAATATGGAAATTTGTCTCGAAAAATCGAAATTCTTTAAATTAGAAACCTCCTTTCTTGGTTACATTGTTTCTTTTAATGTAATCAAAACAGATCCTGAAAAAATGTCCACAATCTCAAGGTATCCGTTACCACAAAATATTAGAGAAAATTTGAGAAATTATTTGTACAGAGTAGTTGGTATAGAAATCCAAACGGACAATCAATCTTTGTCTTTCACGATTTCGGACAAAAATCCCAACGTAGAAATGAAAAGATGGTATTCTTTCATAGAAAGCTTTACCCCAAAAATAATATATAAACCCGGTACAACAAATGTTGTTGCCGATGCATTATCTCGAATACAAATAAATAACATTACAAACAGAACAGTCAGACTCAGATCAAAACACACAGCATTCTGCTGACAGTAGTTTTGAAAATATAATACAAGAGACCCGTAAACCGTTAAATCAGTTTAAGCAACAACTGTTATTAACAAGGGGAGGTTTACAATACATGAGTCACTGGAAGTTTTTGGCAGGACACGACACATAATTGAATACGATACACCAGAAAATTTAATAACTATATTAAAAGAGTATATTCCACCAAACATTACGGTAGGAATTCATTGTACATTAGAGGACTTATATCACATTCAATTTCCCTTAAAAAATAATTTCACTAACCCATTTCTTTTTACGAGAATCTTTCTTCAAGACATAGAAAACGATGAAGATAAAGCCATAATTATAGAAGAAACACACAGTCGAGCTCATAGGGGTCTAGATGAAAATTATAAACAAATCAGTAGGTTATATTATATATTGTTGTATTATATATTGTTGGCCAAACTTATTTAAAAAATTGAAAGAATATATCAAAAATACTGTGATTTGTAATGAAAATAAATATAACAGGCACCCAATAAAAATTCCAATCGGGGAAGCCCCTACTCCAACTAAAGAAGAAGAAAATTTACATGTAGATATACTACGCGCAAAATTTAACATTTATTACTTGTACAGATGCGTATTCAAAACACCTTGTTGTAAAAGACCCAAGACACAGTACTTCAAACGGACAAGTAGAAAGAGCACACTCGACATTAACAGAAATAGCTCGCTGCACAAAAGAGGAGTTTAATTTAACTAATTTTTCCGAAATAATTATTAGAGCCGCTCAAAAATATAATCAGAGCATTCATTCCACAACAAACGAAAAACCATTTGATATCCTATATAATAAAATTGATCATGATAATATTCCCATTATCTTGAAAAATACACAATCTAGAATTTTAGAAACACATAATGAGAACAGAAAAGAAAAAGTTTATCATGTAGGACAAATTGTTTATGAAAAGAAACATGGGGAACGAAACAAACTTAAATCCAGATATAAAAAACAAGTTGTAAAGGAAAATTGCGCCATAGAAAATAATAATCAACAATATAAATAGGATTATTCATAAAGATAATATTAAATTCTAATATAAACAACAATATTTTATTATTTTTTTCTTTTCAGAGAAATGTTTTTTTCAGTACTTATACTCAACCTAATACTTTTAACAAGATCTGAAATAATTGACTATACAAGTCACGAATACATATTATTTAAGGACAATAAAGAGGTATTGACGTACGATTCATACGGAGATTTATTTCACATAACTAATTTAAGTTTTTATGAAGAAATAATTAACACGGAAACCAGATCTTTGACCAAAACATCAAAAACAGACATGAATGGGAAATTTCAATGGACTTGGAACTCATCAAATTAACTTTATCAGAAATAATGCCAAAAAGACAAAAAAGAGGAATTAATGAAATAGGAACTTTATGGAAATGGATAGCAGGTACTCCTGATTATGATGATTTCATAACGGTTCAGAACAAAAAAGACAGCCTAATTGAATACAACAACAAGAAATTCACAATAAATTAAAAATTATTTAATAAAGTAAAATATCTTACTGAAAATTTAAAAAATGTAGTTTTCAACGAGGAAACAATTTTACGAAAACATAGTTTGCGGTTACTCACATTTGACTTACAAAATTTATTAGATACCATTATCTTAGCAAAAGCAAAAATTTGTAATACAAAAATTTTAAAAGAGAATGAAATTAAAGAAATTTACAACCATGAAAAACAATCTGTAGTATTATCTGACCTAATGGACATATCAACTTTTAAAATTTTATTATATAATGATTTACTTGTAGTTTACATAAAATATCCCATGATTAATGGTAAATGTGACCTTTACAAAACAAGAGCTATTGCAAAATCCGATGCAAAATTATGAATAAATAATTAAGTTGCCAATTGCAACTATTGTAATTTAAGTTTTGAAACTAATTGTTTTATAAAATTATTAAACGGCGAAACAGCCAATTGATCTAAAATAAGAGAAATTAATAATAAAATAGATATCTTACAGGATGGTGCCATTTTAATAACAGGACAAATATATGTTCAAAGGTTCATATTTAATTTTGTTCAATGACTCAAATATTATAAATAACAGCACCTACATTAACAGCGAAAACAAAATATTAAACTATATAGCTCAGCAGAAATTCATACATTATGACATTTCCGAATATATTGCTTCAAATAATTCGGAGCTAACTCTTGACAATATAAACATTATCAATCCATTTGTAAAAATTAATAATACCAAAATATCAGTTTCCTTTTTATATTTTAAATTTTTATCATTATATTTTTAATATTATTACTTTACATAATATACAAAAATTTTGTAACCAAAAAACAACGGCCAGAACTAGAAATCAGTACAAACCAAGAAAAAGTTTTAAAAAAAGAAAATACAAACCAAGAAGAAATTTTAATAGAAGAAAATACAAACCACGAGGAAACTTAAAAAAAAATATACAAACCAAGACCAATGTTTTTTTTTCAAAACTAAGAGAACGCTTAAAAGAAATTCATAATGAATCGGGGCGATCCATTTTAGAAGGGGGAGAGTTAACCAACCCGTGAAACCGGGCCGCTTACGGAATTAATAAACAATTTTTTCAAAATTCAATTTAAACAATCTTTGCCTATGTCCTTGCATTTGCCTTTGTCTTTGCCCATGCCTTTGGCTTTGGGGTCCGCTCTTGGTTTCCCTACCAAGATAAACAAACAAATCTTAAAGTAAACATAAGTTTCCACTCGAAGCCCAATCCATTGCGTTCTAGGTTCAAACTATTGCGATCCAAGCCCAAACAAATTGCATCGGTCAGCATATTTAAATTTCACAATAGGGCGCCATGATTTCATCCTAAGCTTATATTCCAAACAAAAGGAAAAGTTCTAGAAGCTCAAAGAAAAGCTTCTGGCCGAGGTTGGTTGGATAAGATTTTAGAATTAAGCGGGCAGTCCATCTTTGATCAAGAAACAGTTCGGAAGTAAGAAATTCGAATGTGAAAAACAAGGTGTATTGTACTTGTGAAATTAAATAAAAAGGTTTAACACCAAGTTACAAAAAAAAAATATATATATATATTTCAATTATCTTTGGTCGTTTTTGTTCTCAAACGATCAAGCAGTACAATTTTTAGTGTGCTTAAACGTTTGTTAGTTTTTTGGGTTCGCTTTAAATATAAAAACCCTATTTAGATGTTTTAATTTTTTTTGTCGGTGAAAACTATAAACAATACCAACAACAACCAATTTATTCGTGTCGGTTCGGCCAACAAATTAAATTCAATAATTTCGTCGCTGGAAATTTTCTGCCGTTCTTGAAGTTGCGCCTGACGTTTCGGCAATTTTAATTGCTCAATTTGCTGCTGCCGCCAATGGAAGACAAAAAGGAAGTTGCAATTATCAAGTCGGCCATCCAGGTATAGAGTGCCAAAAGTTGAAAGTTAATCTGTGGCGTTTTGTCAATTGTGTTTTGGCCCATCTTTCAACTTTTTGCATTCGTGTAAAAATCGGTAGATAGTGAGCATTCTAACCAAGAAATAAAAATTTGCATGTACTAACAACCAAAATTCTACAATAAACATAATCTATTTCGAATTATACATATGTGAATCGCTTTGGCCAAAGAACAAGCAATAAAATACTCGTCGTCAACCCAATTAGTGCGAACTTAATTCCCCCAACTTTCGTCGTAGTGAGCACCAATTTAGGGTATAAATAAAAATAGCTGGAAAAAAAAAAAAAAGTGCAAATTGTAAAAATTGAAGCTCTCAGAAAATTAGCGGCAATAACTTTCGCTGCAGTTTGTACGAACATTTCCCGCGCTTTTCAGAATTTTCCCGCGCTTTTCCAATTTTCCGCGCTTTTCATAATTTTGCGCGCATTTTGGCATCAGGCTTATATATTCGTTGCCCTTAGTTATCGGTCAGTGTATCATTCTCCGTTAGCATCTGAATAGGAAGAACCGCTAGCCGCGTACACATACACACGCACACCGACACCGCTGCCGCTATTTCGAGTTATCTTTTGTCGTTTTCGTTCTCGATCGCTGCAGCAGTGCAATTTTCGGTCTGCCTAAACGTTTGTTCGTTTTGTCGGTACGCTTGAGCTTGAGCGGTAACTCCCCTACAGTGCTTGCGTGCGGCATATTACTGTCGCAGGGTTTATATAAAAATATAAATACCCTATTTATATATTTGTTGCTGTGCTTCTCTTGGCACTTAGCTCCCCTACACTGCGTGCGTTCGGTATATTACTCGTTGGCTTTTTTTTTAGATTATTAAACAAAAAAATAGTATTAATAAAAACAAATATTTAACACCTCTTCGATACCAACAAAAATAAATACAAATAAACGCAATGGCAACCAACGATATCGAAGAGCTTAAACACCAACAAGTTGTTTGCGTTATCCCAAAGCCCTTGCTAGCCTGAAGCGAGTGTACGATAATAATTGTCTTTTTTTTAACAACACATGGACACTTTTTAATTTTCACCTTCAGCTACACCCTAGAAAGCCCTCATCGACTCGGTCACAGCCTTGTATGACTCCTCGCTGTCTGTTGGGGATAATAGACGCATCACTAATGCTCTTTTAGTACATCTGGTAATGAGCAAGGTCGATGCAGAAACTAAAAGGAAATGGGAAGAACAGTTAGATTATCAGCCCTGTTCCAGTTTTTACTTCCGAAAGATTCATACGAATTCAAATTTCCCAGACGTGTTCCAATTTTCACTTCCGAAAGATTTGCACGGAATCCTAATTCCTTCTGTTAATTCTCTATTAGCTTTGCGATAACTTTAATTTTGCAAATGAAATTTTTACCTTATTATTTGATGTTTTAAGAACATTGTTGCATAACAGATTTGGTTAATAGTAACATATTTGACTTTTAAAAACCTACTGGAGTTTTGGAAATCCGCCGCCCCTGTTCTAGTTTCCGAACGAATTATATAGAAACAAAGCAAGGGTTGTCATGGTACGAAAAAAAATAATTATTTTGTTGGGACTTATTTTTAGTAAGCGCTTTTCGGTTTGTTCTTATATGGTTAGAAGTGTAAATTAGCTAAATTTAGTTTTAAAGTATTTTGGTTCTTATTACCCCTTAATTGTATGTACTTATTGTGCAGAGCGTGTTGTATTGGGATCTTTTTCATCGTCTTTGGCAACTTTGGTCCCAAACCAATTGTGAAAAGTTTGCACACTGATAACAAGCAGTTGATTCAAGCACAAAATTTCGGCAAGCCGAAGTCTAAATACCCTTGCAGATATTGCAAAAATATAATATTCTTGAAAACATTAAAATTATCATTTAAAGCTTTGAAGCTATGATGATTTGGATCTCAATTATTCGATGGTTCATATGGCAGCTATATGATATAGTTTTCCGATTTTAATAAAATTAAAAGCGTAATTTCGAACTGTCAACTTATTAATAAGTCAAAAAGAATTTTCGACTTATATCATATCTGAAATAGAAAGACAACTTTTGGGAAAGTTTCATGCAGATTGCTTTAAATCTGTGAGACTAGTTTGCGTAGAAACAGACGGACAGACGGACATGGCTAGATCGACTCTCCTAGTGATGCTGATCAATTATATCTATACTTTATAGGGTCGGAAACGTCTCATTCACTGCGTTGCAAACTTCTGACTGAAATTATAATACCGTCTGCAAAGGTATAAAAATGTAAGTAAAAACAACTTATATTTTCTCTATTTAAAATTAATTTTATTAGGATGAAATATAAGAACAACAAACAAGACGTCATATTTATGAAGTCCATGGAGGAGAACGTGGAAATTGCCCGGGGGTTCGTGAAAGGTGACAGAGTGACCGTGGATGCCAAATGGAGCATTGCATCTTAAATTTCGGTTATTGCTTTTAATGTCGAACAGTTGTTGTCTTCTCAACTCGTTCCTTGCCAAAAGTTGCAAAAACATTGTTAAAATCAAACCAACAATTTTTGAACTATTTTGGGCAGCTCCAACACTTTTGTTGGTCAGTTTCCATCACTGCCTTTAAAATTAGTAAAATTTATTTATTTTTGGATACCAATGATTTCTTGACTGATTTAAGACATTAAATGTGTGCACCAATAAAGCACAAAGATTGGGAACAGCGGCGGGTAACAAGCAAGTGAAATTTGAATGTTAACGAATTCACTTCCGAATGAAAACTGGAAGAGGCATGTATACTTCCAAAGTAGATTGGAGCGAATGAAAGGCGGCCCTCAACAGGCGATACCAACATATGGTAGCGGAAGAGGCTTCAAAGCCCAAAACTGTTCAGCAGACCCAATCTAACCGTAAGAAGAACGGAAATAGGAGTTTTTTGTTTGTCGCTGCCAGGAACAACCCAGTTCAATGTGTGTTGTAACGAACTGATTTTCTTTGTTATCTGCTCGCTACGAACATCGTGCGGCTAGCTCAGAAGATGTAAGTGGTCGTCCCACCAAATTTATATATACGTGACCGCCTTGTTGACCAGTGAAAACGCACAGAAAGACTGGGAGTATACAGTGATCTTTTATTCGCCGACTTAACCCTCGGCCGGGGTGGTGTATTGATAATGTAGAACTATGTTCTGCCGTCGTCTCCTTCCCACTTTGAAAGTCTTGCTGGATCGTGCTGGCTGCGAAGTGGTGTCTCTCTCGCCGGAAGTGGTGTCTCCCTCGCCGGTTTCGCTTGCGATGTCTTCTGCTGCCCTTGGCTCGGCGGGGTTACAGGGATTAGGGATGCGTCACCGTTCCCAGACTAGGGTGAACAGGCACTGTGCTCTCAAGGCGTACGCCTCCCGCAGCCGCAGCCTCCTGTTCCTTGCTCTGTCCCGGCCGGACGCACCGTCTACCTGACGGTTCAGGCGTACGCCGGAAGCCGCCAACGCAGTCCCTGGGTCAAACGCCAGGTTCTAGACGAACGCTTCCACCCTACCCTCTCTGCCGCAGGCTTAAGAATTCGAAGTATACGCTGCTCGCCCGACGCTCGTGGTTCGTACGACCTGGGTTCCTCGTTGTCCTTGTTCTGCCTTCAGGTATCTCGACCGGCTCTGCTCCTTGTTGGCGACTCAGTAAGCTGCCGTTCTGGGACTCTAACGGTGGACCGCTGTGCTCTCAACGCATACGCCTTTCGAGACACCAGCTAAACAACCACGCGTCCTTCCGGGCTAGTTGCACCAGGACCTTGCACAGTTCTTGCAGGACGATCAGGCATACGCCGGAGTTCGCCAATGCAGTCCTTGTAGGCAGGCAGCTAGTTCTAGACAAATCTCCTTCTGAGCCCACGGTTCTTTGTCGAAGGACTCTATTTGTTCAACTCTGCCGGAAACGCCGGGTGGGATGCCAAGCTCAAATCGCGACAGAAGTTGTGACAAAGCGCCTGGACTTAGCCGTGTGATGCCGTAAGGACCTCAGCTATCTGTGTCTCAATTCGGAGACTTTAGCTCTAAGTCCCGAACGTCTCAACATAGCGATCTTGTTTCCTTGATGACTCCGCACGGCTTTACTTGCTCCTTCACGTTGTTTTATTTGTTACTGGTTCACTTGATGACTGTTACTTGTTGATTTGGTAGAAATAGACTGAACCAGCTTCCTGCGCTCGGCCGGTTTATATAGGCCTCCATTTACCGCTATTTATCGGCGTCTTGTTGCCTCCTGATCCAATGTCCACGGAATTACCGTTCGACCTTTCGCCCTCTGCGCACGGCACCAATATCAGGGTCCAAAGTCCGGTGCCGTCCCGTTACTTCCTTCTGCCCACGGCCCTTCGCCGCTCTCTTCTAATGGTGTCCTTCTCAGACTCTCCCTGTCCTTGTCTGGTTCTCCGTGCACCACTCTCTCTCTCCGCACGACCGTTACTACGGGCGAATTCGCCGCGTAACTGGTAACTGGTAGGCCACTGCTTGCATGCGCTTACTCTGCTTGCTTCTGAACTTGTGGGGAGTTATTCAACTCCTCACAGTGTTTTCAGCTGAAGATTAGATTGCGCTTTCTTCGCAGCCTTAACAGTTCACCAAAAAATGCAAATGGAACAGATGTAGTGTGTGCAATTCTTCACATCACTCGTTGCTTAACATATATTGCCCAAACACAAATTTCGCGTTGACACTGTAACGAATCACGAATAATTCCGAGTTCAGGCGAGATGAAATACATGGAACTGAGCGCACGCGAGCGTTGGTCCGGCTGCTGCTTGTCGGCAATGAGGGGGTGGTGGTCTTGCTTCAGATTCCATAGATGCCTTTTTTTTGATCCTAAAACTTATTTTCGCGTGACAGACAAGCTTACTATATCCGGAAGTAGAGAACTCATATAAAATAGAGGAGAGGGACATTGGTTTCTTCTAGCCCAAACCAGTCTCAGTTCACCTCCGATGACTGAGGAGGTCTTCTGCCCGCCCTACCTATGGCCATCATACCCTTTTATTTTCTTAATTATTGATGACCCCTTATTAGGCCCAAGTAACTTACTCTACAGAGGCTTCATGCTAGCTGCGGCAAAAAATATTGATGTTCAGAACATTATAAACATATTTATTAAAACTAAGACGAAATAATACTCTTATAAATAGACATAAAAATTATGGTGAATAAATAAATAAATATTGAAATTGACATGTATGAACGTATATAACGGTTAATATAAATAATAATTAAAAATATATTAATGATCAAAAGCTGCGACTAATGAAATTAATGGTAAGCCCTAATACAATGAAACTTATTTCGGGCAGATTAGTTGCTTAGGGCAGAGTATTTGATTGACAACGTGCGTGAGGATAGGAATACTTTTAAACGGCGACTGGGTTGCGTTCGCGCAAACATATAAATGCATTTAAATTTCTTTTGGGTTTTTTGCCTTTGTTTACGTTTTCTTTCTCAAGAAGCCCTAGCGAACGGTAGCGTATGATTTATTTCTTTTCTTTTTGTAACAGCATAACTATACGCAATGTAGGAACATTCTTGTAGGGGTAATATCGGGATTTATGAAATTAATATCACTCACCAATTTTCTTTAAACATCCATCGATGAAAGCGCTTTCGGCGACGGTAGTCTGCTGTTTGGGAGGAACTAGAAATATTATTTATTTGAACACTACCCGATGCCACTAAATGAACGTTAGTACTTTTAATTATTATTCTTTTTTTTTTTTGTTTTTTTTTTTTTAATTCATTTTTTTTTTTGTAATATAAGCCTAATTCGCTTTTCTTTTTCCTTTAAGCTACCAATAAAACAACACCATGATAGCCACACATTCCATATTCTCTCACTCACATAATCACTCACTCCATTTGACTACCAAAAAAAAATTATTAGAAAAAAAAACTTAGACTAAATTAACTTTACTTATTTCCGCACATCATTGCAGCTTTTTGCTGCTTAACTTTTTTAGTTGGGCTGACGATAAAACTTGTGGCAATTAATATGCCATTTTTCTTAATATGATGAGACTTTTAACACCACCGACGAATTTTGCGACACTCTCGCTCTCCCGCCGGACGCTGACTTGACCGCTGATTTCTTTTTATGTTTTCTGCCGGCCGTCCATCCGTGGTCTCCTCCTTCTCCTCTTTGGAGCGCCGATCACTGGTGGCTTTTTGCGCTGTGGTGGCTTCACAGCACTGCGAAAAAAACTGGTGCCTGCTTCTAACCTCACGGGTTGCGTCTTGGACTTGGGGGCGGTACCTTTTGGCCAACACCTATGCAACAAGATGAGCCCCCTTAGAAAATCTAAAAGACCTCATTCCCTTCTCACTCACCCCTGAACTTGGTCGGAATCCCGCTGGGATCTTCCTTCTGGGTAACTTCCTTGCCGTGGTAACTGTGCGGCTGTTGGTAGCCGCCTCTGCTTTTCGAGCACTTTCGCTGGTTAACTGATTTCACACTTTTTACTCAACCGACCACTTTGGTTGCCCAATTAGGAATGGCGGCTAGTGACGCCGCAATAAAGGCGGCAACCTATCTCTCCACCTAATTGGAGAAATTCTCTCACTCAGAGAAAGTCTGACATTTCGCCCTGTTACCCCAAATGATCTAACCCTGCCAGGCCACCAATTCTCCCCATCGAGATCTAGATGGCGCCACCGATTTTTTTTCTTTTTACTTCGTATCTAGATGGCGTTGGACTATCTGCAGCTGCACCAAGCGCTACAAATACCCCCAGCTAAAGATCTGTCTTGGGGGTTACACATCCAAGACAGATAAACCAAAGCAAAGGGCAGCGTTACTACTGCTTCATATCCTTTGCATGATACCGGCCAACATACTTCCCTTGCAGGTCCTCTAGATCGTAATATGATTGGCCAACTCTCTTTTTGACTCTGGCCTTTAAGTACGTTGGAGCTAACTTGGCATTGTATCCCGCCACAAAATTACTTTGTTTAAAATTACGTCTATACACCTCTTGCCCTTCCGCGTAAGATATATCCCTGGAACGCAGATTATACTGGCGCGAGTTCTTTTCATTTAGCCTCTTCATTACGTCGCAGGCCTTACTACGAATTATATCCAATGAATCCTCTCGGGTAAACATCGCTGACCTATCTTCCAACATTTGCAAATTCCTCAATAGTTTAAAAGTCGAACCGGAAGATATATAATGCTGTCCGAAAACCATATAATAAGGTGAAGTGCCAATACTTGAATGGACAGCCGACCGCAATGCACAACAAATGCTGCTAAGCTGCTCATCCCAATCTTTCTGATCCGGTCGAACATAAGAACGGATTGCCGCTATAACAGACCGATTCACCCTTTCAGACGCATTGGCTTGCGGCGAATAAACAGCGGTAAGAGTATGGCCTACCTTATTTTCCCGCAGAAACTTTTGAAATGCCTCGGATTTAAACTGGCTACCATTGTCAGATACAATAGTTTCTGGCACTCCGAAAGTATGAAAAAGATCCTGCTGCATATATTTGATCACCACATCCGCTGTGAGTTTCTTCACAGCTTTCAAAAACACAAACTTCGTGTAGTGATCCAGGACTATAAAAATCCCTATATGCCCACTCCTTGACCGGGGGTATGGTCCGAGAAAATCTACAAACAACCTCTGGAAGAATCTCTGGGATTCCGGAGAAGTACCCATTAGCGGTCGTTGTATACAATTTGGCGCTTTTGCCATCTTGCAAGTATCGCAAGCCTGAATATATCTCTTTACATCGTTTACCAATCCTGGCCAGAAATAATACCGTCGCACCCTTTCTAATGTTTTATGAATACCTAGATGGGAAGCCAGTGGATCATCATGAGCCTTTTTCAGCACTTCTGGTACTAATTTGGGCGGAATCCAAAGTTTCCAATTAAACACATCGTGTAAGGGTTCGCCTGTGGCATGCTCTGTTCTGCGATATACCAAATTATCAGATACTGTCAGATATGGAAGTTTCTCAGCATTGGCTTTGACCTTTTCCAATAACTCCAAGTATTGTACACTTTTAAATTCAGGTGAATCTAATTCCACTAGTAAACCCTGACTTGCATCTAAAACAGCTAACTCCGACTCATTTACTCTAGACAACGCATCTGGCACTACATTCAATTTTCCACTACGATGCTCGATTTTAAAATCGAAACTCTGGAGCTTTAATGCCCATCGAGCTAGCCGGGAATGCAAGTCCGTCTGTGACATTAGCCACTTTAAAGAGGCATGATCTGTTATAACCGTAAATGCGTGACCTTCTACGTAAGCTCGGAACCGTTTTATACAAATGATGGCAGCCAGACACTCTTGTTCACTTACCGTGTAACTTTTCTGGGCAGAATTCAATTTTTTTGAAACAAATGCTATTGGATATTCATCCCCTTCATCGGATTTTTGCACTAAAACGCCTCCCACACCGGTCTTGCTTGCATCGCAGTGTATAAAGAATGGTCTACTAAAATCTGGGCTGTGCAAAACTGGGGCCGAACACAACATTTCCTTCAGCTGCTCGAAAGCTCTTTCTCCCTCCTCTGACATTACAAACTTTTTTCTCGGCTTTAAAAGATCAGTGAGAGCGGCTGTGACAGAGGAAAAATTTTTAATGAATTTCCTGTACCACCCAGCCATTCCAAGAAAACGACGCAGAGCCTTGAGCGACTGCGGCAGAGGAAAATCTTTCATGGCCGATATTTTCTCTGGGTCAGTACGTATAACGCCCTCACCAACAATATGGCCCAAGTATTTTACACTTCGCATGCAAAACTTGCTTTTTTCGACATTTAGGGTCAAACCAGCTGTTTTGACAAAGCCTGCTACTAAACTCAACACTCTCATATGGGCCTCAAAACTCTCAGATATGATAAGCAAATCGTCCAAGTACACGAAAACCTCGTTCCTTAGACTGGCTGGAATTACCTTGTCCATTAATCTGGTCATTGTCTGAGAAGCATTAGTGAGACCAAAAGGCATAACTTTATATTGATAAAGGGGCTTCCCCGGAATTGTGAAAGCAGTCTTATCTCGCGATGCCTTATCAAGGGGAATCTGCCAATATGCATCTTTAAGGTCGAGACTGGATATAAACATCGCCTTGGGAAGTCGTCCCAAAATGCCATCTATTTGCGGCAGCGGATATGCATCCTTCTTGGTAACTGCGTTGACTTTTCGACTGTCTAAGCAGAGACGAATTTTTCCTGGCTTCTGTACCAAAACCACCGGCGATGACCAGGCACTATCTGACTCCTCTATCACCCCCAAACTCAACATTCGATCTACCTCTTCATATAGAAGTTTTTCGACTGCTGGGGAAACGGGAAAATGCCTTTGTTTCACCGGCTTCGCGTCTCCTATATCAATCGTGTGAGAAATAAGGCTGGTTTTACCTAAACCAGAAATAGCGAATGATGGAAACAGCGCCACTACAGACTTGAGTATTTCCTGTTGGCTAGTTGTAAGATCATGCGACTCCGGAGCTATTTCTGCTATATTCATACTGGCTGGCAAAAGATCGAAAGCCTGCCAAAAATCTATTCCTAAGTAAAGATCCTGACTGAGGCTTGGAATTATATGTAGTTCTAAATCCTTAGTGATTTTCTTATACTGCACTGGAATTTTTAAACGGCCTATTATTTCTTGTCTCTTTCCATCCGCTGTACTTGCCACCGTTGCCACTCTTTTAAAAGGAATTCGACTCAAGACCACTTGCTCAGCCAATTTTCCTCCTAACGCACTCATGGCCGCTCCTGTATCAAGAAGCCCTAATACCACTCGATCTAACACCCGTACCTCAGCATAAGGTCGTTTATCGTATTTTTGTAACGAATGGCATTAATGGTTTTAGCCGCACTCCAAAACGCTCTTATTCTGCTTGCATTCCTTGATCTTTTCTTCGGACAGACGGGATTCGGACTTGGCAAACGCTGATTAGATTTAACTAATTGGGGCCAAAATGTAAGCGGACTATGATTTTTTTTCGGACAAATTTAGTAGGTCTGTTGAACTTAGCGTTTCTACTGGTTCGTCTCTGGATTCGTCGGCTTCTGGCGCTGAACACACAACGGCTGACGAGGCTGTGTGTTCATCTTGGCGTTTTTTTGACATTTTACGCAGGAAGGTTTATATGTATTTGGACGACCACATCCAAAACAAAAGATTTTGCGTTTTCCCTCGCAGTCGTGGTACCTGTGGCCCTCTTGGCGGCAGTTCCAGCAAATTAGAGCCATGGCACCTATTTCACCGTCGACTTCGACGTCTGAAAATTCGGTCGCATCATCAGATTGGGCTTCCTCTACCAGTTCTGCCACATTTTTACGGAACGGAACCGTCTTTTGGTAGCTATAATTTCGCTTTACATCCTCTAAGAACCTTTCTCTACGCCGACAAATTTCGCGCAAGCTATCTACTGAGCTGATTCTGATATTTAACAGCTCATGACGGATTTCAGGTCTTAAATTTCTGCTCAAAGTATCTACAATATCGCGTTCTGGCATTGGATACTCTAAATTGTCCATAAGCTGAACGACAGCGTCATGAAATGTATCGAAATCTTCTTTATCTTTTTGCTTCCTATCTCGGATCGCTTCTCTAATATCAACATCGCTGCGCGTGTCCCGGAATTGCTTCCGTAAAGCACAGCAAAGTCCATCCCAGTTGACTACTCTGACCGATTTATGAAATCTCCAATAGAAATCCCTAGCCTTTCCCTCAAATAAAATACTAGCATTGCCACACAAAGCCTCATAATTCGAATCTAGTGTCTGCTCTGTGAGTGCTTGTACTCTGTATATAAAATTATCTACACTCAAGCCCTCTTTGCTGCCACTAAACCTTAGCTTCCAACTGTTAACAATTTGGCAAACTTTATCTGGCCTGTGGGCAAGCTCGTTGACTTCGGTCCTCGGTGTTGCTAGGCCTGAACCGTGCACTATGCTTGTTGGGCCTCCAACCTGAAAGTTTACCGACTCTGATAACCGCCTCGCATTTATTGCGGGAGGGACGTTAGATTGTGGCGGCATATGAGCCGCTAAGTTAACTTGAATCAGCTGGGCCATCTTTTCCGATAGCTGTGCTAGCAGATCATTTTGCATGGCTTTGACTTGTTGTGCCACAATGTTCCCTATAGCTTGCTGGGATATAGCTACCTGCTCCGCTTCTTCTAAGCTTGATGACCCTGCACCTGCCGGCGTATTTTGCCGTTTACGCTGTCTGGTATCGTGAGGAGTCTCTTTGCAGATCGGACAAGCATTTCTGGTCTTGGCATACGACTCGAAACAGACTTTGTGGAATTTATGACCACATTTAATTTGCAGCGTCGGTGCCGAAGCCAAGGTCTTTTCGCATAAAACGCATTTGGGTGCAGACCCAGCGCCTTTCTCATCGTCCGACATTATTATTCTTTCTGAATTTAAAACACTGAGTCCCCAAAATTTTAAATTACTCCTAGTTAGATACCCGTGACTGTTATTGTTCTACTGCTTTCCGCACCTTCGAACTTAGAGATCAATGACCTCCTCAGCTCGATCAGATGTTCGCTCGTCGCGCTTCCCTTTTATCAGCAGCCGACTACAGTAGGCGAAATGCGAAAAACAATGAGAAGAACAAAATGTTTTGCTAAAATAATTGGTTCTGAAATCCCACCAGTTAATTAGCTGAAATAATTGTAAAACCTAAAAACGTAACAAGAAACTTGAATTAATAAACAGAAAAAATATATCATTAAATATTTTGCCAACAAGCATAGCTTATTCCCCTGCGAATAAGTACTGGCCTTGAACTGATCCAAATTTGACAATGTAAAAGAACCAAAGAAAACAAAGACAGCAAAAAAAATCGCGCTAAACAACAACAAACAGCGCTGCTGCGCGGGTGGTCAGCCGTGGTCAGTTACCGCTCTTAAGAGATAAGCGACGACTGATGTCCAAGCGACTGCTACCGCGCTCTTCTTTGCTAAGAGTAAAGTATTACACTTTTGCCATCATCTGTGGCTTGCAATTCCCTTGTAAAAGGTTGTTGCAATAAATCCTATGCAGATGCTTGATAAAAGATAATGATTTAGTTCATAAAGACTTAACCCTTTACTACAACAAATCATGCGTGGTCAGACAAATCATTACTAAAATGATTGTTAGCCTGCTTCTCCTAAGCGTACTGATATGCCGTGCTTTGGGGGCTACCCTGGAAAATAGTGTATAGGAAAGCTAATGCTCCTCTGCTGCTTCCGTTTGACGTGGCCGACTGACCTACTACTGATAATTCGGTTAGTCGTTCTTCCAAATCGCCAGATCGGAAGTGCAGCGGAACTGAGAGAATTTTTGTTTTGAAAGTGAACGCCAGCAGCTGTGTTACTACCAAACACTCTGGTTTAGCACACTGCCGAATTGCTGACACCCTAGATGGAGAAAAGAAATGATGTATGAGTTTGAGAGCACATTTTAAATGTGGCCGAAACGATGGGCGCCAAAGAATTAATAATCATTATTAACTGAATTATTTATAACTGTAACGAATCACGAATAATTCCGAGTTCAGGCGAGATGAAATACATGGAACTGAGCGCACGCGAGCGTTGGTCCGGCTGCTGCTTGTCGGCAATGAGGGGGTGGTGGTCTTGCTTCAGATTCCATAGATGCCTTTTTTTTTATCCTAAAACTTATTTTCGCGTGACAGACAAGCTTACTATATCCGGAAGTAGAGAACTCATATAAGAATAGAGGAGAGGGACATTGGTTTCTTCTAGCCCAAACCAGTCTCAGTTCACCTCCGATGACTGAGGAGGTCTTCTGCCCGCCCTACCTATGGCCATCATACCCTTTTATTTTCTTAATTATTGATGACCCCTTATTAGGCCCAAGTAACTTACTCTACAGAGGCTTCATGCTAGCTGCGGCAAAAAATATTGATGTTCAGAACATTATAAACATATTTATTAAAACTAAGACGAAATAATACTCTTATAAATAGACATAAAAATTATGGTGAATAAATAAATAAATATTGAAATTGACATGTATGAACGTATATAACGGTTAATATAAATAATAATTAAAACGTAATTCTGAAATATTAAACCATTACTATATCTCGAAGAACTAAACAAAAAATTAAAAAACAGCAAAGTTATAATTTTTTTTCATTTATTTTTTCCGATTGTTCCTATGGGAGCTATATGCTATAGTCGTCCGATTTTGATGAAATTTAAACCGTAAATCGGAAATATTTTACCATTACTATATGTCGAAGAACTAAACAAAAAATTAAAAAACAGCAAAGTTATAATTTTTTTTCATTTATTTTTCCGATTGTTCCTATGGGAGCTATATGCTATAGTCGTCCGATCCGGCTCGTTCCGACTTATATACTACCTGCAATAGAAAGACAACTTTTGGGAAAGTTTCATGCAGATAGCTTTAAAACTGAGAGACTAGTTTGCATATAAACGGACGGACAGACGGACAGACGGACAGACGGACATGGCTAGATCGACTCTCCTAGTGATGCTGATCAAGAATATATATACTTTATAGGGTCGGAAACGTCTCCTTCACTGCGTTGCAAATATATTAATGATCAAAAGTTGCGACTAATGAAATTAATGGTAAGCCCTAATACAATGAAACTTATTTCGGGCAGATTAGTTGCTTAAGGCAGAGTATTTGATTGACAACGTGCGTGAGGATAGGAATACTTTTAAACGGCGACTGGGTTGCGTTCGCGCAAACATATAAATGCATTTAAATTTCTTTTGGGTTTTTTGCCTTTGTTTACGTTTTCTTTCTCAAGAAGCCCTAGCGAACGGTAGCGTATGATTTATTTCTTTTCTTTTTGTAACAGCATAACTATACGCAATGTAGGAACATTCTTGTAGGGGTAATATCGGGATTTATGAAATTAATATCACTCACCAATTTTCTTTAAACATCCATCGATGAAAGCGCTTTCGGCGACGGTAGTCTGCTGTTTGGGAGGAACTAGAAATATTATTTATTTGAACACTACCCGATGCCACTAAATGAACGTTAGTACTTTTAATTATTATTCTTTTTTTTTTTTTTGTTTTTTTTTTTTTAATTCATTTTTTTTTTGTAATATAAGCCTAATTCGCTTTTCTTTTTCCTTTAAGCTACCAATAAAACAACACCACGATAGCCACACATTCCATATTCTCTCACTCACATAATCACTCACTCCATTTGACTACCAAAAAAACTTAGACTAAATTAACTTTACTTATTTCCGCACATCATTGCAGCTTTTTGCTGCTTAACTTTTTTAGTTGGGCTGACGATAAAACTTGTGGCAATTAATATGCCATTTTTCTTAATATGATGAGACTTTTAACACCACCGACGAATTTTGCGACACTCTCGCTCTCCCGCCGGACGCTGACTTGACCGCTGATTTCTTTTATGTTTTCTGCCGGCCGTCCATCCGTGGTCTCCTCCTTCTCCTCTTTGGAGCGCCGATCACTGGTGGCTTTTTGCGCTGTGGTGGCTTCACAGCACTGCGAAAAAAACTGGTGCCTGCTTCTAACCTCACGGGTTGCGTCTTGGACTTGGGGGCGGCACCTTTTGGCCAACACCTATGCAACAAGATGAGCCCCCTTAGAAAATCTAAAAGACCTCATTCCCTTCTCACTCACCCCTGAACTTGGTCGGAATCCCGCTGGGATCTTCCTTCTGGGTAACTTCCTTGCCGTGGTAACTGTGCGGCTGTTGGTAGCCGCCTCTGCTTTTCGAGCACTTTCGCTGGTTAACTGATTTCACACTTTTTACTCAACCGACCACTTTGGTTGCCCAATTAGGAATGGCGGCTAGTGACGCCGCAATAAAGGCGGCAACCTATCTCTCCACCTAATTGGAGAAATTCTCTCACTCAGAGAAAGTCTGACATTTCGCCCTGTTACCCCAAATGATCTAACCCTGCCAGGCCACCAATTCTCCCCATCGAGATCTAGATGGCGCCACCGATTTTTTTTCTTTTTACTTCGTATCTAGATGGCGTTGGACTATCTGCAGCTGCACCAAGCGCTTCAACACCCCCTTCTCAACCCACGCCCATGCTGGAGACTCCATCCACTTCGGGTGTTTTGCATGTGACTGCATCGGATCAAGTCATTCTTGCAACTGCTGTTGTAAGCGTTCAAACCAAAAGTGGCGACTTTCAAGTGGCTCAAGCGTCGTCCGCTAGATTTTCGGTTCGTTTGCCGTTCAAATTTGACCCAAAAAATTTTGGTTCATCATACGAAGTTGCGAAACGTAGATTTTTGCCGCTAGAAAGGAAATGATCAAAGGACTGTTCGCTGAAGAAGATGTATCTTGAATTCATGGAGGAATATGTTTTAATGGGCCGCATGTACTCAACCAATTACAAAATTCCGAATACTCCGCACTTTTTCATATTGCACCAATGCGTTCTACGGCCACAATATACTTGAACTAAGTTGAGAGTAGTTTTCGATGCATCGAGCCGCACTTCCACGCAGGTAGCGTTGAATCACATCTTGATGGTAGGCATAACTATCCAAGAGGAGCTTGTCACGACCCTGTTTCGGGAGGCGGTATAGCTTCAAAGAATAACACAAATCGAACAATACAGAGTATGGTTATATTTCAATAGTACGGTTGGTTCGGACTACGTTCCTAATTATAATTATATCGGCTCTATGGGAAGGGCGAGTGTGATACTGCTTGTTGAGTTACATATGGAGCTTCGCCAGCACTCTTTTTGGCGATTCGGTGTTTAATGCGGCTAGCAAAAATAGCGCAAGCAACTCATCCAAAAGCCGCAAAGGTTATTCAGAATGATTTTTATGTTAACGATTTTTTGACTGGCGCAGGATGCGTTGAGGACCTGAAAAGTCTTCGAGGAGAAGTTTCTCAGGTCTTGCAAGAGGCAGGTTTTGAATTGGCAAAATGGTTTTCAAACTGCAGAGAGTTCTCCGCATCTGATAGCGCTGTAATGCCACTTATGGCAGACTCAGACGTAACTAAGACCTTTGGCGTGGTTTGGTTACCAATTAAAGATTACTTTCAATATTGGCTGGAAAACTCTTTCGTGGATCTTCGCGCGACAAAGCGAAATATTTTGTCGGTGACTGCTCGACTTCTCGACCCACTTGGTCTCTTGCGTCCTTTGGCCACAAAGATATTGTTGCAGGAACTGAGGCTTCGAAAATTAGATTGGGACGAGTCGCTACCGACGCAGTTGCTTACATCGTGGGAGACGTTTAAAGCGACGCTTCTGCAGCTGCCGAAAACGCGATTACTCCACACAGATCCACAAGTCCCGATTCAAATTCATGGATTCGCTGACGCTTCCATGCGAGCTTATGGAGCGTGCATCTACGTTCGTACTCAAATTGCTAAAGGTTTGAAAGTATCTATATTGACCGCCAAATCGAAAGTAGCTCCCCTCAAGACGTAAACTTTGCCCCGCCTTGAGCCGTGTGCAGCTCACCTTTTAGCAGATCTCTATAAGCGTGTCAGGCCATTGCTAAAAAGGCCAGTTAAGAATGTTTTCCTGGATCAAAACCCATCCCTCGTCGTTGTCGGTTTTTGTTTCGAACCGGGTTTCAGAAATTCAGGAGTGGTCGGAGAAAGCAATTTGTCCCGAGGATGTGACGTAGAGGAGCTTACAACGTCTATTTGGTTCGGTGGGCCTTCGTTCTTGCTCGACTCAGAAAATAATTGGCCTTTAGGTTGACATTTCAAACTGCCGGTTTATGTAGTGTCGATGGAGCTACGCAAATCGGAACTAGCTCACGTAGTCAGCCCAGACCAAATTATATGCTTCAGAAAACAGAGTCCTTTTCGTCGCTCCTGAAGCTTCCAAGAGTGTTCGTGTGGGTTTTCCGTTTTATTCAAAGGCGCAGAAAGCCCTTTAAAAAAGTATTCCGCCAAGAGAACTGGATTTCGCTTTAAAAAAATGTAGAATTTTCTCCAATTTTACGAATTTAGGGACGACATAAGTAAAGTTCGAAAAAATAAGCCGGTAGCAACGAATATTCAAAAGCTAAACTCTTTATTATGATTGATGTTCCTCGACATTGCTATGAGTTGGGGGTCGGTTATTGAATGCTCCTATCCCGTACGAAAAGCTCACAGGTCGTAAGATCCTATGTGTCATACCTGCACGATACGAATTGTCACGCTGGCCCACGAGCTCTCTCTATTAATGCTCAAGAAATCTGCCGATGGTCGGTCGTGCATGCGCTGCTTTCGCTGCGAGCCGCATAGACTTCGAGCTCAACGCCATATTGGAGACAGGTGTGAAGTCTGCAAAGCACCTATTCCTTCGGACGGTAGGCCAAGACCTCTTGACCGCGGAACTCTCCTCACTAGCGTGGAGGCCGTGCTCAACTTCCTCAAGCCTGACCTCCTTGCGACGATGGCGAGGTGTCTCGTGTCTCACGCACATGTTTTGGCAGCGATGTTCCCGGGAGTACATTTTCAGCCTCCAGCAGCGGTCCAAGTGGCACCAGGGGAAAACCAACATCGTCGTCGTCGCCGAAGACAACCTTCCGCTCCAGCAGTGGAGGATTGATCGTGTGCTAGCAGTGCATGCCGGCATCGATAGCAAGGTTCGCGTGTGGACTTTGGGACGCAGGAGGGGGAGTATCGGCGAACAGTGCACCGACTTGCCCTATTGCCCGTTCTGAGCTGAAGGACACGTTTTGCGTTTCTTTTATTAATACAAAATAGTATTAAATTTTCAAATCTTAAAAAAAAAAATTCAAAATATTATACCCCTAATAATTGTATTTTTATAATTGTCCCATTTATTTTATAGTAATAACTTGACGAAAATAAAAAAAAAAATAGTTTTAAAAACTACTATTATATTGACCGTAACTGTACATATATGTGTAACTCACATGGTCAGAAAACCTTTCACATACAGTTACATTTTTTCATGACCCGCGGCGCATGTTTTTTTATGTATGTACATATGTTCATACTTAAGTAATGTACTCTGTTGCTTTTATGCGCATCATTCTCGCCCATTCTTTTTTTGTGCGGTGCAAAATGCACAAGCCGAAAATCAGACAAGGCGAATATAACATAGAAGAATGACAGTATGCAAGAAAACAATTCGAATATTACAGTTGCTTTGACTTTTTACCTTGCGATTCCGATTTACTCTTACTAACTACATTCGAGTACCAACAAAAAAAAAGTAACTCAATGCAAGCTCATTTGGCACCAAAAATTATGGGTTGTTTTTGCATACACAATTTGAATGCGGTGGCCGCTCACAAGAGTAAAAAGTCTACAAAGAAATAGATGCAGTTACTCTTTGGTACCGTTTCTATGCAAAGCACAAAAGAAACGAGTAAAAAAACACGGCGGTATTTTGGTACACGAGCTTAAAAAAACATTGCGTGTGTGCGGTGTACTTGTTATTGCTGTGCACCAATGCAGATCTCTGATACATAACTTAATATGTAGCGCATATTTCTTTTGCGCGCGAAATTCACCAGGCTTTTATCATTACGCCGATTGCGACGAAGTGTTTTTTTTTTGCCGATGAAAGATGATTGGATTTATTGATGAATATCAATCACATGTCCATTTTAAAATCATCACTATTTTGTATTTTGAGGATATTCATGTATGACAGTACATATAAGTTAGCACGGAAGCCAAAGGTGTTGCAAGACTGGATTCAATTCTCCAAATCAGCGGTCTGTAAGAATGATATACAAAACCCGAGTGGTAGGGGAATGCACCGGGCACGAGGCGCTAAGTCAGCGGTCCCACGCTAGTTCCGCTGACCAAGGCGGTAATGTAATGCAGTGGGCTATGCAGTGGATGCGAAGTACAAGGGTAGCACTCTGCCCATAGAGCTGCCGTCAATTCTGCTCGTCGCTGCCGACGTCGAACCTTCTGCCCGACTTTCTTGGAGAACATTTAAGTTAGCATTAATTAGTTCTTAACAGACTCGAAAGGAATCCAAACAGACTCCCGGATAAATTTAAAAAAACAAAAATAAGTTGCAAAAATAAAACTATAGTAATCCTAACGGATTTATAATTAATGTCAATCAACGAACGGGAGTGATTCCAATAAATAAAGATCATAAATTCTAACGAAAAATAGTCTTGTCGTCACTGCGCAGTGGTCGATTCCATAGGCCATAAATATAAAAATCAATGTCAAAATGTTGACTTTAAATGTACCAATTCTTATTTATAATTGGTCTTGCTATTTGAATTTATTCATCTTTTTGTTTTGCTCTATCTGTCCTCTTCAAGAATAGCATCAAAAGAGAGAGCATGATATTTATTAGATATTTCAGCGTAAGCAACGTGCAAGGAAAACTTTCCTTAAAAAATTGGTTAAGCTTATTAAAAACAAGTTTTAGTGCAATGAAAGTGCTTAATATTTTAAATAAAGGTATTAACTTCCATTTTACAACAAAAAGTATATGTAGTATGTGTTGTGTAGTGTGTAAATCAATATTGTATTTAGAACTTAATTGTGAGCTTTCTTGGTTTGTCTTTTCTGTGTTTGGTTAGAGTTTCAGTTGTGATGGCATTCTTCGGTACAAACAAATCGTTTTGTATAATATTCTTAAGCATTTTAAGAAGATAAGGATGTTTAATTCAATTATACGAAAGGGTAACCTAACCTCAATTTTTTAAAAAAAAATTGGTTTGTTGGTTACTATTGTCGTTTGTTGTTATTTTTGTGTTATGTTTTGTGCTTATATTCTTTTCTTTAAAATAAATAGCCCCTCTAGAAGTATTTATGGCCGCGGCTCCCATACAAGCCCGACCACTGTGCACTGGCGCCCAAACGAGTTAACGCAAACCCGTAAAAAAGAACAAATTATAAAAATTACGATTAATGAAAGCTCACTTTTTTTGTATGGAAAAAAAATGATTAAACAAAAAGTTTAAAAAACAACAAATTCTGAAGACTAACTGTCAGACGCAGACCTCAACAAAAAAATAGTTCTTTGAAAAAAACTCAATCAGAAACCTGTTCGAGAAAAATTCAAAAATTGCGATTAACGAAAGATCATTTTTGTTGTGTGAACAAAAGGTTTAAACAAAAGTTACTAAACAACAAAAAATTCTGGAAACTAGCTACAAGACGCAGCCCTCGAATAAAAAAAAAATTTAAAAAAAAAAACTCAATCAGAAATCTCTGAAAAAAAAGCTCAGCCAAAACCCGGTGCAACTATAATTAAAAATAGCAGTTAACACCTCAAAACTTCAAAATAAAATTAATTCAACAACAACCTTCTGGAGAATAGCTATAGGGGAGGGCCCTTGCTACTTACATTATCTTCAAGGAAACAGGACCTGGTGGATGGGCAAATCGTAGCCTTAAGAAGGAAAATTAGAATCCTTGTAAGAGAACTTTTTGTGAAACCACTTAAAATATTCAAACTTTCCTTGAGAGTTAAAATTTTTATAAAAATATGCAGATTACATAAAAAAAAGTTATCATATTGAGAATACAATATTTTTATTTATCAATTAAATACAAAAATAAATAATTTCTATTCGTCTTACCCTTGAATTGAGAACTAAAATTTTGCTGTGCCCAAAATTCTATGTCGATAGAGAGATTGGAGAGATAGGAAATCAGATCCAGATAGCAGCGAGGAAGAGAGACTTGCATTAAAAACAGAAACCACAGAAAGTAAGATATTAAAAGAATTATATGAGGAGCTATTAAAAGCCTACAAGAAGTTTGCTGTCACAAAAGATACAAAGTCAGGAGAGCACTTTATCAATCAGTTATTCGAAGCAAAAATTAAAGAACTCTCTGAACAGATAAATGGGTTTAAAGTCACGCTACCCACAGTATAAGTATATGAAAAAATCTCTATAATAAAAGGAATAAAAAGCGATGAACCTTTAGACATCGTAAAATCTTTGCCGGAATTTGACGGCAAGTAGGAACAATATATTACGTGGCGACAATCAGCACAGTGGCATATGAGGTATTTAAACCATTTGAAGGTAGTTCAAACCCCTATCAAGCAGTAGCTATTATACTGTTTTGAATTTTAAGGCTATAATAGCCAGATAGGACTTTACCTGTGCGTATAAGATCACCATACAGGTGATCCAGCAAGAACTTAACCTTACGCGGCAGCACGGCATGCCCTTGACTAAGTATTATGATGAAATCGAAAAAAAAATAACTCTGTTAACAAACAAAACCCTAATGTCTCATGATACTGCAGCTGCAACATACAGTAGCGACGCACGGGCATACCTTTATTTCAGGGTTGAAAAACTCTCTAAAAATTACAGTTTTCCAGCAAAACCATAAGGTCTGTCCACTGCCCTCGCATTGGCACAAGAGGCACAGTCAGTACCAGAACCAATGGAAGTTGAACTGACGGTCCCGGCAAACGACAAATTCCTACAACAGATATAAGGGAAATGTCCCGAGTAACAGATAAAAGGTAAATACCACAACTCAAGAACAAGAATAGACCAAAGATTATGAGATACAGGCTCAAGACAATATAGAGGAACTCGAGGATGATTTCCTCCCAACCGAAGAACGTTATTCTTTATAGGGGAGTCCCGTCATCTGTATATAAGTCGAAGGATAGCGGGAAAAACGATTCGACTTCTAATAAATACAGGTGCTTCGAAAAGCTACATAAAACCTTTGCCAGGTCTTGCACACATAAAAAACGTGGAGGAACCTTTTGTGGTATCATCCCTTCATGGCTCCTCTAAACAAAAAAAAAGAAGTAAAATAAGCCTATTTAACGAAAATTCTTATTTTTTTATTTTTGAAAACCTTAAGGAATTCGGTGGCATTGTTGGTCTAGATCATTTAAAGAAAGTAAATGTTCGAATACCGGTAGGATTGAAAATAATTCAGGATCGGAAGATTTGCAATTTGCTAAATACAAGGATGATATTTTATTCATAAGTCGATGATGTCCCCATTGCGATTAAAAAATAATTTAATTTAATTACCACTAAGAGGGCTGGGGCATTCGCAGACCCTAATCAAGCAGACCCTAATCAAGCCCTACCATATAATATAACACTATAGCAAATATCCTCTCTGGCAGGGAACCCGTGTTTTCTAAGCTATACCCTTATCCAATGGGCGTATCTGATTTTGTCAATGCAGAGGTTAAACAACTTCTAGCAGACGGAATCAGAAGAAAATTACGATCACCTTACAACAATCCCGTGTGGGTTGTTTATAAAAAAGGCCACGGTGAAAGTGGCAACAAGAAAAAACGCCACGTTATCGATACGTGTACGTCGATGATCATCATCTCTCTAAAGAAGATCATATTAGAGACATAAGCTGGGTTCTTAAAAGCTTATATGGTTTCACGGGTCCTTAGATGCGTCACACCCCCTTTCTACTTCGGGGGGTCAAAAAGGATCAGAATGGTGCCGTTTGTTGAACTGGTGACCCTGAAGCTTCCCTCCGGCCGTTGGGTCCACCTCTCCGGAAGGTCTAGATGGATGTCGTCCTGCGGTTGATCCGAGCTCTGCACTAGTGGAGCAGCTGGTCCGTATCCATCTGGCATCCAGTCCAGCACCATATTCTCGACCTCTGATCACTAAGAGGGCTGGGGCAATCGCAGACCCTAATCAAGCCCTACCATATAATATAACACTATAGCAAATATCCGCTCTGAGAGAGAACCCGTGTTTTCTAAGCTATACCCTTATCCAATGGGCGTATCTGATTTTAAAATATTTAACCATTACTATATGTTGAAGAACAAAAAAAAAAATTAAAAAACACCAAAGTTATAATTTTTTTTTATTTATTTTTCCGATTGTTTCTATGGGAGCTTTATGTTATAGTCGTCCGATTTTGATGAAATTTAAACCGTAATTCTGAAATATTTAACCATTACTATATGTCGAAGAACTAAAAAAAAAATTAAAAACATCAAAGCTATAATATTTTTGTATTTATTTTTCCGATGGGAGCTATATGCTATAGTCGTCCGATCCGGCTCGTTCCGACTTGTATACTACCTGCAATAGAAAGACAACTTTTGGGAAAGTTTCATGCAGATAGCTTTAACACTGAGAGACTAGTTTGCATAGAAACGGACGGACAGACGGACGGACAGACGGACATTGCTAGATCGACTCTGCTAGTGATGCTGATCAAGAATATATATACTTTATAGGGTCGGAGATGTCTCTTTCACTGCGTTGCAAACTTCTGACTGAAATTATAATACCCTCTGCAAGGGTATAAAAAAAACTAATTAATGCCAATCAACGAACGGGAGTGATTCCATTTAACAAAGATCACAAATTCTAACGAAAAATAGTCTTGTCTTCACTTATATATTAACATAAGTAAATAAATACAAAAATGCTGTTGCATCAAAAATAAATAAATACAAAAATGTTGATGAATAAAAGTAAAAATTTGAAGTGAAATCTACGTATTACTTATAAATCCACTTATTACCATAGACAATTTATACACCCACACATATATGTATAAATATATATTTTTGTTTCGATGCCGGCAAAATTTTGTCGTTTTTTCCTCGGCGGACTTATATCACTTTAAAACGACATAAGTCCGCCACGAAAAGTTTTAAAACGTCAGAATTTCGCGCGAACTTATGTCGTTTAGCAGCTATATAATTTCGCGGTTGGCAAAATTATGTCGTGTTTTCCTTGCCGGACTTAGGCACTTTAAAACGACATAAGTCCACCACAAGTAGTTTTAAAACGTCATATTTTCGCGCGAACTTATGTCGTATAGCAGTTTCTGACTAATATTCGTGAACCTTCTCCCTTTGAGACGAATTGCTCATCGCTGAAATTATCTCAATTACTTTGTTCATCGGGCTTCCAGTTTCGTCTTTGCCACTAGTTGCCGACACAATCCAGACCAAGCTTAGGGAGCCTGCGATAAAGGGGGCTGGAGGAAGAATCAGAACCTAGTTCTACCTGCTGGGCGAAACACCTTGCCGGCCCCGACAGTGAGGTTCGCATAACATCCAGAGTCTCGAAAAAGCCGTCACAAGTCAGACACTAGTAAGCAGTCAACGACGAGGAGCAGCAGCAGCGGAAGAGCCGCTAGGCTTTATCTAAGGAGACGTACTTAAGAAATGTACTGGGGTTAAGAAGATTAAAACATAAGGATTCATTTATTCTTACTTGAGACAAGCCAGGCTTGCTCCCTGCTGCTGCATCGAGTTCTTTAATGTTTAAGCCACGCATGATTTTACTTTACAAAATTCTGGAGCACACGACTGTTCCCTGTCGCTGATCGAACCATCCAGATCGCTGCCCGTTATCGGTTCTTTCTAGGTTGCCACCCCTACAAGTATCGAGCACCCAATACGACTATCGATAGTGGTCTGTCAACGTGGCGGTTTGGCAAGGTCTTGCGATCTCCTGACGTTGTCAACGCGCGAAGTAAATGGCAACTCTTAAGCTTAGATATAAATCTGCACTAGTGGAGCAGCTGGTCCGTATCCATATGGCATCCAGTCCAGCACCATATTCTCGACCTCTGGATGAAGTTCGGCCATCAAGTCGTCCATTTCTTCGTCGGAGATCCCCAGCTATAGTGAGTTGGCGCTGGTGTCCGAAGGAGTTCGGGCACGGAGAGTCTTCTTGATGGCGCCCACTGTCTGCTGCTGTTGGGATTGCTGGTTACGTTTCCTCCTGCGGCTGCGTCGAAATATGGCGACGTTGTTTTCATTGGAGTCGCTTGATTTGGTCCATGCACTTTCCACTGGCCGCGACTGACGATCCCACGTGATCCAGATGACGTATGGCACAGGTGATTTCTGCGCGCAGCATCCTGATGGTAGCTGATAGTTGTTTGAAAGCGGCGAGGGTGCCTTCTGAGGTAGGGTGTCGTGGATGATGCTTCAGCCTGGAACGCGAACTAGAGGCTGTGTGGGGGTACTTCGGTGAGGGCGTCAGGTCCAGGGCGGCGTCAGGAGCGGAGTGTGCGCGCTCTGACTGACGCGCCGGGCCGGTGGTTGAGTGCCTAGTGGGCAGCGCAGCGCTCACGGGTGCGCTCGGTGTGTCTGTTAGGTCGATAGCCACCTCGTTTTCACTAGAGTCAGGGCCGGCGAGATTGGGAGTTGAGGTCCCGGCTTAGGCTATGTTGTTTAACGGTTTCAAATTCTGTGGCAAGCTGGGTCAGTTTTCCGTTAGTTTTGAATTCGTGGCGACGTGTGTACATTTGGTACTCCGGTGCAGCGTTCTCGTAGAGTCGGTTGAGCACCTGTTGTTCGGTGTAGCCCGCATGCCTCATGAGTACACGAAGATCCAGCACAAAGTCCTTAAAGCTCTCGCCGTTCTGCTGGTTTCGCCCCCTTATCCTATCGTCTAACCGTTGGAGGTGCCGTGAAAGTAAGAAGAATTCTAAAAATTCCTTGCGGATGGTTATCCAGTCCGCCCCTTGAAGTTGGCTGGTCTGAAACCATTTATCCGCCGCCTCGATAAAGGTTAGAGGGTCGGATCGGCCATCAAATTGTAGTTCCCACTTGAGAATTCTTTCCAGGGTGTATCTAAAACTACGAGGGACTTCGAACCCCGGGACTCCTTGAGTCTGTGGTGCGTGTATGGAAATGCCGGGATTACATGGGTGTGAGGAGATCTAATGCGTATTCTAATGGTACTCTATTTTAACGGTTAATTACATTCTAGTTATCTTCTTCTTATACATTCATTGCCCCTTCAGATAAGTGGGGGTTCTAATCCTGACTTATTCTAACATCTGTTTTTAGTGCGGTTGATGTCTTGGCTAGCCGTATGATAAAGATTTGTCATATGATTGAACAGTGGGTTTCTAATTATGCTACTCTACAATCGATCTCAAAACTACGACAACTTGCCATCGTGGGACAATTGTTACAAGAAGCTAAGCCGACACAGCGAGTTTCTGGACTGCAGCGCGCCAGTTCAACTTAAGGAGCAATCTTCAGAAAAGGCGGCTTTTCAACGCACGAAAGGAATTTTTTAGTGCCTAGAACAATTGTCTCAAGTGCAAATTAACGGATTACCACATCGGTAAATGCCCCTCATTTGCAGCACTCAGTGTATATGAGCGTTTAAACATTGCAAAACAATTGGCGTTGTGTATAAACTATCTTTGCAAAGGGCATATGATGGGCAAATGCAGCTCACGATTCAGATGCTGTGTATGTCGAGGATTGTACCACACTTGTTTGCTCAGCATGCCAAAGCAGTATACTGTAAGCCAAAGATACTGTACAAGCTGACCTCAGCACAAATCGATTAGTATCTCTTTTAGCCAGGTAGTCCCGACGTGCCCTTATTCCAACAGCAGTTGTACTTATCAAGGATAAATGTTGCACTTATCAACAAGCAAGAGCTCTTCTAGACTCGGGATCCAAGATTCCCTTCAGCACCGAGGAACTGGCGAGGCGGCTCCAACTCAATTATGTTCGTCAACATTATGAAACTTATGATGTGGCATTCTCGATTACCACAACAATCAAATCAAGAATCGGACTAGGTGAGTGGCTCCTCGAATTCCCTGTAACCAAATACTCCCGCATTTATAAGCAAAAGAGAAAGAAATTGCGATATCAACTTCGACTTGCCGCGTTTTTGGGAAATCGAGGAACTTGGCACAGTTCAACCACCTCTTATAGAATAAGATAAAGCCTGTGAAGAACATTTTGATCCTCATGTGGCAGTTCTTGATTCGCATTGAGATGTGCTTACCATTCAAGCACCTCTTACAGAATAAGATAAAGCCTGTGAAGAACATTTTGATCCTCATGTGACAGTTCTTGATTCGCATTGAGATGTGCTTACCATTCAAGCACCCCCATATACTCTTGGTTCGTCATTGGAAACTGCCAAATCTCGCTTCTAACAATGGGAGAAGCGTCTAGATCGCAACCCTCAACTGACCTTTCCCAGCCAAACTATTTTATCCCTCACAACGGAGTGCTGCGTCCAGACAGCTCCACCAGGAAGTTGCGCGTAGTATTCGATGCGTCAGCTACCACATCTAGTGACTTATCGCTCAATGACATTCACACTCTTACTTACAATTCTTTCGTTTCGCCTTCATAGATATATTTTTACAGCGGACATATGGTTCACCCCAACGTTCGAAAATTTTAGCTGATATTTCTTCACCTAAGCAACCATTGTAAACTTATCGCTCAATACGGTAACCTACGGAATGGCATGAGCACCATACATGGCCATTAAGAATGGCTTGGCTTAACGAAGCCAAGAGAAGAATCCTTATGGTGCATCAGTACTGCTCGAAGGCATGTGTGTCGACGATCTTCTCACAGAGGCAGATTCCCTTGATGAGCTACAGGAAAAGGTTCGTGAAGTAACTAATATTCTTTCGCAAGCAGGATTGGAAATTGCAAAATGCCTTATGGAAAAAATTTCTGAATTTTACATCAAACCAGATGGAAAGGAAAGCACTCGGCATGTCTTGGAAGCCATATCTAAACTATTTTGTTTCAGATACGTACATTTAACGGGCGGAGACATTACCAAACGTCGAGTAGTTTCGATCTTAGCTCGTCTCTACGATCTACTCGGCTTACTGAGTTGTCGTTCGCTCCAAAATATTTGCTGCAAGGATTTGGATGGGATGACATTTTACCATTCAACGGACTGGCAGCGAATAGAGTCGGATTTCAACAAAATCAACAAAATCGAAATAGAACGATTTATAAATTCTTCACCACGACAACCAGGACAAATTCATGGCTTATCAGTTGTCTCAGAGCATGCATACGGCTATTGCATTTCTGTGCGCACCAAGATCAACGGCAAGTACATCTCACGCTTGATCATTCCGAAATCAAAGGTCGCACCAACAACGGCGCTCTCGAGCTTTGTGGGGTGCATTTGCTCAGCAACATATGGCACAAAATTATATGGCCATTCAACGGACTGGCAGCGAATAGAGTCGGATTTCAACAAAATCAACAAAATCGAAATAGAACGATTTATAAATTCTTCACCACGACAACCAGGACAAATTCATGGCTTATCAGTTGTCTCAGAGCATGCATACGGCTATTGCATTTCTGTGCGCACCAAGATCAACGGCAAGTACATCTCACGCTTGATCATTCCGAAATCAAAGGTCGCACCAACAACGGCGCTCTCGAGCTTTGTGGGTGCATTTGCTCAGCAACATATGGCACAAAATTAAGCATAATTTCATTTCGTTTATCTATTCAGCATATATTCTATGTTCACAAATTGTGCTCCATCGAAAAAGCTGGTAATCGTCTCAGCTCCAAAGCTTTATTTTCAATAGAGTATCCGAAACTAAAAAAAAGACGATCGATGTTACTTGGCGCCATGCTCCTGGAAAGATCAATCCAGCAGACATAGTATCGCGAGGATGCGCAGCTGCAAATCTACCCGACACTATTTGGCACTGGTCCTGAATTTTTAAAATTGGATTCGGTATAGTGGCCCGAAGCACCTCCTGATTGTAAATTTGATGACATTGATCTAAAGAAAGGAAGTTTCCTTTCCCGTCTGATAACCGACAAGCAACTTCTCGGCAACGTTCTGTTGGACATCATCTCTCGCTTTGGTTCCTATCGGCGTATTCCCAGGACAGTGGCGGATGTCCTCCGCGTATTTAACCTGAAAAACTGCAGCTGCACACACATCGTTGCTGGAATTCAACATGCTTCGTTCTCAAAGGAGATCACACAACTCATGGGACATCGAGAAATCAAGGACAAAACACTTCAAGGATTTTCGGCGTACTTGTCAAAGGTTGACGTAGGACACCAATTCCTCAGAGTTCTTCGAGAAAGAGGTCGAATTACTAGAGAATCAATTCGTATTGACGCTAGATAAAAACCTATCAACTAATAAATTTATTCTTTCATTAAAGCGCTTTGTTTCTCGAAGAGGCAGCCCAAGTCGCATATATTGTGATAATGCGACAAACTTCACTGGAGCCTGCGTTCAACTTAACCACTTCAAGCAAGAACTCTTCAGCCCGCAAAGTGAACAGGATCTTGAGGCATTCAGCAAAAACACTGGAGTCAAATTTTGCTTTATCCCGCCAAGAGCACAACCTTTCGGTGGGCTCTGGGAGGCAGCAATGAAATCGATGAAGAGCCTTTTAATCAAATATTCATTCTCTACATTCAAACAAATGCAAACTCAAACTCAAGCTCCAAATTTTGTATTATTATTACAAAAGGCTATTCTTTTAGCTATTGATAAGCCCTGTAATTGGTGATAAGACTGAGTTTTGCCCGTTGTTGGTTTTCAGGATATTAACAAGCCATTTGCACGCTACACAGACAGAAGTGTCTTCATTGAAAACCAGTTCAAACCCAGTTCAAGATTTAAATGAAATTCATTTTTTAATTTTATAAATTGATTGTTCTTTATAAATTGTAATTTAATCACTGTTGCACGCGTTATGTTGCAAGCTAACTTTTCTTCCATCATACTTTTAATGTTGTTTATACACTTTTGAAGTAATTAGACGTGCATAAAATCTAAATTAATTATTTTTTTATTAAGGTAAAACAAAAAAAATTATTTGCTTTGCATATCCTCCCATTGTTCTTTTAACTAAACTTTTAAGAACTTAACTTATCTTTTAAATTTATTTAGATGGCATAAACTAAATTGCAACTCCATTTATGTTATTTTGCCTTCATTTCATCTACATTAAAATAATATATAAAAAAACGATTTCTAAATTTTTGGTTTTTTTGTTGCACGCGACAAACTTAAAAAAGTTTGAAAATCAATGCACTGCTTATACTAAACCAAATTCTTTTTTAATTTTTTTGCTGTCAAAACATTTGTTTCGACCTCAAATGGTGTGCTTAACTAAGCAAAAACCTTTGAAGCACAGCGACAGCGATAGAATCGGATAAGCTGACCATGTAACGCATCTTTTCTTTTACTTTTTTTTGGAATATAAACGAAGATTTAATAGCGCCAACATTAATGCATAACAACTCTCTTTAGTAAAATGAAAAAACAAAAAGCCTGCAATAGAAATTTTCAAAACAGAACTTTCGCACTTGTTCGACAATGCATCGGAATATTTCCAAATGTGATATGAGTAAATGCAAAATTTGCTTATATAAGGTCAATTAAAAAGTAATACATTATTTGAACAACAGATGACTTTAGTGATCTGTATCTCGCGTTGTATAAGTCTGATTTAATTTTATTAGGTGGCGTTAGAAATTTGAGCTTTCGTACTAAAAAGCTTCTAAGAAAAGTTTTCTGATCGAAAACACAAACGCTTTGAGAGCTCAATAAATATGGAGACCGACAAAGAAAAAATTCGCTATATTGTAAAACTTTTCTGTGACAAAAGCGAAAAAGCAAGCCAGGCAGCTGAAAATGTGAATGGAGCATAGGTCCCTAATACTGAAACTGCCAACCATGTACAATTCTGGTTTCGTCGATTTCGTTCTGGGAATTTTGATGTTAAAGATGGGGCACGCTGCGGAAGGCCAATCGTCAAAAAAGCCGACAAAATAATGGAAATCGTTGAGTCTGACCGTCATTCAAGCAGTAAATCAAATGCCCAGGAGCTGAACATTGCTCAAAAAACAGTTTGGAATCATTTAACAAAGGCTGGATACACAAAAGAGCTCGATGCTACATGAGCTCGTATGCTACATGAGCTATCAAAAACAAACCTTTTAGACCGAATTTCGATCTGCGAATCGCTGCTGAATCACAATAAAATCGATTCGTTTTTGAAGCGGATGGTGATTGACGATGTAAAGTGGGTCGTGGTCGAAGAAGGATGAGCAGGTCCGGGCAGTGGCTAAGCCAGGATTGACGGCCAGAAAGGTTTTGCTGTGTGTTTGGTGGGATTGGCAAGGAATTATCTACTATGAGCTGCTCCCCTATGGCCAAACACTTAATTTGGTTTTGTTCTGTCAACAATTTGACCGTCTGAAGGAAGCGATTGTCCAGAAGCGACCCGATTTGGCCATTAGGAATTGTTTTCCATCAGAACAACGCTAGATTACAGACATCAATAGCGACTCGCCAGAAGCTCCAAAAGCTTGGATGGGGGAATTCTTTTGCATCGTACCAAGTGACTACCATCTTTTCCTGATAGTGTAAAATTAGAGGGGTTTGTGAACCGACTGGCTCAGTTTTTTGCAAATAAGGACGAAGGAATTTATGAGAGGGGTATCATGAAATTGCCATCAAAATGGCAATTGTAGAAAAAATTGAGCTTTTTTGAAATAAATCAGTTAATTCTAACCATAAAAAGCTTTGAATTTCATATACAAATAATGGATTACTTTTAACCTGACCTTTATTAGTTAAATTTAATCGATTCCCTATAAAAATATGTGAATTTTTTGACTGCGGCTGACATTTCTGGAGAATTACCCATATGAAGAAATGCAGACTATCACAATTGAGGCCGAAGCTTTTTTAAATTATCAACCGATCGCTGGCCATCCAGAGGATCCCAATGACGGGGAAGCTCTTACCCCTGGTCACCTCCTTACTTGATCATCCCTCAAAGCACTTCTTGTGCAGCAGTGGATGACAGCAAGCTATCGTTTCTATCAAGACTCCAATGCATCACATATACAATGAAGCTCATATGGGACTTGTGGTGGCGCATCGTTAAATTCAATTCTTGGGAAGGGTAGCAAAGTACGTGTGGTTGATATGCAAACGGCCAAAGGAGTTATTTAATATTGAAAGACCCACATCCTTTCAAAGGGCGGAGAATGTTCAGCTCTTAATTATTATTGTCTTATCTTTTCTTATCTTATGTATTAATTAATTTACTCTTATGTATGAATTATAATTACTATAGGTCTCATAGTGTGCTTTACTATCAGAAAATGACCTGGAGTAAAAACTTCTAAATCGTCAATGTTAGTATTGACTGTATAAAAAGGTCTAGAATTTAATACAGCTTCAATTTGGCATGAAAGAGTTTTTATCTATTCATAAAATAGATTATTATCACCTATTAATCTTTTAAGGTGATATCTTACAAATATCACTCCAGCCTCCCATATACCTCCAAGATGGGGTCCTTCCGGGGGTATAAAATCCCATTCAATTTGTTCGTTTGGGATATGGGAATAATTTTCGTTAAGAACTTTTTTTAAAATCCATTGAATTTTCTGAAGGCAACCAAAAATGTTGTTCCCTTATCAGAAAATTTTTTTTCGCATATTTTCCCCTTCTGAAAAGATTTTTTTGATGGCAAATAAAAAGGCATCTGAAGTCAAATCGCTAACTACTTTCAAATGGATGGCATTCGTTGGCATGCAAACAAATACAGCAATTTAACCTTTTACAGATTTTTGACCACGATTCTTTGAGCATCTTATCTGCTATGGGCCAGCATAGTCCACCCCATTATTTAAAAAAGGGGTGGACCTTAGTTACTCTATGCATTGGTAAATTTCCCTTAATTTATTCTGGCGTAATTTGTCTAGATCGTGCACACTTGACACACTGCCTCAGATATTGCTTCAAGCTGTACCTCAATACGAATATCACAAATACGAATGGCGGACGGTAGATGCGGAGACGTAAAATCGCAGCTAGAAATTCAAATCGGACTTGGCACAAGAACAGTGTCAATGGAGCTGCTGATCCTACTAGGATTGATCGACGCACTAGTGCTAGGATGGAAATCCCCCACCAAATTCGGAGCCGAGGTGAAATGCGCAGGTCACAGCGTTGTGATACCGGCGAGGGACAGACACCGAGGCTGGCTGGAGGAAAAACTGTTGGTAGCAGTTGTGGAAGCCTCGAACGGATTTTCGAAAAAGGATGTGGACCAGTTTTTAAAGACCTAGTTGGAGAGCCAAAAATGCATGGCGAGATCAACGCCAAAGTAGACGAGCTACTTGAAAAGGGCTGCATCGAACCGTCAAGGAGTTCGTACATCTCACCAACAGTCATGGTGAGGAATGCGTTAATTGGAACATGGAGAAGGCGGCGCAGGATCAGGCGCGCCACTACAATCTCCGGAGGCGCCCTTGGAGACCGCAGATCGGAGAAACAGTATTGGCCAAGGAGCACCATCTATCAAAAGCAGCAGAAGGATTCGCGGCGTAACTAGCCCCCAGATACGAAGCGCCGCGAGAGTTGGACAGGTAGGGTTAAAAAGCCGTAGGCACCGTTACCGTATTGCATAGCAGGCGAGAACACGGAAAGCGAGTACCGTTACCGGTACACGTCGCCGCGAATAACGGAACCGAGGATGCGCGGAAGGACACCGGCCCGAACGCGGCGGAGATGGAAGAGGTCGTCGCCATCTCGTCCGACGAGAGCGGACCGGTCACGTGAACGTGGCCCGCGCCCGATGAGGCGTCGCGTAGGCCAGGATTTGGGAGGCATTCGAGGACATCGACTGGCAGCACCCACAACCGATGCACCCGCGCGATCCGCGAACATTTTTATACCCTTGCAGTTTTATAATTTCAGTCAAAAGCTTGCAACGCAGTGAAGGAGACATCTCCGACCCTATAAAGTATATATATTTTTGATCAACATCACTAGGAGAGTTGATCTAGCCATGTCCGTCTGTCCGTCTGTCCGTCCGTCTGTCCGTCCGTCTGTCCGGACGTTTCTACGCAAACTAGTCTCTCAGTTTTAAAGCTGTCTGCATGAAACTTTCCCAAAAGTTGTCTTTCTATTGCAGGTAGTACATAAGTCGGATCGCGCCGGATCGGGCGACTTTAGCATATAGCTCCCATAGGAACAATCGGAAAAATAAATTGAAAAAAAATTAGAATTTTACTGTTATTTAATTTTTTTAGTTCTTCGAGATATAGTAATAGTTAAATATTTCAGAATAACGCTTTAAATTTCATAAAAATCGGACGACTATATCATATAGCTCCCATAGGAACAATCGGAAAAATAAATAGAAAAAAAATTATAACTTTGGTGTTTTTTAATTTTTTTTTTAGTTCTTGGAGATATAGCAATGGTTAAATATTTCAGAATTACGCTTTAAATTTCAACAAAATCGGACGACTATATCATGTAGCTCCTATAGAAACAATCGAAAAAAAATACAAAAAAAAATTATAACTTTGCTGTTTCTTAAATTTTTTTTTAGTTGCTCGACTTATAGTATTGGTTAAATATTTTAGTATTACAGTTTAAATTTCATCAAAATCGGACGACTATATCATATGGCTCCCATAGAAATAATAAAAATATATAAAAGAACTCTAATAATTGAGCTGCAATCATCATAGCTTCAATGTTTTTAAACAAGTAAGTCATAATTTTAATGTTTTCAAAAATGTTTAATTCAATAGCTGCAAGGGTATATGAACTTCGACTTGCCGAAGTCGGCTTTCTTTCTTGTTTTTTAAATGAAACTTTTCTATTTTATATTTTTATTTTTTTAATGACAGTTTAGAATTACGCTTTTAATTTTATTAAAATCGGAAATCGATATCATATAGCTCCCATAGGAACTACCGAATAATTAAGCTGCAAATCATCATAGCTTTAATGATTTCTAACATATACGAAAGTAAAGAATATTTAGTTTTTGGAATAGCTGCAAGGGTATATGAACTTCGGATTGACGAAGTTTGCTTCCTTTCTTGTTTATTTTTTTTATAGTTTTTCGATATTATGTAATGGTTTATTATTTTGGAATTACTGTTAAAATATGATCGAAATCAGACGACTATATCATTAACTATAAAAATAAATGAAAAAAAAATGTTACTTCAGTAATTTTCAATTTTTGTTTTGGAAAAATAAATGATTTAATAATTCCGAGTTTAATTTTATTCAAATCGGAAAACGATAGTATATATCTGCCATAGGAAAGATCGAATAATTGTGGTGATGTCATTATCTTTGTTTTATTTTTGCAATAGCTGCAAGGGTATATAAAATTCGGCTTGCCGAAGTTTGCTTCCTTTCTTGTTTAATTTTATTTCCATAAATCTTAGGAGTACCATTTAATTAGTCATAGTTTTAAGTGGCTCTGTTTTTCTGTTAAGGTAGTACTGATAATAATACTATCTGCTTTATCTTCAATTGGCCAGTATTTATCAGACTTAGCCACCATTGAGGTCCGTTTCACCAAATTTCACATTCTAGTAATTTTTCCGGTGTTACTCCCCTTGATGCTACGTATGCTGGGTTGTCTTTTGATCGAACATGTCAGCACTTGATCTCCTTAATTTTTCTTTTTCGTCTCTTTTCTAATTTGATGGGTATATTTTCAACGTGTATTTTAGCTTTCTGTATAGAATTAGCACCTGTCATTAGGTCATCCATATAAAAATTATTTTAAATTTTTGTTGACCAATTTTCACATTGATTTGAAATTTCAGCAAATAGGGTGCCGATGCTGTACCGCATTTACCCGTTGTTGGTTTCACATTATGTCAACTAGACTTTTGTTGATTGCAGTTGTCGCTGGGGCATCGAAAACCACAGCATTACCACCATACCATCCATAAAGAAGGACATAATAAAATGTTGTATTCAAGAAAACAGATATTTCAAATATGAAAACAATTTTTGCATATAATTAAAAGGAATGCCTATGGGATCGCCTGCCTCACCGGTCATTGCAGATATTGTAGCAAAGTACGTGTGGTTGATATGCAAACGGCCAAAGGAGTTATTTAATATTGAAAGACCCACATCCTTTCAAAGGGCGGAGAATGTTCAGCTCTTAATTATTATTGTCTTATCTTTTCTTATCTTATGTATTAATTAATTTACTCTTATGTATGAATTATAATTACTATAGGTCTCATAGTGTGCTTTACTATCAGAAAATGACCTGGAGTAAAAACTTCTAAATCGTCAATGTTAGTATTGACTGTATAAAAAGGTCTAGAATTTAATACAGCTTCAATTTGGCATGAAAGAGTTTTTATCTATTCATAAAATAGATTATTATCACCTATTAATCTTTTAAGGTGATATCTTACAAATATCACTCCAGCCTCCCATATACCTCCAAGATGGGGTCCTTCCGGGGGTATAAAATCCCATTCAATTTGTTCGTTTGGGATATGGGAATAATTTTCGTTAAGAACTTTTTTTTAAATCCATTGAATTTTCTGAAGGCAACCAAAAATTTTGTTCCCTTATCAGAAAATTTTTTTTCGCATATTTTCCCCTTCTGAAAAGAATTTTTTGATGGCAAATAATAAGGCATCTGAAGTCAAATCGCTAACTACTTTCAAATGGATGGCATTCGTTGGCATGCAAACAAATACAGCAATTTAACCTTTTACAGATTTTTGACCACGATTCTTTGAGCATCTTATCTGCTATGGGCCAGCATAGTCCACCCCATTATTTAAAAAAGGGGTGGACCTTAGTTACTCTATGCATTGGTAAATTTCCCTTAATTTATTCTGGCGTAATTTGTCTAGATCGTGCACACTTGACACACTGCCTCAGATATTGCTTCAAGCTGTACCTCAATACGAATATCACAAATACGAATGGCGGACGGTAGATGCGGAGACGTAAAATCGCAGCTAGAAATTCAAATCGGACTTGGCACAAGAACAGTGTCAATGGAGCTGCTGATCCTACTAGGATTGATCGACGCACTAGTGCTAGGATGGAAATCCCCCACCAAATTCGGAGCCGAGGTGAAATGCGCAGGTCACAGCGTTGTGATACCGGCGAGGGATAGACACCGAGGCTGGCTGGAGGAAAAACTGTTGGTAGCAGTTGTGGAAGCCTCGAACGGATTTTCGAAAAAGGATGTGGACCAGTTTTTAAAGACCTAGTTGGAGAGCCAAAAATGCATGGCGAGATCAACGCCAAAGTAGACGAGCTACTTGAAAAGGGCTGCATCGAACCGTCAAGGAGTTCGTACATCTCACCAACAGTCATGGTGAGGAATGCGTTAATTGGAACATGGAGAAGGCGGCGCAGGATCAGGCGCGCCACTACAATCTCCGGAGGCGCCCTTGGAGACCGCAGATCGGAGAAACAGTATTGGCCAAGGAGCACCATCTATCAAAAGCAGCAGAAGGATTCGCGGCGTAACTAGCCCCCAGATACGAAGCGCCGCGAGAGTTGGACAGGTAGGGTTAAAAAGCCGTAGGCACCGTTACCGTATTGCGTAGCAGGCGAGAACACGGAAAGCGAGTACCGTTACCGGTACACGTCGCCGCGAATAACGGAACCGAGGATGCGCGGAAGGACACCGGCCCGAACGCGGCGGAGATGGAAGAGGTCGTCGCCATCTCGTCCGACGAGAGCGGACCGGTCACGTGAACGTGGCCCGCGCCCGATGAGGCGTCGCGTAGGCCAGGATTTGGGAGGCATTCGAGGACATCGACTGGCAGCACCCACAACCGATGCACCCGCGCGATCCGCGAACATTTTTATACCCTTGCAGTTTTATAATTTCAGTCAAAAGCTTGCAACGCAGTGAAGGAGACATCTCCGACCCTATAAAGTATATATATTTTTGATCAACATCACTAGGAGAGTTGATCTAGCCATGTCCGTCTGTCCGTCTGTCCGTCCGTCTGTCCGTCCGTCTGTCCGGACGTTTCTACGCAAACTAGTCTCTCAGTTTTAAAGCTGTCTGCATGAAACTTTCCCAAAAGTTGTCTTTCTATTGCAGGTAGTACATAAGTCGGATCGAGCCGGATCGGGCGACTTTAGCATATAGCTCCCATAGGAACAATCGGAAAAATAAATTGAAAAAAAATTAGAATTTTACTGTTATTTAATTTTTTTTAGTTAGAATTTACTGTTATTTAATTTTTTTTAGTTCTTCGAGATATAGTAATAGTTAAATATTTCAGAATAACGCTTTAAATTTCATCAAAATCGGACGACTATATCATATAGCTCCCATAGGAACAATCGGAAAAATAAATAGAAAAAAAATTATAACTTTGGTGTTTTTTAATTTCTTTTTTAGTTCTTGGAGATATAGCAATGGTTAAATATTTCAGAATTACGCTTTAAATTTCAACAAAATCGGACGACTATATCATGTAGCTCCTATAGAAACAATCGAAAAAAAAAATACAAAAAAAAATTATAACTTTGCTGTTTTTTAAATTTTTTTTTAGTTGCTCGACATATAGTATTGGTTAAATATTTTAGTATTACAGTTTAAATTTCATCAAAATCGGACGACTATATCATATAGCTCCCATAGAAATAATAAAAATATATAAAAGAACTCTAATAATTGAGCTGCAATCATCATAGCTTCAATGTTTTTAAACAAGTAAGTCATAATTTTAATGTTTTCAAAAATGTTTAATTCAATAGCTGCAAGGGTATATGAACTTCGACTTGCCGAAGTTGGCTTTCTTTCTTGTTTTTTAAATGAAACTTTTCTATTTTATATTTTTATTTTTTTAATGACAGTTTAGAATTACGCTTTTAATTTTATTAAAATCGGAAATCGATATCATATAGCTCCCATAGGAACTACCGAATAATTAAGCTGCAAATCATCATAGCTTTAATGATTTCTAACATATACGAAAGTAAAGAATATTTAGTTTTTGGAATAGCTGCAAGGGTATATGAACTTCGGATTGACGAAGTTTGCTTCCTTTCTTGTTTATTTTTTTTATAGTTTTTCGATATTATGTAACGGTTTATTATTTTGGAATTACTGTTAAAATAAGATCGAAATCAGACGACTATATCATTAACTATAAAAATAAATGAAAAAAAAATTGTTACTTCAGTAATTTTCAATTTTTGTTTTGGAAAAATAAATGATTTAATAATTCCGAGTTTAATTTTATTCAAATCGGAAAACGATAGTATATATCTGCCATAGGAAAGATCGAATAATTGTGGTGATGTCATTATCTTTGTTTAATTTTTGCAATAGCTGCAAGGGTATATAAAATTCGGCTTGCCGAAGTTTGCTTCCTTTCTTGTTTAATTTTATTTCCATAAATCTTAGGAGTACCATTTAATTAGTCATAGTTTTAAGTGGCTCTGTTTTTCTGTTAAGGTAGTACTGATAATAATACTATCTGCTTTATCTTCAATTGGCCAGTATTTATCAGACTTAGCCACCATTGAGGTCCGTTTCACCAAATTTCACATTCTAGTAATTTTTCCGGTGTTACTCCCCTTGATGCTACGTATGCTGGGTTGTCTTTTGATCGAACATGTCAGCACTTGATCTCCTTAATTTTTCTTTTTCGTCTCTTTTCTAATTTGATGGGTATATTTTCAACGTGTATTTTAGGTTTCTGTATAGAATTAGCACCTGTCATTAGGTCATCCATATAAAACTTATTTTAAATTTTTGTTGACCAATTTTCACATTGATTTGAAATTTCAGCAAATAGGGTGCCGATGCTGTACCGCATTTACCCGTTGTTGGTTTCACATTATGTCAACTAGACTTTTGTTGATTGCAGTTGTCGCTGGGGCATCGAAAACCACAGCATTACCACCATACCATCCATAAAGAAGGAATTGGTCTACGACCAATCTGTTTCTCCATCGGATCACCATCTTATGCATTATGCAAATACATAATTGACATAAAAAAAAACTTAACAATTGACTCCAACTATAACATAATTCAGAGGAATTCAAAGAAAAAATCAACAACACATATATTGGCGACGATGAAAGATTAATTTCATTTGACGTAATTTTATTATTTCCGTGTATACCGACAGATTTAACCCCGGATATAGTTAAAAACAAATAAAAAAAAACAATACAAGAACACACTAAATACCGCAAACATTAATTATGGACATAATAAAATGTTGTATTCAAGAAAACAGATATTTCAAATATGAAAACAATTTTTGCATATAATTAAAAGGAATGCCTATGGGATCGCCTGCCTCACCGGTCATTGCAGATATTGTAATGGAAACTCTCCTGAACAACTCGTTGAAAAAAATTAAGACGACCCCCAAGGTTACTGACAATATACGTAGATGACCTATTCGCAATCATTCAAAAAGATGACATTAAAACTGAACATGCTTAACTCTTTTGAAAAAAAAAAATAATTAACAATGGAACTAGAAGAAAACGATCATTTTGCTTATTTGCACTCAGTAATAATTAGACGTGGAAACCGATTAAAATTAAAATGGTACAAGAAACCAATTGCGCCCGGGCGAATCAATTTCAACTCCAAACACCCAAAACAAATGATAATAAATACAGCTAGAAGCTGTATACAGCGGATGCTCAGAATTTCAGACACGGATTACCATGAAGAGACGACTCAGGAGATAGAATCAATGTTGACAGACAACGGTTTCCCACATAAATAAAAACATTATTATCGGAACACAAAACAACAAAACAAAATAGCGGTAAAAATAATAAAAATAAAAAACATATGACATTTACATACGTGCCGGCATTATCCGAACGTGTAGCGAAATCGGATTGCTACGACAATGAAAACATAAGCATCGCTCATAAACCGGACCACACAATAAAAACTATATACAACAGAACAAAATCAAAAATAAATTAAATTGACAAAAAAGACGCGATATATTAAATACCATGCAACGGCAACAACAACGAAATATACAACAAGATATATATAGAAATGTATGTCAAATGTAAATGTTGTTTGTTTGTTAAGAATATTAAAATCGTTGTTATAATTTTATAGTTGTCATGAAGACGGTTGCCGAAGAGCATCCGAAAAATACCGACAAAATAATCAAAATTAAAATTGTGTTATTTTTTCAACATCCTGACCTCGAGCCGGCTAACAATTAATATTTTTAATTATTTTTCTTTCTAAGTTATTAAATTGCGCTATTGCTTGCTCTTTGGAGTCTCCTAATTCATTTTCTGAAATCTTTTTCTATATTAGTGGTCTCTAAGAAATGCCTTTCACAAATTTCTTCCTCAATGTCATTATTATAATTTTAAATTTCGCTAAACCTCTTTAAATTTCCTACTTCCATAGTATATATAGTTGAACGTTGATGCACTAAAAACAATACAAACAAGTGGCTCAAAGAAACCAAGCACGAGCTTGTTACGCGCGGGCCCTTTTAGTATAGTGGGCAGTTATCGAGTTCGCGAGGAAAACAAAATTAACATAATGTAAAGGCATTTATAAAAAAAACTAAATCTAAGTGCGGCGCAAATATGTTAAAATTGTAGTTTTTAATACAGGGATAGAGGTTGAAATGCAAATTTGACTATATAGACTATTAAAATTATTACAAAGAACTCGAAAAAATCCATGCAGGCCAAATTTTGAGGTACATCTTGGCAAGTTAAGAGGATGGTAGTTGCGGGTTGATCTAAAAGGCAAGGGGTTGATTTAAAAGTTAAGCGGCTAAACAATTCTATGGAGATAACATCACCTTTGACTAGTTTGTGCATAAAAATAGTTTCAAGCATGATTTTACGATTTACAAGAGTAGGTTAATTAAACAATAGTAATCTACTAGAGTAAGAAGGCAACCTTGCGTTTTAATCCCAGTTCAAACCACGAAGGGCGAAAAGAAGAAATTTTTTTTTGTACCGACTTAATACGATCAATGTGTACTTGATATTGGGAACTCCAAACGGGAGCGCAATATTCTAAATTAGTATGAACAAGGGAAGTAAATAGTAATTTAATTGTATAAGGATCGTCAAATTCTTTTGACCATCGCCTAATTAATCCAAGAACACTCACAGTCTTGTTAACAGTAGACTTAATGTGACAGTCGAATTTTAATTTTGGGTTAAGAAGAACTCCCTACCAAATATATTCGGTCCTCTGGCATATTATGAAGAGAATAGCTTATAAATGAAGGCGTACCCCTATTAAATGTCGTTACGTTACATTTAAGGCAATCCAGATTATAGAGGTTAGATTGACACCATCTCTGAAAACAATCAATATAAGACTGTAAACCAAAACCCGATTGCAAACTATTATAGGACAAACAAAGTTTAACATCATCAGCACGCATTAATACTCGAGAATGTGTTATGGCAGAAGGAAGATCATTGATGAACAAAGTAAACAGCAATGGGCACTGTAGATGCTACGTTTATCATATTGGAAACTGTGTTTTTAAAAATAACCCTTTGAGTTCTTCCATTCGAATAACTTGAAATCCATTTTAAGAGATTAATTGTAAACCTGATCTGATCAAATTTAAATAAAAGAAAAGAACGGTTAGTAGAATCAAAAGCCTTACTAAAATCTGCATATTTAACATCTATATATCTAACATAAAATATATACATATTTAACAGAAAATGCAGACTTTATTATTAAATCCTTTAAGTGTAATAGATTTCAATTCAAGTATGCACGTTGTAGTAGACCTTCGCTAAACAAAACCATGTTTTTAATATAACCTTTATTAGTGAGGAATACAAATGTTGCAAATGAGAAGTAATAATGCGCTCAAATGCTTTAGGTATTGCTGACAATTTAGAAATACCTATATAATTTTGAGCATCGGAGTGGAATAATAAAAGTATCATTCCAGATAGTTGGAAAAACTAAGGTTGAGGTAGACAATTGAAACAGTTTAAGAATCAATTTACAAATAGTTGAGGCACCACACTAAGCACGCAGCCAAGAAGCCCGTCCGGCCCTGCAGAGTAGTAATTTCCAGGCAAAAAAATTACAATTTGGCCTGTTTGAATTGTAAGGGATAACTGAATTTAGACAAGAATCCGCACTATAGGTAGTTTGGAAGATGTTTGCAAATAAATCAGCAATTTCAGAGTCAGTAGACGGCTTAGTTGAGTTTAATCGTACTGATGAAGGCAAGGCGGAGATTTTTCGCTTGACATTTAAAAAGTTACAAAATTGCTTGAATTATTTGAAAATTCGGTTTTACACTGGTTCAAATACATAGAATAGCATTGACTGTTAAGAACATTTATATCCAATCGAGCAACCACATATTTCAAAAACTGAGATGGCTTGCCCGTCCTTTTGTACTTTTTGTAAGTGTTTGTTTTTAGGTTTTTAAGTCTTTGCAGCTCTTGTGAAAAACACGGAGGTCTGTTATGTCTTGGAGTAAGACTTTCAGGAACGCATTCATTAAAAAACGTGTTTGAAACGCTATAGAATTCAGCGGCACTTTCCATATCCATGCAATTGTATAAGTTTGTCCAGTTGTATTTGGAAACCAAGTAGTTTATCTTATTAAAGTCGCATTTACGGAAGCATTTCGTTTTAGTTTCACAAACTAAATGGGAATAGGTATCAGGGCAGGGCCGGGAAAATTGGAATTCCATTGTGGGATGGTATCAGTCCTCTGGGACAACTAGAGGGTAAATTCTAGATACAACGACTTCAGACGGATCCAAAACAAATACAAGATCTAATTGCCTATTTAAAGAGTTACGGATAAAGCTAATTTGTTATAATGACAAAGGCGGGCACACAAGTTAGTCAGTAGTAGATGACCAAGACAAACAAATGATCCCAGTCAAATAGTAACGATAGAACAGATTTAAAAGCCGACAAATGACGTTCATAAATTAAAATTTCAACAAACATAACAATTCTATTACATTTGGGTAACCGATTTTCTTAATCTTGCTTTTGCTTATGGGCATAAAAAACTACTGTGGGTATTCTACGGACATAAAAAAAAATCACATTTTTTTTCCAAACCTAATATTATTTTTAACAAGAAAGGAAGCAAACTTCGGCAAGCCGAAGTTCATATACCCTTGCAGCTATTTCAAAAACTAAATACTCTTGATAACATTAAAATTTTGCGTGTATGTTTAAAAACATTGAAGCTATTATGATTTGCAGCTTAGTTTTGATAGTTCCTATGGTAGCTATACGATTGTTTCTATGGGAGCTATATGCTATAGTCGTCCGATTTTGTTGAACTTTAAATCGTAATTCTGAAATATTTAACTATTATTTCTATGGGAGCTATATGCTATAGTCGTCCGATTTTGTTGAACTTTAAACCGTAATTCTGAAATATTTAACTATTACTATATCTCGAAGAACTAAAAAAATTAAAAAAAACAGCAAAATTATAATTTTTTTTATTTCTTTTTATGATTGTTCCTATGGGAGCTATAAGCTATAGTCGTCCGATTTAGATAAAATTTAAACCGTAATTCTGAAATGTTTAAACATTACTAAATCTCGAAGAACTAAAAAAAAATTAAAAAACACCAAAGGTATAATTTTTTTTATTTATTTTTTCGATTGTTTCTATGGGAGCTATATGCTATAGTCGTCCGATCCGGCTCGATCCGACTTATATACTACCTGCAATAGAAAGACAACTTTTGGGAAAGTTTCATGCAGATAGCTTTAAAACTGAGAGACTAGTTTGCGTAGAAACGGACGGACAGACGGACAGACTGACAGACGGACAGACGGACGGACAGACGGACATGGCTAGATCGACTCTCCTAGTGATGCTGATCAAGAATATATATACTTTATAGGGTCGGAGATGTCTTCTTCACTGCGTTGCAAACTTCTGACTGAAAATATAATACCCTCTGCAAGGGTATAAAAATCGTAGAATACCGACTATCAAAAACTCTCTTCAGTGGAATAACGTTTGATTTTATGCGGTCAGGATGTCAACGGCGACACTTTAACAGGGAACCGTTATAAGTCAATCTATTTTCCATTTTGCATGATGTAAAGTATGTTTTTTTCTTCAAAATATAAATGACGTCAATTGTATGTGCACTGTTTACATTTTTCCAAAAAAAAAAAAAAAAATAGCAAAAAAGTAAGGGTCCGGCAAATAATATTTTATCCTCTTTGACTTGTCAACGTCTAATGTTTTGATCGATAAAGCCTTCATTGGTTGGGAAAGAATAATAGCTTCAATATTCGTTTCCTTTTCCAGGTGGGAACTTGTATTGTTGGTAGTACAGGAAGGTCATCAACTCTGTCCCTTACCATTACACCATCATTATTTCCTATTCTCACATCAGAAGACATCGTCCTTACGTCTAGGATGTTAAAAATTTTTTTGGCGTTCAGTTTTTCGACAGTTTCATCGAAAGATATGTTATTTTCATATTTTTGCGTTTGTTTTACTCCGTATTGCCTTATTGAGCTCCTAAATAGTTTCCACCAAGTAATTTTTTAATTGTATGACGTTTTTATCGAACACCTCTGCCAATTTGTTTGGGTTACTTTCTGCTTTCTTTAAAATTTGGAATTAAAAATAACTTTAAGGCTCGCGGATATAATTTTTAGAGTTGCAACAACCCTACAAATCTGTTCATACAACCTTTTGTTAAAGTAGTTATGATCGACTACTCCACATTTTAATAATAATGCATGATTTTCAACAAGTCAAGCTTTAAAGCTATCTAATTTAGTAATTATTCCACTGGTTAATAAGCCAACTTCAATTATTCTAATTTCTTTTGTCAGATTTCCCTATGCTTCAAGGAGCTTGATAATTGGTTCGGAAAACATTTTTATATTATTAGATCTATGGTATTTATAGGTAATGGTATAATTATTTGTTTCGTTACAAAAAATAAAAAAATGTTAAAAGTTAACTTATCTGCTGCTTCCGTTGAGGTGTTTGCAGATGAAATTGCTGCTTTGAGTTCGTCTGCTAGATTTGGTTGTTGCTGCTTCGATGTCGTCTGCGGGATTTGATTCTTACTTCAATGTGATTTTTGGAGTTTGTCCTTAAAAAATTTTTTTACGCACTGTTCTCGTTTAACCGACTACCTTTTTTAAGAGTTTTCCAATCTTTCAGGCCTTTGTAACGCCTAACATACCTGTGTAACGATACATAATTTTATGCCCGTTTGGCTTATTATTTTTTTGCAAGATTTTAATTTGTAAAATTTGTTATATTTTCGGTCTCTTACCACTGTGGGGAAAAGCACGAGTTTTCTTTGTTAATTTTGCAGCCTCTAAGGTGCTGGTTTAAAAACTCTGAGTCTCTTACCACTAATGGGGGAAAACAACAGAGTGCCTCGAAGAACCGAAAGGTTAGAACTGTCTAAATGAAAAGCGCCCACAGTTGTTGAGTTATAATTTAAAACTGATTTTATTTTGTATAAGTTCTTTCTTATAAAGGTTACATGATAATCTTACAACTACTTATATATAGACGGGGGTAATGTGACCCGAGCGGGGGATCATTGTAAGTGCGATAGGCGGTATTTCAGCTTCCCCGATAGGACTTAGCTCTAAATATATCTTACAACCCCTCACAGGAGGTCAAGTACTTATCTAGCGCTGAATGGTCACAGATATTTTGGTTTACTGAATGGTATTTTTAGATTTAGTTAAACGTGATATGATCTTAAAGACAATGTCATGTTTATTTGTGAAGAGGGAAACAACATTAAGATGTCACAAATGTAAGGCTTTAATTCCGTTTGAAAGAATGGAACAAGTTAGGAAAGCACATTTGTGTGATGAGGATAACGGAACCATTACAGGATTTAAAAGGGAGGCTCAAGCGAGGCTCAGTACTGAAAGTGAGTGAGTTCGCGCACGCAAACAAATCATAAAATGAAAACAATCGGGATACGAACAGTACGGGTCGGTATACGAGTGAACCAGGTGTTGGGCCAGTGGTAAAGCCATACGGGGAGCCAGGTGTTAGCCAGGCGTAGAACGCGGCGATGAACCAGGCGTAAGCGAGGCGTTACATCAGGTGTTGGCTGCGATTAGCCCGACAAATCGCCCGAAAGGATCAGGTAGCAGGACGCGCCAGAAAGGATCCGTTGTCTCAGCAAACCAGCAGGACTATGAAAAGGAACAAGGTGCTATATCGAACAACAAAGGCGAGGAAGTTCTCATTTGAATTCTGTGTATTATATTTGGTTGTGGACAATCACGTAATATAAATTTGATGGGTTGAACCTACGGACTCTCTGAGCCAGCCGAACGCAGCGAGCAAGAAGGTCGAAATCAGGTCGTTACATCTGGCGCTCAACGTGATTGTCTCAGTCAAGGGATACAATAATTAATATGGGAAAGGGGTGGAAAAAGAACATCAAGAGGGAAGGTTACGACGAGGTGGCTGCCAAACTAGGTATCGAGCTATCCGGCACCGTAGAAAACATGTGGAACACTTTGTCTGAGCTGGCAGACAAGGAAGGAGACAATTCAAAAGTGGCAAAGGTGTGGGCATAGCAGGAAGCCAATAAAAGCGGCAAGATGAACACAAGTCAGGGGACCTAATCGCGAGAACGGATTTCAACAGCATCCAGGAAGCCAGCAGAAAAAGAGAACAGCAGGGAAAGAAGTGTAGTGCAAAACAGGAACACCAACCAGCCCGATAGCCAATGCTAAGGTGGCAAAGCAAATCCGCGAATGCAGTTTCCGATACGATGGCGACGACAATCCTCTGGAATTCCTGAAGCAGGTGGAATGGTCGGCCGTAACGTATGGTCTTAATATCAATCACATCCCCAGTGCAATGCCGGAACTGCTAAAGGGCAGGGCTTTAAAATGGATTATTGCCAGTGGGGTGACTTTGATTGTGATTTTCAAAACTTCTTCTTACCCAGGGGTTACATAGTTAAATTGGCAGACCAGGTCAAAGAAAGAAAACGAAGAAACATGGTTGAGATGCAAGCCCTGATACGACCGCTAGGATGGACACAGGAGCAGGTGCTTGCAAGAATCGAAGAACTGAACCAGCAGAGAAAAGAGTTAGAACGGGAAAACACTGCGCAAAAGTCGACGTCACAGGGTTACCCAACACCCAGAGCGAAGCAAGGCGCGTTATGCAGGAGATTCCAGGACGACGGAAATTTCGATGAAGGCAGCACGCAACACAACCGCGACCAAGCTGTGTTAGCGACCGGCTGTATACAAAAACCCGCGCAGGCGTGTCACAAATGCGGAGGGCATAATCACTGGGCCCCAGAATGTCGAAATCGTCAGATAAAATTCTGTTGGACATGCGGAAAAATATGGCCCAGGACGGTTTAATGCTTCAGAATGGCGGGAAACGCCCCGCAGTCGCCTCGGGGCGAGCAGGGATTGCAAGGAGCTGCCCCCGGGCCTAACGGGCGACCTGAAGGCCGAGAAAACGCCGCAAAGGTCCTTATGTGAGCCTGCTAGATCAAGGGAACGGTGGAAACCGGATCCACGGCCAACTTCATCAGAAAAAGCTGGCAGACAAGCAGGGTTCTGTCAGGACAGAATCGGTCAAGCGGAAAGTGCGGATGGCAGACAGGCATAGCGGCTAGATTGATGCGCAGGTCACCTGGTGTTAACGCCGGCAACAAAAATGACTGGCGGAGAGATGGTCATTAGCAGTTGTTAAAATCATCGTAGCCATTCAGCGAGGAGGACATCGAAAGGTTGCTGAAAACCAAATCAAGCAGCGGTATTACCCCAAGAATCCCAAGATGCATGAATGGATGAACTTTTACAGAAGGAATTCATCAAGCTGTCTAGAAGCCCGTACAGCTCACTGGTCGTCATGCTGAAGAAAAAAACGGGTAAATGGAGGCTGTGTGTGCAAATGATCAATTACATATTGGACCAACTACGAGAGGTGAAGCACATAAGGAGCTTGGATTTGAGGGACGGGTACTGGCAGATACCGTTAGAGGCTGGCAGCAGAAAATATACGTCGGGTACGGTACCAGGAAAGGGTATATAATTGTAATAGGACGAACGTTGAAGGAACACATGATAAGCTTGAAGGAAGTTTTTCGGAGGCTGCGGGAAGCTTATCTAAAATTAATTGCGGATAAGTGCTAATTCTTTCGGAAGGAACTGAACCGGGCACGAGGTCGGACCGGTGGTCCAAAATGATGGTCGTGGCTGGCATACTATACCGCATCCGGGCGGCGGGATCACGGGTATGAACAAAGTTAAAACGAGCGATCGGCAGCCATCATGGGAATGCAGGGGGCAGGGTCAATGAACGCTGATGTGCGCCGTGGTTATAAATTCATGCAAAAAAGTTGTTAAATGTTGCCACAAACTATGTAAAAATTTTCAAAAACAACGCTTAACTGTTAAAATGTTGGTTTTCAACTAAACTTAAAAGACTTCGTTTCCTCCTTGCATTCGGCTATGATCGGGTGAGCCGCAGTTGAAGCAATGCCTTTGATGCTGAGAGTGCTGCTGATCGGATCTCCTTCCTGGTGTTCCTGCTTTTTTAAAGTCATTCTGCTGCGCTGCTTGTATTACAGCATTTAAGATATTATAATCTGAAACAGATGTGGATTCCAAAAATAGCTTTGCTGTTCTCTTCATTTTTATCTAAGCATTAACATATTTTTGCTTGCTCAGGCCCCATTACAGAGAAACTCTCAATTTTAACAATATTCATTTAAAAATCGCGCGCTTAATTTCAGCTGCAAGTAGGTTCAGCAATTCGATTAATTCGTTGTTATTATAAATCTGTTCGCGCACAGTTGCGAATTTCAACTCACTGCACATATCGGGCTCAGCAGTCACCTAACCCTCGTTTTACTTTTTATTCTGGTTTCGCGCATAAATTTCTTGCGACGAGTCGGAAGTTTTATTGAGGTCAATTTCTGCGATTTCTGCGTTTTGCGGACTTTTTTGTCCATACTGTTGTCCACTTCTGGTCTTACTTTGATTCGGATTATTATTTTTTTTTGCGGAACGCATCATTTTTGCGACTTAGTTAGTCAAACTATAATAATATAAGATAATTATGAAATTATTATTCTGAATTTATTTAACGTTAATATGAATGAATGTTTACAAAGAGATTGATTACATTGATTTCAAAAAAGTTTAAACAACAAATTAACGACCGATTTTGCGCGACTTACGTACAACTTTACGGCTGATTTTCGGTACTCTCACGACTTTCCGACAATCTCTGATTAGCTTCTTATTCTTAGTGCTGGACTGTCTCTGAAGACTGTTATAAGACGGCTTACATCTATAAGAATAAAAACTACCAACTTCAGCCGCTGACATTACTTTACATTTACATTTAAGCCAATATGTTTTTTTATAAGTGTGGAAGTTCTGAGAGCTGTGGAAAGTCAATTCTGTTTCATATATCTGTTAAGTGTTACACGCAAGTATGAGACTGCGGCTTCTTCGTTGAATCAGTGGCTTGTTCGGCGTAGTAGGGTTGCCCGGAGAGATAAAGTCAAAGTGGCCTCGCAGTGTTTTTATAGTGTTGTATTGTTGCCTTTCTTTAATATTGATAAGTCGAAATCCCTAGTGGGTATGTTTTGCATTGTGGGTATGAGGTGTCGATGTGTATTGATGGTGCTTGTTTATAGGTTGTAGCAAATAATGACAGCTGGTAATGCCTGCTGTACATCTTGATCAGAATGCCAGTAACTCCAAAAGCATTACCATCAGGATGATTTTTCGCATAAAACTTATAGACAATGAGATAAATGTATATTTATTTTTTAATGCGTCTCTGATATAAGCATGCAAAAGCTCGTATTTATGCTGTGAAATACCATTCGCATTCCAGAAATATTTTTGGAAAACCTAAACAGAATTTGGATTGTTTGTTGTGACGATCCTGCCTGATGACTGAATCGTCACAATAGGTATAGATGCTATTTATTTAAGTTTAATATGATTATAGCCATTAGTTTGTAAGAGAAATGAAATGAAGTACTATTTTTTAGTCGCGAAAGAACGTATCAATATGATTTTTTTGTTTGGAACCCGAATAGTTTAGGTTTAGTTCCGCACCACCCACCCGAAGTACTACCATAAAAGAAAATACTAGAAAGTGGAGGAAAATACTAATCCGATCTCCGGGTCTCAGACGGTCGCACACGCGGACGACGCGGAGAAGAATTGCTAGTCAATTAGGAACGCGGTCGACGGGAAAAGTTTGGTGAGCAAGAAGTGTAATCGGTGCAGTGAAAAGAAGAAAGCAGAGAAATAACGCGAAAGATTTTTGCGGAATAGAAAACGCATAACGAAAGCGTGAAGAAAGCGACAGTGAATAAATGCAAGTTAACCAACCCGTGAAACCGGGCCGCTTATGGAATTAATAAACAATTTTTTCAAAATTCAATTTAAACAATCTTTGCCTATGCCTTTGCATTTGCCTTTGTCTTTGCCCATGCCTTTGGCTTTGGGGTCCGCTCTTGACTTCCCTACCAAATAAACAAACAAATCCTAAAGTAAACATAAGTTTCCACTCGAAGCCCAATCAATTGCGTTCTAAGCTCAAACTATTGCGATCCAAGCCCAAACAAATTGCATCGGTCAGCATATTTGAATTTCACAATGGGATGCCATGATTTCATCCTAAGCTTATATTCTAAACAAAAGGAAAAGTTCGAGAAGCTTAAAGAAAAGCTTCTGGCCGAGGTTCGTTGGATAAGATTTTAGAATTAAGCCGGCAGTCCATCTTTGATCAAGAAACAGTTCGGAAGTAAGTTCTTTAAATATTTTCCAATTTAATAATTTTTATGTTTTTGTTTTTAATAGATCGCTTAAAACTATTCTTAGAGTAGTAACATCATCTCGTGATGACAGGTTCGGCGGACTACGTTTTATCCCACGCTGCAACGATCTCTCCTGAGTTTGAGTTTACTAAGTGGCCTTCTGTGTACCTTAATTCACGTTCGCTTGGAACGGATAATAAAGTCCTGTTTTTTTTCAGGAGTGACAACTTGCGTTTTTTTTTAAACGGTACATTTGCACTTCCGGGTCTCGGAATTTTTGTTTTTCACTTCTCACTGATTGGGCGGAGGTTCGAAACGAAACGTCAGAGTTTGTTTACTTTCTGAACTTCGCGAGACGCGAAACTTGTTATCCTTTCGCGCTTTTAATTAGGTCCCTGTTCGGGCGCCAGTTAAAAGATTGATTATGATTTTGATATAAAAATAAATCAAACTTCTCTTTATTGAGTTGGATTAATAATTTACTTGGGTTAAACAATTGTTTTTATAGCTACTTAATTGTAATTGGCCAGTGCATTTTAATTATTGTTTTTATTACTTGCACTTAGTTGAGTTCGATCAACTTTGGAAATTGGCTGTTTTGCATTCCCACGATCGCTAACCAAAAGGTGCAAGCTCAGCACACGTGGCTAAGTTTGTTTGAACTTTATTGTGCATTGCCTTGCTGTTAGCTGTGCAATAAATGTTCTCTTCTTCGGTTTAAAAAATTGTATTATTGAGGAACTTTGCTTTGCTGTTTGTTGTGCAATCGATGCTTACTCTTTTCTTCTGTCTGGGTGTTAATTTGTATATTTCCAGCACGGGAACAATGCTTTAAGCCAATGCCATCAGAAAAAGTATTGCTCGTAGCTGAAATAAACAATTGAAGCGAAAAGCTCATTGCAAAAAGATAAAGCAGCAAAGTCTCTAGAAAAACTACAAAGAAAAATAATTTTTCGAAAACTGAACTAAAAAAAGGTGCAAAAATATTTCGAAATCTAGACGTTGCATCGGGTTTAGTCAATGGAGCTAAGGCCAAGGGCTTTTATGATAGTATATTACGATAGTATATTCGCAAATGGTCAAACAGATGTCGCATTACCTCGCTTAAAAGACCTTTCTGTAAACAAAATCGTTAAGGCCGCTTTTTAAAAAATTTGACAACAAGTGTAAACAAATTAAATGTAATTCTAAGACTATTGTGTTTAGACCAACTATGCATAAAAGTGTGATTAGCATTGAATTTATTTTTATTTTTATTTTATTTTATTTTAGCTATTTCTAGCCGACTAACCGCAAAATAAGCTAGATTTTCAAAAATTCGTAGAACAAACTTTTTCAATTGTGAAAAATTAAGTGTATTGTACTTGTGAAATTAAATAAAAAGGTTTAACACCAAGTTACTAAAAATAAAAATATATTTTTTTAACAATATTACTAGTGATAAATTTAATTGGCGCCCAACAAGGGGCGGTGATAAAAAAAGGTTCTAAAAAAATTATTAATTATAACAAGTAAATATAAATAAGGAACTTACGCCGCAAAAACCCAACCATTTTTAGTGGAAAAATTAAAACATCCACAACAAACCAACGACACCCAACATTGTGAAAGTGATCGTGATTAAAAAATTTAAATAGAAATCAATTAATGCAATAATCCATTTAAATAGCTGGTAATAAAAGTGGACCGAAAAAATTAATTCACAGTACAAGAACACACAACAAATAAATAAAGAACAATAAATCAAAAATAACAAATACTAAACAAAAACACAATTAATAAAGAAAGTTAAACAAAAACACAAATATATCAACTGGAAGAATAAAAACAGAGATATTTCATTTAAACAAAGAAGGGAGGAAGGAAGGGCTGAAGGGCATTCCCTCGCCAAAATTCAACACGACTACAACGAAAATAACAAAGAAGGAAGGAAGCTGAAGGACATTCCCTCGCCATCATCAAAGAAGATAAGCTTAATAATTAAAAAATCGTAAGAAATATGAACAATTATATTTAAGTAAAAATGTAATTTGAAAGATAAATTATATAATACATCCTGGAAGATATAGAAGATTTTTTGAATCTATTTAATAAATTAGAAATGACCGATTAGCCAAGCACAAGTAAAATGGCGAATCAAGAATTAGAAAAGCAAGCCTTTTTGACCAAAGAATTAATAAAACAGATTGTTTCAACAGAGGTAAATTCTTTAAAAAACGAAATAGAAACACTGAGAGCAGAACTTCAAACGAATGTCAATAAAGTAGAAGATTATAAAATTAAAGCAGTTGACAATTTGATAAAATGTGAAGAATCCTATGAAATCATTAAATCAGTTCCAGAATTTAAGGGGGAACTTGAAAATTATGTGAGTTGGAGGGAAGCAGCAGAAAACGCTATGAGTCAGTATATTCGAAAAAGTAAGCGATATTTCGCAGCACTATCAATATTAAGGAACAAGATAACAGGAAAAGCAAACGATGCTCTAACCATCCACGGAACAGTCCTAAATTTTGATGCTATTTTAGCCAGGTTAGATTTCGTTTTTAGCGATAGAAGACCGCTACACATTATCGAACAAGAACTAAGTATTCTTACACAAGGAAAACTAAGTGTAATGGAATATTATATCCAAGTTTACAGGCAACTAACATTACTGACTAACAAAACTATAATGACATATGGTCGTAATAAGCCAATCACTTCAGAAATTAATGATAGACATAGACAGAGTGCATTAAGAGTTTTCATAACTGGCCTTAACGGCCCAATATCATCGACTCTTTATTCCATGAATCCAACTGACTTGCCTAATGCAATGGCGTTTGTACAAGAGATGGAAAGTAACAACATGAGAGCAAAATTCGCTCACAATTTCATTGGAATGAGTTATAGAAAATATAACCCAAATTATACTACTAGCCCAGAACAAAATAATAAATATTTTAATCAAAAGACCACTTATTACAATAATTCAAACTATTTGAGATACAATCAAAGATCACCACAACAAGTTAAAAATAATCAATGGAATCAGAGTCAGAATAATAATAATCAGTGGGGACAAAATAATAATTGGAAGTTTAAGTTTAAGTTTAACAATCAGGTACAGCCTGCTCCTGAACCCATGGAGATAGATGAATCAATCCAGTATCAAATTCGTCCTAATAATAATTTTAACAGGAGTAATAATAACAAACAAAATTATAATAATTATTATCCAAGAAATAATTATAATCAAAACCAAGCGCAAAAAACAAATATAAGCGCCACTCAAAACAAACCAATTGAATCACATCCACAGTTAAAGCGGGAACCAACTGGTTCAATTAATCAGCCTGCTCAAAAAATTATGAGAGTAAATAACATAGAAGAGGATCATTTTTAGATCAGAATCCGGAGTAGGATTACCCTACTTAATTAGAACTGACAAAAAAATCGAAAAGGAATTAAAAGTTTTAATTGATACAGGAGCAACATCTTGTTACATAAAAAGGAGAATTTATCAAAATAAAAAAGAGCTCCCAATTTACAAAAGAGTTTCAACCATTAATGGGTTTACAATAATAAAATATTATCATTTAATAACGATATTTAACACAAGACAAGTATTTTATGAAATAGAAGGGTTAGAGTCCGACTTACTTATAGGTTTTAATCTTTTAAAAAAAATAGGAGCGGTAATTGATATTCAAAAAGGGACCATCAATTATAACGGAAAAAAAGAAAAATTACTTTACGATGAGGACAATGCTTTAAACCAATTATCGCTAACAAATTATCCTTCCATTAAAAGAATATATTATAAAAAATACTTTGAAGAGCAATGTGGAAATAAAACAGATTCACAAATGGTGGAAAAAAGTTTATTTAGCTTGGTATCACAGAATCCTGAGCAAGCCGACGTAGAATTATCCGTCAACAAAAAATCAAATAGTTTGGGATCTAGAAATCCTGAACACGCCGACGTAGAATTATCCGTCAACAAAAAATCAAATAGTTTGGGATCTAGAAATCCTGAACACGCTGATGTAGAAAAATCCGTCAACAAAAAATTATATAGTTTTGGAAAAAAAATTCCTGAACACACCGACGAAGAATTTTCCGTCAACAAAAAGTTAAAACGTTTGGGAACACAAAACCCTCAACGTGCCGACGTCGAACTATCCGTCAATAAAAAAGTAACAACTTTGGGATCAAAGGATTCCGAAAGAAATAAAATAAATAATATTAAAATGTTAAATTCAAATCAAGTAGAAGATTTGGAGAAAAAAATAATTGACATAATTGAAGAGAAACACTCTAAAATAAACCTACAAATTCCTTTTTGAACTGATATTCGGGGCGAAATAAATACAAATAACGACAGGGCCATTTATAGTAAACAATGTCCCTTATGCTTTATCAGTTTCAGATTTCGTTAACAATGAAATTAATAGAATGATAAATGAAAATATTATAAGGCCGAGTAGAAGTCCTTACAATTCACCAGTACTGGTGGTACCCAAAAAGGGTCAAAATGAAGACGGTAGCCCTAAACGCAGACTTGTAATAGACTACAAAAAATTAAATGAGAACACAATACCGGATAGATACCCGATGCAAGACCCATCTGTTATATAAGCCAACTTAGGAAAGGCAAAATATTTTTCCACAATTGATTTGGAATCAGGATTCCATCAAATTCTTATGAAAGACTCAGATATTGAAAAAACATCTTTTTCTATTAACAACGGAAAATTTGAATTTTTACGCATGCCTTTCGGGTTAACCAATGCGCCCAGAATTTTCCAGAGAGCAATGGATGATATTCTCAGAGAACAAGTAGGAAAAACATACCACGTCTACATGGACGATATTATAATTTTTTCAAACACAATCGAGCAACATTTCTCAGATTTAACTCAAATAATAGGCATTTTACAAAGAGCAAATATGAAAATTTCTCTCGAAAAATCGAAATTCTTTAAATTAGAAACCTCCTTTCTTGGTTACATTGTTTCTTTTAATGTAATCAAAACAGATCCTGAAAAAATGTCCACAATCTCAAGGTATCCGTTACCACAAAATATTAGAGAACTTCGAAGTTTTCTAGGCTTAACTGGCTATTACCGAAAATTTGTCCGTAATTATGCAAAAATTGCAAAACCACTTACAATATATTTAGGAGGGGAAAATGGAAATGTTTCTAAAATAATATCTACAAAAGTTTTAATACAATTAGACGATTCAGCTATACAAGTTCTAGACGTTGCATCGGGTTTAGTCAATGGAGCTAAGGCCAAGGGCTTTTATGATAGTATATTACGATAGTATATTCGCAAATGGTCAAACAGATGTCGCATTACCTCGCTTAAAAGACCTTTCTGTAAACAAAATCGTTAAGGCCGCTTTTTAAAAAATTTGACAACAAGTGTAAACAAATTAAATGTAATTCTAAGACTATTGTGTTTAGACCAACTATGCATAAAAGTGTGATTAGCATTGAATTTATTTTTATTTTTATTTTATTTTATTTTAGCTATTTCTAGCCGACTAACCGCAAAATAAGCTAGATTTTCAAAAATTCGTAGAACAAACTTTTTCGATTGTGAAAAATTAAGTGTATTGTACTTGTGAAATTAAATAAAAAGGTTTAACACCAAGTTACTAAAAATAAAAATATATTTTTTTAACAATATTACTAGTGATAAATTTAATTGGCGCCCAACAAGGGGCGGTGATAAAAAAAGGTTCTAAAAAAATTATTAATTATAACAAGTAAATATAAATAAGGAACTTACGCCGCAAAAACCCAACCATTTTTAGTGGAAAAATTAAAACATCCACAACAAACCAACGACACCCAACATTGTGAAAGTGATCGTGATTAAAAAATTTAAATAGAAATCAATTAATGCAATAATCCATTTAAATAGCTGTTAATAAAAGTGGACCGAAAAAATTAATTCACAGTACAAGAACACACAACAAATAAATAAAGAACAATAAATCAAAAATAACAAATACTAAACAAAAACACAATTAATAAAGAAAGTTAAACAAAAACACAAATATATCAACTGGAAGAATAAAAACAGAGATATTTCATTTAAACAAAGAAGGGAGGAAGGAAGGGCTGAAGGGCATTCCCTCGCCAAAATTCAACACGACTACAACGAAAATAACAAAGAAGGAAGGAAGCTGAAGGACATTCCCTCGCCATCATCAAAGAAGATAAGCTTAATAATTAAAAAATCGTAAGAAATATGAACAATTATATTTAAGTAAAAATGTAATTTGAAAGATAAATTATATAATACATCCTGGAAGATATAGAAGATTTTTTGAATCTATTTAATAAATTAGAAATGACCGATTAGCCAAGCACAAGTAAAATGGCGAATCAAGAATTAGAAAAGCAAGCCTTTTTGACCAAAGAATTAATAAAACAGATTGTTTCAACAGAGGTAAATTCTTTAAAAAACGAAATAGAAACACTGAGAGCAGAACTTCAAACGAATGTCAATAAAGTAGAAGATTATAAAATTAAAGCAGTTGACAATTTGATAAAATGTGAAGAATCCTATGAAATCATTAAATCAGTTCCAGAATTTAAGGGGGAACTTGAAAATTATGTGAGTTGGAGGGAAGCAGCAGAAACGCTATGAGTCAGTATATTCGAAAAAGTAAACGATTTTTCGCAGCACTATCAATATTAAGGAACAAGATAACAGGAAAAGCAAACGATGCTCTAACCATCCACGGAACAGTCCTAAATTTTGATGCTATTTTAGCCAGGTTAGATTTCGTTTTTAGCGATAGAAGACCGCTACACATTATCGAACAAGAACTAAGTATTCTTACACAAGGAAAACTAAGTGTAATGGAATATTATATCCAAGTTTACAGGCAACTAACATTACTGACTAACAAAACTATAATGACATATGGTCGTAATAAGCCAATCACTTCAGAAATTAATGATAGACATAGACAGAGTGCATTAAGAGTTTTCATAACTGGCCTTAACGGCCCAATATCATCGACTCTTTATTCCATGAATCCAACTGACTTGCCTAATGCAATGGCGTTTGTACAAGAGATGGAAAGTAACAACATGAGAGCAAAATTCGCTCACAATTTCATTGGAATGAGTTATAGAAAATATAACCCAAATTATACTACTAGCCCAGAACAAATAATAAATATTTTAATCAAAAGACCACTTATTACAATAATTCAAACTATTTGAGATACAATCAAAGATCACCACAACAAGTTAAAAATAATCAATGGAATCAGAGTCAGAATAATAATAATCAGTGGGGACAAAATAATAATTGGAAGTTTAAGTTTAAGTTTAACAATCAGGTACAGCCTGCTCCTGAACCCATGGAGATAGATGAATCAATCCAGTATCAAATTCGTCCTAATAATAATTTTAACAGGAGTAATAATAACAAACAAAATTATAATAATTATTATCCAAGAAATAATTATAATCAAAACCAAGCGCAAAAAACAAATATAAGCGCCACTCAAAACAAACCAATTGAATCACATCCACAGTTAAAGCGGGAACCAACTGGTTCAATTAATCAGCCTGCTCAAAAAATTATGAGAGTAAATAACATAGAAGAGGATCATTTTTTAGATCAGAATCCGGAGTAGGATTACCCTACTTAATTAGAACTGACAAAAAAATCGAAAAGGAATTAAAAGTTTTAATTGATACAGGAGCAACATCTTGTTACATAAAAAGGAGAATTTATCAAAATAAAAAGAGCTCCCAATTTACAAAAGAGTTTCAACCATTAATGGGTTTACAATAATAAAATATTATCATTTAATAACGATATTTAACACAAGACAAGTATTTTATGAAATAGAAGGGTTAGAGTCCGACTTACTTATAGGTTTTAATCTTTTAAAAAAATAGGAGCGGTAATTGATATTCAAAAAGGGACCATCAATTATAACGGAAAAAAAGAAAAATTACTTTACGATGAGGACAATGCTTTAAACCAATTATCGCTAACAAATTATCCTTCCATTAAAAGAATATATTATAAAAAAATACTTTGAAGAGCAATGTGGAAATAAAACAGATTCACAAATGGTGGAAAAAAGTTTATTTAGCTTGGTATCACAGAATCCTGAGCAAGCCGACGTAGAATTATCCGTCAACAAAAAATCAAATAGTTTGGGATCTAGAAATCCTGAACACGCCGACGTAGAATTATCCGTCAACAAAAAATCAATAGTTTGGGATCTAGAAATCCTGAACACGCTGATGTAGAAAAATCCGTCAACAAAAAATTATATAGTTTTGGAAAAAAAATTCCTGAACACACCGACGAAGAATTTTCCGTCAACAAAAAGTTAAAACGTTTGGGAACACAAAACCCTCAACGTGCCGACGTCGAACTATCCGTCAATAAAAAAGTAACAACTTTGGGATCAAAGGATTCCGAAAGAAATAAAATAAATAATATTAAAATGTTAAATTCAAATCAAGTAGAAGATTTGGAGAAAAAAATAATTGACATAATTGAAGAGAAACACTCTAAAATAAACCTACAAATTCCTTTTTGAACTGATATTCGGGGCGAAATAAATACAAATAACGACAGGGCCATTTATAGTAAACAATGTCCCTATGCTTTATCAGTTTCAGATTTCGTTAACAATGAAATTAATAAAATGATAAATGAAAATATTATAAGGCCGAGTAGAAGTCCTTACAATTCACCAGTACTGGTGGTACCCAAAAAGGGTCAAAATGAAGACGGTAGCCCTAAACGCAGACTTGTAATAGACTACAAAAAATTAAATGAGAACACAATACCGGATAGATACCCGATGCAAGACCCATCTGTTATATAAGCCAACTTAGGAAAGGCAAAATATTTTTCCACAATTGATTTGGAATCAGGATTCCATCAAATTCTTATGAAAGACTCAGATATTGAAAAAACATCTTTTTCTATTAACAACGGAAAATTTGAATTTTTACGCATGCCTTTCGGGTTAACCAATGCGCCCAGAATTTTCCAGAGAGCAATGGATGATATTCTCAGAGAACAAGTAGGAAAAACATACCACGTCTACATGGACGATATTATAATTTTTTCAAACACAATCGAGCAACATTTCTCAGATTTAACTCAAATAATAGGCATTTTACAAAGAGCAAATATGAAAATTTCTCTCGAAAAATCGAAATTCTTTAAATTAGAAACCTCCTTTCTTGGTTACATTGTTTCTTTTAATGTAATCAAACAGATCCTGAAAAAATGTCCACAATCTCAAGGTATCCGTTACCACAAAATATTAGAGAACTTCGAAGTTTTCTAGGCTTAACTGGCTATTACCGAAAATTTGTCCGTAATTATGCAAAAATTGCAAAACCACTTACAATATATTTAGGAGGGGAAAATGGAAATGTTTCTAAAATAATATCTACAAAAGTTTAATACAATTAGACGATTCAGCTATACAAGTTTTTAAGGAACTAAAAGAGAATCTAATAGCACAAGTTGAACTAGTTCAACCAGACTATAGTAAAAAATTCACTTTGACAACAGACGCATCAGACGTAGCTATTGGGGCGGTATTATCACAGGATAACAAACCAATTACTTTCATTTCTAAGACACTTAAAAAAACCTAGCAACTTTATGCCACAAACAAAAAGGAACTGCTAGCAATAGTATGGGCCTTAAAAATTTGAGAAATTATTTGTACGGAGTAGTTGGTATAGAAATCCAAACGGACCATCAATCTTTGTCTTTCACGATTTCGGACCAAAATCCCAACGTAGAAATGAAAAGATGGTATTCTTTCATAGAAAGCTTTAACCCAAAAATAATATATAAACCCGGTACAACAAATGTTGTTGCCGATGCATTATCTCGAATACAAATAAATAACATTACAAATAGTGATGTAGAACAAACAGAACAGTCAGACTCAGATCAAAACACACAGCATTCTGCTGACAGTAGTTTTGAAAATGTAATACAAGAGACCCGTAAACCGTTAAATCAGTTTAAGCAACAACTGTTATTAACAAAGGGAGGTTTACAATACATGAGTCACTGGAAGTTTTTGGCAGGACACGACACATAATTGAATATGATACACCAAAAAATTTAATAACTATATTAAAAGAGTATATTCCACCAAACATTACGGTAGGAATTCATTGTACATTAGAGGACTTATATCACATTCAATTACCCTTAACAAATAATTTCACTAACCCATTTCTTTTTACGAGAATCTTTCTTCAAGACAAAGAAAACGATTAAGATAAAGCCATAATTATAGAAGAAACACATAGTCGAGCTCATAGAGGTCTAGATGAAAATTATAAACAAATCAGTAGGTTATATTATTGGCCAAACTTATTTAAAAAATTGAAAGAATATATAAAAAATTGTGTGATTTGTAATGAAAATAAATATAACAGGCACCCAATAAAAATTCCAATCGGGGAAGCCCCTATTCCAACTAAAGAAGGAGAAAATTTACATATAGATATATACTACGTGCAAAACTTAACATTTATTACTTGTATAGACGCGTATTCAAAATACCTTGTTGTAAAAGAAATTCAAAATAAGCTAAACATTGAAATTAAGGTAATTTCAACAATTTCCCCAAGCAAAAGTAATTATGACCGATAACGAACCTAGTTTTACCTCGGCCCAATTTAAATCATTTGCACAAAGGTGTGGAATTACTTTGCATTAGGCAGACCCAAGACACAGTACTTCAAACGGACAAGTAGAAAGAGCACACTCGACATTAACAGAAATAGCTCGCTGCACAAAAGAGGAGTTTAATTTAACTAATTTTTCCGAAATAGTTATTAGAGCCGCTCAAAAATATAATCAGAGCATTCATTCCACAACAAACGAAAAACCATTTGATATCCTATATAATAAAATTGATCATGATAATATTCCCATTATCTTGAAAAATACACAATCTAGAATCTTAGAAACACATAATGAGAACAAAAAAGAAAAAGATTATCATGTAGGACAAGTTTTTATGAAAAGAAACATGGGGAACGAAACAAACTTAAATCCAGATATAAAAAACAAGTTGTAAAGGAAAATTTACCTAACAAAATAATAATCAACAATAGAAATAGGATTATTCATAAAGATAATATTAAATTCTAATATAAACAAAAATATTTTATTATCAGAAAAATGTTTTTTCAGAAATAATTGACTATACAAGACACGAATATTTATTATTTAAGGACAATAAAGACATATTGACGTACGATTCATACGCAGATTTATTTCACATAACTAATTTAAGTTTTTATGAAGAAATAATTAACACGGAAACCAGATCTTTGACCAAAACATCAAAAACAGACATAGAATGGGAAATTTCAATGGACTTGGAACTCATTAAATTAACTTTATCAGAAATAATGCTAAAAAGAGAAAAAAGAGGAATTAATGAAATAGGAACTTTATGGAAATGGATAGCAGGTACTCCTGATCATGATGATTTCATAACGGTTCAGAACAAAATAGACAGCCTAATTGAAACAACAACAAGCAATTCACAATAAATTCAAAATTATTTAATGAAGTAAAATATCTTTAAAAAATGAAGTTTTTAACGAGGAAACAATTTTACGAAAACATCGTTTGCGGTTACTCACATTTGACTTACAAATTTATTAGATACTATTATCTTAGCAAAAGCAAAAATTTTTAATACAAAAATTTTAAACGAGAATGAAATTAAAGAAATTTACAATCATGAAAAACAATCTGTAGTATTATCTGACCTAATGGACATATCAACTTTTAAAATTTGATTAAATAATGATTTACTTGTAGTTTACATAAAATATCCCATGATTAACGGTAAATGTGACCTTTACAAACAAGAGCTATTGCAAAATCCGATGGAAAATTATTAATAAATAATGAAGTTGCCAATTGCAAAAACAAATATTACCTAATGACTAATTTTAAGAAAGAAATGTTTAACAACTATTGTAAATTAAGTTTTGAAGCTAATTGTTTTATTAAATTATTATTAATAATAGAAGAAACACAAACCACGAAGAAACTTTTGAAGAAAAAGATACAAACCAAGACCAATGTTTTTTTTTCAAAACTAAGAGAACGCTTAAAAGAAATTCATAATGAATCGGGGCGATCCATTTTAGAAGGGGGAGAGTTAACCAACCCGTGAAACCGGGCCGCTTATGGAATTAATAAACAATTTTTTCAAAATTCAATTTAAACAATCTTTGCCTATGCCTTTGCATTTGCCTTTGTCTTTGCCCATGCCTTTGGCTTTGGGGTCCGCTCTTGACTTCCCTACCAAATAAACAAACAATCCTAAAGTAAACATAAGTTTCCACTCGAAGCCCAATCAATTGCGTTCTAAGCTCAAACTATTGCGATCCAAGCCCAAACAAATTGCATCGGTCAGCATATTTGAATTTCACAATGGGATGCCATGATTTCATCCTAAGCTTATATTCTAAACAAAAGGAAAAGTTCGAGAAGCTTAAAGAAAAGCTTCTGGCCGAGGTTCGTTGGATAAGATTTTAGAATTAAGCCGGCAGTCCATCTTTGATCAAGAAACAGTTCGGAAGTAAGAAATTCGATTGTGAACAATTAAGTGTATTGTACTTGTGAAATTAAATAAAAAGGTTTAACACCAAGTTACTAAAAATAAAAATATATTTTTTAACAATATTACTAGTGATAAATTTAATTTGCATATAAAACGACAAAGAGTGGTGTTATTGGTAACTATTTTTCTTCCCCACACTTCCTTTTTTCCAAGTGACCTAGGCTATCGACGACAAACGATCCATCCCTCACATATCCCTCTGTAGCGAATTGGTAGATCCTTATTCGTTGAGTCGGAAGATCTCTCACGATATTTTTAAAGGAGCGTTTATCATCGATAAATCTTAATGTAATTAAATATTTTTCCGATGTAAAGTTTTAAGACTATTAATCTTGATCGTTAATAATTCATTAAAAAAATTGTTATTAATTTAACTATTATATTTTGTTGACGCAGGTTTATATTATTTATTTCAATTCTTGAGGTTTTATTTTATTTAATTTCTGTTCAGCTTAGCTTTTTCACGTCTGCTTCCAATTGTCTCTCTCAATTCAAGTGTTACCCTATTCTGATCTTCACATAGTCCTTACTACTTATTCTACATTATTGGAACATCGGAATGGAACATAAGTGTTATTATTATTAAATTATTAAATAGTCACATCTTATATCCACTTGATCTATACAGCTTCCAATATACTGCTACCAGCTCGGCCATCCTGACAATTAGATCGTCCTCGATCGTGGGTTTCTAATATTATAAAAGTTTTTCTTAATATTATATGTTTGAGTTAGTAATAATTTTGGACTAGTATGATATATAATTAATTAATTTAGCATATATTAGGAGTTAATTTCACACTGATTACGCCAATCTGCCCATTTTCGTATCCGACATGCTTCTACAATTCCTTCATAGGGAATTTGACTAATTTGACAATTTTCAATATCACTGATGACATATCTATCGTTTGGCAATATCTTTTTAACGATATATGGTCCTTTGTACTTTGGTACAAACTTTTGTTTGTACCAATTGTGGTGTCAATGTTTCGCATTACAACAAAATCGCCTTCCTCAAATTCTATATGGTCTTTATGATTTTTCTGAAAATATTCTTTGCTCCTTTTCTGGCACTGTTCTATTTTATCTGAAGAATTCTTACGCACATTTTCTAAATCACTCTGTGGTATATCATTTCTATCATCTAAGTATTCTGATAATGCGTCAATATTGCAACCTCTCTGCTGAACTCCAAATAATAATACTGAGGGTAATTCCTTTGTAGTTGAATGCATTGAATTATTAATGGCATATTCGGCCCTATCTAAAAGTTTGCTCCAGTCTTCATGCTTAATTGGTTCAGTTATCTTGGCCAGCATCGCTTTTATGGTCCTATTTACTCTCTCCACCTGTCCGTTCGCTTGAGGTGACGCAGTTGCTACCTTAACGTGTTCGATATTATTTTCTAATAAAAATTTGGCAAATTCTAATGACGTTAAAACATGTACCTCTATCACTTACAACTCTACGTGGGTCGACTATAGTATTGAAAATATTTCGTAAAACACATGTTGACTCTTTTGTACTCGTGAATTCACTGGATACAACTTAACAAATTTGGTAAATCCATCAATAATTACTAGCAAATGTTTCTTTTTCGATATAACTGAAGGTAAAGGTCCAAAATGGTCTATGTGTAATGTATCAAACGGAATTGGTCGCTTAGGTATATTATGAAGTGTTCGATTATTCGCATGTGTGGGTACCGTAAACATGATACACTTTAAGCAATTTCCAATAAATGCATCTATTTTAGCTTTCATGTTTGGAAACCAATAGTGTCTCATTATTTCTTTAAGCACTTCTCGGAACCTAAATGACATAAATTTTCATGAACCCTCCTAATTATATGGGATTCCATTTCAGCTGGTACATATAGCAATTCAATTTCATTCTCACCTAATCTATAAACAATTCCATCGCTTAATATAAAGTTCTTCACACTTCCTTGTTCTAATTGTTCTTTCAATTTCACTATAATACTATCTCTATTTTGCGTTATCTGAAGCTGAAGGTTGATGTCGTCACTGTCAATTACTGAAACTATTTGATCTTTGTTGTCACTATTTTGGATATTCACTACTGGTTCATATTCAAAACTCTCATTTAAGGCTGAAGGGTATCTACTTAATGAATCAACATGAGTCATATACTTTCCACTACGATGCTTAAGGGTATAATTGTAATTAGCCAATTCTAAAGCCCATCTGGCAATGCTCGAGTTAAGGCGTCCTTTCCCTAGGCACAAAACTACTGCATTACAATCTGTTACTATGTTAAACGGAATTCCTTCTAATTATATTCTGAATTTTCGTAATGAATAAACTACAGCTAATGTTTCCAATTTAAAGCTTTCATATCTAGCTTCTAGTTTTGTTGCTCTTTGTGAAAATAGGCTATGGGTGAAACTTATTATCATTCTGCTTTTGCAACAAAATTCCTCCAAATCCCTCGCTACTTGCGTCGCAATGCAATTCAGTCTCTCGATTTGGGTTGTACAAGGATAATATGGGAGATGAAATTAATTTGTCACGAAGATATTCAAAAGTTTTTATACAATCCTCACTAAGTTCATACTTAACACCTGCTTTTGTGAGCTCTTGCAATGGCTTTGCTATTTTTGAGTATGCCGGAATAAACCTCCTAAAGTAAGAAAATAGTCCTAAACATTTCTGCATTCCATGGCGATCTTTTGGTATCGGAAGATGTTTAATAGTTGATGTGTGCTCATAATTCGGACTTATTCCTTTTTCACTCAGTGTATACCCTAAAAATTCAATGCTTTTGTAAGCGAACTGGCACTTATTTATTTTAATTTCCAATCGGTACTCTGCTAAAATTCGTAATACTCTTCCTACAATCTTAAAATGTTCGTTCAATGTTTTCGAGCCTATAGCAATATCGTCTATATAAACTACTACATTTCCTTCGCGAATCAAGGTTGAAGAATAAAGTTAATAAATCTCATAAATACTGCGGGTGCATTCATGAGTCCGAAAGGCATTCTTGTATATTCATATTGACCGGAAGGTGTTACAAATGCTGTATACTGCACGGAACTTTCTGCTACTTTCACTTGATGGTATCCATTTTTCAAATCTAACAATGTAAAATACTTATTTCCTTCTAATCTCTCTAAGCAGTCATCTATGAGGGGAAGGGGGTATCCGTCTCGAACGGTTATCTTATTAAGTTGTCTATAATCTACACACATACGCTTTTCTCCAGATTTTTTCTTAACAAGAACGATAGCGGAACTATAGGGTGAATTGCTTTCTCTTATAAATCCTTTTTTCAATAACTCATCAATTTTTGAATCTACTTCTTTCTTTTCCTGATACGAAAGTCTTCTTGGTACAGTGCGTACCGGTTCTTCAGACTTAAGTCTTAGCCTCATTTCATAACTATGTTGGATCGCTGGGATGTTAGATAAACATAAGTAATTCAATCTTATTATTTCACTGAGTTCGCTTCGATCTTCATCACTTAACTTCGGGTCAATGTCAAAACTTTCATCATCCTGAAATACATCGATACTATATATATACGGAATGCTGTCGTCACTAACTATTTCATTTTCTATACACAACTCTTCAAAATCTCTACTGCTTTCTAAATGGTCACTGTCTCTATATGTTTCACTATTCTGAAGTCTATTTATTGGTTCAATACTCACTATTTTCAATGGTTCACTATCCTTAAATAAATTCACTTCTACAATTCCTTTTACCTTATCCTTAGAAATCAATTTTATTCCAAATTTCTCAAAAAACTTACGGCCTAACAGAACATTAGTTGAAACATAATTATTGGGTACAACAAAAAATGAAATTTCTTCTTCTATGTTTTGAAAAAACGAGCCTGACAAAAATTTTTCCGAATGTTTTAATTTTAAATCCATTAACTCCATAGTAATTCGTCGGGACCAGTATATCGCTAAAGTTTTTATAAGGAATCGCAGAGTGCTGAATTAAATTAATGGCGCTTCCCGTATCGAACATGGCAGACAGAAGAGTTACGTTAGGCTTATGTTGGCAATCAGTGTAAAAATATACTCCTACCTGGTTAAAAATCGGAATATAAACATATTAGGCTCCTCTTCGTCATCTCGTATCGGCTGGTTGTTGGCTGCTCCCACCACTCTCGGATCACTTGCTGGCTTCTGCTGACAATCCTTTAGCATATGTTGGAGGGATCCACAACGGAAACAAGATCCCTTCTCGCGTTTCGGCGCAGTGCACGACGAAGCGTAGTGCCCATAAGCAGAGCAATTGTAGCACCGGACTGTTTTCCGATCTCCTCCAGTATTTTCCATGCGCTGAGGAAAATTGTGTGACTTCTTCCTTAGATTGCCATACTTCCAAGCCAATTCCTTCAATTGTGCGATTGTTGTTGCTGTGTACAATATAGCGATATTGGCTGAACGATCGCGAAAACCATCAATGACGAACTGCACTGTCAATTTTTCGTCAATATTTGCACGCATAGCAATTTCCTCCATCAGAAGTATGTATCCCATAACGGTGTTCTTCGCGGGGTTGAACATGGTTTCCTTAAGTAGCAATACAATATCAGCAGTTGAGCTTCCACGACCGAATGTTTTTATGAAATTTGTCTTAAATTCGTCGTAAGTGTTCGATCGATCAACACTCACAAACAAGTCGGCATCTGTACCCGATTTCATCAACATTCGTACGCAGCGCAGTTGAAAATTTGTACATGTGTTGATATCTCTGCAGACTCTCTCAAAATTCAAAATCCACTTAAGGGCTTCCTCATTTTCAGTGGCAGAAAACGGGCTCACGAGGTGCATCACCATTTGGAGGTCATCTGTCGTTTTGTCGACGTTTTCATCAATCCGGCCAATATTTTCTTCTTCTCAGCAACCCTTATGGCGGCGTCAAGCAGTGCTTCTTCTTCTTCCAATGTCTTGTCCATTTCAGAATGGCGTCGTAATTATAAAAGCGGAAAAAAAATGTGTGCTCTCAGGTATGGCTATGTAGGCGAATGTATTAATGGGACTATCCCACTTCTGAAGTTGTTGACGCAGGTTTATATTATTTATTTCAATTCTTGAGGTTTTATTTTATTTAATTTCTGTTCAGCTTAGCTTTTTCACGTCTGCTTCCAATTGTCTCTCTCAATTCAAGTGTTACCCTATTCTGATCTTCACATAGTCCTTACTACTTATTCTACATTATTGGAACATCGGAATGGAACATAAGTGTTATTATTATTAAATTATTAAATAGTCACATCTTATATCCACTTGATCTATACAGCTTCCAATATACTGCTAACAATTTTTGTAATTTTTTTTTAAATTCTTTTTATAGTTCCTATTATAATTTCAGTCAGAAGTTTGCAACGCAGTGAAGGATACATTTCCGACCCTATAAAGTATATATATTCCTGATCAGCATCAGGAGAGTCGATCTAGCCATTTCCGTCCGTCTGTCCGTCCGCTTCTACGCAAACTAGTCTCGCAGTTTTAAAGCTATCTGCGAGAAACTTTCCCAAAAGTTGTCTTTTTATTGCAGGAAGTACATAAGACCTCCTAAGGAGGAACAATCGGTAAAAATAAATATAAAAAAATTATAGCTTTGCTGTGTTTTTTACCCCTTCGACATATAGTAATGGTTAAATAGTTCAGAATTACGGTTTACATTTTTTCAAAATCGGACGACTATAGCTCCCACAGAAACAATAAAAATAAAAAGAATAAAATTGTTTTTAAATGTAACTCATATAATTTTTAATTTTTTTTTAAATTCTTTTTGACTTATTAATAATTTGACAGTTCAGAATTACGCTTTTAATACTATTAAATTAGGAAAACGATATCGTGTAGCTGTCATAGGAACTATCAAATAATGGAGCTGCAAATCATGATTGCTTTAATGTTTTTAAACATATACGCATGTAAATCATAATTTTAATGTTTTCAAGAATATTTAATTTTTTGAAATAGCTGCAAGGGTATATGAACTTTTGTTTGCCGAAATTTGATTTCTTTCTTGTTTTAATTTGGGTTTCTTTTATGCTCAAAAAACCTGGCCTTAGGTGTATGAGAGGTAGCGTCAGATGTATTGTTAATTTTTGGATGCATTAGTTTTCATTATTTTGATCGTGAACGATAACAGTTTGTAAAGGGATACTTTTAAGTTGCTTTTTTTGAGCGTGTATTTCTTAAATTTAGCACGTAGTGTCCTTGTAGAGATTTTGTAATAAAAATTTATCTTTAAATAAAAGAACGTTGGGTTTTTTTGTTTAGCTTGAAAACTTGCGCTTAGTTTAGTATTTAGCGACCTTTGGAGACTAGCCAGATGCATAGCCAAATTTAGTGTCGGAAATTAGTGTTTAGCAAAAAAAAATTCTAATTAGTATTTTTGCGGGTGATGCAAGATAGTTCTACAATCATCTGTTGCTGAGAAGCTTGTCTCAGCTGGCAGAAATTTCTGGAAATGGCCGAAACCGACGCCGAGTGATTTTTGAACTTCCTTCTTAATTAAACCGGCGTGGCAATCAGACGTGTGAAATTTCATTTGTACTAATTCGATCAAAAATACACGCGGCATTTCGAAGTTCCCGCAAAGTGACTTTTTCCCGCGACTAATTCAAGCAAAGAAGTGAATTATATGGGTTTTCTCGCTAAATATTTTCAAGTGGTGAATTTTCGATTTCTTTTAAAAGGCTGAAATTTTACGTTTCCCGATACGGCCGCCACAGCCGCCACGGCAAACTAGCACGAGTGCATGTGCAAGGTGCCCAGTTAACTTTCGCCGTTGTTCCGGGGAGCACCCACATCGGCCGGCAGTCCAAATCTGCCCTGTGGAGCACCCACGCTGCCCAGCGATTCGGATCAGCCCGGAGGAGCACCTATATTGACCGGCGATCTGCAGTCGCCCTGAGGAGCAACCGCATTTGCCAGCGCACCGCAGTGCCTTCGGGAGCACTCCCAATTTTTGTTCGGCGATCTGCAGGAGCAACAGGGAGCTCTCTCGTATAACTCAACGAGGAATTTCCTAGGCCAAATAATCATATAAGCTAGGGAAAAATTAACCTTATTTGTACGCTAAAAAAAAAAAAAAATATCAAGCTTGTAAGAAAGTTTTCACGTGCATATCAGCCAAACAGGCTACACTGGAAAAAAATTCCTAAACATGTGTTAAAGTAAATCAAGAAGAAAATTTATTAAAAGATTAAGTGATTAAAAATTGAAGTGACAATAATTATGTTATGTAAAAAAAAAAAATTTAATTTAATTAAATAATTATAAGATTTAAAATAAGTTATGATTCATCTAGTGCGCGGTTAATTTACGGTTTCTATCTCTCTGCCAAAAGTATTTTTAAATTCGTTTTGATTCGAAAAACAACAAAAAAATAATTATGAAACGTTTACAAGTGCACATATAATCCCACATCGGAAGATCGATCCTCTGGCCGAGGAACCAGCTGTGTGAGTTGTTTTACTTTTATTTCAAATTATAAAAAAAAACTTAAATATTTGTGCCAATGAAATTCTCATAAACGAAACAAAAAAATTTGTTTTAATGCCGAAAATTTAAGAAAGCCATTACTTAAATTTATAAATGCCAAACCCAAAAAAAAAAAAAATGAATTATTTAAATTTACACTGAGAATATTTCCTTTGAAAAAATATTTAATTTTAATAAAAATAAATGTAATTAACTAGCGAACCACTGATGAATGATGAAATGAAAATGAATATTAATAATCATAAAAGAACAAATTATTGAAATTCCTTTGAACATAAACTATTTAAAAAAAAATATTGTTTAATATACCCAATACTTATATTAACTATTTTTCACCATACTAAAAAGGTATTTACATTACATATATTCTACATTTATAATTATATACACCTGTGAAACCCAGTATTTACCCATGAGGTTTAACACTTATTATATTTTATCTTTTCTCGCCGAAATTGTTTCACCCTGTAGTAAATTATCTAAGAAAGATTAAATAAGTTACTTGCAATGGAATTAATTTTTATAAAGGAAGTTTAAAAAACTATTTAATTGAACTCAGCTGATGTCTCTGCGGTCTTAGGGTATACAAGGGATCACCAGAGTTATGCTCTAGCGGCAGGTGTTCATATGTAGGGTGGGCAATATGCGACCCAAATTACACCTACGGCGTCGCAAACAACAATGTTCTCTCTCTCTCTTTCTTTTACACTGCCCCCTTTCAATAATTTCTCAAAACTTTTCTTTTCTAAATTATGCATCTTTTCTTCCGGTTAAGTAACTATCTTTAGATATTGTAGCATGTACGCTCAATTCTGATTTTATTAATAGTAATACGTAGACAGTGTCAAAATCTGTACGAGCAAGACCTCCACGAGGTCACAGTGCAGTAGAAAAATGTAGAAGTTTACAAAAGTATATTCGAAATGGATGGAGAAAAATCTTGGTTCATTTGAGATAAATTTTAGAGCAAACAGTTTTTTCAGTCTGCTATTTTAGAGAAGGCTGAATCAAGATATAAGATTTATAAGTCCGACAGACTACACCATGCAAGGAAGCACTGTCGAAGCGGCGCATTCAAAATCACAAGAAGTCATTGACCTCTTATTGTGCGAATCTGAATCTGATAAGAAAGAGAGTTCCGACTTTTAGTTTTTGTATAATATTGAAATCGAAAGTGTAAATATTTATCACTATTGAAAAAAGAAAAAAAAAATATTTTAAAACAACTTCAGGGCGGGGTTGAGGACATGCACACTTCTACAAAATAAAAGTATGGGTTTGAATAGCACTAGAAAAAAAAATCCATAGAAATATCTTGCCTAGTCATAGTGTTATTAATTTATGCCAAAAATAACCGGTCGAATTCCCCATAATGCCCTGGCACCACTGTGCGTAGGTGCTTTTGGGTGATGGGTTGCATTCCAGGCCAATAGTGAGACCGAGGTAAGCACTTTTACGACCAGACCCAATTGGATTGTTATTATTGGCTGGTTGTACCGCCTCCATTTGTTTTTTCCGTTTCTTATTGTCGGCAGGCATATTGTTGCCGTCAATGTCGGGGATATCGCCTCCGCCCATTTAATATCCTCTTGGTTCCTTTTATAATATAATCCTCCTTGGACGCCTGGTCTTACGTGATTGCCTTTCTTACGGTCAATAGGTTCTGCCTGTTGAGGTGTCACACTCTGGAAGTCCTTTGCACTCGTGCTCTCGACCAGATTAACCTTGGACAGACCGCCAGAAGATGTTTGATGGTTAAGCCGATACATAACTGCTGGTCGTGGTGCACTCTTTGGTGGTGTTGACAAAATTGCCGACCTTTGGTGTGGTACTGAACCGTGCAGCGTTTCCAAACTTGATTGGTTTATTTCGCGGAGAAGGGATAGGTCTACCCGAGCAGAGATTCGTTGTACCTGGATAAGGCTAGAATGAACAAGAAGGTCGTCACTTGCACACAGTTCATTGCTGGATTATTTGTTAACTGGGTGGGCCCAGATTGAATTTCAGCACGGAAATATGCGCTATTTTTAAGCAGTTGGGCATTGTTTATGCGAAACCCGGAACCCGTTCGGTTTCCTTCAACTCGGCGTTCTCAAAGCCATCCCACTAGCTTCGCCATTTGTAACAAGTTTTTAACGAAGCTTAAGAGCTTAGCCAATATGAGCGACGAAGCTTCGACGAACACACATATTTCACCAAATAGACAGTCTGGATTCGCAGCATCGGACAATCAGGTTAAGTAACCTAGCGATTCGACGCTAAAAGTCCGGACTGGCTATCCATTGAAACGTAAATCTTCGTCAAAGCCTAGTCACTCCTTTTTTAGGTGTCGCTTCATACATTCACCTCAAAGATTTACCGAAGCTTGACCTCGAACTGGCTAAAGTTGCTTTCTACCAAAAAAGGCCAAACTGTTTAAATTAAGGAAATTTGACATTAATTTGTCTTCAAAGGAATTTATTAAATAATTATTTTAAGCGCAAACTATTTCTATGGATATAACAAAGGTGAATTGAATTACATTCATTTTAATGGGTTTCAGGTTTGATTGAAAAATTCTTGAGTTAATTAGACAAAATTTAATTCAATTTTAAATTTGATTTTATTACTTAACTAAATTCGAGAAAAATTTCCCGCATCGACCCATCAAATGTACATATATACATACTTTCAATTTCATACGTTCCTTCTTTGGCGCATGCTCAGTTAAATAAACAGTTAAAATAATAGGCAGTGCGAACGACTTACGTTTAATCTCCACCGTTCGTTTATTTTTATTAGGTAGTTGCGGTAACAATTGTTTATTTAGTGTTCATTTTTGTGGAACCAATTAAAACTTTAAAAAAAGTACTCCCAATTCTTAATATTAAATAAATATGGAGAAATTACATGACTATCAAGGAATAACAGGTCGGTTACATCAATGGAGAGACAATATCAAAGAAACATACGGGGAGTTTCAAGACAAAAATACAACAAATATAGTTGCCACAGTTAAAAGTCAGCTTAAAGGAAACGCGAGTGCTAATAAAGACTATTCTCATGTATTTAGGTAAGGCTGTGATATGTGTCCCACAAACCAAATGTATTAAAAACAATCAGTAAGAACGTTTAAGTCGGGCATCTATTACTATAAATTTTATTGTTTTGACTCTTTATTTAAATTGTCTTTCTCGTTTTAACTTAAGACATTTGCAAATATTCTGATTACTCATTTAATATTTTGACATTTGAGATTGTGTATCGGACTATATTCGCAAGCATTTAAAAATTACGCGGCTTTCATTATTTGTTTATTAATTTGATCGGTTCTTCCAATATAAATAGTCGTCCGATACGAATTTTGACAAAATTATAAATTGAAATATAAATAGAAATATAAATTAATGCTTGAAATTAATGCTTGAAATGAATAAATTTAAATTGATTTCAGATGTGTGTAGGCTCTACACACACATTAAATTGAATTTTTATCAATATGAATAAGTGTAGTGCCTTAGCAGATTGTGTGAAAATAAATAAAGCTTAATTCGGAAGTAAACTTTGGCCCGCGAAAAGCATTTTAATATTAACATAATATTCTATATTAATACTGTTGAACGCACAGTTTTCGGGAAGAAAACCAAGAAGCCGATAGCATTGTATGTATTTCGTTGTTGTTTTAATGTATATAATATATGAATTGTGTGTGTGAAAATGTTTCTTTTTGGATTTGCTCGTAATAGGTTTTCTGTTTTTTTTTTCATATTTAATTAAAATAGTTTTGAATATATATGTTGCAAAATGCTGAATGTGTAAATGAAAAGGAGAAAATTAAAATATATAAGGAGGCCGAAGAAGAAGAGGAAATGTTCGATCTCGTTGCTTGTAAGATGTGCCTTGGGCTCATGTCTGAGGGGCAAAGAAAGAGATCAGTTTTGAACTTGCTTTATCGCTTGAACTCAATCAAAACGTAAGTGCTTTGTATGCATTCTGAGCTGTAAAAATCGTTTCTTTTTTAAAGGTTTTTATGCTAAAATCACCAATAAATTTCAATCATACATTGAATATTCGTATTTTCTGCATTTTCTACTAATTGAGAGTGAACGATGGACCACAAAAGCTAAATATTATTTCATAAAAATACATTAAAGTATAAAGATTTTATTCTATCGTTGATAAGTTTTGGGAACATGGTCTTCAAACATTCAAAGGCGGTGGCGGCAATATTTCTGTAATATCCTATAATATTGGTTCACTGTGTAATCTTAATCCATCCAATCTTTGCATTATCTTTGGTTCCCTTTTTTTGCTGGCAACTTGGTTTTTTATTACTTTTAATTCTTATTTTATTGAATAAAAAGGAAAAAGGAAGCAAACTTCGGCAAGCCGAAGTTTAAATACCCTTGCAGCTATTTCAAAAATTAAATATTCCCTAAAACATTAAAATTAAGATTTACTTACGTATATTTTAAAAGCAGTGAAGCTATGATGATTTGCAGCTCAATTATGACAGCTATTCGATATCGTTTTCCGATTTTAATAAAATTAAAAGCGTAATTCCGATCTGTTAAAAAAAAAATTACAAAATAAAAAAGTTAAATTTTTAAAATATTTATTTTTTTATATTTTTATTATTTCCATGGGAGCTATGTATATGATATAGTGGTCCCATTTTGATGAAATTGAAACCGTTATTCTGAACTATTTAACCATTACTAAATGTCGAAGAACTAAAAAAAATTAAAACAAGAATGGAAGAAAACTTCGGCAAGCCGAAGTTCATATACCCTTGCAGCTATTCAAGATAATAAATATCCTTGAAAAAATTAAAATTATGATTTACTTGAAGGTGTGATGATTTGCAGCTCAATTATTTAAAAGTTCTTATGACAGCTACATGATATCGTTTTCCGATTTTAATAAAATTGAAAGCGTTATTTTTAACTGTCAAATTATTAATTAATCAAAAAGAATTTAAAAAAAAAATTACAAAATAAAAAAAAATTGTTTTCAATATTTCTATTGTTCCCATGGGAGCTACATAATATAGTCGTCCGATTTTGATGAAACTTAAACCATAATTCTGAAATATTTAACCATTGCTATATGCCGAAGAACTACAAAAAAAATTAAAAAACAGCAAAGTTATATTTTTTTTCATTTATTTTTCCGATTGTTCCTATTGAAGCTATATGCTATAGTCGTCCGATTTTGATGAAATTTAAACCGTAATTCTGAAATATTTAACGATTACTAAATGTAGAAGAACTAAAAAAAAATTAAAAACTAGCAAAGTTATAATTTTTTTCATATATTTTTCCGATTGTTCCTATGGGAGCTATATGCTATAGTCGTCCGATCCGGCTCGGGACTTTTGGGAAAGATTCATGCAGATAGCTTTAGAACTGAGAGACTAGTTCGCGTAGAAACGGACGGACAGACGGACATGGCTGGATCGACTCTCCTAGTCATGCTGATCAAGAATATTTATACTATATAGGGTTTGAAATGTATCCTTCACTGCGTTGCAAACTTCTGACTGAAATTATAATACCCTCTGCAAGGGTATATATCTTTTTGAAAATTGTGAGTTTTGCGATATTGTGAAAGAGGATGGAACTTTTTTTAACAATCTGTACCTACACATTTGCTGAAGAAACAAAAAAAAAACATTTTTCCCGGTTTACGAGATATAGCATTATTAAAATATCAAAAAAGGTTTCGAAATACTAGATTAAGCAACAACCAATTTGGCAAAAGTAATAATGCAAAATTTATAGTTTTAGAAGTACTTTCAGCAGCAATTTTTATAAATTGGTTCAGAATCAATGACCTTGAAAATGTTGCACAGTTATGAAAGAAAAGAATAAATGCATAATTACCCATTTAAAATGTTTTGGAAAGCTCGTTCAGTTTTAAAAGGCTGTATTAATTTTTATTTGTGTTTGGTTCAAATATGCATGTGAGCCACTGTGTAAGTCAAGGAAAAAAAAAATTAAAAAACTTTGAAATATGTAACTAAATAAAAACGTGGTATTTGTCGTGCACAGTCTTTTATTTAAGGTTAATTGTCTTGGGGCAGAGAAGTAAATGAAACCCACACAATGCAATGCTACCATGTCTATATCTTTGCTTATGTCAAATGGAAGAAGGATCAGAAGGATCAATCATATGAGGGATAACGAAAATTTACAGTTTAAGGGATATACGTTTGAAAAAACGATTTGAAAAACTTTTAAATTACGTCTGTTAAGTTATTACGCGGAATTAGTTCAACATTAAAGTAAATCAAAAAATAAATAAAACTGTAAGCACGGAAGTAAAAGAATGTAAACACTGAATGTTAAGATCAGAACTATGAAGAAGAGAATTTCAATAAAGCCACTGAAGACTGTTGGAAAATTATACTCAACAGATACGCGTACTCCTTGGATTTTGGACTGGAGTTAAATTGCAATAACATTGTTAATAATTTCAAACAATTGAAATACATGGGTTTCTGTAGTTGCACATAACAGCTCGCCAGTACTCAATACCAGGTAACATATTGCAGTGTTTTCAAACTGTTCATTTGAAATTGGGCATATAAATGGAATTTGGTGTCATAGTAGAAAATACACGCACATTTACACAGCTGTTAAGTCGAGTTTTTCCGAGCTCTGAAAACTTATCCAAAACGTCGTAAAAATTCTCCTGAAAGTGGAAACTTGGGGACACAGGTACGTACCAAGGTCTGCGCTTGCGAAGCTTCCTGGCGCCCTTAAAGTCTTGTGCAGGGGGTGGTCAGGGGGGTCAGGGGGGAGGTTCCTGGCACGCCCTTCGAGTCCCGCCCTCTACAGACTCCTCCTCGCTCACAGCGCTGTGGTTAGAGCGAGCTTACAGCGCCTCGCGTAACAGTACACTGCTGGTTAACAGTGCGACTGATGGCAGTGCTGGAGTGCGACGCAGGCAACGATTGACTCTCTGCAAGACATGAAGGCGCTGCAGGCTGAGATCAGCGAGAGGTTGTCTAAGACCCACACCAGGGTCTCGACCCCTAGCGCAAGGCAGCTTAACGCCTCCCCTGCACCTGATGCAGTCTGGTAACGGGGGAGCCAAATACAGAATGGTTAAGTTCCTTCGGCTTAGCCTGAATTACTGCAGAGCAGCACAAGACCTGCTTTCGCAGACGGTGATCGACCAGCGCGTAGATATTGCAATCATCAGCGAGCCGTACAAGGCAAAACCAGAAGGTGTCTGGCAACAGAGCACTGATGCTGGCGTAGCCATATGGAGTTGTGGGCAACACCCGGGACACATGACAAGTGGCATCCAGGACTGGCTACACTAGGGTGAAAATCCTAGCTGCTACATAGCCCCGAGCGTACATATAAACGTCTTCAGGGTGCACGAAATTGCCCAGGACGCGCGTGGAAGATCCCCTGTCCTGATCGCAGGTGACTTTAACGCATTGTCTACTGCATGGGGCAGCGATAAAACGACGCAGCGAGGGACCATACTCCTTGATGCCATGGCTCCGCTGAATGTCTGCCCCTACAACGAAGGGAATAGGTGCACCTTTAGCAAGGCTGGTCGGGAGTCAATCATCGACCTGACCTTCGCTAGCACCGAGCTTGCCAGAAACTGTGCCTGGAGAGTCGCGGACCTGTACACCCATAGCGACTACGCAGCAATCATCACCGAGACGGAGAACAGCTCCCCCACTCCACAAGCCGGCAAACGTCCTACAGACTCCCTGAACGTCGATGAAGATGTACCACGAATGGAGGATACCACGACGATACTAACGACGACGCAAAGACCTGGGTCAGTCCCATGGTGGAACGAGGAGATAACCACGGCTAGGAGAGAGTGCTTGTCTGCCAGGCGCAGAAGCCAGAGATGCAGAGCTCGCCTTATCCAGAAGCTAACTGATACTCACTTCAGGGCTAAGAAAATGGCACTGAAGGATGCCATAAAAGCAAGCAAGGCCAGGTGCTTCCAGGAACTGTGCGATGCGGCGGATTCCGAACCATTTGGGTCAGCTTACAGGATGGTCAAGGGAAAGCTAAACAGGCGGCCGACCCCAACTTGCCCGGTACTGCTAGGCACAATAGTGTCCACCCTGTTCCCGCGCAGCGCCCACTACTTCCACCCCGCGTGGACACAGGAAGAACGGTGCTAGCCAGCGAAGTGGAAGTTCTGAGCGCCCTAGCCACAATGAAGAAAACCAAAGCCTCTGGTCCAGATAAAATTCCCAACACTGCACTGCATGTCATCGTTGCATCCCACATGCGCCTTTTCGTGCAGATGTACACCGGCGGCAATGACTCGCTTATACCAAAACCAGGGAAGAAAAGCGTTGACCCATCGTTATACAGACCCCGATGTGTGCTCAATACAATGGGGAAAATATTCGAACGCATCATCTGCAACCGCCTGGAGAAGGAGTTCAAAGAACGCGATGCGCTGTCTGACCTCTAATACGGCTTCCGGAAGAAGCGAAGCACTATCGACGCCAATCAAGAGGTGACACATCGAAGGAGAGAGGTGGCGGGTAGGCGCTAAGAAGTGCTGCCTTATCTTCACCCTGGGCGTGAAAACCGCATTTAGCACGGCCAACAGGAGACTTGGGCTTGGCGCACTCCAGCGCAGGGGGATTTCGGACTACCTGATACAAATGACAGCAGACTATTTCAGGGATCGCGTACTTATCTACAGCTCCGACGCTGGCGTAAACGATCACTAGGTGACCAGAGGCGTACCCCAAGACTCGGTACTAGGTCACATCCTATGGAACGTCATGTATGACGCGATCCTTAGGCTAAATCTACCCGATGGCTTCACGGTAGTGGGCTTTGCGGACGATATAGCGTTGCTAACGGTGGCAAAAAAACTAGACGTCCTAGCCGAGGAATGCAGCCGCTCAATCGACATGCTGATGAGCTGGCTCGCAGGCAACGGGCTTACACTGGCGAATCAAAAAACGGAGACGATGCTCATAAGCAGTAAGAAAGTGGTCAAGAAGATACGTTTACGAGCCGGCACAGCAGTCATGGAGTCCACCCCAGCGATCAAGTACATTGGAGTTCTGATTGACCACAGGCTAACCTACAAGCGCCACTTAAACTGCGCAGCAGCCAAAACGTCCAATGCTAAAGTAGCCATCTCAAGACTGATGGCTAACACGAGAGGGCCTATTTGGACCGAGTCTATGAAGTGCCAAACGTACAGCAGACAGTGCAATGTATTATATAGACGATGGGCACACAGGCTGATCCGCAGCATAGCTCCTTGGCTAAACCAAAGGAAAGGTGGTTTTTTACACTGCGCAGATGATCACCGGGCACGGTTACTTTAAGGCGTACCTGTTTAGGTTTAAGCTCTAAAGGGACCCATATGGCGACGATGGGGAGCATGCATTTTTTACCTGCCCCCTCCACGCAAGAGAACGGGCACTAACGGAAGCAGTAACGAATTGTCCGATAACGGCGGAATACATTCTGGACAGCGCAGCCAAATGGAATGCTGTTGCCCATATGGCCCAACAGTCATTCTGCAACACTTGAGGCGCCGACAGCAAAATTGAAGCTTTAGATCCAGACGAGGACCTGACCGCCATCCGCCCCGCGAAGTAAAGCTTTGCGGCAGTTCCGCGGGAGCGGAACTTTCTTCTATATATTTAAGTATCAATTAAATAAAAAAAACAGCTGTATATAACTGGCGGAGCACATGTCTACACACAGACGCAGCAGCCCGAAAAGGTTATCTTCCATTCCATTTTTAGAGCGGTAAGCTCGATAACAGAGAAAAAGTACAGTACTGTGGCCGGCTCGTATAAATTAGACTCCCAAAAATCGCAGTGGTAATAACTGATTGATGTACTTAACGCTTACGTGAAAAAGGCATTTATTATACAGTGATTATTAGACTAAATTAATTTGGCAGTGGTAATAACTGATTGATGTACTTAACGCTTACGTGAAAAAGGCATTTATTATACAGTGATTATTAGACTAAATTAATTTGGCATCCAGTGAAGACCTGGAAGATTTATGTGTTACTACTCGGGCTCTTCTTCAATCTCTTAGAAGCTCAACTTAACAACAAGACTTAAGAAACAACACACTAAATATTAAATAGCCGGCAGAAGAAGAGCACTACTTCATTTTTAGCAGTTAATCAAATGGAGCATGTTTAGACAACCAAGTGAGTGTTCTGTAAGTCAAACGATCACGCGATCAGTGCCTGTTCCTCATTCACTGCGCTTTCGGTTGGCAACCGCTTTAAACTCGCCAAGGTTTCGCGACTTTGTATTACCTGCCTTTAACGAGGGCAAATTGTTTCATCTTGCAAGTTATCACACTGCCAAGTCTGTAATAAGCCTCACAACAGTTTTCTGCATCGTTATGTTTCCTTTTCTCTCACGCCACAACCGATCCGATTGCTTGGAATAGGGAAATTAAATTCTTTAACTAAGACCTGTGTACAAACCTAAATATATGTTCTCGCACCAGCTACTTCCAGATGTCAGCAGAATTATGCGTTTTACCATCCATTTCATCATATCAACCAGAAAAGGCATTTCAGGACTTGGAGCTAGGCATTCCACAGCCCCTTTCGTTAGCTGATCCATTATTTTACAAACCACAAAACGTATATTTACTACCAGGTGCAGATGCAATTTTTGACTTACTAGCTGAAGGCCACATTAAAGGATGTGATAAACTGTCATTGCAAAATACTGTGTTTGGGTTGGTTGTATCAGGCCGATTAAGTCCCTGACTAGTCAGCCAAAAGACTCTAGCTGTCATTTAACCACGCTACAAGAGTCATCCCTCGATGTCAACGTGCAGAAGTTTTGGGAGCTCGAGAAAATTCCTAACGTCGCATCAAAAAATTTGTACCCCAGAACAACAGTTTTGCGAGAAATTATTTAATCAAACCGTTACAAGATTACCCTCGGGTTGCCCCTTCAGATCGAAATTCATTCGAATCTGCCAAACAAAGATTTGTATCTTTAGAAAGAAGGATTCAAGAACAACCTGAAGTCCAATCTTTATATATTGCATTCATGAAGAAGTATCTAGCCTTAGGGCACATGTCACTAGCCGACAGTGGTATTCCCAGTGAAGCACACTTGTTTATCCCACACCAGTGGGTACTGAGACCGCAAAGTTCGAGAACGAAATTAAGCGTTGTTTTTGACGCATCGTGTAAGTCGTCAACCCAGCTATCTTTAAATGATTTGCTTATGGTTTCGCTTTCGTCTTCCTGCATATGCAATTTCTGCACTAATGTATCGGCAATTTGAGATCGATGATAGTCAGCGTCAATTCCAGATGATTAAATGGAGAGTAGGTCCAACAGAGCTTGTGCAAGCATATCGACTGACAACAATTACATATGGGACGGCATCAGCGCCCTACCTAGCGGTCTATTTTGTCTTTCTCAGCGCGCCTTTGTGACCATCTTGGTTACTAATCCCAATGACAACGTAAGCTAAAATAAATATACATTAAATTTGGTTGTGAAAGCTCGGGTGGGACGATCCACTTCCGGAAGAATTGCGTCGATGCTGGGAGTCAATGGCTTCCTGTATATTTGAATTAGATAAAATGTTTTTACCCCGACATATTCTCTTTCAATTCAATAAACGTAAAATGATAGCAAACTTATTTACTGTATTCGACCCTTACGCTATTTTTGATTTATTATTAACTTGACTAAAACATATTTAGGACTTTTGGGAATTGGCATGCAGATTCTAGTTTTTTCTACGCAGCGCGAGTTTATTTCAAAACGTAGCCACGCATACTCTAACGCCCACAAATCGAAAAACATAAAGCTGTTATATTGTGTGTGCAACAATTTTTATAATGGAGCTATTATTTTTATTTATTTATTTATTATTATTTTTTTTATTTTTATTTTTTTTTTTTTTTTGTTTTATATCCAAACTAAATTACAGTTATTTTTTGAGCATTCGAATCTGCCAAACAAAGATTTGTATCTTTAGAAAGAAGGATTCAAGAACAACCTGAAGTCCAATCTTTATATATTGCATTCATGAAGAAGTATCTAGCCTTAGGGCACATGTCACTAGCCGTCAGTGGTATCCCCAGTGAAGCACACTTGTTTATCCCAGACCAGTGGGTACTGAGACCGCAAAGTTCGAGAACGAAATTAAGCGTTGTTTTTGACGCATCGTGTAAGTCGTCAACCCAGCTATCTTTAAATGATTTGCTTATGGTTTCGCTTTCGTCTTCCTGCATATGCAATTTCTGCACTAATGTATCGGCAATTTGAGATCGATGATAGTCAGCGTCAATTCCAGATGATTAAATGGAGAGTAGGTCCAACAGAGCTTGTGCAAGCATATCGACTGACAACAATTACATATGGGACGGCATCAGCGCCCTACCTAGCGGTCTATTTTGTCTTTCTCAGCGCGCCTTTGTGACCATCTTGGTTACTAATCCCAATGACAACGTAAGCTAAAATAAATATACATTAAATTTGGTTGTGAAAGCTCGGGTGGGACGATCCACTTCCGGAAGAATTGCGTCGATGCTGGGAGTCAATGGCTTCCTGTATATTTGAATTAGATAAAATGTTTTTACCCCGACATATTCTCTTTCAATTCAATAAACGTAAAATGATAGCAAATTTATTTACTGTATTCGACCCTTACGCTATTTTTGATTTATTATTAACTTGACTAAAACATATTTAGGACTTTTGGGAATTGGCATGCAGATTCTAGTTTTTTCTACGCAGCGCGAGTTTATTTCAAAACGTAGCCACGCATACTCTAACGCCCACAAATCGAAAAACATAAAGCTGTTATATTGTGTGTGCAACAATTTTTATAATGGAGCTATTATTTTTATTTATTTATTTATTTATTATTTTTTTTTATTTTTATTTTATTTTTTTTTTCTTTTTTTTTTATATCCAAACTAAATTACAGTTATTTTTTGAGCATTCGAATCTGCCAAACAAAGATTTGTATCTTTAGAAAGAAGGATTCAAGAACAACCTGAAGTCCAATCTTTATATATTGCATTCATGAAGAAGTATCTAGCCTTAGGGCACATGTCACTAGCCGACAGTGGTATTCCCAGTGAAGCACACTTGTTTATCCCACACCAGTGGGTACTGAGACCGCAAAGTTCGAGAACGAAATTAAGCGTTGTTTTTGACGCATCGTGTAAGTCGTCAACCCAGCTATCTTTAAATGATTTGCTTATGGTTTCGCTTTCGTCTTCCTGCATATGCAATTTCTGCACTAATGTATCGGCAATTTGAGATCGATGATAGTCAGCGTCAATTCCAGATGATTAAATGGAGAGTAGGTCCAACAGAGCTTGTGCAAGCATATCGACTGACAACAATTACATATGGGACGGCATCAGCGCCCTACCTAGCGGTCTATTTTGTCTTTCTCAGCGCGCCTTTGTGACCATCTTGGTTTACTAATCCCAATGACAACGTAAGCTAAAATAAATATACATTAAATTTGGTTGTGAAAGCTCGGGTGGGACGATCCACTTCCGGAAGAATTGCGTCGATGCTGGGAGTCAATGGCTTCCTGTATATTTGAATTAGATAAAATGTTTTTACCCCGACATATTCTCTTTCAATTCAATAAACGTAAAATGATAGCAAACTTATTTACTGTATTCGACCCTTACGCTATTTTTGATTTATTATTAACTTGACTAAAACATATTTAGGACTTTTGGGAATTGGCATGCAGATTCTAGTTTTTTCTACGCAGCGCGAGTTTATTTCAAAACGTAGCCACGCATACTCTAACGCCCACAAATCGAAAAACATAAAGCTGTTATATTGTGTGTGCAACAATTTTTATAATGGAGCTATTATTTTTATTTATTTATTTATTTATTATTTTTTTTTATTTTTATTTTATTTTTTTTCTTTTTGTTTTATATCCAAACTAAATTACAGTTATTTTTTGAGCATTCGAATCTGCCAAACAAAGATTTGTATCTTTAGAAAGAAGGATTCAAGAACAACCTGAAGTCCAATCTTTATATATTGCATTCATGAAGAAGTATCTAGCCTTAGGGCACATGTCACTAGCCGTCAGTGGTATCCCCAGTGAAGCACACTTGTTTATCCCAGACCAGTGGGTACTGAGACCGCAAAGTTCGAGAACGAAATTAAGCGTTGTTTTTGACGCATCGTGTAAGTCGTCAACCCAGCTATCTTTAAATGATTTGCTTATGGTTTCGCTTTCGTCTTCCTGCATATGCAATTTCTGCACTAATGTATCGGCAATTTGAGATCGATGATAGTCAGCGTCAATTCCAGATGATTAAATGGAGAGTAGGTCCAACAGAGCTTGTGCAAGCATATCGACTGACAACAATTACATATGGGACGGCATCAGCGCCCTACCTAGCGGTCTATTTTGTCTTTCTCAGCGCGCCTTTGTGACCATCTTGGTTTACTAATCCCAATGACAACGTAAGCTAAAATAAATATACATTAAATTTGGTTGTGAAAGCTCGGGTGGGACGATCCACTTCCGGAAGAATTGCGTCGATGCTGGGAGTCAATGGCTTCCTGTATATTTGAATTAGATAAAATGTTTTTACCCCGACATATTCTCTTTCAATTCAATAAACGTAAAATGATAGCAAATTTATTTACTGTATTCGACCCTTACGCTATTTTTGATTTATTATTAACTTGACTAAAACATATTTAGGACTTTTGGGAATTGGCATGCAGATTCTAGTTTTTTCTACGCAGCGCGAGTTTATTTCAAAACGTAGCCACGCATACTCTAACGCCCACAAATCGAAAAACATATAGCTGTTATATTGTGTGTGCAACAATTTTTATAATGGAGCTATTATTTTTATTTATTTATTTATTTATTATTTTTTTTATTTTTTTTTTTTTTTCTTTTTTTTTATATCCAAACTAAATTACAGTTATTTTTTTGAGATTTTCATTAAAAAAAATGCTTTTTTGAAAGAAAATACCATTCAACACTAATGGTTATATATATGTATAGTCTCTGATCAGCTTTCGTTGCGAGCAGACGCGTTTTTCATTTCGTTATGACCTTATTACGTGCTCTGAGTACAATGTTGCCGTTACGCATGCGCAACTTCGTGGTTTTGAGGCGGTTCGATGTTCATCGCTTTGTCATCGCACTTTCCACACTTCTTGTGTTAATTTGCCTGAAGAGGCAATAAAATTGCTAACTATTATGCCAAATCTGTTATGGCAATGTGATAGCAGTGTAGTGAGCAATGATTCGCACTCAAAAACAGACGAAATCATTGAAGAACTTCGTGAACTTAAAAGCCTATACCTGCACTTAAATACAAAGTTTCAAATCGCTTTTCCTGAATCTGTGGATGCCCCGGCTAATGTTAACACCAACAAGTGGAAGAAGGAAAAAGTTGCCAATAAACCTCCGGCTTCATCTACTTCCCATCATATCAATCCCGTTGTGTCAGACCATAACCCTCCCAATGAGGGCTTTACGGTTGTCTCCAAGAAAAATAAAAAGAATCGTAACAACAAGAAGCATATTATTGGTTCGGCGCTCGCTTGTGATAAACTTGCAGTATTGCCCAGCAAAAGATTTTTGCATATTGGCAAATTCGCTGTAAACACAAAGCCAGAGGCGCTGTGCAAGTTTGTTTCTGACAAGTTAAAAGTAAATTCTGACACCATATCATGCTATTCACTAACAAAAAAAGATGTAGATCTTAGCTCACTGAAGTTCATTAATTTTAAGCTTGGAGTCCCGGAGCAGTATTATCAGACTGTCTTCAGCGTTGATTTCTGGCCACAATCAGTTAAGGTGAGCCGATTCATCCACAGGGAGAGAGAGCACTTGGAGTCGACCGTGGTGGACACATTGGGTGGTGAACCATTGCGTACATCTACCCCTGCCAAGCTTCCATTAAAAAACCCCCAGTAATCGACGTCACTGGCTCTGACGTCATTATTGGTTCACTTTCGTGCATCATTCTCAACCTCTTCACCAACAACAAATGCTTAAGCTGGTGCTTAGGCCGCTCGTCCTCTACATCGTTTCGAATCAAGGCGCGCAGCCGCAGCTGTTTTCGCATCAACAACAATACGGCGCTCTCTTCGGAGTTTCGCTCTCTCATCATCATGCATCTTCGTACGCTCAGTCGCTCTTGACGGCTGTTTTTTCTGATGTACCCAATGCATATGATAGAAGCGCGCTCCTCATATTGGCGCTTTATTCCATGTCTATCGCAAGGATAGAGACTTCAGCAGAATGAAGTGCGAGAGAGGTGGAGGCGTCATCGTGGCTGTCCGTCGTACCTTCTCCTGCTGCGCAGCTGTACTTTCAAACGAGGACTCTCTTCTGGACCAGTTGGCTGTTGAGGTATCTGGATTGTCTGGGAAGACTGTAATAGTTGCTTCTTATATTCCCCCTGGAAGTGACTTTACGCTTTATCAGGCGCATATGAATAACATTGCCTGCCTACATGCCAGCATAGATGACTCTGTTGGTCTTGTTGTGACAGGAGATTTTAATTTGGGATCTGTTGTATGGTATTGCGATCAGCAATCCCTTGCTATGGTGCCTGGCAATGTACACCAGCCACATGAAATTATTGTTATCGATGATTGTTATAGTATGGGCCTCACCCAGATAAATTACATCTGTAATGATTTGCATAGGCTACTTCATCAATTCTATTGTTCATTCCTCGGTAAACCTTGCTGAATTTAGTATTTCTAGTTGTGGTGTTCATCATAAGCCCTTATGCTTTAATATTGAATTTTATAATTTCTTAACAGTTGTTAACTTTATTCCTATGTATAATTTTGATCATGCCAGCTTGGTTGCCGTAAGTGATTGCCTCACGTCTATGGATTGGGTTTTCTTGCTATCAAATGCTTGCATTGAGACCAATTACAATAACTTTCTTGTCGCTTTAAAAAATATTCTTGACAGCACGTGTTCAATCAAGGTACGGGGTTCCTATAGGCTTCCTTGGTATACAAAAGGTCTCCAGAAATATAAAAATCTAAGAAATAAGTTCTATAAACGGTTCATTAGATGGGGTTATCCATTGGATCGTGATAGATAAGACAGCATAAGCGGGAATTTGAGTTTCTTAATAAATTTCTTTATAATCAATACATTTCCGACATTGAAAATAGCTTAAAGTCAAATCCAAATGTGTTCTGGCGTTTTATTAATTCAAAGAAATCTTACTCTTCCATACCGTCAACTGTGTAATATAACAATACTACAGCTAATTCTGGGATAAATATGGCAAACTTATTTGCTTCCTTTTTTTCGGCCAATTTTGAGCCTGCTTGTGACTGGAATGACCAGCAAATTCTAAATAACATTCCAGAAATGTGTAATATTGGTTCCCTTGAAATTAATGATGATGACATTTCTGAAGCTATTTCACAATTTGTCGACTCCATTAAGCCTGACATTGATGGAGTTTCTTCATTTTTTCTTAAAAAATTTTATCACAGTCTTCTTCAACCCCTTAAGATGATCTTCTCGTCTTCTTCTACTTCTAGATGGAAAATTGCCTAAATTTTACCGGTTCATAAAGGCGGAAGCAAGTCTGAGGTTTCTAATTACATTGCCAAGCTATTCGAGAGAAATGTAGTTAAAAAATTATCCTTCCTGATAAATACTTATATTGACCCTAATCAGCACGGGTTCATGCCTGGTCGTTCTACTACCTCGAATTTAGCTATTTTCGCTAAACATTTCATACAAGCCTTTGAGTTACATTCCCAAATGGACACAGTTTATACTGATTTCGCCAAGGCTTTTGATAAGGTTTCTCACTCTGCCTTGCAAGAAAAACTTTTTAAGCTTGGTATTCACCGCTCTTTTCTAAATTGGATCTCTTCTTATTTGGCAAAACGATCCTATCATGTCAGCGGGTTTGTTTCTAACCTCTTTGAAGCAACCTCTGGTCTTCCTCAAGGCAGTTCTCTTGGTCCTTTGCTTTTCATTATTTTCATTAATGATATTTGTTTCTGCATTCAATCTTCCAAGTATCTTCTTTATGCGGATGACCTTAAAATATACATGCGAGTGAATTCCTTAAATGACAGCTATTTGCTACAATCGGACTTGAACAAAATCAGTTTATGGTGTATTCAGAACTATTTACCTCTCAACCTAAATAAATTTTATGTTGTTCGCTATAGTAAATGTATCTTAAATATTCTTTCTATATATGTTATCAATAACCATTCACTCTCTGCACTTACTGAGATTATGGATGTTGGGGTCCTTTTCGACAGTAAATTTTTTTTATTAACTATATGAACCATGTTCTGCCGAAGGCATATGCAATGTTCGGATTAGTCAAGAGAAACACCATACTTTTTAAGGACCCGTACTCACGACTGACAGTGTTATCAGCTTTTGTGCGTTCAAGAGTGGAATATGCTTCCTTTATTTGGAACCCGTCAAGTGTTGTCCATATCAATAGAATTGAGAGGCTGCAGAAAAAGTACCTAAAATTTGCACTTCAGCCGTTAAACTTTTCGGAACCTTTGCCAGCTTACTCTAGCCACTGTTGCCTTCTGCATACCTGCAGTCTAGAAGATCGCCGTTCGATAGCGAGCCTGCTCTTTATTAATGATGTTATAATTGGTAATATAGATAGTCCATTAATATTAAGCTCAATTAAATTCAATATCCAGCCAGGAGTCTCCGTACCATCATCCCATTTTTTGAAAGTGCTGCGGGGACTAACTATGCGCGTAATGAGCCAATCTTAAGAACTTTAAGACTTTTTAACTCTTTGCCACTAAGTATTCGATTGGTTTGGGGATCCAAGAAGGATGTGCTTAGGCAATTACTTAGGGAATATTTTTTAATTAATACTTAGTTTTAAGTTAAGTTAGCTGATAGCCAGATAAGGATATATTCATTGGCGAATAAATGAATAAATAAATAAATAAATTATTGTTGAACGTTGTTGCACTGTAAACAGAACAAACAAGTGGACCAACGCGGGCCCTTTTAGCATTGTGGGTAATTATCGAGTTCACGAGGAAAACACAAATAACATAATATAGAGACATTTTTAAAAAAACTAAGACTAAGTACCATGCAAAGATGTTAAAATTGTGGAATTGTAGTTTTTAAGACGGGGATAAAGGTTGAAATGAAAATTTGATTATACAGATTTTTATAATTATTACAAAAAACACGAAAGGAGTAAGGAAGACTAAAATGTACATCTTGGCAAGTTAAGAGATGGTAGTTGCGGGTTGGTCAAAAAGCACATTAAAAGTTAAGCGGCTTACCAATTCTATGGAGTCAATACCACCTTTGACAAGATTATGCATAAAAAACAGTTCCAAGCATGATTTTACGATTTACAAGAGAAGGTAAATTAAGCAATAGTAATCTACTAGAGTATGATCCCATTTTAAACCACGAAGGGCGAAAAGAAGAAATTTTTTTGTACCGACTCAATACGATCAATGTCTTACTTGATATTTGAGACTCCAAACGGGAGCGCAATATTCTAAATTAGGACATGTGTAGGGGTGTGGAATTTATTGGACCAGAATTTATGTTTATAATCTATCGAGGAAATATAGTATACTATTTCCGCAACAGGATGGCAGCCCTTTGACTCAGGAAAATATTAAGCGATAATTTCGTAATTTCTTTCTTTCAATTCTGATTATTCGGCAAAAGCTCACTCGTTTTAGCTTCGAAGAAAACTGTAGTGTTCCGTGTAAGTGTTCATAACCAAATCAGAGATCAATAACAGCCTAAATTTTGCGCCACCCTCACCTAAAGTAATTTAATCAAGAAATCCGGGTTCTTGTTGATCGGAAATCAATACGATCTTGACCGCGACCCTAACCTCTAACGAGTCGTGATACCACGAAATAAGCATAGGGAAATTTGGATTTCGATTACTAATCGTAAACATACTAGGAACGCCAAAGTTATGTGTTAATATATTGCCGGTAGCTTCCTGGGATCCTGGCTGCTACCGCGTGGAGCAGGCTTAAAGCTCGAGGCAAGCCGTGCGTAAAATCTAACTTAAAATTAGTTCTCAATTTAACAACCCCAGCGATCACTGCAAGTTGATATTGCGGTATCTTACGGCGTGGAGGCTTAAATCTCGTGTCGAGCCGCGCATCAACTCTTATCATTAAACGTTAAGGCCAAACTGTTAACTCCACCTTAAAAATATCTTGTTAAAATCTGGGTCACCACCTGGGCATAAATATACCCAATCTGCCCGTCTTAGGATAAGAGGATGCTTTTTTTACCTAGTAATCAAGTCCTGTAATAGTCCTTATCAATATAAATTATTTTGTCGATGGAAGGGTTCAGTATGTGTGCTTGGCTTTGGATCGATGCTATTCAAGCAACTATACATAACCCACTTAGACATTAACAGCAAGTCCACAGGCCTGTCGAATACGTTGGATAAGAGGAGGCGTTTTTTTATTTTTATTTACCTAGTAATCAAATCCTGTTATAGTCCTTATCAATAAGAAGTATTTTGTCGATGGAAGGGTTCAGTATATGTGCTTGGCTTTGGATTGATGCTATTCAAGCAACTATACATAACCCACTTAGACATTAACAGCAAGTCCATAGGCCTGTCGAATACGTTGGAATCACAGCTAACAAAGAATGTTATAAGTACGGCATAGCCGACATTTTTTGAAATATCCATTCTAAGCCCAATTACATGACGTATTAATTTAACCCATTCGACCCCGAAGTTGCCTGTGAGCAATTTCAAAAGTTTAACGGCTATCGGTAGTCGGTGCTTTTGTTTTTGTCTGCTTATTCTTCGAGATAACGGTGCTTTGATGTGTATACTTAGAATGTAAGCAAAAAAATTCTAGTTTGCGCATCATTTGACGAAATTATTTGGAATGTGCTGGACGTGCCTCGCGTAAAAAGTGATTGTTGTATTGTGAGGTATATTGAAAAGAAAGTGATTTACTTTTTAATTACGCATTAAAAGTTGAAGAATGTGAGTGAAATTTGTTAATAAATGAATTCTTTAATGCATGTTGTAGTTCAATCTAATTGATTTCTATTAAAAAACAGCTGAGGAATTTTCAAAGTAATAAAGTTGCTTGTGAGCAACCTTGGGCCATTGCACCACCAAAATATGAGACCAAAAGAAAAAGGTTTATCAAATGATGATATTGAGAGAATTGTCAACTTCGATTGGGATGTCTCCAGTGACGAAGAAAGTGGTGATGAAATGGAAGACATCTCTGGAATGTTGGAGAATAATTTAAAAAGTATATTGGAAAGGGGAGAATCAATAGAATTTGAGCATATTGAAAATTTGATTGATGAAAAAAGCATTCAAGAAAATAGTGTTGTGGCTGATAATTGCTTTGAAAAAGTTGATCCCAAAACACTTAAGTGGAGAAATAGGCCATTTCAAGCTCCAGGGTGTATTTGGGAAGAAGATAGTAATCGCCAAATCGATGAAGTGAAGACCCCTGTAGAGTATTTCTGCAGCTTTTTTGACAATAATGTTATTGATTTAATTACAAATCAAACTAATTTGTATGGGTTGCAAGAGCACGGCATAGAGCTGCAATGTACTGGAGATCAAATAAAAAGGTATATCGGAATTTTATTGTACTTGGGTGTCATAAAAGTACCTCAATTTAAAATGGCTTGGTCAAAAGAATACAAGCTTTCTGCTATATCGGATGCAATGCCACGAGGAAAGTTTGAAAAAATCAAACAATGTTTACATTTCAACGATAATACAAAACAACTAAAAAAAGGTGATTTGAACTATGATAAACTGTACAAAATACGCCCTTTACTTGACATTCTCAAAAAAGTTTTGGTAAACTACCCCAAGAAGAACATCAAAGCGTTGATGAGCAAATCATTGCGTACAAAGGTATTCAGATTTAAATTTTATTAAAATTTAATTTTAATTTTAATTCAATTTTAATTTTTTGTCAGGCCAATCGTCTTATAAGCAATACAACCCAGCTAAGCCTCACAAATGGGGTTTAAAAATGTTTACGCGCGCTGGAACATCTGGATTAGTTTATGACTTCACACTGTATGTTGGCGAAGGCACTTGCCCAAACTTTGGATTGGGAATATCTTCAGATGTGGTATTATACTTATCAAAAGGTCTTCCCAAAGGCAAACCTTTCAAGCTGTATTTTGACAATTGGTTTACGTCAGTTAGTCTCTTGGTTGCATTGAAGGAAAATGGCATATTTGCAACCGGAACTATCCGCAAAAACCGCATAAGCAGCTGTAGACTTCTTTCAGATGCAGAATTGAAAAAACGTGGAAGAGGATCATTTGATACAAAATATGAAGTAAACAATAATCTGATATGCGTCAAATGGTTTGATAATAAGTCGGTTCAACTACTATCTTCGTATGAAGACCATCAGCCAGTTGGAATGTGCAAACGATGGAGTCCTAAAGAAAAAGTTTACATTGATGTTGTAAGGCCTGCTATCGTAGGCTCTTATAACAAGGGTATGGGAGGAGTAGACTTAGCGGACATGCTTATGGAGCTATATAAAATAAACCACCGTTCAAGAAAGTGGTACATTAGAATTTTTTATTGGTGCTTGGGAACATCAATGACAAATGCATGGCTGCTGTATAGAAAAAATTTTCATTTTCTAAACCCAAATCAAAAGTATATACCGCTCATCAAATTTCAAATGGAAGTTGCTCATGAGCTGCTACAATGTACTTACTCTACTTCATTTGAAAAAAAGAGGGGTCGGCCATCAAATATGCAAAGAGAAAACTCAATAATATCTTTGGGTTCTCCAACTAGCAGTGTGTCTTCCAATCAATCCAAAAAATACAAGTTTCAGCCAAATCCTACAAATTCTATGCGTTACGATTGCATGGAACATTGGGTGGTATTTACTGAAAAAGGGCGTTGCAGACTGTGTAAGACAGGAACCCCAATGTCAAAATGTATTAAATGTAAAGTACACCTATGCTGTAACAACAATAAAAACTGTTTTATGTCTTACCATACTTAAAAATTGAAAATAAACAAAAATAACCATCAACTAAAAATGTATTCTTTAATATACACTATGGCCCAACGTTGCCCACAAGCAACATCCGGTAGCGCCCAAACTAGTGGGGGTGGGGAGTTCAAACTTTACTCAAATACTGCTTGGCCCAATACAAACAGAATACAAAAAAAAAAATATTTTTTTTTCGACAGGGAAAAAGTTGGGGTCGAAAGTTCATTATGCGTCGCTTACACCTATAACCTTACATACTATTAACATAATATTTATTATTCATAATAAGACGCTTACACCTATAACTTTATATACTACTAAAAATTGTATCGTACACCTAGGTGTGTACGTTACAGTATTATAAGGATTTCTATTAATACCTAACTGGGGGTCTGTTTGGGAAGAATTTTTATCTTGCTGGCGCCTTTGCGCCTTTGGACTCATCTTACGGTCCCTATTTTCCTGACTTCTCGCAAAAGTGTTTGCGAAAAGGTATCTCTCGTGGTTAGACTCCACGACTTGTGCCAGGGCTAGGGCCGATGGCATATCTTTTGGTTTTGCCGAGAAAAGTGCATGAGTGAGATTTTGCTTCAGGCCTGATATGAATACCATCAAAGCGTCATCTCGGAACTTATCACATAGCACCGCTGCCATATTTCTCTCTTATGACATATTCACTTTGTTTGTGATCAGTGTCAACTTTTTTTCTATCTCATCGTAGTACTGCAACAGGGTAGGGCCAGCCTATCTAAGAGTGCCTAACTCCTGCTCGATGACGTGCATCGGTCGCTTATCACTGTACGTAACATCGAGGCGATTTATGATCGCGTCGAAATTCAATACCGTGCCAAACGAGGCGGCATCGGCGGGGCCTCTGACTTTACTTCTTATGATGATCACTGCCTGATAATGGCGTGAACTACCATTGTATCGTCTGAATATGTGGTAGGCAGCGGTGGCGGCTTGCCTCTATGAAACATATGACTCTTGTGCCCCAGCAAATTCGTAGGCACTTGACAGCGTCTAGGGTTGCATTGAACTGTATCCCTAATTTCTATGACTGCATAAACTTTAACTTCTGGCGTTGGAGCCGAATCTCGGGACGCGGTGGGCGCAGCGCGCAATTCTGCCATTTGGCTGGTCAATGAATCGATTATTGACACACAGTAAAAACAGTTCAGATTAGAAAAATGAATGAATTTAATGTAATATATTTTTTTGTCATTCAAATCCCGAATTTTATCGGGCTCGGAGCCGTTTCCGCAAAATCGTTGGGTTTTTGTTGTTGAGCGCCAATTAAAATATTAGTGAGATGAACGGTAGCTTCTCCTGTCCTCTCGGTGTGGGTAGACGTCAGGTCTACTGCTGCCTGTAGGCTGCTGGTTGCTGGCTGCAGGATGCTGGTTGTTGGTTGTTGGCTGCTGACTGCAGGCTGCTGGTTGTTGGTTGTTGGCTTCTGACTGCTGGCTGCAGGCTGCTGGTTGTTGGTTGTTGGCTGCTGGCTGCAGGCTGCTGGTTGTTGGTTGTTGGCTTCTGACTGCTGGCTGCAGGCTGCTGGTTGTTGGTTGTTGGCTGCTGGCTCTTAGCCGGCTGGCCTAAGACTTCCTAAATTATGATTTAGGAAGATTACGTTGGGAGGGTAACTGCCATCCGTTCACTGCTGGCCTAGATACTCAGTCAGTGTTCAAATGATAAATTGTTTAACGGCGGTTGCCGGAGTTTGTTTTATAAGCGATGTGATTTTTTCTGAATTTAAATCAGAACTGAACTTAAAACTAACAAAAAATGAAATTCATAGCGGCCACGCAAATATGCAGTGCTTGCCGGCTATGCACGAGCATCCGGCCAAATGCCGCGTCAGCGGTGTTGGCCGCTGCTGGGCTTCGGACATTCGGTCATTGCCTCCGTCCGGTAACCTACTTAGTTAACTTATATATGTTGATATTGGACTGGTTCTGACTTTGGTTCGAGTCTTGACGGAACGGGTTTGCCGTCGAACATTAATTCCCACGATAGTCCTGCCTTTTCTTATTAGAAGAGTAGTTAGTTTTAGTTAGTTTTACCAGAGTTTTTTTGATATGAACTTTTCTGGTATGACTTATTACGGTCTGTTTTTGGTAAATGAAATTCTGCTCAGCTTGGCCCCACTCGTAAGCCATCTCGATTGTTGTTGGGTTTCTGGCTAGGATGACCTTTCTGAGTGGGTTCCGCAGCCCGACCAAGAAGGCGTTATGGCAAATTCAATCGTAAAGGGGTCTTTTCGATGCTGCACTTACTCCATGGTCTGAATCTGCGGGAAGTGGTAATAGTTCATTACGGAGTCCAGTAATTTGAAATGCGCTTAAGGTTTTCTCTAATACTAGCCCATTCAAGTTCAGTATCTAAAATGATTAACGTCTCGCCCGCCTTACCTATTATTTTGTTTCTCAAAGCTCTTAGTAGTAACTGTCCGTATGAGGTTTGATCTGTACCCCTTATCAACCGTTAAAATATAGTTATTGTTCCCAAAATAATCGATCTGCTGTGAGATACATTACATTTAGATACATAAGAAGGCTTTGATATGGTGTACATATATTGCTTCATCGTGTATTGGACTGAGGATACAAGGGCCAATTTTCCATTTTTGAAGTTTGTGGACAATTGAATGTATATTTTATCAAATGGTTTGGAAAGTCTAGGGAGATGATGGAAAGGTGGCGTTTTAAGTAAAGCGATCAGGTCGCTAGATGGTCTACACATAGTAGACTGTCTATGACCGTTTTTTTTTCCCTTTTAAAACCGAACTGGTTGTTGTGAATGAGTTTGTTTGTTATAACAATCCAAAGATTTTCCCTAGGCATGGAATAAGTGCTATAGGTCTGCAGGATTTGGCTTCTTTGTGGTTTTTTTTTGCTTCGACTGCAACTTCTGCTTTTTTCAGGAGCAGAAGCAGAAGCATCAGCTCATTTTAAAAAGCACCCGCTCAAAGCAGTGAAACATTTTGCGACTTTTGCTACTTCGACTTCAGCTATTTAAACACTGGGACGGACTAGGCATATAGCAGGATTCCATTGGCGAATATATAAATAAACGCATTAAGCCTAATGAGCATTTATTTACACAGGGAATCCCATAAGGCTAAAAGCTGCGTTTAAAAAAAATGCGAAACATTCGCTTTGAAAGTATTTAGTAAAAACACCGAAAAATACCGACATTTAACTATATTTTGTTAGTGCCACCACTAAAATAGCATTAGCTAAATGCTACATGCGTCAAGGGAATCAAGCACATTTGAAAATTCCACTAATGCGGCAATGGAATCAGGCTATTAATTTGTAAGCTGATTGGATGCTTGCATACATTTTCGATGAATTCAAGTTGGCATGAATTTGGGAGGTGATGTTGTTATTGACAGTTTTTTTTTGGCTTTTCTAAACACTTGTATTTGGTGTAGGCTTTTTTGAATTCAATTATATTTTCTATGTTTGTGTTTTAAGTTTAAAGCAGTTTCTCTTCATTGTTCCACCAGGGTACAGTACGCTTGAGGGGAAAGGTAGACTTTTAAGAATTCGAAAAATGGGATCTTTGTGTCATTCATTTTCTGATTATGTCAGCTTTTTTGTGTATGTTTTTTGTAGGTTGATATAGATAGAATATACGCCTCAAATTGGCTCTGGTGGAACCCCAGGATGGGTGCCAGCTGTTAAAGTCACCTAGGACTAGTGTGGATAGATTTGATGGCAAAGAACGTTTTGCAAGTTGTTAAAGGTAATGTTTTTATTGGAGGAAATATAAGTGGAGTTAGGCGTACATTTTTTTTGGAATCTCAAGTAATTCCACATGGTAGATAAGCTGAACCTCTAACTACATTAATGTTGTAGCTGCAGTGCCGTTAAAAGTTTATTGGAATTGTATGTGATAAATTTATTTCTAATAAAAAATTTTAGTTTTCAAAAGTTATTTCTGTAACCCTTAATGTTCCATTGCATTATTTAAGTTATTATCTTAGTTCAAAAGCTCGGAGGGCCCCAGCCTCGGCTGTGTTTGATTTGATTGTTTTTGTTTGTAGATTTGAGTTGCGGGCATGCGTTTGAAGGTAGAAAGTGGTAGGATTTGAGCATGGTTAGGAACTTGTTTAGGGGTCGATTGAATTGAACTGAATAGTCTCAAAATGAGGTGAGGTCAGCATATGATGTTGCCTGTTTCCTGTGGGTACTTGGTTTGTGAGGTTGGGTCCTTTGAGTTGTTTAGTTCTTGATTTATTTGGAGTTGTGTTTGAGTTGTGGTTTTGGTGATAGATGAGTAAAAGTGTGGGGAGCTGTTACAGTTTAGGGACTTCAGAATTGTGAGGGCAGTTTTATTGTCGCTTTTTTAGTTCTGATAGCCACGAGCTCTGTTTACCGGGCATCTTCTGTTAGTAGAGTTGTGTGGGTCTGTAATTTGGTATTTTTTGCCCTTAATGCATTTTTGTGGTTTTGTGTATTTCTCTTGTGTGTTTATGTCCGTGTGGTGTTTCTCGCCCTAGTTATACCATTTTTTTATACCCTTACAGAGGGTATTATAATTTTGGTCAGAAGTTTGTAACACAGTGAAGGAGATGTTTCCGACCCCATAAAGTATATATACTCTTGATCAGGATAAATAGAGGAGTCAATATAGCCATGTCCGTCTGTCTGTTTAATACGGTTTGCGAGCTCAGTTTAAAAGCTAGCGATCTGAAGCTTTAACAGTCGTCCTAAAACATGTGTACGCATCAAGTTAGAAAAGAGCCCCGATCAGACGTCTATATCCTATAGCTTCCATATGAACAATCGGATATTACTTGCAATAATTGAAGATATTTCGCGCAGTGTAGAAGCTATTGATATGCATCTTTCCAAATCGTATTTTTTTTATGCATACCTCGATCAGGGTAAAAGCGCGTGCCGATCGGACTTCTATATCTTATAGCTTTCAAGGAGTATTGTTACACTTTTCGGCAAGAGTATTAAAACTTCCGAGCCGGATCGGACGACTAAAGCATATAGTTCCCATAGGAAAAATCGGAAAAGGGGATTATAATTTCAGTCACAAGTTTGCAACACAGTGAAGGAGACATTTCCGACCCTATAAAGTATATATATTCTTGATCAGCATCACTAGGAGAGTCGAGCCATGCCCGGCTATCTGCATGAAACTTTCCCAAAAGTGTCTTTATATTGCAGGTGTAAATAAGTTGAATCGGCCGACTATAGCTTATAGATCCCATAGAAACAACCGGAAAAATAAATGAAAAATATTAAAAGTTTTCTGTTTTACAATTTTTTTTTTTTAAGTTCTTAGAGATGTAGTAGTAATGGTCAAATATTTCCGAATTACGGTTAAAGTTTCAGAAAAATCGGAAAAATTATAAAGCTCCCATAAAAACAATCTGAATATTAAAAATAAAAATTTTTTAAAAATGTTGCTTTTATATTTTTAAATTTAAAACAATATTATTTAAGAAATACAAATAATTTGGTAGTTTAGATGAACGATTTTAATTTAATTCAAATCGGAAAACGATATCGTATAGCTTAAACATATACGCATAAAAATCGAATTTTTTGGGTTTTCAAGAATATTTAATTATTGCAATTTCTGCAAGGGTATATAAACTTCGGCTTGCCGAAGTTTGCTTCCTTTTCTGTTTTTTTTATGTGAATGATTTTTTTGGGCCTTCTAGCTGTATTTTATCCCTTAAACTAGTATACCATTAATTCCATTACCTGAGGGACATCAGCGGGACAAAATGTAATCAGCCCGAGGCAGCAAAACTCTGACAAATCAGCTGATTTTGTTTGAAAATAAAAGGAATCAAAATAAGCGAAATTTTTTTTTATGTTAAAAGGAAAAATGAAAATGGTATCAAATTCATTTCCGAGTGAAAACTATAACAGGCGTGTATAGTTGCATAATGAGAACGCTAAAGCCGAGTTTCTCAAAAGTCATCTTTCTTTTGCAGGTAGTATATAAGCGGAAAGGAGTGGGATCGGCCGATTATATCATATACCTTCTATGGAATAATCATTAAAATAAATTAAAAAGTGTTTTTCTGCTTTTCTGTGCAAATGTTATATCTGCACGTATAGAAACTAAAAGAAATTTTAAAACACCGAGTTATTATAAGAACTTTCTCATCTCCGATTCGTCAGCTACGCCTGGGCGATTTTTCGGACGTTGATGTGCTATGATCAGTACAAACAAGTTGCCCTTCTGTCACCAAGCAAAGCTTGGCGCGCGGCGCCCTCTTTTCTAGGGGAAAAAAATAGTAAAAGAATGGGTTAATTAATATATAAAATTTATACCAAATTAAAAACCCAATTAAAAATACTAATTACGTGTTAAGTAAGATAAGATTAATGCCTATAAATTGGTTAAGAGTCAGTAGCAAAAATTATATTATAGACATTACCTAGTATTCTAAATGGCTCATGTATGTCAGAGTTCGATCTACAATGTTTCAAAATATGTTTCAGTGGTACTATTAGGCACTGAAAAATGTGGGCGGCCCAGTAGCTCGGAACTCTCCACATCCCCGTTAATATGTTTACAAATAAAAGTAATGCAAACATCGTTCTGCGGTTGGAGTTTTTCATTAGGAGAAATCAACTAGAGTAATATGGTAAGGTAAGGTTTGCATCCCATTTAAGGCCCCGTAGAGCAAATACTAAAAAGTTTTTTGCACAGATTCTGTTTGGTCTATATGCACACCATATTCGGGACTCCAAACTGGTGACCAATACTCCAGGATTGGACGAACTAATGAAATAAATAAGGTCTTTGTGACATACGGATAATAAAATTTTTATAAATCCAAGCACTCCTCTGGGTTTATTCACCATGGACTAAATATAGTCAGAAAATGTATGTTCTGGTTCTAGAAGGACGCCAAAATCATCATAACTTAACGTTATCTGCGTACACAAGGACGCGTGATTTTGTCAAGATTAAGGGAGATCTTTAATAAGTAATGTTAAAAGAAGTGGGCTGCCCTTGGATCACCCTTGGTTGGATCAGCTTACTGACAGAGCTTTTAAAAAGGATAACTTGAAATCCATGGAAATAGACCTGCGTGCTATAAATCCATGCTGACATGGAGATATAATCGATTTACAAAGACGTGGCAAATGAGGGGTAACAACGTTTTTGAAAAGCTTGGAGATAGTGGATAACTTTGGGATACCTCTATAATTGCTAGTATATGATTTATTTTCCTTTATATGAAGGGAAATAACAAATGATTCCTTCCAAATAGTCAATACTTTCTAAGGATAGGGTAATCAATTTTGAAGTGGTCTGCACAGGGTCTCTGCGCAGTATCTATCACATAGCTAGGAACACACACATACAATCCAATTACTACACAAAGAAAATTAATCAAGTATATTGCACTCAATCTGAGAATATTCGAACTCAAAAGAAATCCAAGATAAAAAATTCTCTGTTTGAGTTCAATTTACTCAGCTTGAGTAAAAAATTTCAAGAACGAAAAAACTCAAATTGAGTACTTAAGTGATTTTTATACCCTTGCAGAGGGTATTATAATTTCAGTCAGAAGTTCGCAACGCAGTGAAGGAGACATTACTGACCCTATAAAGTATACATATTCTTGATCAGCATCACTAGGAGATTCGATCTAGCCATGTCCGTCCGTCTGTCCGTCCGTTTCTACGCAACTAGTCTCTCAGTTTTAAAGATATCTGCATGAAACTTTCCCAAATATTGTCTTTCTATTGCAGGTAGTATATAAGTCGGACAAGCCGGATCGGACAACTATAGCGTATAGCTCCCATAGGAACAATCGAAAAAAAAATTTAAAAAAATGTTTAAATATATCAGAGTTACGGTTTAAATTTCTTCAAAATCGGACAACTATATCATATAGCTCTCATAGGAACAATCGGAAAAAAATACAAAAAAAATTATAACTTTGCTGTTTTTAAATTTTTTTTTAGGTCTTCGATATATAGTATTAGTTAAATATTTCAGAATTACGTTTTACATTTCATTAAAATCAGACGACTATAGCATATAGCTCCCATAGGAACAATCGGAAAAATAAATTATAACTTTGCTGTTTCTTAAATTTTTTTTTAGTTCTTCGACATTTAGTAATGGTTAAATATTTCAGAATTGTGGTTTAAATTTTATCAAAAACGGACGACTATAACATAAGCTTCCATGGGAACAATAAAAATATTAAATATTTCGGCTTGCCGAAGTTGCTTCCTTTCTTGTTTGTTATTGAACAGTCTAAATTGCCTTTCTTTGTTGCAGACCACTTCATATGCGTTTTCAATTCGCGCAATAGTCCGAAGAGCGCTTGGTGGAAGATGAGCATTTTTATCTAAAAAACATTTATTTTCAAATGAACCTTATTTCCACCTCGGTGGTAACGTTAGTAAGCTGAATTGCCGCATTTGGGGCTCCGAATACCCAGACGTCGTCTTAGAGAAGACAATTTATTCATAACGAGTGAGTGTTTAGTGCGGTGTATGACCAGGCAACAGGAGCCGTCGTAACTGTCAATGGTGACTTCTGTCGCGGTGTGTTGGAAGACTTTTTCTTCCCTTGAATGGAAGATTTAAACATAGACGACCTATGGTTCCAGTATGAGGGCGCTATGTGCCACAATGCACGGTACGTTTGAAAATTAAATTATCAGCCGAAATGGCTCGCAGCTGCGATTTGAACACGTCTACTTTTTGTGGGGTGCCGTCACGAATAAGTGCTATGCCAACCATCCATAGACGATTGATGTCCTAAAGTACGAGATTGAAGTCGTAATTGAGAATATTAAGCACCATTCTGTTGAAAATGTGCTAAAAAATTGGGTCGATGACCTAATGTAAGCCTCAGGAATATCCATATGAGTGAAGTGGTTTCCACACCGCAATGTTAAGGCTATTCAATAAAAGCCAAAATATAAAGCTGTCGTTGAGTTACCGACGTTTAAATACCCGTTACTCAGGTAACAAGTTTCAAACTAATTATTTTCCACAAAACAATCCGGGGCTAGGTGGCGTCTTCTGCGAAACGCATTGCCAACACTAAACGCTAAGAGCGTGCGGCACCCCCACCTTTCGCTAACAGTTATTTTACTCTGTCTCTCTTCATTACCGATTAGTATGATCCTATCTATTAGTGTTTTGCCGGTAGAGCAGTGGCCGAGCAGCAGCAGAACGGCGGTAGAGCGGCGGCAGAGTACTTTAAAACACAATAACTTTCAAAATAATAAATAATATACAATTTTTGTTTGCCGGTGGATATGACAGAGTCCAATAGCTAAGGTCTAAAATGTGGCCTCGTTTTGAACAAACATTCGCTGCGCAAATTATTAGAATCTGAATTTCAAATCCCAAATCTCTCTTTTATAGTTTCCGAGGTCTCGACTTTCATGCAAAAAAGAGACAGACAGAATGGCAACCCAAATTTTCAGCGTGAATTTTTATGTTTGATACTTCAAATGTGCTAGTGTTTTTTTTTTACACGCTCCTGCAAATCAAAGTCTTCATATTATATTTGTCGGCTGCCTCCTCATCAAGGTACACATCTATGCGGCAGAACGGGCTAGTGACTAGTTTTTTTAAAAATTATTTTCCTTATATTTATGTTTTTTTTTTTTTTTTGGAATTTGTTTGCCTTAATGGTTTTGGTTTGCTTTTAAAATTGTTGTAATTTCGTTAATATCTGTTCATTTTGGTTGGTTTTTATTTTTATGTTTTTGTATGTCTTAATGTTTTTTTTGTCTTTTTTTTTATTATTGTCTTTACCCTTGCAGAGGGTGCAATAATTTAAGTCAGAAGTTTTTCAACGCAGTGAAGGACCCTATAAAGAATATATTCTTGTCCTTCTGTCCGTCCTTCGTTTCTACGCAAACAAGTCTTTCACTTTAAAGCTATCTACATAAAACTTTTCCAAAAGTTGTCTTCTCGTTATAGCATATAAAAAAAAAATAAAAAAAATAACTGCTGTTTTTTAATTTTTTTTTTAGTTCTTCGACATATAGTAATGGTTAAATATTTCAGAGTTACGGTTTAAATTTCATTAAAATCGGACGACTATATCATATAGCTCCCATAAAAACAATCTAAATATTAAAAATAAAAATTTAAACAAATTTTGTTTATAAATTTTTAAATTTAAAAAAAATTATTTGATAGTTTAGATGAACGATTTTAACTTTATTCAAATTGGAAAACGATATCGTATGGCTTAAACATATACGGAGTCCTCGGTGACTATGGGATTCGGTCAAGTGGTGTGCTCTTAACGCATACGCCTTTGGAGACACCAGCCCAAGGCTAGTCGCATCTTGCTTGCTTTTATTTGTGGGGAGTTATACAACTCCTTTCATTCTTACTTTGAGAACGAAAAAAGACTCGTCTGCGCTATGCCTTGCTATTCTTGTGCTCCTCATACTCGTGTTCATCCATCCCTCGACGCGTATAGCTTTTAATGGAGTTCCACTGCGCCGATCCTCCTTACATGTTCTGAATTTCCGCCCAAGATGTTTCCCCATAGACTTTTCGCGTTCTTGATCTTCCCTATATTCCGTCGTCTGGTCAAACTATTTAGTCCCGATCGGGTGTCCAGTATGTATATTGATTCCTTTGGCCTAGCGTGGAATAGCCATCCGATGATAGCGATGTTCTGTTACTCTTCATATGCTGCTATTTCCGGTGATTTCTGCCCATCGATCGACATTTTCGTCCAGTGCCTATCGACCGCTTATTAATCGAAGCGCCCTCATCCCTAAGCATATGATGACTCACAATGATATGGTAATAGCAAATTCCTACTGATTTGTTTTTACCTATTATCACTTTCGCTTCATAGCTTGGGGCAGGACTGCACGTATACCCTTTCTTGCTCTTGGGTCCGGTGTCAACGACGCGCGAGGTACATCACTCTTTTTGTTTGTTTGCATTTCTTATATCTCTCATTTCAGATTGCCGGCTCAGCTGTAGTGCCTTTTGTGTTTTCTTTTTTATTGTGTCCGCTTGTGTGTGTGTGCGTTATTTTCGGGTTTTTCCGCCTCGGCATGCTACGGTAAAGCTCTTGAGCTGTACAGTCTCCGCAATTTCCTCAGAGACAGAGATTTGGTCGTGGGCTTTGCGCATTTCGTACAGAGTCCGCCGACGCAACGGATGATGTTGGCTTGTGGCCTTATCCGTTCCTTGCCCTGAGCATCACTTTAGTCCACATGGCGTATCGATGAATGACTCTGGCTTACGCCCGACGCTATGAATCTGTCTGCCTTGTGTTCTGGGTCCCTGTGCATTAATTGCTTTCTATTAAGAATCTGACGTATGCGCGATGCTAGGTCAGCTCCGCTTGTTGTTGCATGCTCGAGTTGTCCTCGTTTGTCTGTACCGTGTGTTGTGTTTGTTGTTTTAGCTCGCTGACGAGTGGGATTCCGACGTCCAAGTTACGTTGGTCTTGCCCTGCGAATTGCGGGGATTTTCCTGTGGGGTACCACGGCGCTGTGAATCGTTGTGTAAATCCCATCTCGCTCAGGAATTTTTTGAAAGCTCGGCTGGTAAACTGCACTCCGTTGTCCGTTATTACAACTTTTGCGGAATCCTTATCTAGGAATTATCCTTTCGCGGAATGCTGTACGTAGCGGCACTATCTTACCCACTTGGAAAACTGTCTATTAATACTAGCAACATCTGGTTTCCATGCTTAGATCCTGGTAGCGGTCTGACGAATTCTACGCACACTGTTGCCCATGGTTAGACTTATATATGAAGCATATCTCGCATTTGCAGGCCGCAAGCCTTGCATTTGTTCTTCGACTTCCACTTGTACTGCCGCTGGGGATTCTTGATTTTCCTTGAGGACGGATTCCCTCAGTTCTCGCGGAACACAGAGGTTGCATGATGCCACATCTTCGCTTCCTGCTCTGCGTTGGATATGCCTATATAAAGCTCCTCCCTCCGTGAGTTAGTTCGGAAACTTCTAAGGCTGTGTCTTGATTTTCTCGCAGGGTTCTCAGGGTTTCTGGCAGAGGCTGTCTCGACAGTGCACCAGCCACAATGTTGGGATGCCCCTTCATGCTGCAATTCCCATCACGCTATCCTTCATGAGGGGCTTTCGATGCTGTTCGCCCACAAGATTGCCAGACATTCTTTTCTACTCCATAGTTTTTTTTGGCGCCATTCAGGGTCCGGCTTGAATAGGAAATAACCTTCTCGCCGTTTTCTGTTTCCTGCGTCAGGATTGACCCTATCGCTGACGTCTGTCTGTAGCACGAATGGTTTCACAAAATCTGGACATGCCAGCACAGGATCGGCCACTTGTCTTGCCTTTACCTCTTCGAATGCCTGCTGGTGATCTGTACTCCATGTCCATTTCGGGCCTTTCCGCAATAGATCATTAATGGTTTCACTTATCCTCATTTATCCTGAGGTTTGCCTGCTTTAGGCGTCGGAAAACTTCTCTCATGTACCGTCTAAGTTCCTCCAGTGTACGCCCGATCACGATGACATTGTCTTGGTATGCGAATGCGTGAGGCGACATCTCTGGCCCAATAGCCGGATCCAGTGCTCTCTAAAAGTTTGCCGACACGGAATAGTACTTTTCCTGGCACCGTGAACGCCGTGAATTGCCTGCTACTTTCTTCTAAGGGAATCTGCCAGTAGCCATCTTTCAAGTCTAGAATACTTATGTATATCGCCTCCCTCAGTTGGTCCAAAATGTAGTTTTTCCTTGGCATTGATATGTCTAAAGCCGACACAAAGTCTCCACTGACCTGTCTTCTTGTACACTATGGACAATTGGGGAGCTGTCCGGATTTCTCGAGCAACTCGTCGATTTTCGCAATGACTTCCCTTTGCACCTTTGGGTTCTTCAGTTAGTATCTCTGTTTGATTGCCACCATCCTCTTAAAATAATCGATATCAGACTGTAAACCGAATCCCGATTACAAATTATTATAGGACAAAGAAAGTGTAACATCATCAGCATACATTCATACTCGAGAATGTGTTATGACAGAAGGAAGATTGTTGATGAATAAAATAAATAGCAATGGGTCCAAATGACTACACTGAGGTGAGACACTTCAGATGTTTCGTTAATCATATCGGAAACTGAGTTTTTAAAATAACCCTTTGAGTTCTTCTATTCAAATAACTTGAAATCGAAGTCGGCGTTGTCGGTCAAGCCGGCATCGGCGCAACCGCCTTATGTTTTAGCTTATATTTATCTCCGAGAGCGGCGGTCACCTTACTAAAATCTGTATATATAACATCAGTCTGCATTTTAGTATTAAGTAGGTTCATGGTAGTTGACCTTTGCATAACAAAACCATGTTGATATGGTGATATTAGCGAGGAGCACAATTGTTCTAAATGAGAAGTAATAATGTGCTCAAATGCTTCAGGTATTGCAGATAATTTGGAAATATGCAGTTCGACAGATGGCGCCACCTAGACTCCGATTGATTTGTGGGGTATATTTCGTTTGGAATTTACAAGCTGAGTAACGGGTATCGAATAGTCTTAGTAGTCTACTATCTAATTCGACTATAGCGTTCTTGTTTTTTTAATAAAGTTTTTGACAGCTGCCTTTAGTCTTGTTTTGGTTGGTGTAGACCGATGGGCCTGCCATTCTGTGCAGAGTCGACGATCTTCCAGTAGGTTCGACTCAATATGTATATTTGTTCCTTGCAATGGTATTGGCCATAAGCTCCGGATTACAGTGACATAACTTTTGTGAATTGTTTGAGTGAGTTTAAATTTCAGCCTCGCATGATTTTTAGTTGGAGTGTTATGATGATGATGATGAGTTTTATTATTTATCTGTTTATTATGTTAATTGTTTCGCTTTCATTTCTTGAGTGCTCGGCCTCTTTTCTTAGCTAAGCTTAGTTTTATCTGCTGCGAAGTCGGCACTGTCGGTCAAGCCGGCATCGGCGCAACCGCCTTATGTTTTAGCTTATGCTTATCTCCGAGAGCGGCGGTCACACAGAGAGAGACAAGGAATCTTATGTGCGTACATGGATATAATTGTTGCAGTCGCCAACTGTGGGAATAAGCTAGCACGATTTATCACTCGCTGATGTCGTGTGTGGTCAAATTACGTTTGCATTTGAAGAGTGCTGATCCTGCTGATTTGGCTAACGTTGCTGCCGGTGGTACAGTGTGTACTCTGTATGCATGCACACTATAGGAGCTCAATATGGGAGCTTACATTTTTTCTGATCTTCAGCCCGTGTGTTTTGTTCAATGTAAGAAATTAAGCTCGATTCAGACAAATTACAGCGAAATCAATAACTAGGTGTTTTTTTTTTTGGATCTGTAGGCCAGGTATAAGGTCTACCCGGTGAAACAAACTCTAGCTAATTGGTTGTGGTGGCGATAATTTGTATAATTGACGAGCATGTCAAGAGCCCCAGTATTGATATTTTGCATTATAGTCATCTTTGCTATAAAGTGTTGCCTAGAGAGTTTGCTGTTTTGAAAATTGGGGCATAATATACGGCTGATTTTGGCAAAGGTCGAGAAGAACATTGGCTAAGGAGACTCCAGTGGGGGTTGTAGAAGGTAAAAAAATTGGGTT